>NC_080467.1:27550224-28750224 GCF_030265055.1 Doryrhamphus excisus | reverse complement strand
TCAACAGGGGCCCCAGGAGCATCCAGAAATGGCATAAAATGCCCAAATTTTAGGGCGTCAATTTTTGAAAAAAAACGTAAGGGGTTAGTATGTCGTTTTTTTCAGTTTTTTCAACTTGCTCAAAATGCACTTTTCTGTTAAAATAAACACGGGAAACCTCACACACACTCAACAGGGGCCCCAGGAGCATCCAGAAATGGCATAAAATGCCCAAATTTTAGGGCGTCAATTTTTGAAAAAAAACGTAAGGGGTTAGTATGTCGTTTTTTTCAGTTTTTTCAACTTGCTCAAAATGCACTTTTCTGTTAAAATAAACACGGGAAACCTCACACACACTCAACAGGGGCCCCAGGAGCATCCAGAAATGGCATAAAATGCCCAAATTTTAGGGCGTCAATTTTTGAAAAAAAACGTAAGGGGTTAGTATGTCGTTTTTTTCAGTTTTTTCAACTTGCTCAAAATGCACTTTTCTGTTAAAATAAACACGGGAAACCTCACACACACTCAACAGGGGCCCCAGGAGCATCCAGAAATGGCATAAAATGCCCAAATTTTAGGGCGTCAATTTTTGAAAAAAAACGTAAGGGGTTAGTATGTCGTTTTTTTCAGTTTTTTCAACTTGCTCAAAATGCACTTTTCTGTTAAAATAAACACGGGAAACCTCACACACACTCAACAGGGGCCCCAGGAGCATCCAGAAATGGCATAAAATGCCCAAATTTTAGGGCGTCAATTTTTGAAAAAAAACGTAAGGGGTTAGTATGTCGTTTTTTTCAGTTTTTTCAACTTGCTCAAAATGCACTTTTCTGTTAAAATAAACACGGGAAACCTCACACACACTCAACAGGGGCCCCAGGAGCATCCAGAAATGGCATAAAATGCCCAAATTTTAGGGCGTCAATTTTTGAAAAAAAACGTAAGGGGTTAGTATGTCGTTTTTTTCAGTTTTTTCAACTTGCTCAAAATGCACTTTTCTGTTAAAATAAACACGGGAAACCTCACACACACTCAACAGGGGCCCCAGGAGCATCCAGAAATGGCATAAAATGCCCAAATTTTAGGGCGTCAATTTTTGAAAAAAAACGTAAGGGGTTAGTATGTCGTTTTTTTCAGTTTTTTCAACTTGCTCAAAATGCACTTTTCTGTTAAAATAAACACGGGAAACCTCACACACACTCAACAGGGGCCCCAGGAGCATCCAGAAATGGCATAAAATGCCCAAATTTTAGGGCGTCAATTTTTGAAAAAAAACGTAAGGGGTTAGTATGTCGTTTTTTTCAGTTTTTTCAACTTGCTCAAAATGCACTTTTCTGTTAAAATAAACACGGGAAACCTCACACACACTCAACAGGGGCCCCAGGAGCATCCAGAAATGGCATAAAATGCCCAAATTTTAGGGCGTCAATTTTTGAAAAAAAACGTAAGGGGTTAGTATGTCGTTTTTTTCAGTTTTTTCAACTTGCTCAAAATGCACTTTTCTGTTAAAATAAACACGGGAAACCTCACACACACTCAACAGGGGCCCCAGGAGCATCCAGAAATGGCATAAAATGCCCAAATTTTAGGGCGTCAATTTTTGAAAAAAAACGTAAGGGGTTAGTATGTCGTTTTTTTCAGTTTTTTCAACTTGCTCAAAATGCACTTTTCTGTTAAAATAAACACGGGAAACCTCACACACACTCAACAGGGGCCCCAGGAGCATCCAGAAATGGCATAAAATGCCCAAATTTTAGGGCGTCAATTTTTGAAAAAAAACGTAAGGGGTTAGTATGTCGTTTTTTTCAGTTTTTTCAACTTGCTCAAAATGCACTTTTCTGTTAAAATAAACACGGGAAACCTCACACACACTCAACAGGGGCCCCAGGAGCATCCAGAAATGGCATAAAATGCCCAAATTTTAGGGCGTCAATTTTTGAAAAAAAACGTAAGGGGTTAGTATGTCGTTTTTTTCAGTTTTTTCAACTTGCTCAAAATGCACTTTTCTGTTAAAATAAACACGGGAAACCTCACACACACTCAACAGGGGCCCCAGGAGCATCCAGAAATGGCATAAAATGCCCAAATTTTAGGGCGTCAATTTTTGAAAAAAAACGTAAGGGGTTAGTATGTCGTTTTTTTCAGTTTTTTCAACTTGCTCAAAATGCACTTTTCTGTTAAAATAAACACGGGAAACCTCACACACACTCAACAGGGGCCCCAGGAGCATCCAGAAATGGCATAAAATGCCCAAATTTTAGGGCGTCAATTTTTGAAAAAAAACGTAAGGGGTTAGTATGTCGTTTTTTTCAGTTTTTTCAACTTGCTCAAAATGCACTTTTCTGTTAAAATAAACACGGGAAACCTCACACACACTCAACAGGGGCCCCAGGAGCATCCAGAAATGGCATAAAATGCCCAAATTTTAGGGCGTCAATTTTTGAAAAAAAACGTAAGGGGTTAGTATGTCGTTTTTTTCAGTTTTTTCAACTTGCTCAAAATGCACTTTTCTGTTAAAATAAACACGGGAAACCTCACACACACTCAACAGGGGCCCCAGGAGCATCCAGAAATGGCATAAAATGCCCAAATTTTAGGGCGTCAATTTTTGAAAAAAAACGTAAGGGGTTAGTATGTCGTTTTTTTCAGTTTTTTCAACTTGCTCAAAATGCACTTTTCTGTTAAAATAAACACGGGAAACCTCACACACACTCAACAGGGGCCCCAGGAGCATCCAGAAATGGCATAAAATGCCCAAATTTTAGGGCGTCAATTTTTGAAAAAAAACGTAAGGGGTTAGTATGTCGTTTTTTTCAGTTTTTTCAACTTGCTCAAAATGCACTTTTCTGTTAAAATAAACACGGGAAACCTCACACACACTCAACAGGGGCCCCAGGAGCATCCAGAAATGGCATAAAATGCCCAAATTTTAGGGCGTCAATTTTTGAAAAAAAACGTAAGGGGTTAGTATGTCGTTTTTTTCAGTTTTTTCAACTTGCTCAAAATGCACTTTTCTGTTAAAATAAACACGGGAAACCTCACACACACTCAACAGGGGCCCCAGGAGCATCCAGAAATGGCATAAAATGCCCAAATTTTAGGGCGTCAATTTTTGAAAAAAAACGTAAGGGGTTAGTATGTCGTTTTTTTCAGTTTTTTCAACTTGCTCAAAATGCACTTTTCTGTTAAAATAAACACGGGAAACCTCACACACACTCAACAGGGGCCCCAGGAGCATCCAGAAATGGCATAAAATGCCCAAATTTTAGGGCGTCAATTTTTGAAAAAAAACGTAAGGGGTTAGTATGTCGTTTTTTTCAGTTTTTTCAACTTGCTCAAAATGCACTTTTCTGTTAAAATAAACACGGGAAACCTCACACACACTCAACAGGGGCCCCAGGAGCATCCAGAAATGGCATAAAATGCCCAAATTTTAGGGCGTCAATTTTTGAAAAAAAACGTAAGGGGTTAGTATGTCGTTTTTTTCAGTTTTTTCAACTTGCTCAAAATGCACTTTTCTGTTAAAATAAACACGGGAAACCTCACACACACACTCAACAGGGGCCCCAGGAGCATCCAGAAATGGCATAAAATGCCCAAATTTTAGGGCGTCAATTTTTGAAAAAAAACGTAAGGGGTTAGTATGTCGTTTTTTTCAGTTTTTTCAACTTGCTCAAAATGCACTTTTCTGTTAAAATAAACACGGGAAACCTCACACACACTCAACAGGGGCCCCAGGAGCATCCAGAAATGGCATAAAATGCCCAAATTTTAGGGCGTCAATTTTTGAAAAAAAACGTAAGGGGTTAGTATGTCGTTTTTTTCAGTTTTTTCAACTTGCTCAAAATGCACTTTTCTGTTAAAATAAACACGGGAAACCTCACACACACTCAACAGGGGCCCCAGGAGCATCCAGAAATGGCATAAAATGCCCAAATTTTAGGGCGTCAATTTTTGAAAAAAAACGTAAGGGGTTAGTATGTCGTTTTTTTCAGTTTTTTCAACTTGCTCAAAATGCACTTTTCTGTTAAAATAAACACGGGAAACCTCACACACACTCAACAGGGGCCCCAGGAGCATCCAGAAATGGCATAAAATGCCCAAATTTTAGGGCGTCAATTTTTGAAAAAAAACGTAAGGGGTTAGTATGTCGTTTTTTTCAGTTTTTTCAACTTGCTCAAAATGCACTTTTCTGTTAAAATAAACACGGGAAACCTCACACACACTCAACAGGGGCCCCAGGAGCATCCAGAAATGGCATAAAATGCCCAAATTTTAGGGCGTCAATTTTTGAAAAAAAACGTAAGGGGTTAGTATGTCGTTTTTTTCAGTTTTTTCAACTTGCTCAAAATGCACTTTTCTGTTAAAATAAACACGGGAAACCTCACACACACTCAACAGGGGCCCCAGGAGCATCCAGAAATGGCATAAAATGCCCAAATTTTAGGGCGTCAATTTTTGAAAAAAAACGTAAGGGGTTAGTATGTCGTTTTTTTCAGTTTTTTCAACTTGCTCAAAATGCACTTTTCTGTTAAAATAAACACGGGAAACCTCACACACACTCAACAGGGGCCCCAGGAGCATCCAGAAATGGCATAAAATGCCCAAATTTTAGGGCGTCAATTTTTGAAAAAAAACGTAAGGGGTTAGTATGTCGTTTTTTTCAGTTTTTTCAACTTGCTCAAAATGCACTTTTCTGTTAAAATAAACACGGGAAACCTCACACACACTCAACAGGGGCCCCAGGAGCATCCAGAAATGGCATAAAATGCCCAAATTTTAGGGCGTCAATTTTTGAAAAAAAACGTAAGGGGTTAGTATGTCGTTTTTTTCAGTTTTTTCAACTTGCTCAAAATGCACTTTTCTGTTAAAATAAACACGGGAAACCTCACACACACTCAACAGGGGCCCCAGGAGCATCCAGAAATGGCATAAAATGCCCAAATTTTAGGGCGTCAATTTTTGAAAAAAAACGTAAGGGGTTAGTATGTCGTTTTTTTCAGTTTTTTCAACTTGCTCAAAATGCACTTTTCTGTTAAAATAAACACGGGAAACCTCACACACACTCAACAGGGGCCCCAGGAGCATCCAGAAATGGCATAAAATGCCCAAATTTTAGGGCGTCAATTTTTGAAAAAAAACGTAAGGGGTTAGTATGTCGTTTTTTTCAGTTTTTTCAACTTGCTCAAAATGCACTTTTCTGTTAAAATAAACACGGGAAACCTCACACACACTCAACAGGGGCCCCAGGAGCATCCAGAAATGGCATAAAATGCCCAAATTTTAGGGCGTCAATTTTTGAAAAAAAACGTAAGGGGTTAGTATGTCGTTTTTTTCAGTTTTTTCAACTTGCTCAAAATGCACTTTTCTGTTAAAATAAACACGGGAAACCTCACACACACTCAACAGGGGCCCCAGGAGCATCCAGAAATGGCATAAAATGCCCAAATTTTAGGGCGTCAATTTTTGAAAAAAAACGTAAGGGGTTAGTATGTCGTTTTTTTCAGTTTTTTCAACTTGCTCAAAATGCACTTTTCTGTTAAAATAAACACGGGAAACCTCACACACACTCAACAGGGGCCCCAGGAGCATCCAGAAATGGCATAAAATGCCCAAATTTTAGGGCGTCAATTTTTGAAAAAAAACGTAAGGGGTTAGTATGTCGTTTTTTTCAGTTTTTTCAACTTGCTCAAAATGCACTTTTCTGTTAAAATAAACACGGGAAACCTCACACACACTCAACAGGGGCCCCAGGAGCATCCAGAAATGGCATAAAATGCCCAAATTTTAGGGCGTCAATTTTTGAAAAAAAACGTAAGGGGTTAGTATGTCGTTTTTTTCAGTTTTTTCAACTTGCTCAAAATGCACTTTTCTGTTAAAATAAACACGGGAAACCTCACACACACTCAACAGGGGCCCCAGGAGCATCCAGAAATGGCATAAAATGCCCAAATTTTAGGGCGTCAATTTTTGAAAAAAAACGTAAGGGGTTAGTATGTCGTTTTTTTCAGTTTTTTCAACTTGCTCAAAATGCACTTTTCTGTTAAAATAAACACGGGAAACCTCACACACACTCAACAGGGGCCCCAGGAGCATCCAGAAATGGCATAAAATGCCCAAATTTTAGGGCGTCAATTTTTGAAAAAAAACGTAAGGGGTTAGTATGTCGTTTTTTTCAGTTTTTTCAACTTGCTCAAAATGCACTTTTCTGTTAAAATAAACACGGGAAACCTCACACACACTCAACAGGGGCCCCAGGAGCATCCAGAAATGGCATAAAATGCCCAAATTTTAGGGCGTCAATTTTTGAAAAAAAACGTAAGGGGTTAGTATGTCGTTTTTTTCAGTTTTTTCAACTTGCTCAAAATGCACTTTTCTGTTAAAATAAACACGGGAAACCTCACACACACTCAACAGGGGCCCCAGGAGCATCCAGAAATGGCATAAAATGCCCAAATTTTAGGGCGTCAATTTTTGAAAAAAAACGTAAGGGGTTAGTATGTCGTTTTTTTCAGTTTTTTCAACTTGCTCAAAATGCACTTTTCTGTTAAAATAAACACGGGAAACCTCACACACACTCAACAGGGGCCCCAGGAGCATCCAGAAATGGCATAAAATGCCCAAATTTTAGGGCGTCAATTTTTGAAAAAAAACGTAAGGGGTTAGTATGTCGTTTTTTTCAGTTTTTTCAACTTGCTCAAAATGCACTTTTCTGTTAAAATAAACACGGGAAACCTCACACACACTCAACAGGGGCCCCAGGAGCATCCAGAAATGGCATAAAATGCCCAAATTTTAGGGCGTCAATTTTTGAAAAAAAACGTAAGGGGTTAGTATGTCGTTTTTTTCAGTTTTTTCAACTTGCTCAAAATGCACTTTTCTGTTAAAATAAACACGGGAAACCTCACACACACTCAACAGGGGCCCCAGGAGCATCCAGAAATGGCATAAAATGCCCAAATTTTAGGGCGTCAATTTTTGAAAAAAAACGTAAGGGGTTAGTATGTCGTTTTTTTCAGTTTTTTCAACTTGCTCAAAATGCACTTTTCTGTTAAAATAAACACGGGAAACCTCACACACACTCAACAGGGGCCCCAGGAGCATCCAGAAATGGCATAAAATGCCCAAATTTTAGGGCGTCAATTTTTGAAAAAAAACGTAAGGGGTTAGTATGTCGTTTTTTTCAGTTTTTTCAACTTGCTCAAAATGCACTTTTCTGTTAAAATAAACACGGGAAACCTCACACACACTCAACAGGGGCCCCAGGAGCATCCAGAAATGGCATAAAATGCCCAAATTTTAGGGCGTCAATTTTTGAAAAAAAACGTAAGGGGTTAGTATGTCGTTTTTTTCAGTTTTTTCAACTTGCTCAAAATGCACTTTTCTGTTAAAATAAACACGGGAAACCTCACACACACTCAACAGGGGCCCCAGGAGCATCCAGAAATGGCATAAAATGCCCAAATTTTAGGGCGTCAATTTTTGAAAAAAAACGTAAGGGGTTAGTATGTCGTTTTTTTCAGTTTTTTCAACTTGCTCAAAATGCACTTTTCTGTTAAAATAAACACGGGAAACCTCACACACACTCAACAGGGGCCCCAGGAGCATCCAGAAATGGCATAAAATGCCCAAATTTTAGGGCGTCAATTTTTGAAAAAAAACGTAAGGGGTTAGTATGTCGTTTTTTTCAGTTTTTTCAACTTGCTCAAAATGCACTTTTCTGTTAAAATAAACACGGGAAACCTCACACACACTCAACAGGGGCCCCAGGAGCATCCAGAAATGGCATAAAATGCCCAAATTTTAGGGCGTCAATTTTTGAAAAAAAACGTAAGGGGTTAGTATGTCGTTTTTTTCAGTTTTTTCAACTTGCTCAAAATGCACTTTTCTGTTAAAATAAACACGGGAAACCTCACACACACTCAACAGGGGCCCCAGGAGCATCCAGAAATGGCATAAAATGCCCAAATTTTAGGGCGTCAATTTTTGAAAAAAAACGTAAGGGGTTAGTATGTCGTTTTTTTCAGTTTTTTCAACTTGCTCAAAATGCACTTTTCTGTTAAAATAAACACGGGAAACCTCACACACACTCAACAGGGGCCCCAGGAGCATCCAGAAATGGCATAAAATGCCCAAATTTTAGGGCGTCAATTTTTGAAAAAAAACGTAAGGGGTTAGTATGTCGTTTTTTTCAGTTTTTTCAACTTGCTCAAAATGCACTTTTCTGTTAAAATAAACACGGGAAACCTCACACACACTCAACAGGGGCCCCAGGAGCATCCAGAAATGGCATAAAATGCCCAAATTTTAGGGCGTCAATTTTTGAAAAAAAACGTAAGGGGTTAGTATGTCGTTTTTTTCAGTTTTTTCAACTTGCTCAAAATGCACTTTTCTGTTAAAATAAACACGGGAAACCTCACACACACTCAACAGGGGCCCCAGGAGCATCCAGAAATGGCATAAAATGCCCAAATTTTAGGGCGTCAATTTTTGAAAAAAAACGTAAGGGGTTAGTATGTCGTTTTTTTCAGTTTTTTCAACTTGCTCAAAATGCACTTTTCTGTTAAAATAAACACGGGAAACCTCACACACACTCAACAGGGGCCCCAGGAGCATCCAGAAATGGCATAAAATGCCCAAATTTTAGGGCGTCAATTTTTGAAAAAAAACGTAAGGGGTTAGTATGTCGTTTTTTTCAGTTTTTTCAACTTGCTCAAAATGCACTTTTCTGTTAAAATAAACACGGGAAACCTCACACACACTCAACAGGGGCCCCAGGAGCATCCAGAAATGGCATAAAATGCCCAAATTTTAGGGCGTCAATTTTTGAAAAAAAACGTAAGGGGTTAGTATGTCGTTTTTTTCAGTTTTTTCAACTTGCTCAAAATGCACTTTTCTGTTAAAATAAACACGGGAAACCTCACACACACTCAACAGGGGCCCCAGGAGCATCCAGAAATGGCATAAAATGCCCAAATTTTAGGGCGTCAATTTTTGAAAAAAAACGTAAGGGGTTAGTATGTCGTTTTTTTCAGTTTTTTCAACTTGCTCAAAATGCACTTTTCTGTTAAAATAAACACGGGAAACCTCACACACACTCAACAGGGGCCCCAGGAGCATCCAGAAATGGCATAAAATGCCCAAATTTTAGGGCGTCAATTTTTGAAAAAAAACGTAAGGGGTTAGTATGTCGTTTTTTTCAGTTTTTTCAACTTGCTCAAAATGCACTTTTCTGTTAAAATAAACACGGGAAACCTCACACACACTCAACAGGGGCCCCAGGAGCATCCAGAAATGGCATAAAATGCCCAAATTTTAGGGCGTCAATTTTTGAAAAAAAACGTAAGGGGTTAGTATGTCGTTTTTTTCAGTTTTTTCAACTTGCTCAAAATGCACTTTTCTGTTAAAATAAACACGGGAAACCTCACACACACTCAACAGGGGCCCCAGGAGCATCCAGAAATGGCATAAAATGCCCAAATTTTAGGGCGTCAATTTTTGAAAAAAAACGTAAGGGGTTAGTATGTCGTTTTTTTCAGTTTTTTCAACTTGCTCAAAATGCACTTTTCTGTTAAAATAAACACGGGAAACCTCACACACACTCAACAGGGGCCCCAGGAGCATCCAGAAATGGCATAAAATGCCCAAATTTTAGGGCGTCAATTTTTGAAAAAAAACGTAAGGGGTTAGTATGTCGTTTTTTTCAGTTTTTTCAACTTGCTCAAAATGCACTTTTCTGTTAAAATAAACACGGGAAACCTCACACACACTCAACAGGGGCCCCAGGAGCATCCAGAAATGGCATAAAATGCCCAAATTTTAGGGCGTCAATTTTTGAAAAAAAACGTAAGGGGTTAGTATGTCGTTTTTTTCAGTTTTTTCAACTTGCTCAAAATGCACTTTTCTGTTAAAATAAACACGGGAAACCTCACACACACTCAACAGGGGCCCCAGGAGCATCCAGAAATGGCATAAAATGCCCAAATTTTAGGGCGTCAATTTTTGAAAAAAAACGTAAGGGGTTAGTATGTCGTTTTTTTCAGTTTTTTCAACTTGCTCAAAATGCACTTTTCTGTTAAAATAAACACGGGAAACCTCACACACACTCAACAGGGGCCCCAGGAGCATCCAGAAATGGCATAAAATGCCCAAATTTTAGGGCGTCAATTTTTGAAAAAAAACGTAAGGGGTTAGTATGTCGTTTTTTTCAGTTTTTTCAACTTGCTCAAAATGCACTTTTCTGTTAAAATAAACACGGGAAACCTCACACACACTCAACAGGGGCCCCAGGAGCATCCAGAAATGGCATAAAATGCCCAAATTTTAGGGCGTCAATTTTTGAAAAAAAACGTAAGGGGTTAGTATGTCGTTTTTTTCAGTTTTTTCAACTTGCTCAAAATGCACTTTTCTGTTAAAATAAACACGGGAAACCTCACACACACTCAACAGGGGCCCCAGGAGCATCCAGAAATGGCATAAAATGCCCAAATTTTAGGGCGTCAATTTTTGAAAAAAAACGTAAGGGGTTAGTATGTCGTTTTTTTCAGTTTTTTCAACTTGCTCAAAATGCACTTTTCTGTTAAAATAAACACGGGAAACCTCACACACACTCAACAGGGGCCCCAGGAGCATCCAGAAATGGCATAAAATGCCCAAATTTTAGGGCGTCAATTTTTGAAAAAAAACGTAAGGGGTTAGTATGTCGTTTTTTTCAGTTTTTTCAACTTGCTCAAAATGCACTTTTCTGTTAAAATAAACACGGGAAACCTCACACACACTCAACAGGGGCCCCAGGAGCATCCAGAAATGGCATAAAATGCCCAAATTTTAGGGCGTCAATTTTTGAAAAAAAACGTAAGGGGTTAGTATGTCGTTTTTTTCAGTTTTTTCAACTTGCTCAAAATGCACTTTTCTGTTAAAATAAACACGGGAAACCTCACACACACTCAACAGGGGCCCCAGGAGCATCCAGAAATGGCATAAAATGCCCAAATTTTAGGGCGTCAATTTTTGAAAAAAAACGTAAGGGGTTAGTATGTCGTTTTTTTCAGTTTTTTCAACTTGCTCAAAATGCACTTTTCTGTTAAAATAAACACGGGAAACCTCACACACACTCAACAGGGGCCCCAGGAGCATCCAGAAATGGCATAAAATGCCCAAATTTTAGGGCGTCAATTTTTGAAAAAAAACGTAAGGGGTTAGTATGTCGTTTTTTTCAGTTTTTTCAACTTGCTCAAAATGCACTTTTCTGTTAAAATAAACACGGGAAACCTCACACACACTCAACAGGGGCCCCAGGAGCATCCAGAAATGGCATAAAATGCCCAAATTTTAGGGCGTCAATTTTTGAAAAAAAACGTAAGGGGTTAGTATGTCGTTTTTTTCAGTTTTTTCAACTTGCTCAAAATGCACTTTTCTGTTAAAATAAACACGGGAAACCTCACACACACTCAACAGGGGCCCCAGGAGCATCCAGAAATGGCATAAAATGCCCAAATTTTAGGGCGTCAATTTTTGAAAAAAAACGTAAGGGGTTAGTATGTCGTTTTTTTCAGTTTTTTCAACTTGCTCAAAATGCACTTTTCTGTTAAAATAAACACGGGAAACCTCACACACACTCAACAGGGGCCCCAGGAGCATCCAGAAATGGCATAAAATGCCCAAATTTTAGGGCGTCAATTTTTGAAAAAAAACGTAAGGGGTTAGTATGTCGTTTTTTTCAGTTTTTTCAACTTGCTCAAAATGCACTTTTCTGTTAAAATAAACACGGGAAACCTCACACACACTCAACAGGGGCCCCAGGAGCATCCAGAAATGGCATAAAATGCCCAAATTTTAGGGCGTCAATTTTTGAAAAAAAACGTAAGGGGTTAGTATGTCGTTTTTTTCAGTTTTTTCAACTTGCTCAAAATGCACTTTTCTGTTAAAATAAACACGGGAAACCTCACACACACTCAACAGGGGCCCCAGGAGCATCCAGAAATGGCATAAAATGCCCAAATTTTAGGGCGTCAATTTTTGAAAAAAAACGTAAGGGGTTAGTATGTCGTTTTTTTCAGTTTTTTCAACTTGCTCAAAATGCACTTTTCTGTTAAAATAAACACGGGAAACCTCACACACACTCAACAGGGGCCCCAGGAGCATCCAGAAATGGCATAAAATGCCCAAATTTTAGGGCGTCAATTTTTGAAAAAAAACGTAAGGGGTTAGTATGTCGTTTTTTTCAGTTTTTTCAACTTGCTCAAAATGCACTTTTCTGTTAAAATAAACACGGGAAACCTCACACACACTCAACAGGGGCCCCAGGAGCATCCAGAAATGGCATAAAATGCCCAAATTTTAGGGCGTCAATTTTTGAAAAAAAACGTAAGGGGTTAGTATGTCGTTTTTTTCAGTTTTTTCAACTTGCTCAAAATGCACTTTTCTGTTAAAATAAACACGGGAAACCTCACACACACTCAACAGGGGCCCCAGGAGCATCCAGAAATGGCATAAAATGCCCAAATTTTAGGGCGTCAATTTTTGAAAAAAAACGTAAGGGGTTAGTATGTCGTTTTTTTCAGTTTTTTCAACTTGCTCAAAATGCACTTTTCTGTTAAAATAAACACGGGAAACCTCACACACACTCAACAGGGGCCCCAGGAGCATCCAGAAATGGCATAAAATGCCCAAATTTTAGGGCGTCAATTTTTGAAAAAAAACGTAAGGGGTTAGTATGTCGTTTTTTTCAGTTTTTTCAACTTGCTCAAAATGCACTTTTCTGTTAAAATAAACACGGGAAACCTCACACACACTCAACAGGGGCCCCAGGAGCATCCAGAAATGGCATAAAATGCCCAAATTTTAGGGCGTCAATTTTTGAAAAAAAACGTAAGGGGTTAGTATGTCGTTTTTTTCAGTTTTTTCAACTTGCTCAAAATGCACTTTTCTGTTAAAATAAACACGGGAAACCTCACACACACTCAACAGGGGCCCCAGGAGCATCCAGAAATGGCATAAAATGCCCAAATTTTAGGGCGTCAATTTTTGAAAAAAAACGTAAGGGGTTAGTATGTCGTTTTTTTCAGTTTTTTCAACTTGCTCAAAATGCACTTTTCTGTTAAAATAAACACGGGAAACCTCACACACACTCAACAGGGGCCCCAGGAGCATCCAGAAATGGCATAAAATGCCCAAATTTTAGGGCGTCAATTTTTGAAAAAAAACGTAAGGGGTTAGTATGTCGTTTTTTTCAGTTTTTTCAACTTGCTCAAAATGCACTTTTCTGTTAAAATAAACACGGGAAACCTCACACACACTCAACAGGGGCCCCAGGAGCATCCAGAAATGGCATAAAATGCCCAAATTTTAGGGCGTCAATTTTTGAAAAAAAACGTAAGGGGTTAGTATGTCGTTTTTTTCAGTTTTTTCAACTTGCTCAAAATGCACTTTTCTGTTAAAATAAACACGGGAAACCTCACACACACTCAACAGGGGCCCCAGGAGCATCCAGAAATGGCATAAAATGCCCAAATTTTAGGGCGTCAATTTTTGAAAAAAAACGTAAGGGGTTAGTATGTCGTTTTTTTCAGTTTTTTCAACTTGCTCAAAATGCACTTTTCTGTTAAAATAAACACGGGAAACCTCACACACACTCAACAGGGGCCCCAGGAGCATCCAGAAATGGCATAAAATGCCCAAATTTTAGGGCGTCAATTTTTGAAAAAAAACGTAAGGGGTTAGTATGTCGTTTTTTTCAGTTTTTTCAACTTGCTCAAAATGCACTTTTCTGTTAAAATAAACACGGGAAACCTCTCACACACTCAACAGGGGCCCCAGGAGCATCCAGAAATGGCATAAAATGCCCAAATTTTAGGGCGTCAATTTTTGAAAAAAAACGTAAGGGGTTAGTATGTCGTTTTTTTCAGTTTTTTCAACTTGCTCAAAATGCACTTTTCTGTTAAAATAAACACGGGAAACCTCACACACACTCAACAGGGGCCCCAGGAGCATCCAGAAATGGCATAAAATGCCCAAATTTTAGGGCGTCAATTTTTGAAAAAAAACGTAAGGGGTTAGTATGTCGTTTTTTTCAGTTTTTTCAACTTGCTCAAAATGCACTTTTCTGTTAAAATAAACACGGGAAACCTCACACACACTCAACAGGGGCCCCAGGAGCATCCAGAAATGGCATAAAATGCCCAAATTTTAGGGCGTCAATTTTTGAAAAAAAACGTAAGGGGTTAGTATGTCGTTTTTTTCAGTTTTTTCAACTTGCTCAAAATGCACTTTTCTGTTAAAATAAACACGGGAAACCTCACACACACTCAACAGGGGCCCCAGGAGCATCCAGAAATGGCATAAAATGCCCAAATTTTAGGGCGTCAATTTTTGAAAAAAAACGTAAGGGGTTAGTATGTCGTTTTTTTCAGTTTTTTCAACTTGCTCAAAATGCACTTTTCTGTTAAAATAAACACGGGAAACCTCACACACACTCAACAGGGGCCCCAGGAGCATCCAGAAATGGCATAAAATGCCCAAATTTTAGGGCGTCAATTTTTGAAAAAAAACGTAAGGGGTTAGTATGTCGTTTTTTTCAGTTTTTTCAACTTGCTCAAAATGCACTTTTCTGTTAAAATAAACACGGGAAACCTCACACACACTCAACAGGGGCCCCAGGAGCATCCAGAAATGGCATAAAATGCCCAAATTTTAGGGCGTCAATTTTTGAAAAAAAACGTAAGGGGTTAGTATGTCGTTTTTTTCAGTTTTTTCAACTTGCTCAAAATGCACTTTTCTGTTAAAATAAACACGGGAAACCTCACACACACTCAACAGGGGCCCCAGGAGCATCCAGAAATGGCATAAAATGCCCAAATTTTAGGGCGTCAATTTTTGAAAAAAAACGTAAGGGGTTAGTATGTCGTTTTTTTCAGTTTTTTCAACTTGCTCAAAATGCACTTTTCTGTTAAAATAAACACGGGAAACCTCACACACACTCAACAGGGGCCCCAGGAGCATCCAGAAATGGCATAAAATGCCCAAATTTTAGGGCGTCAATTTTTGAAAAAAAACGTAAGGGGTTAGTATGTCGTTTTTTTCAGTTTTTTCAACTTGCTCAAAATGCACTTTTCTGTTAAAATAAACACGGGAAACCTCACACACACTCAACAGGGGCCCCAGGAGCATCCAGAAATGGCATAAAATGCCCAAATTTTAGGGCGTCAATTTTTGAAAAAAAACGTAAGGGGTTAGTATGTCGTTTTTTTCAGTTTTTTCAACTTGCTCAAAATGCACTTTTCTGTTAAAATAAACACGGGAAACCTCACACACACTCAACAGGGGCCCCAGGAGCATCCAGAAATGGCATAAAATGCCCAAATTTTAGGGCGTCAATTTTTGAAAAAAAACGTAAGGGGTTAGTATGTCGTTTTTTTCAGTTTTTTCAACTTGCTCAAAATGCACTTTTCTGTTAAAATAAACACGGGAAACCTCACACACACTCAACAGGGGCCCCAGGAGCATCCAGAAATGGCATAAAATGCCCAAATTTTAGGGCGTCAATTTTTGAAAAAAAACGTAAGGGGTTAGTATGTCGTTTTTTTCAGTTTTTTCAACTTGCTCAAAATGCACTTTTCTGTTAAAATAAACACGGGAAACCTCACACACACTCAACAGGGGCCCCAGGAGCATCCAGAAATGGCATAAAATGCCCAAATTTTAGGGCGTCAATTTTTGAAAAAAAACGTAAGGGGTTAGTATGTCGTTTTTTTCAGTTTTTTCAACTTGCTCAAAATGCACTTTTCTGTTAAAATAAACACGGGAAACCTCACACACACTCAACAGGGGCCCCAGGAGCATCCAGAAATGGCATAAAATGCCCAAATTTTAGGGCGTCAATTTTTGAAAAAAAACGTAAGGGGTTAGTATGTCGTTTTTTTCAGTTTTTTCAACTTGCTCAAAATGCACTTTTCTGTTAAAATAAACACGGGAAACCTCACACACACTCAACAGGGGCCCCAGGAGCATCCAGAAATGGCATAAAATGCCCAAATTTTAGGGCGTCAATTTTTGAAAAAAAACGTAAGGGGTTAGTATGTCGTTTTTTTCAGTTTTTTCAACTTGCTCAAAATGCACTTTTCTGTTAAAATAAACACGGGAAACCTCACACACACTCAACAGGGGCCCCAGGAGCATCCAGAAATGGCATAAAATGCCCAAATTTTAGGGCGTCAATTTTTGAAAAAAAACGTAAGGGGTTAGTATGTCGTTTTTTTCAGTTTTTTCAACTTGCTCAAAATGCACTTTTCTGTTAAAATAAACACGGGAAACCTCACACACACTCAACAGGGGCCCCAGGAGCATCCAGAAATGGCATAAAATGCCCAAATTTTAGGGCGTCAATTTTTGAAAAAAAACGTAAGGGGTTAGTATGTCGTTTTTTTCAGTTTTTTCAACTTGCTCAAAATGCACTTTTCTGTTAAAATAAACACGGGAAACCTCACACACACTCAACAGGGGCCCCAGGAGCATCCAGAAATGGCATAAAATGCCCAAATTTTAGGGCGTCAATTTTTGAAAAAAAACGTAAGGGGTTAGTATGTCGTTTTTTTCAGTTTTTTCAACTTGCTCAAAATGCACTTTTCTGTTAAAATAAACACGGGAAACCTCACACACACTCAACAGGGGCCCCAGGAGCATCCAGAAATGGCATAAAATGCCCAAATTTTAGGGCGTCAATTTTTGAAAAAAAACGTAAGGGGTTAGTATGTCGTTTTTTTCAGTTTTTTCAACTTGCTCAAAATGCACTTTTCTGTTAAAATAAACACGGGAAACCTCACACACACTCAACAGGGGCCCCAGGAGCATCCAGAAATGGCATAAAATGCCCAAATTTTAGGGCGTCAATTTTTGAAAAAAAACGTAAGGGGTTAGTATGTCGTTTTTTTCAGTTTTTTCAACTTGCTCAAAATGCACTTTTCTGTTAAAATAAACACGGGAAACCTCACACACACTCAACAGGGGCCCCAGGAGCATCCAGAAATGGCATAAAATGCCCAAATTTTAGGGCGTCAATTTTTGAAAAAAAACGTAAGGGGTTAGTATGTCGTTTTTTTCAGTTTTTTCAACTTGCTCAAAATGCACTTTTCTGTTAAAATAAACACGGGAAACCTCACACACACTCAACAGGGGCCCCAGGAGCATCCAGAAATGGCATAAAATGCCCAAATTTTAGGGCGTCAATTTTTGAAAAAAAACGTAAGGGGTTAGTATGTCGTTTTTTTCAGTTTTTTCAACTTGCTCAAAATGCACTTTTCTGTTAAAATAAACACGGGAAACCTCACACACACTCAACAGGGGCCCCAGGAGCATCCAGAAATGGCATAAAATGCCCAAATTTTAGGGCGTCAATTTTTGAAAAAAAACGTAAGGGGTTAGTATGTCGTTTTTTTCAGTTTTTTCAACTTGCTCAAAATGCACTTTTCTGTTAAAATAAACACGGGAAACCTCACACACACTCAACAGGGGCCCCAGGAGCATCCAGAAATGGCATAAAATGCCCAAATTTTAGGGCGTCAATTTTTGAAAAAAAACGTAAGGGGTTAGTATGTCGTTTTTTTCAGTTTTTTCAACTTGCTCAAAATGCACTTTTCTGTTAAAATAAACACGGGAAACCTCACACACACTCAACAGGGGCCCCAGGAGCATCCAGAAATGGCATAAAATGCCCAAATTTTAGGGCGTCAATTTTTGAAAAAAAACGTAAGGGGTTAGTATGTCGTTTTTTTCAGTTTTTTCAACTTGCTCAAAATGCACTTTTCTGTTAAAATAAACACGGGAAACCTCACACACACTCAACAGGGGCCCCAGGAGCATCCAGAAATGGCATAAAATGCCCAAATTTTAGGGCGTCAATTTTTGAAAAAAAACGTAAGGGGTTAGTATGTCGTTTTTTTCAGTTTTTTCAACTTGCTCAAAATGCACTTTTCTGTTAAAATAAACACGGGAAACCTCACACACACTCAACAGGGGCCCCAGGAGCATCCAGAAATGGCATAAAATGCCCAAATTTTAGGGCGTCAATTTTTGAAAAAAAACGTAAGGGGTTAGTATGTCGTTTTTTTCAGTTTTTTCAACTTGCTCAAAATGCACTTTTCTGTTAAAATAAACACGGGAAACCTCACACACACTCAACAGGGGCCCCAGGAGCATCCAGAAATGGCATAAAATGCCCAAATTTTAGGGCGTCAATTTTTGAAAAAAAACGTAAGGGGTTAGTATGTCGTTTTTTTCAGTTTTTTCAACTTGCTCAAAATGCACTTTTCTGTTAAAATAAACACGGGAAACCTCACACACACTCAACAGGGGCCCCAGGAGCATCCAGAAATGGCATAAAATGCCCAAATTTTAGGGCGTCAATTTTTGAAAAAAAACGTAAGGGGTTAGTATGTCGTTTTTTTCAGTTTTTTCAACTTGCTCAAAATGCACTTTTCTGTTAAAATAAACACGGGAAACCTCACACACACTCAACAGGGGCCCCAGGAGCATCCAGAAATGGCATAAAATGCCCAAATTTTAGGGCGTCAATTTTTGAAAAAAAACGTAAGGGGTTAGTATGTCGTTTTTTTCAGTTTTTTCAACTTGCTCAAAATGCACTTTTCTGTTAAAATAAACACGGGAAACCTCACACACACTCAACAGGGGCCCCAGGAGCATCCAGAAATGGCATAAAATGCCCAAATTTTAGGGCGTCAATTTTTGAAAAAAAACGTAAGGGGTTAGTATGTCGTTTTTTTCAGTTTTTTCAACTTGCTCAAAATGCACTTTTCTGTTAAAATAAACACGGGAAACCTCACACACACTCAACAGGGGCCCCAGGAGCATCCAGAAATGGCATAAAATGCCCAAATTTTAGGGCGTCAATTTTTGAAAAAAAACGTAAGGGGTTAGTATGTCGTTTTTTTCAGTTTTTTCAACTTGCTCAAAATGCACTTTTCTGTTAAAATAAACACGGGAAACCTCACACACACTCAACAGGGGCCCCAGGAGCATCCAGAAATGGCATAAAATGCCCAAATTTTAGGGCGTCAATTTTTGAAAAAAAACGTAAGGGGTTAGTATGTCGTTTTTTTCAGTTTTTTCAACTTGCTCAAAATGCACTTTTCTGTTAAAATAAACACGGGAAACCTCACACACACTCAACAGGGGCCCCAGGAGCATCCAGAAATGGCATAAAATGCCCAAATTTTAGGGCGTCAATTTTTGAAAAAAAACGTAAGGGGTTAGTATGTCGTTTTTTTCAGTTTTTTCAACTTGCTCAAAATGCACTTTTCTGTTAAAATAAACACGGGAAACCTCACACACACTCAACAGGGGCCCCAGGAGCATCCAGAAATGGCATAAAATGCCCAAATTTTAGGGCGTCAATTTTTGAAAAAAAACGTAAGGGGTTAGTATGTCGTTTTTTTCAGTTTTTTCAACTTGCTCAAAATGCACTTTTCTGTTAAAATAAACACGGGAAACCTCACACACACTCAACAGGGGCCCCAGGAGCATCCAGAAATGGCATAAAATGCCCAAATTTTAGGGCGTCAATTTTTGAAAAAAAACGTAAGGGGTTAGTATGTCGTTTTTTTCAGTTTTTTCAACTTGCTCAAAATGCACTTTTCTGTTAAAATAAACACGGGAAACCTCACACACACTCAACAGGGGCCCCAGGAGCATCCAGAAATGGCATAAAATGCCCAAATTTTAGGGCGTCAATTTTTGAAAAAAAACGTAAGGGGTTAGTATGTCGTTTTTTTCAGTTTTTTCAACTTGCTCAAAATGCACTTTTCTGTTAAAATAAACACGGGAAACCTCACACACACTCAACAGGGGCCCCAGGAGCATCCAGAAATGGCATAAAATGCCCAAATTTTAGGGCGTCAATTTTTGAAAAAAAACGTAAGGGGTTAGTATGTCGTTTTTTTCAGTTTTTTCAACTTGCTCAAAATGCACTTTTCTGTTAAAATAAACACGGGAAACCTCACACACACTCAACAGGGGCCCCAGGAGCATCCAGAAATGGCATAAAATGCCCAAATTTTAGGGCGTCAATTTTTGAAAAAAAACGTAAGGGGTTAGTATGTCGTTTTTTTCAGTTTTTTCAACTTGCTCAAAATGCACTTTTCTGTTAAAATAAACACGGGAAACCTCACACACACTCAACAGGGGCCCCAGGAGCATCCAGAAATGGCATAAAATGCCCAAATTTTAGGGCGTCAATTTTTGAAAAAAAACGTAAGGGGTTAGTATGTCGTTTTTTTCAGTTTTTTCAACTTGCTCAAAATGCACTTTTCTGTTAAAATAAACACGGGAAACCTCACACACACTCAACAGGGGCCCCAGGAGCATCCAGAAATGGCATAAAATGCCCAAATTTTAGGGCGTCAATTTTTGAAAAAAAACGTAAGGGGTTAGTATGTCGTTTTTTTCAGTTTTTTCAACTTGCTCAAAATGCACTTTTCTGTTAAAATAAACACGGGAAACCTCACACACACTCAACAGGGGCCCCAGGAGCATCCAGAAATGGCATAAAATGCCCAAATTTTAGGGCGTCAATTTTTGAAAAAAAACGTAAGGGGTTAGTATGTCGTTTTTTTCAGTTTTTTCAACTTGCTCAAAATGCACTTTTCTGTTAAAATAAACACGGGAAACCTCACACACACTCAACAGGGGCCCCAGGAGCATCCAGAAATGGCATAAAATGCCCAAATTTTAGGGCGTCAATTTTTGAAAAAAAACGTAAGGGGTTAGTATGTCGTTTTTTTCAGTTTTTTCAACTTGCTCAAAATGCACTTTTCTGTTAAAATAAACACGGGAAACCTCACACACACTCAACAGGGGCCCCAGGAGCATCCAGAAATGGCATAAAATGCCCAAATTTTAGGGCGTCAATTTTTGAAAAAAAACGTAAGGGGTTAGTATGTCGTTTTTTTCAGTTTTTTCAACTTGCTCAAAATGCACTTTTCTGTTAAAATAAACACGGGAAACCTCACACACACTCAACAGGGGCCCCAGGAGCATCCAGAAATGGCATAAAATGCCCAAATTTTAGGGCGTCAATTTTTGAAAAAAAACGTAAGGGGTTAGTATGTCGTTTTTTTCAGTTTTTTCAACTTGCTCAAAATGCACTTTTCTGTTAAAATAAACACGGGAAACCTCACACACACTCAACAGGGGCCCCAGGAGCATCCAGAAATGGCATAAAATGCCCAAATTTTAGGGCGTCAATTTTTGAAAAAAAACGTAAGGGGTTAGTATGTCGTTTTTTTCAGTTTTTTCAACTTGCTCAAAATGCACTTTTCTGTTAAAATAAACACGGGAAACCTCACACACACTCAACAGGGGCCCCAGGAGCATCCAGAAATGGCATAAAATGCCCAAATTTTAGGGCGTCAATTTTTGAAAAAAAACGTAAGGGGTTAGTATGTCGTTTTTTTCAGTTTTTTCAACTTGCTCAAAATGCACTTTTCTGTTAAAATAAACACGGGAAACCTCACACACACTCAACAGGGGCCCCAGGAGCATCCAGAAATGGCATAAAATGCCCAAATTTTAGGGCGTCAATTTTTGAAAAAAAACGTAAGGGGTTAGTATGTCGTTTTTTTCAGTTTTTTCAACTTGCTCAAAATGCACTTTTCTGTTAAAATAAACACGGGAAACCTCACACACACTCAACAGGGGCCCCAGGAGCATCCAGAAATGGCATAAAATGCCCAAATTTTAGGGCGTCAATTTTTGAAAAAAAACGTAAGGGGTTAGTATGTCGTTTTTTTCAGTTTTTTCAACTTGCTCAAAATGCACTTTTCTGTTAAAATAAACACGGGAAACCTCACACACACTCAACAGGGGCCCCAGGAGCATCCAGAAATGGCATAAAATGCCCAAATTTTAGGGCGTCAATTTTTGAAAAAAAACGTAAGGGGTTAGTATGTCGTTTTTTTCAGTTTTTTCAACTTGCTCAAAATGCACTTTTCTGTTAAAATAAACACGGGAAACCTCACACACACTCAACAGGGGCCCCAGGAGCATCCAGAAATGGCATAAAATGCCCAAATTTTAGGGCGTCAATTTTTGAAAAAAAACGTAAGGGGTTAGTATGTCGTTTTTTTCAGTTTTTTCAACTTGCTCAAAATGCACTTTTCTGTTAAAATAAACACGGGAAACCTCACACACACTCAACAGGGGCCCCAGGAGCATCCAGAAATGGCATAAAATGCCCAAATTTTAGGGCGTCAATTTTTGAAAAAAAACGTAAGGGGTTAGTATGTCGTTTTTTTCAGTTTTTTCAACTTGCTCAAAATGCACTTTTCTGTTAAAATAAACACGGGAAACCTCACACACACTCAACAGGGGCCCCAGGAGCATCCAGAAATGGCATAAAATGCCCAAATTTTAGGGCGTCAATTTTTGAAAAAAAACGTAAGGGGTTAGTATGTCGTTTTTTTCAGTTTTTTCAACTTGCTCAAAATGCACTTTTCTGTTAAAATAAACACGGGAAACCTCTCACACACTCAACAGGGGCCCCAGGAGCATCCAGAAATGGCATAAAATGCCCAAATTTTAGGGCGTCAATTTTTGAAAAAAAACGTAAGGGGTTAGTATGTCGTTTTTTTCAGTTTTTTCAACTTGCTCAAAATGCACTTTTCTGTTAAAATAAACACGGGAAACCTCACACACACTCAACAGGGGCCCCAGGAGCATCCAGAAATGGCATAAAATGCCCAAATTTTAGGGCGTCAATTTTTGAAAAAAAACGTAAGGGGTTAGTATGTCGTTTTTTTCAGTTTTTTCAACTTGCTCAAAATGCACTTTTCTGTTAAAATAAACACGGGAAACCTCACACACACTCAACAGGGGCCCCAGGAGCATCCAGAAATGGCATAAAATGCCCAAATTTTAGGGCGTCAATTTTTGAAAAAAAACGTAAGGGGTTAGTATGTCGTTTTTTTCAGTTTTTTCAACTTGCTCAAAATGCACTTTTCTGTTAAAATAAACACGGGAAACCTCACACACACTCAACAGGGGCCCCAGGAGCATCCAGAAATGGCATAAAATGCCCAAATTTTAGGGCGTCAATTTTTGAAAAAAAACGTAAGGGGTTAGTATGTCGTTTTTTTCAGTTTTTTCAACTTGCTCAAAATGCACTTTTCTGTTAAAATAAACACGGGAAACCTCACACACACTCAACAGGGGCCCCAGGAGCATCCAGAAATGGCATAAAATGCCCAAATTTTAGGGCGTCAATTTTTGAAAAAAAACGTAAGGGGTTAGTATGTCGTTTTTTTCAGTTTTTTCAACTTGCTCAAAATGCACTTTTCTGTTAAAATAAACACGGGAAACCTCACACACACTCAACAGGGGCCCCAGGAGCATCCAGAAATGGCATAAAATGCCCAAATTTTAGGGCGTCAATTTTTGAAAAAAAACGTAAGGGGTTAGTATGTCGTTTTTTTCAGTTTTTTCAACTTGCTCAAAATGCACTTTTCTGTTAAAATAAACACGGGAAACCTCACACACACTCAACAGGGGCCCCAGGAGCATCCAGAAATGGCATAAAATGCCCAAATTTTAGGGCGTCAATTTTTGAAAAAAAACGTAAGGGGTTAGTATGTCGTTTTTTTCAGTTTTTTCAACTTGCTCAAAATGCACTTTTCTGTTAAAATAAACACGGGAAACCTCACACACACTCAACAGGGGCCCCAGGAGCATCCAGAAATGGCATAAAATGCCCAAATTTTAGGGCGTCAATTTTTGAAAAAAAACGTAAGGGGTTAGTATGTCGTTTTTTTCAGTTTTTTCAACTTGCTCAAAATGCACTTTTCTGTTAAAATAAACACGGGAAACCTCACACACACTCAACAGGGGCCCCAGGAGCATCCAGAAATGGCATAAAATGCCCAAATTTTAGGGCGTCAATTTTTGAAAAAAAACGTAAGGGGTTAGTATGTCGTTTTTTTCAGTTTTTTCAACTTGCTCAAAATGCACTTTTCTGTTAAAATAAACACGGGAAACCTCACACACACTCAACAGGGGCCCCAGGAGCATCCAGAAATGGCATAAAATGCCCAAATTTTAGGGCGTCAATTTTTGAAAAAAAACGTAAGGGGTTAGTATGTCGTTTTTTTCAGTTTTTTCAACTTGCTCAAAATGCACTTTTCTGTTAAAATAAACACGGGAAACCTCACACACACTCAACAGGGGCCCCAGGAGCATCCAGAAATGGCATAAAATGCCCAAATTTTAGGGCGTCAATTTTTGAAAAAAAACGTAAGGGGTTAGTATGTCGTTTTTTTCAGTTTTTTCAACTTGCTCAAAATGCACTTTTCTGTTAAAATAAACACGGGAAACCTCACACACACTCAACAGGGGCCCCAGGAGCATCCAGAAATGGCATAAAATGCCCAAATTTTAGGGCGTCAATTTTTGAAAAAAAACGTAAGGGGTTAGTATGTCGTTTTTTTCAGTTTTTTCAACTTGCTCAAAATGCACTTTTCTGTTAAAATAAACACGGGAAACCTCACACACACTCAACAGGGGCCCCAGGAGCATCCAGAAATGGCATAAAATGCCCAAATTTTAGGGCGTCAATTTTTGAAAAAAAACGTAAGGGGTTAGTATGTCGTTTTTTTCAGTTTTTTCAACTTGCTCAAAATGCACTTTTCTGTTAAAATAAACACGGGAAACCTCACACACACTCAACAGGGGCCCCAGGAGCATCCAGAAATGGCATAAAATGCCCAAATTTTAGGGCGTCAATTTTTGAAAAAAAACGTAAGGGGTTAGTATGTCGTTTTTTTCAGTTTTTTCAACTTGCTCAAAATGCACTTTTCTGTTAAAATAAACACGGGAAACCTCACACACACTCAACAGGGGCCCCAGGAGCATCCAGAAATGGCATAAAATGCCCAAATTTTAGGGCGTCAATTTTTGAAAAAAAACGTAAGGGGTTAGTATGTCGTTTTTTTCAGTTTTTTCAACTTGCTCAAAATGCACTTTTCTGTTAAAATAAACACGGGAAACCTCACACACACTCAACAGGGGCCCCAGGAGCATCCAGAAATGGCATAAAATGCCCAAATTTTAGGGCGTCAATTTTTGAAAAAAAACGTAAGGGGTTAGTATGTCGTTTTTTTCAGTTTTTTCAACTTGCTCAAAATGCACTTTTCTGTTAAAATAAACACGGGAAACCTCACACACACTCAACAGGGGCCCCAGGAGCATCCAGAAATGGCATAAAATGCCCAAATTTTAGGGCGTCAATTTTTGAAAAAAAACGTAAGGGGTTAGTATGTCGTTTTTTTCAGTTTTTTCAACTTGCTCAAAATGCACTTTTCTGTTAAAATAAACACGGGAAACCTCACACACACTCAACAGGGGCCCCAGGAGCATCCAGAAATGGCATAAAATGCCCAAATTTTAGGGCGTCAATTTTTGAAAAAAAACGTAAGGGGTTAGTATGTCGTTTTTTTCAGTTTTTTCAACTTGCTCAAAATGCACTTTTCTGTTAAAATAAACACGGGAAACCTCACACACACTCAACAGGGGCCCCAGGAGCATCCAGAAATGGCATAAAATGCCCAAATTTTAGGGCGTCAATTTTTGAAAAAAAACGTAAGGGGTTAGTATGTCGTTTTTTTCAGTTTTTTCAACTTGCTCAAAATGCACTTTTCTGTTAAAATAAACACGGGAAACCTCACACACACTCAACAGGGGCCCCAGGAGCATCCAGAAATGGCATAAAATGCCCAAATTTTAGGGCGTCAATTTTTGAAAAAAAACGTAAGGGGTTAGTATGTCGTTTTTTTCAGTTTTTTCAACTTGCTCAAAATGCACTTTTCTGTTAAAATAAACACGGGAAACCTCACACACACTCAACAGGGGCCCCAGGAGCATCCAGAAATGGCATAAAATGCCCAAATTTTAGGGCGTCAATTTTTGAAAAAAAACGTAAGGGGTTAGTATGTCGTTTTTTTCAGTTTTTTCAACTTGCTCAAAATGCACTTTTCTGTTAAAATAAACACGGGAAACCTCACACACACTCAACAGGGGCCCCAGGAGCATCCAGAAATGGCATAAAATGCCCAAATTTTAGGGCGTCAATTTTTGAAAAAAAACGTAAGGGGTTAGTATGTCGTTTTTTTCAGTTTTTTCAACTTGCTCAAAATGCACTTTTCTGTTAAAATAAACACGGGAAACCTCACACACACTCAACAGGGGCCCCAGGAGCATCCAGAAATGGCATAAAATGCCCAAATTTTAGGGCGTCAATTTTTGAAAAAAAACGTAAGGGGTTAGTATGTCGTTTTTTTCAGTTTTTTCAACTTGCTCAAAATGCACTTTTCTGTTAAAATAAACACGGGAAACCTCACACACACTCAACAGGGGCCCCAGGAGCATCCAGAAATGGCATAAAATGCCCAAATTTTAGGGCGTCAATTTTTGAAAAAAAACGTAAGGGGTTAGTATGTCGTTTTTTTCAGTTTTTTCAACTTGCTCAAAATGCACTTTTCTGTTAAAATAAACACGGGAAACCTCACACACACTCAACAGGGGCCCCAGGAGCATCCAGAAATGGCATAAAATGCCCAAATTTTAGGGCGTCAATTTTTGAAAAAAAACGTAAGGGGTTAGTATGTCGTTTTTTTCAGTTTTTTCAACTTGCTCAAAATGCACTTTTCTGTTAAAATAAACACGGGAAACCTCACACACACTCAACAGGGGCCCCAGGAGCATCCAGAAATGGCATAAAATGCCCAAATTTTAGGGCGTCAATTTTTGAAAAAAAACGTAAGGGGTTAGTATGTCGTTTTTTTCAGTTTTTTCAACTTGCTCAAAATGCACTTTTCTGTTAAAATAAACACGGGAAACCTCACACACACTCAACAGGGGCCCCAGGAGCATCCAGAAATGGCATAAAATGCCCAAATTTTAGGGCGTCAATTTTTGAAAAAAAACGTAAGGGGTTAGTATGTCGTTTTTTTCAGTTTTTTCAACTTGCTCAAAATGCACTTTTCTGTTAAAATAAACACGGGAAACCTCACACACACTCAACAGGGGCCCCAGGAGCATCCAGAAATGGCATAAAATGCCCAAATTTTAGGGCGTCAATTTTTGAAAAAAAACGTAAGGGGTTAGTATGTCGTTTTTTTCAGTTTTTTCAACTTGCTCAAAATGCACTTTTCTGTTAAAATAAACACGGGAAACCTCACACACACTCAACAGGGGCCCCAGGAGCATCCAGAAATGGCATAAAATGCCCAAATTTTAGGGCGTCAATTTTTGAAAAAAAACGTAAGGGGTTAGTATGTCGTTTTTTTCAGTTTTTTCAACTTGCTCAAAATGCACTTTTCTGTTAAAATAAACACGGGAAACCTCACACACACTCAACAGGGGCCCCAGGAGCATCCAGAAATGGCATAAAATGCCCAAATTTTAGGGCGTCAATTTTTGAAAAAAAACGTAAGGGGTTAGTATGTCGTTTTTTTCAGTTTTTTCAACTTGCTCAAAATGCACTTTTCTGTTAAAATAAACACGGGAAACCTCACACACACTCAACAGGGGCCCCAGGAGCATCCAGAAATGGCATAAAATGCCCAAATTTTAGGGCGTCAATTTTTGAAAAAAAACGTAAGGGGTTAGTATGTCGTTTTTTTCAGTTTTTTCAACTTGCTCAAAATGCACTTTTCTGTTAAAATAAACACGGGAAACCTCACACACACTCAACAGGGGCCCCAGGAGCATCCAGAAATGGCATAAAATGCCCAAATTTTAGGGCGTCAATTTTTGAAAAAAAACGTAAGGGGTTAGTATGTCGTTTTTTTCAGTTTTTTCAACTTGCTCAAAATGCACTTTTCTGTTAAAATAAACACGGGAAACCTCACACACACTCAACAGGGGCCCCAGGAGCATCCAGAAATGGCATAAAATGCCCAAATTTTAGGGCGTCAATTTTTGAAAAAAAACGTAAGGGGTTAGTATGTCGTTTTTTTCAGTTTTTTCAACTTGCTCAAAATGCACTTTTCTGTTAAAATAAACACGGGAAACCTCACACACACTCAACAGGGGCCCCAGGAGCATCCAGAAATGGCATAAAATGCCCAAATTTTAGGGCGTCAATTTTTGAAAAAAAACGTAAGGGGTTAGTATGTCGTTTTTTTCAGTTTTTTCAACTTGCTCAAAATGCACTTTTCTGTTAAAATAAACACGGGAAACCTCACACACACTCAACAGGGGCCCCAGGAGCATCCAGAAATGGCATAAAATGCCCAAATTTTAGGGCGTCAATTTTTGAAAAAAAACGTAAGGGGTTAGTATGTCGTTTTTTTCAGTTTTTTCAACTTGCTCAAAATGCACTTTTCTGTTAAAATAAACACGGGAAACCTCACACACACTCAACAGGGGCCCCAGGAGCATCCAGAAATGGCATAAAATGCCCAAATTTTAGGGCGTCAATTTTTGAAAAAAAACGTAAGGGGTTAGTATGTCGTTTTTTTCAGTTTTTTCAACTTGCTCAAAATGCACTTTTCTGTTAAAATAAACACGGGAAACCTCACACACACTCAACAGGGGCCCCAGGAGCATCCAGAAATGGCATAAAATGCCCAAATTTTAGGGCGTCAATTTTTGAAAAAAAACGTAAGGGGTTAGTATGTCGTTTTTTTCAGTTTTTTCAACTTGCTCAAAATGCACTTTTCTGTTAAAATAAACACGGGAAACCTCACACACACTCAACAGGGGCCCCAGGAGCATCCAGAAATGGCATAAAATGCCCAAATTTTAGGGTGTCAATTTTTGAAAAAAAACGTAAGGGGTTAGTATGTCGTTTTTTTCAGTTTTTTCAACTTGCTCAAAATGCACTTTTCTGTTAAAATAAACACGGGAAACCTCACACACACTCAACAGGGGCCCCAGGAGCATCCAGAAATGGCATAAAATGCCCAAATTTTAGGGCGTCAATTTTGAAAAAAAACGTAAGGGGTTAGTATGTCGTTTTTTTTCAGTTTTTTCAACTTGCTCAAAATGCACTTTTCTGTTAAAATAAACACGGGAAACCTCACACACACTCAACAGGGGCCCCAGGAGCATCCAGAAATGGCATAAAATGCCCAAATTTTAGGGCGTCAATTTTTGAAAAAAAACGTAAGGGGTTAGTATGTCGTTTTTTTCAGTTTTTTCAACTTGCTCAAAATGCACTTTTCTGTTAAAATAAACACGGGAAACCTCACACACACTCAACAGGGGCCCCAGGAGCATCCAGAAATGGCATAAAATGCCCAAATTTTAGGGCGTCAATTTTTGAAAAAAAACGTAAGGGGTTAGTATGTCGTTTTTTTCAGTTTTTTCAACTTGCTCAAAATGCACTTTTCTGTTAAAATAAACACGGGAAACCTCACACACACTCAACAGGGGCCCCAGGAGCATCCAGAAATGGCATAAAATGCCCAAATTTTAGGGCGTCAATTTTTGAAAAAAAACGTAAGGGGTTAGTATGTCGTTTTTTTCAGTTTTTTCAACTTGCTCAAAATGCACTTTTCTGTTAAAATAAACACGGGAAACCTCACACACACTCAACAGGGGCCCCAGGAGCATCCAGAAATGGCATAAAATGCCCAAATTTTAGGGCGTCAATTTTTGAAAAAAACGTAAGGGGTTAGTATGTCGTTTTTTTCAGTTTTTTCAACTTGCTCAAAATGCACTTTTCTGTTAAAATAAACACGGGAAACCTCACACACACTCAACAGGGGCCCCAGGAGCATCCAGAAATGGCATAAAATGCCCAAATTTTAGGGCGTCAATTTTTGAAAAAAAACGTAAGGGGTTAGTATGTCGTTTTTTTCAGTTTTTTCAACTTGCTCAAAATGCACTTTTCTGTTAAAATAAACACGGGAAACCTCACACACACTCAACAGGGGCCCCAGGAGCATCCAGAAATGGCATAAAATGCCCAAATTTTAGGGCGTCAATTTTGAAAAAAAACGTAAGGGGTTAGTATGTCGTTTTTTTCAGTTTTTTCAACTTGCTCAAAATGCACTTTTCTGTTAAAATAAACACGGGAAACCTCACACACACTCAACAGGGGGCCCCAGGAGCATCCAGAAATGGCAATAAAATGCCCAAATTTTAGGGCGTCAATTTTTGAAAAAAAACGTAAGGGGTTAGTATGTCGTTTTTTTCAGTTTTTTCAACTTGCTCAAAATGCACTTTTCTGTTAAAATAAACACGGGAAACCTCACACACACTCAACAGGGGCCCCAGGAGCATCCAGAAATGGCATAAAATGCCCAAATTTTAGGGCGTCAATTTTTGAAAAAAAACGTAAGGGGTTAGTATGTCGTTTTTTTCAGTTTTTTCAACTTGCTCAAAATGCACTTTTCTGTTAAAATAAACACGGGAAACCTCACACACACTCAACATGGGCCCCAGGAGCATCCAGAAATGACATAAAATGCCCAAATTTTAGGGCGTCAATTTTTGAAAAAAAACGTAAGGGGTTAGTATGTCGTTTTTTTCAGTTTTTTCAACTTGCTCAAAATGCACTTTTCTGTTAAAATAAACACGGGAAACCTCACACACACTCAACAGGGGCCCCAGGAGCATCCAGAAATGGCATGAAATGCCCAAATTTTAGGGCGTCAATTTTTGAAAAAAAACGTAAGGGGTTAGTATGTCGTTTTTTTCAGTTTTTTCAACTTGCTCAAAATGCACTTTTCTGTTAAAATAAACACGGGAAACCTCACACACACTCAACAGGGGCCCCAGGAGCATCCAGAAATGGCATAAAATGCCCAAATTTTAGGGCGTCAATTTTTGAAAAAAAACGTAAGGGGTTAGTATGTCATTTTTTTCAGTTTTTTCAACTTGCTCAAAATGCACTTTTCTGTTAAAATAAACACGGGAAACCTCACACACACTCAACAGGGGCCCCAGGAGCATCCAGAAATGGCATAAAATGCCCAAATTTTAGGGTGTCAATTTTTGAAAAAAAACGTAAGGGGTTAGTATGTCGTTTTTTTCAGTTTTTTCAACTTGCTCAAAATGCACTTTTCTGTTAAAATAAACACGGGAAACCTCACACACACTCAACAGGGGCCCCAGGAGCATCCAGAAATGGCATAAAATGCCCAAATTTTAGGGCGTCAATTTTTGAAAAAAAACGTAAGGGGTTAGTATGTCGTTTTTTTCAGTTTTTTCAACTTGCTCAAAATGCACTTTTCTGTTAAAATAAACACGGGAAACCTCACACACACTCAACAGGGGCCCCAGGAGCATCCAGAAATGGCATAAAAGGCCCAAATTTTAGGGCGTCAATTTTTGAAAAAAAACGTAAGGGGTTAGTATGTCATTTTTTTCAGTTTTTTCAACTTGCTCAAAATGCACTTTTCTGTTAAAATAAACACGGGAAACCTCACACACACTCAACAGGGGCCCCAGGAGCATCCAGAAATGGCATAAAATGCCCAAATTTTAGGGCGTCAATTTTTGAAAAAAAACGTAAGGGGTTAGTATGTCGTTTTTTTCAGTTTTTTCAACTTGCTCAAAATGCACTTTTCTGTTAAAATAAACACGGGAAACCTCACACACACTCAACAGGGGCCCCAGGAGCATCCAGAAATGGCATAAAATGCCCAAATTTTAGGGCGTCAATTTTTGAAAAAAAACGTAAGGGGTTAGTATGTCGTTTTTTTCAGTTTTTTCAACTTGCTCAAAATGCACTTTTCTGTTAAAATAAACACGGGAAACCTCACACACACTCAACATGGGCCCCAGGAGCATCCAGAAATGACATAAAATGCCCAAATTTTAGGGCGTCAATTTTTGAAAAAAAACGTAAGGGGTTAGTATGTCGTTTTTTTCAGTTTTTTCAACTTGCTCAAAATGCACTTTTCTGTTAAAATAAACACGGGAAACCTCACACACACTCAACAGGGGCCCCAGGAGCATCCAGAAATGGCATGAAATGCCCAAATTTTAGGGCGTCAATTTTTGAAAAAAAACGTAAGGGGTTAGTATGTCGTTTTTTTCAGTTTTTTCAACTTGCTCAAAATGCACTTTTCTGTTAAAATAAACACGGGAAACCTCACACACACTCAACAGGGGCCCCAGGAGCATCCAGAAATGGCATAAAATGCCCAAATTTTAGGGCGTCAATTTTTGAAAAAAAACGTAAGGGGTTAGTATGTCATTTTTTTCAGTTTTTTCAACTTGCTCAAAATGCACTTTTCTGTTAAAATAAACACGGGAAACCTCACACACACTCAACAGGGGCCCCAGGAGCATCCAGAAATGGCATAAAATGCCCAAATTTTAGGGTGTCAATTTTTGAAAAAAAACGTAAGGGGTTAGTATGTCGTTTTTTTCAGTTTTTTCAACTTGCTCAAAATGCACTTTTCTGTTAAAATAAACACGGGAAACCTCACACACACTCAACAGGGGCCCCAGGAGCATCCAGAAATGGCATAAAATGCCCAAATTTTAGGGCGTCAATTTTTGAAAAAAAACGTAAGGGGTTAGTATGTCGTTTTTTTCAGTTTTTTCAACTTGCTCAAAATGCACTTTTCTGTTAAAATAAACACGGGAAACCTCACACACACTCAACAGGGGCCCCAGGAGCATCCAGAAATGGCATAAAAGGCCCAAATTTTAGGGCGTCAATTTTTGAAAAAAAACGTAAGGGGTTAGTATGTCATTTTTTTCAGTTTTTTCAACTTGCTCAAAATGCACTTTTCTGTTAAAATAAACACGGGAAACCTCACACACACTCAACAGGGGCCCCAGGAGCATCCAGAAATGGCATAAAATGCCCAAATTTTAGGGCGTCAATTTTTGAAAAAAAACGTAAGGGGTTAGTATGTCGTTTTTTTCAGTTTTTTCAACTTGCTCAAAATGCACTTTTCTGTTAAAATAAACACGGGAAACCTCACACACACTCAACAGGGGCCCCAGGAGCATCCAGAAATGGCATAAAATGCCCAAATTTTAGGGCGTCAATTTTTGAAAAAAAACGTAAGGGGTTAGTATGTCGTTTTTTTCAGTTTTTTCAACTTGCTCAAAATGCACTTTTCTGTTAAAATAAACACGGGAAACCTCACACACACTCAACAGGGGCCCCAGGAGCATCCAGAAATGGCATAAAATGCCCAAATTTTAGGGCGTCAATTTTTGAAAAAAAACGTAAGGGGTTAGTATGTCGTTTTTTTCAGTTTTTTCAACTTGCTCAAAATGCACTTTTCTGTTAAAATAAACACGGGAAACCTCACACACACTCAACAGGGGCCCCAGGAGCATCCAGAAATGGCATGAAATGCCCAAATTTTAGGGCGTCAATTTTTGAAAAAAAACGTAGGTTGTCGTATGTCGTTTTTTTCAGTTTTTTCAACTTGCTCAAAATGCACTTTTCTGTTAAAATAAACACGGGAAACCTCACACACACTCAACAGGGGCCCCAGGAGCATCCAGAAATGGCATAAAATGCCCAAATTTTAGGGCGTCAATTTTTGAAAAAAAACGTAAGGGGGTTAGTATGTCATTTTTTTCAGTTTTTTCAACTTGCTCAAAATGCACTTTTCTGTTAAAATAAACACGGGAAACCTCACACACACTCAACAGGGGCCCCAGGAGCATCCAGAAATGGCATAAAATGCCCAAATTTTAGGGTGTCAATTTTTGAAAAAAAACGTAAGGGGTTAGTATGTCGTTTTTTTCAGTTTTTTCAACTTGCTCAAAATGCACTTTTCTGTTAAAATAAACACGGGAAACCTCACACACACTCAACAGGGGCCCCAGGAGCATCCAGAAATGGCATAAAATGCCCAAATTTTAGGGCGTCAATTTTTGAAAAAAAACGTAAGGGGTTAGTATGTCATTTTTTTCAGTTTTTTCAACTTGCTCAAAATGCACTTTTCTGTTAAAATAAACACGGGAAACCTCACACACACTCAACAGGGGCCCCAGGAGCATCCAGAAATGGCATAAAATGCCCAAATTTTAGGGCGTCAATTTTTGAAAAAAAACGTAAGGGGTTAGTATGTCGTTTTTTTCAGTTTTTTCAACTTGCTCAAAATGCACTTTTCTGTTAAAATAAACACGGGAAACCTCACACACACTCAACAGGGGCCCCAGGAGCATCCAGAAATGGCATAAAATGCCCAAATTTTAGGGCGTCAATTTTTGAAAAAAAACGTAAGGGGTTAGTATGTCGTTTTTTTCAGTTTTTTCAACTTGCTCAAAATGCACTTTTCTGTTAAAATAAACACGGGAAACCTCACACACACTCAACAGGGGCCCCAGGAGCATCCAGAAATGGCATAAAATGCCCAAATTTTAGGGCGTCAATTTTTGAAAAAAAACGTAAGGGGTTAGTATGTCGTTTTTTTCAGTTTTTTCAACTTGCTCAAAATGCACTTTTCTGTTAAAATAAACACGGGAAACCTCACACACACTCAACAGGGGCCCCAGGAGCATCCAGAAATGGCATAAAATGCCCAAATTTTAGGGCGTCAATTTTTGAAAAAAAACGTAAGGGGTTAGTATGTCGTTTTTTTCAGTTTTTTCAACTTGCTCAAAATGCACTTTTCTGTTAAAATAAACACGGGAAACCTCACACACACTCAACATGGGCCCCAGGAGCATCCAGAAATGACATAAAATGCCCAAATTTTATGGCGTCAATTTTTGAAAAAAAACGTAAGGGGTTAGTATGTCGTTTTTTTCAGTTTTTCAACTTGCTCAAAATGCACTTTTCTGTTAAAATAAACACGGGAAACCTCACACACACTCAACAGGGGCCCCAGGAGCATCCAGAAATGGCATAAAATGCCCAAATTTTAGGGCGTCAATTTTTGAAAAAAAACGTAAGGGGTTAGTATGTCGTTTTTTTCAGTTTTTTCAACTTGCTCAAAATGCACTTTTCTGTTAAAATAAACACGGGAAACCTCACACACACTCAACAGGGGCCCCAGGAGCATCCAGAAATGGCATAAAATGCCCAAATTTTAGGGCGTCAATTTTTGAAAAAAAACGTAAGGGGTTAGTATGTCGTTTTTTTCAGTTTTTTCAACTTGCTCAAAATGCACTTTTCTGTTAAAATAAACACGGGAAACCTCACACACACTCAACAGGGGCCCCAGGAGCATCCAGAAATGGCATGAAATGCCCAAATTTTAGGGCGTCAATTTTTGAAAAAAAACGTAAGGGGTTAGTATGTCGTTTTTTTCAGTTTTTTCAACTTGCTCAAAATGCACTTTTCTGTTAAAATAAACACGGGAAACCTCACACACACTCAACAGGGGCCCCAGGAGCATCCAGAAATGGCATAAAATGCCCAAATTTTAGGGCGTCAATTTTTGAAAAAAAACGTAAGGGGTTAGTATGTCATTTTTTTCAGTTTTTTCAACTTGCTCAAAATGCACTTTTCTGTTAAAATAAACACGGGAAACCTCACACACACTCAACAGGGGCCCCAGGAGCATCCAGAAATGGCATAAAATGCCCAAATTTTAGGGTGTCAATTTTTGAAAAAAAACGTAAGGGGTTAGTATGTCGTTTTTTTCAGTTTTTTCAACTTGCTCAAAATGCACTTTTCTGTTAAAATAAACACGGGAAACCTCACACACACTCAACAGGGGCCCCAGGAGCATCCAGAAATGGCATGAAATGCCCAAATTTTAGGGCGTCAATTTTTGAAAAAAAACGTAAGGGGTTAGTATGTCGTTTTTTTCAGTTTTTTCAACTTGCTCAAAATGCACTTTTCTGTTAAAATAAACACGGGAAACCTCACACACACTCAACAGGGGCCCCAGGAGCATCCAGAAATGGCATAAAATGCCCAAATTTTAGGGCGTCAATTTTTGAAAAAAAACGTAAGGGGTTAGTATGTCATTTTTTTCAGTTTTTTCAACTTGCTCAAAATGCACTTTTCTGTTAAAATAAACACGGGAAACCTCACACACACTCAACAGGGGCCCCAGGAGCATCCAGAAATGGCATAAAATGCCCAAATTTTAGGGCGTCAATTTTTGAAAAAAAACGTAAGGGGTTAGTATGTCGTTTTTTTCAGTTTTTTCAACTTGCTCAAAATGCACTTTTCTGTTAAAATAAACACGGGAAACCTCACACACACTCAACAGGGGCCCCAGGAGCATCCAGAAATGGCATGAAATGCCCAAATTTTAGGGCGTCAATTTTTGAAAAAAAACGTAAGGGGTTAGTATGTCGTTTTTTTCAGTTTTTTCAACTTGCTCAAAATGCACTTTTCTGTTAAAATAAACACGGGAAACCTCACACACACTCAACAGGGGCCCCAGGAGCATCCAGAAATGGCATAAAATGCCCAAATTTTAGGGCGTCAATTTTTGAAAAAAAACGTAAGGGGTTAGTATGTCATTTTTTTCAGTTTTTTCAACTTGCTCAAAATGCACTTTTCTGTTAAAATAAACACGGGAAACCTCACACACACTCAACAGGGGCCCCAGGAGCATCCAGAAATGGCATAAAATGCCCAAATTTTAGGGTGTCAATTTTTGAAAAAAAACGTAAGGGGTTAGTATGTCGTTTTTTTCAGTTTTTTCAACTTGCTCAAAATGCACTTTTCTGTTAAAATAAACACGGGAAACCTCACACACACTCAACAGGGGCCCCAGGAGCATCCAGAAATGGCATAAAATGCCCAAATTTTAGGGCGTCAATTTTTGAAAAAAAACGTAAGGGGTTAGTATGTCATTTTTTTCAGTTTTTTCAACTTGCTCAAAATGCACTTTTCTGTTAAAATAAACACGGGAAACCTCACACACACTCAACAGGGGCCCCAGGAGCATCCAGAAATGGCATAAAATGCCCAAATTTTAGGGCGTCAATTTTTGAAAAAAAACGTAAGGGGTTAGTATGTCGTTTTTTTCAGTTTTTTCAACTTGCTCAAAATGCACTTTTCTGTTAAAATAAACACGGGAAACCTCACACACACTCAACAGGGGCCCCAGGAGCATCCAGAAATGGCATAAAATGCCCAAATTTTAGGGCGTCAATTTTTGAAAAAAAACGTAAGGGGTTAGTATGTCGTTTTTTTCAGTTTTTTCAACTTGCTCAAAATGCACTTTTCTGTTAAAATAAACACGGGAAACCTCACACACACTCAACAGGGGCCCCAGGAGCATCCAGAAATGGCATAAAATGCCCAAATTTTAGGGCGTCAATTTTTGAAAAAAAACGTAAGGGGTTAGTATGTCGTTTTTTTCAGTTTTTTCAACTTGCTCAAAATGCACTTTTCTGTTAAAATAAACACGGGAAACCTCACACACACTCAACATGGGCCCCAGGAGCATCCAGAAATGACATAAAATGCCCAAATTTTATGGCGTCAATTTTTGAAAAAAAACGTAAGGGGTTAGTATGTCGTTTTTTTCAGTTTTTTCAACTTGCTCAAAATGCACTTTTCTGTTAAAATAAACACGGGAAACCTCACACACACTCAACAGGGGCCCCAGGAGCATCCAGAAATGGCATAAAATGCCCAAATTTTAGGGCGTCAATTTTTGAAAAAAAACGTAAGGGGTTAGTATGTCGTTTTTTTCAGTTTTTCAACTTGCTCAAAATGCACTTTTCTGTTAAAATAAACACGGGAAACCTCACACACACTCAACAGGGGCCCCAGGAGCATCCAGAAATGGCATAAAATGCCCAAATTTTAGGGCGTCAATTTTTGAAAAAAAACGTAAGGGGTTAGTATGTCGTTTTTTTCAGTTTTTCAACTTGCTCAAAATGCACTTTTCTGTTAAAATAAACACGGGAAACCTCACACACACTCAACAGGGGCCCCAGGAGCATCCAGAAATGGCATAAAATGCCCAAATTTTAGGGCGTCAAATTTTTGAAAAAAAACGTAAGGGGTTAGTATGTCGTTTTTTTCAGTTTTTTCAACTTGCTCAAAATGCACTTTTCTGTTAAAATAAACACGGGAAACCTCACACACACTCAACAGGGGCCCCAGGAGCATCCAGAAATGGCATAAAATGCCCAAATTTTAGGGCGTCAATTTTTGAAAAAAAACGTAAGGGGTTAGTATGTCGTTTTTTTCAGTTTTTTCAACTTGCTCAAAATGCACTTTTCTGTTAAAATAAACACGGGAAACCTCACACACACTCAACAGGGGCCCCAGGAGCATCCAGAAATGGCATGAAATGCCCAAATTTTAGGGCGTCAATTTTTGAAAAAAAACGTAAGGGGTTAGTATGTCGTTTTTTTCAGTTTTTTCAACTTGCTCAAAATGCACTTTTCTGTTAAAATAAACACGGGAAACCTCACACACACTCAACAGGGGCCCCAGGAGCATCCAGAAATGGCATAAAATGCCCAAATTTTAGGGCGTCAATTTTTGAAAAAAAACGTAAGGGGTTAGTATGTCATTTTTTTCAGTTTTTTCAACTTGCTCAAAATGCACTTTTCTGTTAAAATAAACACGGGAAACCTCACACACACTCAACAGGGGCCCCAGGAGCATCCAGAAATGGCATAAAATGCCCAAATTTTAGGGTGTCAATTTTTGAAAAAAAACGTAAGGGGTTAGTATGTCGTTTTTTTCAGTTTTTTCAACTTGCTCAAAATGCACTTTTCTGTTAAAATAAACACGGGAAACCTCACACACACTCAACAGGGGCCCCAGGAGCATCCAGAAATGGCATGAAATGCCCAAATTTTAGGGCGTCAATTTTTGAAAAAAAACGTAAGGGGTTAGTATGTCGTTTTTTTCAGTTTTTTCAACTTGCTCAAAATGCACTTTTCTGTTAAAATAAACACGGGAAACCTCACACACACTCAACAGGGGCCCCAGGAGCATCCAGAAATGGCATAAAATGCCCAAATTTTAGGGCGTCAATTTTTGAAAAAAAACGTAAGGGGTTAGTATGTCATTTTTTTCAGTTTTTTCAACTTGCTCAAAATGCACTTTTCTGTTAAAATAAACACGGGAAACCTCACACACACTCAACAGGGGCCCCAGGAGCATCCAGAAATGGCATAAAATGCCCAAATTTTAGGGCGTCAATTTTTGAAAAAAAACGTAAGGGGTTAGTATGTCGTTTTTTTCAGTTTTTTCAACTTGCTCAAAATGCACTTTTCTGTTAAAATAAACACGGGAAACCTCACACACACTCAACAGGGGCCCCAGGAGCATCCAGAAATGGCATGAAATGCCCAAATTTTAGGGCGTCAATTTTTGAAAAAAAACGTAAGGGGTTAGTATGTCGTTTTTTTCAGTTTTTTCAACTTGCTCAAAATGCACTTTTCTGTTAAAATAAACACGGGAAACCTCACACACACTCAACAGGGGCCCCAGGAGCATCCAGAAATGGCATAAAATGCCCAAATTTTAGGGCGTCAATTTTTGAAAAAAAACGTAAGGGGTTAGTATGTCATTTTTTTCAGTTTTTTCAACTTGCTCAAAATGCACTTTTCTGTTAAAATAAACACGGGAAACCTCACACACACTCAACAGGGGCCCCAGGAGCATCCAGAAATGGCATAAAATGCCCAAATTTTAGGGTGTCAATTTTTGAAAAAAAACGTAAGGGGTTAGTATGTCGTTTTTTTCAGTTTTTTCAACTTGCTCAAAATGCACTTTTCTGTTAAAATAAATACGGGAAACCTCACACACACTCAACAGGGGCCCCAGGAGCATCCAGAAATGGCATAAAATGCCCAAATTTTAGGGCGTCAATTTTTGAAAAAAAACGTAAGGGGTTAGTATGTCGTTTTTTTCAGTTTTTTCAACTTGCTCAAAATGCACTTTTCTGTTAAAATAAACACGGGAAACCTCACACACACTCAACAGGGGCCCCAGGAGCATCCAGAAATGGCATGAAATGCCCAAATTTTAGGGCGTCAATTTTTGAAAAAAAACGTAAGGGGTTAGTATGTCGTTTTTTTCAGTTTTTTCAACTTGCTCAAAATGCACTTTTCTGTTAAAATAAACACGGGAAACCTCACACACACTCAACAGGGGCCCCAGGAGCATCCAGAAATGGCATAAAATGCCCAAATTTTAGGGCGTCAATTTTTGAAAAAAAACGTAAGGGGTTAGTATGTCGTTTTTTTCAGTTTTTTCAACTTGCTCAAAATGCACTTTTCTGTTAAAATAAACACGGGAAACCTCACACACACTCAACAGGGGCCCCAGGAGCATCCAGAAATGGCATAAAATGCCCAAATTTTAGGGCGTCAATTTTTGAAAAAAAACGTAAGGGGTTAGTATGTCGTTTTTTTCAGTTTTTTCAACTTGCTCAAAATGCACTTTTCTGTTAAAATAAACACGGGAAACCTCACACACACTCAACAGGGGCCCCAGGAGCATCCAGAAATGGCATAAAATGCCCAAATTTTAGGGCGTCAATTTTTGAAAAAAAACGTAAGGGGTTAGTATGTCGTTTTTTTCAGTTTTTTCAACTTGCTCAAAATGCACTTTTCTGTTAAAATAAACACGGGAAACCTCACACACACTCAACAGGGGCCCCAGGAGCATCCAGAAATGGCATAAAATGCCCAAATTTTAGGGCGTCAATTTTTGAAAAAAAACGTAAGGGGTTAGTATGTCATTTTTTTCAGTTTTTTCAACTTGCTCAAAATGCACTTTTCTGTTAAAATAAACACGGGAAACCTCACACACACTCAACAGGGGCCCCAGGAGCATCCAGAAATGGCATAAAATGCCCAAATTTTAGGGCGTCAATTTTTGAAAAAAAACGTAAGGGGTTAGTATGTCGTTTTTTTCAGTTTTTTCAACTTGCTCAAAATGCACTTTTCTGTTAAAATAAACACGGGAAACCTCACACACACTCAACAGGGGCCCCAGGAGCATCCAGAAATGGCATAAAATGCCCAAATTTTAGGGCGTCAATTTTTGAAAAAAAACGTAAGGGGTTAGTATGTCGTTTTTTTCAGTTTTTTCAACTTGCTCAAAATGCACTTTTCTGTTAAAATAAACACGGGAAACCTCACACACACTCAACAGGGGCCCCAGGAGCATCCAGAAATGGCATAAAATGCCCAAATTTTAGGGCGTCAATTTTTGAAAAAAAACGTAAGGGGTTAGTATGTCGTTTTTTTCAGTTTTTTCAACTTGCTCAAAATGCACTTTTCTGTTAAAATAAACACGGGAAACCTCACACACACTCAACATGGGCCCCAGGAGCATCCAGAAATGACATAAAATGCCCAAATTTTATGGCGTCAATTTTTGAAAAAAAACGTAAGGGGTTAGTATGTCGTTTTTTTCAGTTTTTTCAACTTGCTCAAAATGCACTTTTCTGTTAAAATAAACACGGGAAACCTCACACACACTCAACAGGGGCCCCAGGAGCATCCAGAAATGGCATAAAATGCCCAAATTTTAGGGCGTCAATTTTTGAAAAAAAACGTAAGGGGTTAGTATGTCGTTTTTTTCAGTTTTTTCAACTTGCTCAAAATGCACTTTTCTGTTAAAATAAACACGGGAAACCTCACACACACTCAACAGGGGCCCCAGGAGCATCCAGAAATGGCATAAAATGCCCAAATTTTAGGGCGTCAATTTTTGAAAAAAAACGTAAGGGGTTAGTATGTCGTTTTTTTCAGTTTTTTCAACTTGCTCAAAATGCACTTTTCTGTTAAAATAAACACGGGAAACCTCACACACACTCAACATGGGCCCCAGGAGCATCCAGAAATGGCATGAAATGCCCAAATTTTATGGCGTCAATTTTTGAAAAAAAACGTAAGGGGTTAGTATGTCGTTTTTTTCAGTTTTTTCAACTTGCTCAAAATGCACTTTTCTGTTAAAATAAACACGGGAAACCTCACACACACTCAACAGGGGCCCCAGGAGCATCCAGAAATGGCATAAAATGCCCAAATTTTAGGGCGTCAATTTTTGAAAAAAAACGTAAGGGGTTAGTATGTCGTTTTTTTCAGTTTTTTCAACTTGCTCAAAATGCACTTTTCTGTTACAATAAACACGGGAAACCTCACACACACTCAACAGGGGCCCCAGGAGCATCCAGAAATGGCATAAAATGCCCAAATTTTAGGGCGTCAATTTTTGAAAAAAAACGTAAGGGGTTAGTATGTCGTTTTTTTCAGTTTTTTCAACTTGCTCAAAATGCAATTTTCTGTTAAAATAAACACGGGAAACCTCACACACACTCAACAGGGGCCCCAGGAGCGTCCAGAAATGGCATAAAATGCCCAAATTTTAGGGCGTCAATTTTTGAAAAAAAACGTAAGGGGTTAGTATGTCGTTTTTTTCAGTTTTTCAACTTGCTCAAAATGCACTTTTCTGTTAAAATAAACACGGGAAACCTCACACACACTCAACAGGGGCCCCAGGAGCATCCAGAAATGGCATAAAATGCCCAAATTTTAGGGCGTCAATTTTTGAAAAAAAACGTAAGGGGTTAGTATGTCGTTTTTTTCAGTTTTTTCAACTTGCTCAAAATGCACTTTTCTGTTAAAATAAACACGGGAAACCTCACACACACTCAACAGGGGCCCCAGGAGCATCCAGAAATGGCATAAAATGCCCAAATTTTAGGGCGTCAATTTTTGAAAAAAAACGTAAGGGGTTAGTATGTCGTTTTTGTCAGTTTTTTCAACTTGCTCAAAATGCACTTTTCTGTTAAAATAAACACGGGAAACCTCACACACACTCAACAGGGGCCCCAGGAGCATCCAGAAATGGCATAAAATGCCCAAATTTTAGGGCGTCAATTTTTGAAAAAAAACGTAAGGGGTTAGTATGTCGTTTTTTTCAGTTTTTTCAACTTGCTCAAAATGCACTTTTCTGTTAAAATAAACACGGGAAACCTCACACACACTCAACAGGGGCCCCAGGAGCATCCAGAAATGGCATAAAATGCCCAAATTTTAGGGCGTCAATTTTTGAAAAAAAACGTAAGGGGTTAGTATGTCGTTTTTGTCAGTTTTTTCAACTTGCTCAAAATGCACTTTTCTGTTAAAATAAACACGGGAAACCTCACACACACTCAACAGGGGCCCCAGGAGCATCCAGAAATGGCATAAAATGCCCAAATTTTAGGGCGTCAATTTTTGAAAAAAAACGTAAGGGGTTAGTATGTCGTTTTTTTCAGTTTTTTCAACTTGCTCAAAATGCACTTTTCTGTTAAAATAAACACGGGAAACCTCACACACACTCAACAGGAGCATCCAAAAATGGCATAAAATCGTAAATATTTCGTATCGCTGGCAGTGCATCGAATTGTGCATGGAATCGACCTCAGTGCTTAGATTCACACCCCTAGTGTATACTGGATGAAGCTGATTTGGCCTTCCATCTATTCCATGCTGCTGAAAGGCCCATTCAAGTTCATGTCAGCCAAAAGAAAACTCCAAAATGCATAAAATTAGTTGGAACCCAAAACAATGATCTTCCCAAAAGCCAATTCACAGCACGTTGATGCAACTTTAATGACTGCCATCCCAAAGTTTAAAAAGGTTGTTTCAAAGTCGGATAGGATTTCTCCGCAGTGTGCCGGGCATTATTATTCATTCATGTGGCGATAAATAATAAAGCCAATAAAGGCATAAAGAGCCATATTGTTTAAGCATGCATCATTTGCACAATAAAACAAGAGCCAACGTGTCATTGAGCATGATGGATCGCCACATCGTTGGTCCCTGGCTTTGCAGAACGACAACAGTTTGGCACAGTGTTGAGCAATACAACAAACCATATGCACGTGTATGCAATGTGGATAGAATGCAATTAGATGAATCCGCGGTTTTGTGATCGCACTCCGGTGAGCACAGCGGTGAATACTTACAGTATGTGAAATGTTTTTTTTTTTTTCCACATCACCATGCAACATATTTTCCATCTGTATCGGTCTTTTAGGGAATCACTTGCATCCCTGCATTTGCTTCCTCCATCTAAGCAAAAATCCTCCATGTTTCCATGTGGGACATAATAACATTATCAATCACTCAATTGGTTTATCATTAGAGCGCTAATTCCAAACATAAACTTGCCAAAATGTGAACAATTTGGAGTCAGACCAAAGAGACTCGCCTCAAAGGTCAAGCAAAACCAAATCTAAAGGTTTTTCTTTTTTTGGCAGTCAGCAGTACCAATAATACACCACTAGGTGGACTGTTCCCGACAGTGTTGACATGTCAACTAAAACGTTAGCATACAACATTTACACGGAAGTTAAGAATATCGGGAAACCCCAAAAAAGAACATTCGCAAATTTGGACAGTTTGGAGTTTCACTATTTTTAAGTATTTTTGCTTTTTCTTTGGCTTTTTGGACAGATAGTCAGTCACATGACAGCACTCATGTAAAACACCACAAGTTGAAAGTACAAGACTCAAAGTTCCGTCAACCGATAAAACTTGAAAGAGTGAAACCATCCATTCATGCTTATCATATGCTGCAGCCTATCCCAGCTGTATTTGAGCGAGAGGCGGGGGTAGCCAATCACATGGCACATATACTAGACAAACAACCATTCACACTCACATTCATACCTATGGACAATTTGGAGTCGCTAATTAACCTAGCATGTTTTTTGGAATGTGGGAGGAAAAAACGGAGTACCCGGAGAAATCCCACACAAGCACTGGGAGAACATGCAAACTCCACGCATAGATTCAAACCTTCCCAATATATTGACCGACCAACATGCTAACCACTGGACCACCGTGCGGCGAAAAAGTGAGTCTTGTACTTTATATTAGTTTGCTGTGACGTTATGCAATGTCAATAAAATTGACTTGACAGGATTTTACTTTTTTTTGATAGACTTATTAATTCTGGCAAAAATACTAGTAAGTTGCAGTATTATTTATTATTTTTTTTATTTAAGGCTTAGTGGGTCCAATCACATGGCACATATAGACAAACAACCATTCACACTCACATTCATACCTATGGACAAAAGAGTCGCTAATTAACCTAGCATGAAATCCCACACAAGCACAGCGAGAACCTGCAAACTCCACGCATAGATTCAAACCCAGGGCTTCCCAATATATTGACCGACCAACATGCTAACCACTGGACCACCGTGCGGCGAAAAAGTGAGTCTTGTACTTTATATTAGTTTGCTGTGACGTTGTGCAATGTTAATAAAATTGACTTGACAGGATTTTACTTTTTTTTGATAGACTTATTAATTCTGGCAAAAATACTAGTAAGTTGCAGTATTATTTATTATTATTATTATTACTTTATATTACTTTGTTGTGACGTTGTTCAATGTCATAAAATTGACTTGACAGGATTTTACTTTTTTTGATAGACTTATTAATTCTGGCAAAAATACTAGTAAGTTGCAGTATTATTTATTATTATTATTATTATTATTACTTTATATTAGTTTGTTGTGACGTTGTGAAAAGTCAATAAAATTGACTTGACAGGATTTTACTTTTTTTTTGATAGACTTATTAATTCTGGAAAAAATACTAGTAAGTTGCAGTATTATTATTATTTTTTTTATTTAAGGGTTAGTGGGTTTGCTTTATTTTTTTATTTTTTTGCAGTGGTTAAAAATGTTACAATTTACTCCTGGAACAAATTCATGGGATAAACGTTTTATAATTAGAACAACTTGCTAGCCAACTAGTGTGTTTCGGCTGTATAAGACACGCCCCCCCCCCCCCCGACCATGTGCAAACAGGTCGGTTAGCCCCTCACAGCCAAGGGGCGTCATGTTCGTCATTACTTTATCGCTCCTCCGCTGCCTAACAGGCATTGCCCTTTCATGTGGCCTCCGTTCCGACGCCAAAGCTGCACAAAGTGCGGTTTGAGCGGAATCCCTCTGCCTCCTACGCTAAAAAAAACCGACCCTGTGCTCTCCACGGGCTGGCTCAGCTCCGTGGTACTGCAGATGTGGAGTGGAGTGGCTGGCACACGATGCGCCGTTGGAGCGTTCCGGACTGAGAAACCTCACTGTGGCAATCAGAGGTGCTGCAGACACTGGACTGCAGACACTAAGCGATCTGCTTGCCAGCGCTTTGAACTGCAAAAATAAATACTGGAACGGTTTTGCAAGCCAGGTTTAGAGACCCGTAGTCATGTGTCTCAGGGTGTGCGCACCGGTGAGTGTTTACCTTGGAGGGGAGCCACTTTATGTGGTAGTCCGCTGGATCTTCCGAGACATCATGGCTAACACTTTCTTAAGTGCGTGTTTGATCAAATTGACATTCCTTTGTGCATAAAAATGCCTGTCCTTGTCAAGGATGAGGCTTGTGCAAACATCCTGATGGCCTCAGCGTCTGCTGGAGACGTTTGGCTGAAAGAGTGATCAAGGAGAGGAGGGTCGGGGGGGGAGAGGATGTGGGCCACTCAAAGGAAAGAGGCAAACGAAGCACCTGGGACAGGTTCATTTGGCTATTTGGACGTGGAAGAAGGGGAACTTGTCAGCCGTCCAAGACTCTGTTTCTTCACACAGATGAGGAGAACTGACGGCGCTCTGCACAGTAGTAGTGAGAAGTAGAGCGAGAGTACGAGATTGGATGTCAGTGTAAACATTTACAGGGCATTTCGGAGGATTTCGTTGCCTGTCTTATGTGTGCTTTATCTGCTGCAGCGTGGAGTCGCTCCAACAATCATAAAGGATTTCATATCAGCATGAGTGAGGAGATTCAAATCACTCCAAAAGGAGACTTGAAGTGTTTACTTTAACAGGTTACAGGGAGGATTCAGGGATCTGGTGGAAAAATTAGGACGGCGGTAAAGAAAATAAGTTCAAGTCCAAGCAGAAGATGACTAAAAAGCATGTGGTACCATGGTCTCTGTTATTAATTTGTTCCAAAAATTGTTGGACAAAGACTGAAACATTCGGAAAACCAAAGCAATTTTTCCCAATAATGTGAATCAAATGCCAGACTAACAAAGGAACATCTCAACATCTTAAGTGTAGATTCAAAAATGACAAAATGTCAAAAATGACAAAATTCAAAATTTCAAACACTGGCATTTTATGCCATTTTTGGATGCTTCTGGGGCCCCTGTTGAGTGTGTGTGAGATTTACTGTTTTTTTCACCAGAAAAGTGCATTACAAGCAAGTTGAAAAAAACTGAAAAAAACGACATACTTACGTTTTTTGTCAAAAATGACAAAATTCAAACACTGGCATTTTATGCCATTTTTGGATGTTTCTGGGGCCTCTGTTGAGTATGTGTGACGTTTCCCCTGTTCTTTTCACCAGAAAAGTGCATTAGAAGCAAGTTGAAAAAAACAGAAAAAAACTACATACTAACCCCTTACGTTTTTTGTCAAAAATGACAAAATTCAAAAATTAAAACACTGGCATTTAATTCCATTTTTGGATGCTTCTGGGGCCCCTGTTGAGTGTGTGTGAGGTTTCCCCTGTTTTTTTCACCAGAAAAGTGCATTAGAAGCAAGTTGAAAAAATTGAAAAAAACGACATACTAACCCCTTACGTTTTTTTTTCAAAAATCACCGCCCTGAAAATCTGGCATTTTATGCCATTTTTGGATGCTTCTGGTGCCCCTGTTGAGTGTGTGTGAGGTTTCCCCTGTTTTTTTCACCAGAAAAGTGCATTAGAAGCAAGTTGAAAAAAACTGAAAAAAACGACATACATTTTTTTTTCTTACGTTTTTGGTCAAAAATCCCCGCCCTCAAACTCTGGCATTTTATGCCGTTTCTGGGTGCTTCTGGGGCCCCTGTTGAGTATGTGTGAGGTTTCCTCTGTTTTTTTTTCACCAGAAAAGTGCATCACAAGCAAGTTGAAAAAAAACTGGAAAAAAAGACAATTTTTTTTTTCTTACGTTTTTGGTAAAAAAAAATCACCTCCCTCAAACTCTGGCATTTTATGCCGTTTCTGGGTGCTTCTGGTGCCCCTGTTGAGTGTGTGTGAGGTTTCCCCTGTTTTTTTTTCACCAGAAAAGTGCATTAGAAACAAGTTGAAAAAAAAAAACGACACATACCTTCTGTTTTTTTTCAAAAATGAGCGCCCTCAAACATTGCCCTTTTAGTCTTAAAATTCAGCAGTGTCGTGAAGCTGTAGCATGTAGCATGTAGCATGCACTTGGTAGTATGCACTAGGTCAATGAAAGAACCCAAAACAAAACACCAACATCTTATCTCTATTATTTTATATCTCTATTCTATTATTATATTTGACAAAGTGTAATATCTAATAATATATCTCAAGAATTAATGGTTGTCATGGCTACCGTGGTCACTGTCCCGCCACTCCACCAGTGGCGGAGCGATGTGGAGACAGGCATCATGTCAGTAATGATCTGCACAAAACTGACTCCCAGTGGCATGCATCTTCACTGTAACACATCTTCATTCTTGTGCCCCCAGACGAGCGTATAATCTGTACATCTTTCTTTCTTCTTTCCAAGAATTGAAACAGATCCGCCCACAACCAGAGCTGCCAAAACGCAATCATTTTCACTTGGCTCATGCTGCACACCTCCACCAATCTGGATGGAAATGAGTGCCTTCATTTTGGTTTTAAAGGCAAGCAATTCCTCTTCTCTCAGCCAACACTTTTAAGACTTTGTTGACATTCCGGCTTTGCATTTTTTTTATTTTCCTTTCGCTTTCTTTGCATTTTGTGTTGCGGGTACTCCTTTTTTTTGGGATGTAATTGCTGCGGCCTGTAGCGGTTCACAGACCAAATACCAAACATGAAAGGCATTGTTGTGATGTCGTTCCATGACTGTCATGCTTCAACACCCTTTTTCGACGGGAGCCAAGGTTGTGACCTTTATCTACAGATGGGAACAGCTTGCAAGTCGGAAGCGGCTCGGTCGGATGCTTTCAGATGTAGATTTGTTTCTGCTATCCAGATTTTGACAGCTGACCTTGACAATTTTTTTTTTTCCCGAATTTTTCAAGGAGTGTAGTCATCCCGTCTTAAACAGAAATATATAGGAAAACTGGCAGGATGATCGTACAAAAGCCAGTCCATCTTTCTGGGCAACAGGTGCGGAACTGACTTTGTATGCACGAGTTAAAAGAATTCATGGCAGCCCCGCACAAGGAAGCAGGATGCTCATATGTCTGACATGAAGGCATTAAGGTCGGGATAAAGAAGCAGATGTCCGTAATAAATCTACATCCAGTCAACTGCCTTCCCTGAGAAACATTTATATGCGTTCATGTGGTAATGTAGACGGACACAATTTATTTTCATGTCTTTTAGCAAATAAAAGAAAAAAAATATTTTTTTTTTGGTTGTTTTGTTTTTTGTTCTAGATGCGTATTTGAGGAATTTACAACACGGATGGTGTTTTTTGTGATTATAACAATATATTTTTTATAACTACTTAATTTGTTTACTTTTTATTTATTTATTTAATTATGCTTTTTAACGTAGTTTTTTATTATTATTTATAATAAATTTTATATATAAATTTTTATTTATTATTATTTATTATTATACGGGACAATGGCAATTTCACTGCTGTGTTATTGTGCAATGACAACAAAGAAAATCCATCCATCCATCCATCATTCCATCCGTCCGTCCATCTGTCCGTCTGTCCGTCCATCCGTCCGTCCGTCCGTCCATCCGTCCGTCAATCCATCCGTCCGTCCATGTGTCCATCCATCCATCCATCCAGCCATCCGTCCATCCATCCATCCATCCGTCCATCCATCCGTCCGTTCATGTATCCATCCATCCGTCCATGTATCCATCCATCCGTCCATGTTTCCATCCATCCGTCCGTCCATGTATCCATCCATCCGTCTGTCCATGTATCCATCCATCCATCCATGTATCCGTCCATCCGTCCGTCTGTCCATCCATCATTCCATCCGTCTGTCCATCAGTCCATCCGTCCATCTGTCCGTCCGTCCATCTATCCGTCCGTCCATCCGTCCATCTGTCCGTCCATCCGTCCATTCATCCATCCATCCATCCGTCCTTGTGTCCATCCGTCCTTGTGTCCATCCGTCCGTCCATCCGTACAGCCGTCCGTCCATCCATCCGTCCGTCCATGTATCCGTCCATGTATCCATCCATCCGTCCATGTATCCGTCCATCCATCCGTCCATGTATCCATCCGTCTGTCCGTCCATGTATCCATCCATCCATCCATCCATCCGTCTGTCAATGTATCCGTCCATCCATCCATGTATCCGTCCATCTGTCCGTCTGTCCTTCCATCCATCCATCATTCCATCCATCCGTCCATCTGTCCATCTGTCCGTCCATCCGTCCGTCCGTCTGTCCGTCTGTCCATCCATCCGTCCATCTGTCCGTCCATCCGTCCATGTGTCCATCCATCCGTCCGTCCATGTGTCCATCCATCCGTCCAGCCGTCCAGCTGTCCATCCATCCATCCGTCCGTCCATGTATCCATCCATCCGTCCATGTATCCATCCATCCATGTATCCATCCGTCCATGTATCCATCCATCCGTCCATGTATCCATCCGTCCATGTATCCGTCCATCCATCCGTCCATGTATCCATCCATCCGTCCGTCCATGTATCCATCCGTCTGTCCATGTATCCGTCCATCCATCCATGTATCCGTCCATCCGTCCGTCTGTCCATCCATCCATCCATCCATACTTTGATTAGCAAAAACCAGGACACTCTGCCCTGATCTGCTATACTCAAATGATACTCCAAGTTGACTCAAAAAGAATACAAATTCCAGAGGAAGAATGTTAAAATGATTCCCAAAAGTCCTAGAATCCAAAGTCAGTTGCTTGTTAAGTTTGTGTACGTCCACAGCTGGCAAAAACGCAGCCTACTGTTTGACATGTTGGTTCAGGGGTATATCCTTTGTAGTTTTATTGCTTTGTCGCAATAACCTCTAGCATGCTAACTAGCCGCTTTGATCCTGATCTAAACTGTGAGTTTTTGGGGTTTTTTTGCTTTGGCAAGTTGGATGATTTTTTCAGACATTCATCCAATGAAGTGTAATTAATGCTGAGGTGGTTCCGGTCAAAATCCTACAAGGTTTTATTACTTCATGGTGACAGACGCTAGCCTGCTAATTAATGGTTTTGAGCTTCATTTAAATAAAAAAAAAAAGAGGTTGGTTGCTTTGACATGTTGGAGGATCGGTTCAAGTGCAATTAATAGATCGCTTTCGGGTCGGAATGCTATGAAGATTTATTACTTCTTGATAACGTAAGCTAGTGGCTTTGAACGCTATAAAAAAAACGTAAGGTTATTTGCTTTGACAAGTTGGACGATCAGTGTAGAAACGTAGTTGATAGATTGCAGCCGATGCTGACACGGTTCAAGGCTAAATCCAAAGAGGTTCTATTGTTTCATGGCGACGGAATCTAGCATGCTAACTTGACAAGTTGGACAGTCGGTTCTGAAGTGCAATTAATAGAGCACTTTCCGGTCTAAATCCAAATCCAAACAGGTTTTATTGCTTCTCGGTGTCGGAAGCCAGCAACTTTGATCCCTGTAAAAATGTATGGGTATTTCCTTAGACAAGTTGGACGGTCAGTCTAGAGATGTAATTGGTGGAGCACAGCCTGTCGTGACATGGTTGAAGGCTAAATACTGTGAAGTTTTATTGCTTCATGGTTAAAGAAGCAAGCATGCTAACTAGCCACTTTGGCTTTGATGTGACAGGTAATTGCCCCGATTTGAGTAAGAACACGCCCACTAAAGCATTGGTTGTTCAAAAGTTTTCCATTAAAAGTGTCAATGTGATTTCTTTTCCTCTGGAATCAGCTCGCTCCAATCTGTTTCTGCTCTTGACTTGGCCTCAATGCTTCTGCGACCGCGTCCCGGGATGGACTTGGACTCCGCAGCCACGGTGGCCTTGACTTCACATGTGCACTTTCATGTGTACGATTCATCCCTTGGCTTGAGTGTAGACTGCAACAAGCTGCCGTCTTCACGGGGCTTTGACAATGTGCTTTTCATATGCACCCACGTCGTGACTTCAAGCGGGATGGGGGGGACGCACTTCATGTGCTTCATTACAAACAGTGATGGCTGGAAACGGCCGCGGTGTGGAGGAAAATAAAATCTCGATTCTGGCACAAGGCTAGTTCACGGAACGCCTTCGGTCTGCTCGGACGTGAAGCAGCTGCTGGTGTGTGTTGCGTTGTGTTGGGTTGCATCGTCCTCAGCGAGCAAGACGGTGATTGTTGTGCATGACTGGTACCGAGTGCCAGGCGACGTTTGGCTGAACCCGTCGTAACACACGTGGGTTTGATTTACGGTCTTAGTTTGGAACGGCGACATCTCCGCTGACGTCATGTGTTTGTCAAGCTTTAAAATACAAACAGCATTTTATAAGGCTAATAGATGATTAATAAACCCATTTAAAAATCTAAACTAAAACTAAAATCTCTTACCATGCTGTTAACTACTCCCTTCAGAGAGCAGCACAAACTGGGTCTAACAAGGACAGAAAAACGCTGCACAGCTGTGCAAGAAGACTTGCATCTGAGAGTGTTTTCCAAAGAAAAAAAAATTTCATGCATTTTGCGAACACTTTTTTCCATTTCACAAACATTTTTATCCATTTCCCAAACAATGAAAATGAATGATATGATTTTCAAAGAAGGATGTACATTTTTGCATAGAGGCCTACTATCAACAACTGTCAGTCCTCTGCATCAATCTCCTGGTATGGCTGCTAATCCAAGTTCATCATTTTATAAAGCTAATAGATTATTAGAAAAGCCATCTAAAACTAAAATCTCTTACCATGCTGTTAACTACTCCCTTCAGAGAGTAGCACAAACTGGGTCTAACAAGGACAGAAAAACGCTGCACAACTGTGCAAGAAGACATATCTGAGAGTGTTTTCCAAAGAAAAAAAAAATTCATGCATTTTGCGAACAATTTTTTCCATTTCACAAACAATGAAAACGAATTAGATGATTTTGAAAGAAGGATGTACATTTTTGCATAGAGGCCTACTATCAACAACTGTCAGTCCTCTGCATCAATCTCCTGGTATGGCTGCTAATCCAAGTTCATCATTTTATAAGGCTAATAGATGAACTAAAACTAAAATATCTTACATGCTGTTAACTACTCCCTTCAGAGAGCAGCACAAACTGGGTCTAACAAGGACAGAAAAACGCTGCACAAATATCTGAGAGTGTGTAGTTTAAGACAAAGACGCCTCACAGGTCGTCACCTGGCAGCTGCACTAAATAGTAGCCGTCAAAGTCGTTGATACGGTTGACATTCTTACTTCTCACCCCAGTCCAGTTTTTGTTTACGTTCACACTTGACCAAACAAATCATACTACTATAGCAAATGGATTTTTGTTCGATCAAACACGACACATGTGAACATACACCAAGAATTTGATGAATCGTCATCAGAAAAAGTCATGTGGACTACCCCAGAAACTCAACCTGCAAACAATCAAATCTAAAGCAATTTTAGGATTTCAAAGGGATTTCAAACATCATGTTGAAAATGCGGCAAACAGCAGGGAGGATTTAAATATTCCCACTAAACCACTTTTGATTTCATGTAGAAATCCACCGTTTGTAATGCGGATACCAAACCAAGCGCATACTCGCTTGCAATTACTAATAGAATTAGTGTAGTATAAAATGAAACCATGTCAAATAGTTGCAAGAAACCACTAACTTAAGGAGTTGGACATGCTCAGAGAGTTTTCCCAGCTTCTTCAGGTTTCATGACTGGAGCCAAAACATGTGAGCTGTTGACGTTGTTGTCCTGTGAGCACACATAATTCCTGTTTACATTTCCAGTGCAGCAGAACACAGGTCCGTATAATTCAGCTTGATTTCAGCCTACACGCTAGCGTCCTATGTAAGCGAGAGGCCATACGTGATCTCGTTATTTCCTGTAGCATACGTGCGGACATCTTTCATTTTCCAACCCCCCCACCATCCCACCCCCGTCCTTTTTCCCGGCTAGTTGGAACAGAGGCCGGATTATTATCTGTATCTTGCTCAAATCAAATTTGCTGAAAGGAATGGTCTGACAAATGAAGTTGGAAGCAGCAGATGAGGACACTGGCTTCCTGCCCGCCGTGATTTCAATGGGCTTCCTCTACCAGCCCACTAGGGTGGGCCCGGCCTGCTGGTAATAAAGCCAAGAGGCACTAAGAGAGGAGGTCACTGTGCATTTGAGGAAATGGGCTAGTTGCAAACAAATGGAAAGTACACTACCGCTCAAAAGTTTGGGATCACTTGCAAATTTCTTTGTTTTCCAAAGAAAAAAAAATCATGCATTTCACAAATAATTTTTTCCATTTCACAAACATTTTTATCCATTTCACAAACAATGAAAATGAATGAGATGATTTTCTACATTTTTGCATAGAGGCCTACTATCAACAACTGTCAGTCCTCTGCATCAATCTCCTGGTATGGCTGCTAATCCAAGTTCAAATCCAAAATCTAAACTAAAACTACTCCCTTCAGAGAGCAGCACAAACTGGGTCTAACAAGGACACAAAAACGCTGCACAACTGTGCAAGAAGACATATCTGAGAGTGTTTTCCAAAGAAAAACACATTTTCATGCATTTCACAAACATTTTTTTTCATTTCACAAACATTTTTATCCATTTCCCAAACAATGAAAATGAATGATATGATTTTGAAAGAAGGATGTACATTTTTGCATAGAGGCCTACTATCAACAACTGTCAGTCCTCTGCATCAATCTCAATCAGTCCTCTGCATGGCTGCTAATCCAAGTTCATCATTTTATAAGGCTAATAGATGATTAATAAATTAATCTATTTATTTAATTTTTTAAACTAATTAAACTATTTAAAAAATATATGGGTCTAACAAGGACAGAAAAACGCTGCACAAATATCTGCGAGTGTGTAGTTTAAGACAAAGACGCCTCCACAGGTCGTCACATGGCAGCTGCACTAAATAGTAGTCGTCAAACACCAGTGTCAGTATCAACAGTGAAGCGGCGACTTCGGGATGCTGGACTTCATGGCAGGACCGCCAAGAAAAAGCCATATCTCAGACTGGACAAAAAATTTTCCAAGTCATCCCAAACTTGTTGCGACTTTAGCTTCTCACTCTCTATTGACGATAATCATAATCACGTTGTTGTAGAGCAGTGGCTCTACCGCCTGGGTCTCATATTGCCCCCCAGTTTGATCCAGTAACATAGCCTCGTCTCATAACCCCTAATTCTTTCAAATGATGACAAAGGTCGACATTTTCATCCCACGACACTAATAAATAGAACGGACAGCGCCATAGCAAACTTTTGAGTGTAGGCCTTACGAGTCAGGAGCAGCTGGGCAGCTTGCCCACATACGTACACACCTGTGTGGCTCAAGCTCCAGTTTCGTTGTCCCAGAGGCCTCCAGCCTAGACTGATAAATGACTCTCCGGCTCTCCGGATGCATATCTCACTGACACGCATGTCACACGCGTGCTGCTCTTATTTCACCATGGAAATCGCAACCGTGGCTTTAAAATAGAAGCTCTCGGGGCCCGCAGAGCCTACAGACTACAGGCTGTAGCGTGTCACCGTTGATGAGTGGCGGTCAGAGGACTTAAAAACCCGCCTGAAGCTTTAAGTCAATAGCATGGCAATAAAAATACTTCCACAATGCAGACATCGGTAGTTAAAATGTAAGAGGACGTCCACAGACTATGATAATGGCTTCATCTAAGACCTTAGTCTTAGATCAGTTGGTCTTTTTAGTCGGTTGATTAAAAAGTCATTGATCACTAATTCAAGTCAAGTCATTGGTCATTGAGTTAATAGTCATTGAGTTGCTGGTCAACCGGTCATTGATCATAAAGTCACTGGTCTTCAAGACCTTGGTCATTGGGACATTGTTCAAGTCAGGGATTATCTAGAACAGGGGTGGGCAAACTACGGCGCGGGGGCCACATCCGGCCCGCCAAGTGTTTGAATACGGCCCGCCCAATCTTTCAAAAGTATTTAATTTAAACTCAAAATACAACCTGGCATCATGGCCTGAGCCACCCTTTTGATGGTTGTATCAATTTCGTTGTTTGACATGGTCTGTTGTTTACAAAGTGCTCCTGAAAAAAGAGACACAAGCACATAATAATAATAAAAATTTAAATAATAATTACTATATTATTATTATAACTATTATGATTATTATATTTATTATATTAATGCTAATTATTATATTAATTATATATAATAATATTGTTATATTTGCATATTTTACGTAATAATAATACAATAATTATTGTTTTAATTTTATTTTAATTATTATAATATTTTATTATTTTTAAAATATTTAAATATAAAATAATAAATAATAATAGCAGATTGCATGACAATTTTACAGATACAATAATACCAGGTGGACTGTTACGTGTAAAATATATAGTCTGCCCCCCCCCATCCCCCTGAAATTTTGTTATATCAATGCGGCCAAGTCAAAAAGTTTGCCCACCCCTGATCTAGAATCTGGTCATCAACCTAAGACTATACCTTACAATTTGAAAGGGTCTCACGCTTCTTGCGGTCTTTATTAAATTTTCCCAAGAGTCTTAATTTAGTCCTTCCTGACCGTGAAATGTATTAGTAGAGTTTAGTCATCGTGCATTCACACGCACAGCTACATTTACACACAAAAGGAAAAGTTTACGTTGAGTCTATATTGAGGGTGACACACTGTCAACGCTCTTATATGGGAACACACACTAGTCTTTGTCTGGAACCCCCAAAATAGCATCTAAATTTGCTTTACTCGCATTAGTCATTGTATTTTCTTGAGGGTAGAAATGGGCGGTTGTCGCATTGGGTCATTCTTCAAGAGAAAAGTTAAAGAACGTGGTCTTGATTTTGTTTTCCACCACATCATTTTTACGAAATGTTAATCGGGTTTTGCAAGTGGTAGGCACACATGTTTCTGTTGTGCTCGAAAGAATTAAGGAGACTTTGGGGCAACACAAGCCAGTCTTCTGAAGAACAAAGTCAAACAAAAAAAAAATAGTGGTAACGCAAGACTGATCATATCATCCGGTTGTCTTTAATTATATACTGTCAAAAAAATATACCAGCAAAAAAATATTGTAACTATATTGACAGTTACTATGGTACCCATTATGTCATTGTATGGTCATATCACCTTGTACTTCGGTACGAGGTGCATTATAAAAAAAAAAAAAAAAAAAAACCTTAAACTGTATTATGGAAAGCAGGAAGTGAACAAATGTAACAGTTACTGATTGTAAAAGTACCCGATGGAGGTTCAAATTAAATAAAACCATTACCATTACCCCAACTAAGAAATATTTTGAATCAAAAAATTAAAATTAAAATTAAAATTAAAATTAAAATTAAAATTAAAATTAAAATTAAAATTAAAATTAAAATTAAAATTAAAATTAAAATTAAAATTAAAATTAAAATTAAAATTAAAATTAAAATTAAAATTAAAATTAAAATTAAAATATATTAGGAAAGCAGGAAGTGAACAAATGTAACAGTTACTGATTGTAAAAGTACCAGATGGAGGGGTAGGATTTAATAAGCTTTGCTTCTTCCTACTCCTTTTGGACATGTGGAACTATGAACTGATTATGGGATGCATTCAATTGTAATCTGATGCAGGTTAAAATTAAATAAAACCATTACCCCCAACTAAGAAATATTTTGAATCAAAAAATTAAAATTAAAATTAAAATTAAAATTAAAATTAAAATTAAAATTAAAATTAAAATTAAAATTAAAATTAAAATTAAAATTAAAATTAAAATTAAAATTAAAATTAAAATTAATTAAAAAAATTATATTAGGAAAGCAGGAAGTGAACAAATGTAACGGTTACTGATTGTAAAAGTACTAGATGGAGGGGTAGGATTTAATAAGCTTTGCTTCTTCCTACTCCTTTTGGACATGTGGAACTGTGAACTGATTATGGGATGCATTCAATTGTAATCTGATGCATGTTAAAATCAAATAAAACCATTACCCCCAACTAAGAAATATTTTGAATAAAAAAATTAAAATTAAAATTAAAATTAAAATTAAAATTAAAATTAAAATTAAAATTAAAATTAAAATTAAAATTAAAATTAAAATTAAAATTAAAATTAATTTTAAAAAATTATATTAGGAAAGCAGGAAGTGAACAAATGTAACAGTTACTGATTGTAAAAGTACTAGATGGAGGGGTAGGATTTAATAAGCTTTGCTTCTTCCTACTCCTTTTGGACATGTGGAACTGGGAACTGATTATGGGATGCATTCAATTGTAATCTGATGCATGTTCAAATGAAATTAAACCATTACCATTACCAAAATACGTCAACAAAATACTTTCCGAAATACAAAGAAATAATTTTCAGGTTACAAAACGTTGTTGTCCGATTAGCAAACGACTAAAGGAACGTTTGATCAATTTAAATTTTGGACTCTTGGTCCCAAAGCGAGAGCTTTGACTCACAAAGAGGTCTAAAACTCTTGTTTATCAGGTCCCAGAGTCCAGACTTTGGTTTTTGCCCAAGTTAACCCGTCGGCTCGAGTTAGACGTCAGGATCCAGTTCACAGGACAAGCCCAGTGGGAGAGCTGCCGCCACAATGGAGGTCGGGCTTTTGAAAGACTTAAGACGAAGTGGAGGCGACACGGAGGGGAAGCGGAATAGCGATGCCAACGTCTCGCTAACACCATAATCCCATTGTCAAATTGGAGGATTAATGTTCCTTTCGTCTTTTGTTGTTTGTGTATGATTTGGGCGGGGGTGGGGGGGGTGGCTTTAAGGAGATGCTGGTAGTTAATGGGTGAACCAAAACAATACGAGGTTCACAGTCAATTACAGGTCAGACCCTCGAAACCTTTGACCTGATCTGTTGCCGCATGGGGACTTTTTTCTCGTCTTTATCTGCGGTGAACAACAATACTCTCCAAACAGGAAAGAGCCATTAAGGGTAAATATAAGACCGGAAAAACTATTCTTTTTACCCTGATAAAGACTATAAACTGCAAACAAATATGCCATTGGTGTTTTTGTTTATAATGGATTTATGGTTGAATAAGTTGACCTTATAAAAAACAGTCAATCATTACCTTGGAGGACACTTGATGGACACATGGACTCTTTTTAGCAGATTCTTCTTGAAACACTGAAGATCCTTGAACACAAACACAGTGTAAATGAGGCAAATTATTGGGCGTGAACTCTTGTTAATCAATTCCGCCTTTTTTTTACAGACTTCAAAAGAACGAGGGAGATTTAATCAGATTACAAGTGGAGATGATTTCCAAATTTGAGGGGGAACCAGATGATCCTCTCGACAATGTTAAGAAGCTAATAACCATAAGAGAATGACACCATAACAATGGTTAGCATTTCAGTATGTGGAATCAAACTATGGAATGGATTGAGTAAGGAAATCAAACAATGCAAACAATACATGCAGTTGATGTTTGCTAAATACAAGGATGAAGAGTCTTGAACCAGTCATGATGTGCTATATATATCACTATATTGACACTTACTATTTGACACTTATTATGGCATTGGATGCTCATATCACCTCCTACTTCGGTATGTGGTACATTATTTAAAAAAATAAAAAAAACAAAAAAACAAAAAAAACCCTTAAACTGTATTATGGAAAGCAGGAAGTGAACAAATGTAACAGTGTGTGTTAAAATTAAAATGTTAAAATTAAATAAAACCATTACCTTTACCCCCAACTAAGAAATATTTTGAATAAAAAAAATTAAAATTAAAATTAAAATTAAAATTAAAATTAAAATTAAAATTAAAATTAAAATTAAAATTAAAATTAAAATTAAAATTAAAATTAAAATTAAAATTGTCATATCACCTTGTACTTCAGTACAAGGTGCATTATAAAAAAAACAACAAACAAAAACCTTAAACTGTATTATGGAAAGCAGGAAGTGAACAAATGTAACAGTTACTGATTGTAAGAGTACCAGATGGAGGGGTAGGATTTACTGATTGTAAGAGTACCAGATGGAGGGGGAGGATTTGATAAGCTTTGCTTCTTCCTACTCCTTTTGGACATGTGGAACTGGGAACTGATTATGGGATGCATTCAATTGTAATCTGATGCATGTTAAAATTAAATAAAACCATTACCATTACCCCAACTAAGAAATATTTTGAATCAAAAAATAAAAACAAAAATAAAAAAAATTAAAATTAAAATTAAAATTAAAATTAAAATTAAAATTAAAATTAAAATTAAAATTAAAATTAAAATTAAAATTAAAATTAAAATTAAAATTAAAATTAAAATTAAAATTAAAATTAAAATTATCATATCACCTTGTACTTTGGTACAAGATGCATTATAAAAAAACAAACAAAAAAATCCTTAAACTGTATTATGGAAAGCAGGAAGTGAGCAAATGTAACAGTTACTGATTGTAAAAGTACCAGATGGAGGGGTAGGATTTAATAAGCTTTGCTTCTTCCTACTCCTTTTGGACATGTGGAACTGGGAACTGATTATGGGATGCATTCAATTGTAATCTGATGCATGTTAAAATTAAATAAAACAATTACCATTACCCCCGACTAAGAAATATTTTGAATCAAAAAATTAAAATTAAAATTAAAATTAAAATTAAAACTAAAACTAAAACTAAAACTAAAATTAAAATTAAAATTAAAATTAAAATTAAAATTAAAATTAAAATTAAAATTAAAATTAAAATTAAAATTAAAATTAAAATTAAAATTAAAATTAAAATTAATTAAAATGGTCATATTACCTTGTACTTTGGTACAAGGTGCATTATAAAAAAAAACAAAAAAAAACCTTAAACTGTGTTATGGAAAGCAGGAAGTGAACAAATTAACTTAAATTAAATTACATTAAATTAAATATATAAAAATACATTTTATAAGGAAAGCAGGAAGTGAACAAATGTAACAGTTACTGATTATAAAAGTACCAGATGGAGGGGTAGGATTTAATAAGCTTTGCTTCTTCCTACTCTTTTTTGGACATGTGGAACATATTCAATTGAAATAAAACCATTACCATTACCATTACCATGGTTAAAATGTTCATTCTTGGTCTTCAGCTCCATTCAAACTGTAGGGTATGCGCACATTTATAGTAGTAAGTTAAAAAGAAGACACAAGTCTGCACAACTTACCAAATTCTGTGTTTATAACTTATTACATAATCATAAAAGCCTGACTTGTCATAAAGCCGTTTGAACAGTTCTTTTGGACGAATTAGCTGCGGGTGTTAAAGACCAAACAGCTGCTTTGCAGACCACACATGGATGCCATTTTTTAAGCAGGACCGTTCCAAAGCAAGATAAAAAAGGTCGTCACATGACTTCATATCCAACCGTTTGTTTGTCAGAGGTTTTTCTGATCTTTTACTAATCGTCTCTGCTACAACGGACGACTACTTTTTTTTGTTTTGTGTGTTTTTGGGGGTTTTTTTTTGGTAGCGGAATCCCAACGGACGTCTGGCCTACATGAATCTGCATCCTCTGACTGTTTCTGCATTTCATTTGAGAAAGTTTGCAGCTTCAAGGGCATGATTAATGATTAAAAAGGGGGGGGGGGGACTTCTCATCTGTGCGCTCATCAAAGAGGCGCGGGCGTATTGTTAAACTTAGCAGTGCTTAAGGTTATAAACCGCTAAAATAAAACCGAAGACGCTGTAATCTGTTGAGAATGCATTTCATTGGAGCATATTTACACCATGTAAATATCCTTTTATGCTTCAATGGTGTGCGTTATTGATTTACTGTGACAACCGTTATATAAGCAGTCATTTCAGTATTTGATCCGTTTTTACTTTTAACCGGGAAGAAAATTGAGAAAGTACCACGTCTTCTCAAATGCGGCAATTCGAAATTTTCAATTTATCATACCACTACTTTTTTGTCATGTTTTAAAACCTGCGGCCTGTACAGTAACGACATTTCTCATGATGCTTAAGAATGCAACTTCAGGAAGTATTGACGTGGATGAGCAAAGTGGGAGCTAATGTCCCGTTTTGAAGTATTAAATTAAATTAAATTAAATTAAATTAAATTAAATTAAATTAAATTAAATTAAATTAAATTAAATTAAATTAAATTAAATTAAATTAAATTAAATTAAATTAAATTAAATTAAATTAAATTAAATTAAATATAAAAAACAATTAAATTTTATAAGGAAAGCAGGAAGTGAACAAGTGTAAAAGTTACTGATTGCAAAAGTACCAGAAAATTAAAATTAAAATTAAAATTAAAATTAAAATTAAAATTAAAATTAAAATTAAAATTAAAATTAAAATTAAAATTAAAATTAAAATTAAAATTAAAATTAAAATTAAAATTAAAATTAAAATTAAATTGTCATATCACCTTGTACTTCAGTACAAAGTGCATTCTAAAAGAAAAAACAAAAAAAAAACCTTAAACTGTATTATGGAAAGCAGGAAGTGAACAAATGTAACAGTTACTGATTATAAAAGTACCAGATGGAGGGGTAGGATTTAATAAGCTTTGCTTCTTCCTACTCCTTTTTGGACATGTGGAACTGTGAACTGATTATGTGATGCATTCAATTGTAATGTGATGCATGTTCAAATGAAATTAAACCATTACCATTACCAAAATACGTCAACAAAATACTTTCCGAAATACAAATAAATAATTATCAGGTTACAAAACATTGTTGTCCTATTAGCAAACAACTAAAAGAACATTTGATCAATTTCAATTTTGGACTCTTGGTCCCAAAGCGAGAGCTTTGACTCACAAAGAGGTCTAAAACTCTTGTTTATCAGGTCCCAGAGTCCAGACTTTGGTTTTTGCCCAAGGACATGTTGAACTGTGAACTGATTATGTGATGCATTCAATTGCAATCTGATGCATGTTCAAATGAAATTAAACCATTACCATTACCAAATTCCAGCCAAACACACCCAAGTTTGAGTGAAACCACCACTCGGTTTCATAAGCTACCGATCTAATAATAGCCCAGCTTGATCACTTCCACTTTGAATGTAAAACATGGCCGCTTTCCAGTGATGATCATATTTTTCCGCTTTTTTTCCACTACGTGTTGTCGTCATGAATCAGTCCCGACCAGGCTGCGGGAATGTTCCCTGGAAAGAACTATGAAACGAACAAAGGGAAACCTGTGCGGTGAACCCACACAAATGGGAACGCAAAGCATTGCCAACACGTAGAACCGATCCACGGCAGCATTTTCTGCACATTTAACACAGCTTATGTTTACATCCTGTGGGACGCAGTGTGGAGTAATAACGTGGTGATTTTTTCTGGCATGGGATTTGAACGCGTCGCAGCTGTATCCCTCTCCGCCGCCAGAGGTCGTCCAGCGGTGTGACAAACCCAAGGTCGTGTTTAGTCTTCGATATTCCACAGCCCCCTAATGAAATAATCCAAATAGGATTAGCGTGAGGTCTTTGAAGTAGAGTGTGCTTTGCTTCTGGCAACATGGACTCACCGTGCTCCTTTTGATCAACGCAATCAAATTCAACGTTTGGAGGGGGTCCCGCTGTGTCCGATCCATTCCAGGAACGGAGACTTCTAGGTCGCTTCATTTTGGCAGTGAAAACTGAAGGGGATTCCCTGAGTCCAACATTGACAATAAAACGTCCGTATGACGTAATACGCTTCTTAATTAGCAGATATCATTGAACTAAGGTAAGCTAATTGGAACTGAAACCTGGCATCCTATTTTTTTCCTTTCTTATTGTTAACGTCCTACTTCCTCGTTTCCTGGCGAGCATCCGGGTGTGCATTTCTATGCACGTTTGAGTTAATTACCGTTTTCTTCTAGACCAAATGAGCATGAGTAGGGGGGGTGATGAGTTTGGGGATCTCAATCTATAGATCAATTCAGTAAATCTCACCTCCGGGGCCGCCATGTGTGTGAGAACCTTGTTTTTTTTAGGCAAGTTCTAAGTTATTGAGCGAGTCCGGAGCTTTGTGTCGGCCATTCATGGCGGCGAGCGGATTGAAGCGAGTGAAAAGCGTCGCCATGACGAACTCAGTCATCTGTGAAAGATAAGCGCGGGTGTACTCTATAATGAACTGATGGCCGAGTGTTATGATGCCCTAAAGCGACTGGAGGGGGGGCCTTACTTTGTTAAAACCAGTTGGAGAATTTAGGAATTTAGGAAGTTTAAGACGTTATTTACGTAACATCGTTTTATAGGATGTTGGATAGAAAGATTGTCTTTTTGGACATTTGTTGAAATGACATCAGTGTTTGGGTAACTGGGTTGTTCCCATGTCACCACAAATAGACTTTTCCCATCAGCTGGTTTCAGGTTTAAGTTAAGGGTTTTACAGTTGGGGCTTAGGGTTGTTTCAGGGTTAGAGTTAGGCTTAGGATGTTAGGGACTCAAGTTACAGGAAAGTGGTTTGTTGTGGATAGAGTTTGGGTTTAGGATTACTCTGTCCGGGTACGCGGAGTTAAGGTTGGGGTTAAGGTCAAAGTTGGGATTCAGGGTTAGGGTTAGGCTTAGGATGTTAGGGATTCAAGTTACAGGAAAGTTAGGGTTTAGGATTACTCTGTCCGAGTACGCGGGGTTAAGGTCGGGGTTAAGGTCAAAGTTGTGATTCAGGGTTAGGGTTAGGCTTAGGATGTTAGGGACTCAAGTTGCAGGAAAGTTACGGTTTAGGATTACTCTGTCCGGGTACGCAGAGTTAAGGTTGGGGTTAAGGTCAAAGTTTGGATTCAGGGTTAGGGTTAGGTTTAGGATGTTAAGGACTCAAGTTACAGGAAAGTTAGGGTTTAGGATTACTCTGTCCGGGGACGTGGAGTTAAGGTTGGGGTTAAGGTCAAAGTTGGGATTCAGGGTTAGAGTTAGACTTAGGATGCTAGGGATTCATCCATCCATCCATCCATTTTCCTCCGCTTATCCGGGTCCGGGTCGCGGGGGCAGCAGTCTTAGTAGGGAAGCCCAGACTTCCCGGTCCCCGGCCACCTCCTCCAGCTCCACCGGGAGGACACCAAGGCGTTCCCAGGCCAGCTGTGAGACATAGTCCCTCCAGCGTGTCCTAGGTCTGCCCCGGGGCCTTTTCCCGGCTGGGCATGCCCGGAACACCTCACCAGGGAGGCATTGTTAGGGATGTTGGGGATTCATGTTAGGGATTCAAGTTACAGGAAAGTTAGAGTTTAGGATTACTGTGTCCGGGTACGCGGAGTTAAGGTTGGGGTTAAGGTCAAAGTTGGGATTCAGGGTTAGAATTGGGCTTAGGATGTTAGGGACTCAAGTTACAGGAAAGTGGTTTGTTGTGGATAGAGTTAGGGTTTAGGATTACTCTGTCTAGGTACGTGGGGTTAAGGTTGGGGTTAAGGTCAAAGTTGTGATTCAGGGTTAGGGTTAGGCTTAGGATGTTAGGGACTCAAGTTACAGGAAAGTTACGGTTTTCGGGATACTCTGTCCGGGTACACGGAGTTAAGGTTGGGGTTAAGGTCAAAGTTGGGATTCAGGGTTAGAGTTAGGCTTAGGATGTTAGGGATTCAAGTTACAGGAAAGTGGTTTGTTGTGGATAGAGTTAGGGTTTAGGATTACTCTGTCCGGGTACGCAGAGTTAAGGTTGGGGTTAAGGTCAAAGTTGGGATTCGGGGTTAGGGTTTGTGATTCGTGTTCGATGCTGTACTGTGTCAAAGTTTGATGAGGATTAGATTTAAGGCATTAGTTTTATCAGGTTAGCTCTTCGCGTAGGATTAGGCATGAGGGCTAGAGTTAGGTCTAGGGTTAGAGGTTAGGTCAGTGTTTGGTTTAGGGGATCGGGGTTAGTTGTTAGGCAAGGTGTAAGACTCTGGTTACAGTTCATCTTAATTCTAATCCTAACTCCGACCAAGTGTAATGGGGTTAAAGGTTAAATCGGAGTTTGGGATTTGGGTTCGGGTCAGGGATTGGGTTTTTAGAGTTTTGTTGTTGGGATTTAGGATTAGGGGTTAGGTCTAAGGTTTTTTTTTTAGTTTTAGGTTAGGATTCCTGGCAGTTCCCATCCAAAGATGTTGTGTTTTTAAGTTTGGATTGTTTTCAGTCGGTTTTTACAGGCTTTTAAAATATTTTCCCTTTGTGTTATTCTCAGACAATTCGTCTTTACGTGTTTTATCATTTTCAGATGGTCTTGTCAACCAGGCCAACTTCCTTTCCTGAGACCAATCAGAGACCTGCTTTCCTTTGTCCGTGTGTGTTATTGGTGATTAGTCGGAGAGGTGAGAGGATACGTTATTCCCAAGCTTCTCACAAGCTGACTAAATAAAAGTTTCAGAAAAAAGACAAAGTTCCTTTCTCGATAAATAGAAAAGTAGTGATTAAGTCATTGGGTCTTCGGTGGACCGTCCTCTGTAAACTATTGCGAGCCAACGTTCTGACCCAAATTAGATCCCCAAGTTGTAACAGCCAGAGTGGTATGGTGCTAATTTAGCATAGCGAGTCAAGACTCGGGGAAAAGACTGAAATCCTCCCAACTAGCGTATTTGTCCAGATGGACCTGCTTATGGCTGGAACGTATTCCTGACGCAGCACACGGTGTTCAGAGATGTATGAATTAGCCTTTAACATGCAAACAGGTGTACGCCACCAGGAATAGCTCCTCGCTAAGCTAATGATTGCCCCGAGTGAATAATAATAATAATTATCATTCCAAACCCTGTCTGAGTTTCGCACACTTTATATGGCTTTTGTGTTGACGTCCAAAATAGAGCAGAGATTGAAGACTTTATGAAGCTAACCGCGTATTCCTTGGACTGGTAGCCGGTTCTTTTGCTGCCAAATTGTCTTCTTAGAAAGAAGACAGGTCTCCTTTAAGATCATTTAAAAAGATTTAGCATATTTTCTTAAGGAGTCTTGTATGAATGGCGAATGAGTCATAAAATGGCTCGGACTTTTAAGAAATGATGTCAACATGTTGCCTTTCACCGCCGATGCTCCGGTCTGGATCGTCCATTTCCATCCCACCGAATAAAGTCCATCTTTAGTCTTTAAATGTAATTATCATGGATGAGGTCTTGGTAGGGTTTGGCACACTTTAGGGTTACAAAAACATTGACTTAATGCTATTTTAAACGTCCGCAGCAACTGTTCCAGTCGTGGCTACACGCAGCTGCCCCCCCCGCCCCCCCAACAATGCCGCCACTTTGGTGATTGTCACTAATGACCGCCTCAACAGACCTCCCAACGTGGATTTTTCTTCTATTTATACCTTCTTGAAAACGGCATGTATAGAGTGGGACCTCTATGGATGCTCACAATCCATTCCGAGACGCCCGAGTTAGAAATCCCATGATGACATACTGAGCACCAAACGTCATAAACAGCTATCATCTCGCTCATTTGTTTGCTTCACGTTTAAAATGAAGAAGGTGGGCTGCACGGTGGTCGAGTGGTTATCACGCAGACTAGACACAGCTAGGAGACCAAGGTTCAATTCCACCCTCGGCCATCTCTGCGTGTTTTCTCCGGTTTCCTCCCACATTCCAAAAACATGCTAGGTTAATTAGCGACTCCAAATTGTCCATAGGTATGAATGTGAGTGTGAATGGTTGTTTGTCTATATGTGCCCTGTGATTGGCTGGCCACCAGTCCAGAGTGTACCCCGCCTCTCGCCCCGAAGACAGCTGAGATAGGCTCCAGCACCCCCGTGACCCTCGTGAGGATAAGTGGTAGAAGTGAATGAATTCATATTTTGTTGTTTTGGAGCTGCCGGGCTCCCGGAGCAGGAGGGGATAGAAAAGAAAAAACAAAGAACACACAGAAACAAACAGGAGTACATTACCAAAGCGAGGCTGTTACGTTGACCCCGCCTCTTACCCGAAGACAACTGGGATAGGCTCCAGCACCCTCCGCGACCCTCGTGAGGATAAGCGGTAGAAAATGAATTAATGAATGAAGAAGGCGACAAGGAAAGAAGGGAAAAAAAAGGTTATATTCTGAGGGAAAGAATACTACTTTGAGCATCACACTCTAACTCCTATTATTAGGACTATTAGTCAGCTAGGGATGTGGGAACTGTATGGGAGAAAAGGCTTCACTACACATCTTAAAATGGATCCCTGCCAGTCAGCTCCAGACGTGTGATGGATTATTGCATTATCGTTTTTTGGTAGCATAGCCATTCTATCAATTTTAGGTGTTGATTTAACACAATGGCGGGAATTGTTATGGGAAGTTTTATGTTTCTCTCCAAAGTGACTCGGCCAACTACTGGCCTGGAATGTATATTAGGGATAGATAGGGATGGAAGCACCTTTCAAACTGTCCAAAAAAATGTACACACAACACACACACACACGAGTCTTTGTGCCTTGTAAAGCAGACACACTCTAACCTTTGACTGAGTCCTCTGACTTGTCTTGAGATGAGCACCGAGGCGTCTGGGAAATGCGTCCATTTTGTAAGCAAAGTCAGGAGAAAACCACAAAACGACTTCAGGATGTTTGAATCCAACAAGTCGTTCTTTCAGACACAATAATATCTTCGAAAAATGGATGTTAGTTTTGGCGAAGGAAGAAAATTTGGAATCGCCAATTAACCTAGCATGTTTTTTGGAATGTGGGAGGAAACCGGAGTACCCGGAGAAAACCCATGCATGCACGGGGATGTCGAAGGAAGAAAATTTGGAGTTGCCAATTAACCTAGCGCCCGGTTTGAATTCACTTGGTTAAATAATATCTTTGAAAAAAGGATGGCGAAGGAAGAAAATTTGGAGTTGCCAATTAACCTAGCATGTTTTTTTTGGAATGTGCTAGGAAACCGGAGTACCCGGAGAAAACCCACGCATGCACGGGGATGTCGCTAATTAACCTAGCATGTTTTTTTTTTGGAATGTGGGATGAAACCGGAAACCGGAGAGACCCGGAGTGTGTTACCTCCTTGAAATTAGATCAGAAATTGTTTTTTTTAGGAAAAATGTCCCCTCCATCTGGTACTTTTACAATTAGTAACTGTTACATTTGTTCACTTCCTGCTTTCCCAATATAGTTTAAGTTTTTTTTGGTTGTTTTTTTGTTTTTGTTTTTTTATTTTGTTTTATTTTTTAATTTTTTAAAATTTCCAGTTTCCTCCCACAGGAAGGATGGTGAAGGAAGAAAATTTGGAGTCACCAATTAACCTAGCATGTTTTTTGGAATGTGGGAGGAAACCGGAGTACCCGGAGAAAACCAACGCATGCATGGGGATGGCGAAGGAAGAAAATTTGGAATCGCCAATTAACCTTGCATGTTTTTTGGAATGTGGGATGAAACCGGAGTACCCGGAAAAAAACTACGCATGTACAAGGATGGCGAAGGAAGAAAATTTGGAATCGCCAATTAACCTTGCATGTTTTTTGGAATGTGGGAGGAAACCGGAGTACCCGGAAAAAACCCACGCATGCACGGCGAGAACATGCAAACTCCACACAGAGATGGCCGAGGGTGGAATTGAACACCTGCCGGACTTCAGGAAAGGACGCTTCCTGTCGAACGGGAAACAAAAGTCACATCCAAATAAACGTAAAGGATAGCGGAATGTACTTGGCAGTTGAACGCAACACATTAATTTTAAGCTAGTAGGGAGGGAGGGGGGGCGGGAAATGTTCTCATTACTTCATTGTGCTTCCTTTTGCTTATTGGCTACTTCGCCGGGGTCCCGTTGGATTTTCCCATGCCCCGCTATCTTTTCTCAAGTCTTAATCTTTTCATTCCGTCAGGCTGGCTTTGGGCAGCCTGGCCGCGTTTTCCAAAGGTCCAGGCTTCATGCTAATTGTCCCTCAATGGCTCGGTTACCTCCCACCTACATAATGCACCTTGTTTCCTGCGCTCAGGCCATCTTTGGCTCATTGACATTCCGGAGGGTCGGGAAAAAGGGAGCGCCGCCTAAGGCAACGGCGGCACAAAGTAAACTGAAATAAAAAAGGAAGAAAAAAAAAAAACAAAATGCGGCCGTTTTGTTGTGGAATGGAAATGTTAAAAAAAAATGGGCGGGTCTTCACCAACCGAGCGTCCTTCATGTTGCATCATTGATTTGGACTTAAGGAGTTTGAAAGTCCAGATTGTGTTTTTTTTTTTTTGCGACGCACGCATACAAAATCTGCTGACTGAGTCTTACACCCAGTCTCAAATTGTGTGTTTTTCTTTCTTTTCCAGCCCTCAGCGCTGAGACAACAGCCGCCACGCTCGATTAACATTACTTTGATCTTCTTTGGGAGATGAAGGGGGAAAAAAAAAAAATCTAAATACAGAAGCAACAATTCAAATTGGAGCCTAATTAGCAGAAATTGCTTGCACATTGGCTGCTATTTTTACGACGTGACTCCCCCCCCCCCACCCCCTCGTGCTGCCTTTGAGTCGTGACCGAGATGCTTAATTTCATCGTTAAATTTACGTGCTAATCAAAAAAAGCTGATACATATTTGCTTTTTTTTCCCCCCCACGCATTGAATACTTATCATAGTTGTCGACACAAGCGCTTAAAAATGAATAAACTGAGTGTAATTTTGTTTTTATTGTAACTGTATTGATGTGTATTTTTTTTTTATGTCGATTAAATTAGAGATGATGTTGTTTTTGGATCGCTCTCATGTTAGGAGTAGACCGTTGCTCACAGAAGAGTCATAAAACTGACAATAATGGGACGTTTTTGATTTGATTTCTCAAGCAAATTCTATTGGAGATTTGTGGGTTTTAAACCCGAGAAAAACACTTTGACACTGGAGGTGAAATGTGCTGCACTTGTGATAAGAATACACTGGAAATAGTTATAAATATCCAATTATAAAATCAGGATAACGGAATGTTTTTGTTTGTCTGTGGAGAAACTTTTTGTCCTTTTAATAATCTGCATTTTAAATACTGTATTACAATAATATATCATATTTTTATATTTAATGTATTTATTTTGTGTTATTTTCATATTGCATTGTTCAAGTTTATTTTATTATTACTTTGTTTCATGGTTTTATTTATTAGGTAGTTTTGTATTTTTAGAATTTGTTATTTTGTGTCTTTATTTTGTAATTTGTTAGGTTATCATATATCATATTTATTTTATTTTTTATGTTTTGGTTAACTTTATTTGTTTTTTGTTTTGTTTAGCATTTGTTATTTTTACAATTATGTTATTATTATTGTACTTATTTGTGTTATTATTTTGATTTATTAGTTATATTTAACTTGTTTTCTTTTTTGGTAATTTTCATTTTTTTTTCATTTTCATTTTCTTATGTTTTCCTTCATTATTTATGTTTCTGTTGAAATACATTTTTATTTTTACATTTTTTTATTTTTATGGTACTTTTTCAGTTTTTTATTTATTAGTTATTTTATTTTGTAGTTACTTTTGTATTTTTATTATTTATTTTGTAATTAGTTTTTAGTTGTCTTGTTGTCTCTGATTTATAATTAATCGAAGTACATTATAATATTTGTACTGGTAATAAAAATAAATCAAAATAAACTACACAAACCAAAAAGCTAATGTAAATTTTAGGAACCTAATCGGAATTGGGCCATTGGAACTTTCGTGTAAATGCAGCCTACACTTATGATATGCGATGAAAAATATGGTCTTGTTGTCCGGACTTTTCCCACACAACCAAGAACCCATCTTTTGTTCTCCGCTTGTGGTTTTTCTTTTACTTTTTTTTTTTTCCATGACATAGCGAGCATTCATCTTTTTCCAGCGTATTGTTGTCAGTCCCGAACCAAGAAGGTTACAATAATACGAGTCACCGCTTGGTCTGTTTGACTTGGTCACTGGTGTTGTCGCTGTGTGCCCACAAATGACTTCATTGTCATCTCCACCTTGGAGGCGTGGATGCGGTCTGGTCCAAAATGTTTGCTTATGTTTTTCTTGGCGTTTAGTGAGTCGTTAGCCAAAGTCATTAGTGTCAAAAAGAGGCACTCGTACACCTCAGAAGATGATGTAAGGACTTTCTTACAAGCATGTAATTACATTTGTCCCAAAAGTAGCAAGAATTTTTCCTGATTGATAGCTCGATTGAGGAAATTCAATGTCAGGTTTATTTCCCAAGGGCAGAACGCAAGGGAAATAACCTAGGGTCAAAGTCGGGGTTCACTCCAATGTGAGTTCACTTACGTGTTGTGACTTCCCCAAAAAGTCAGACGCCTGGAAAGTCCTTTGCAGAAAGGGATTTCTATGAGTCTCTGAATTGTGACCCGGTTTTCATGACATGTGGCGGTATGGAAGTCATCAAGCAGCCTTCGGTTTGAATTCATTCATTCATTCATTTTCTACCACTTTTCCTCACGAGGGTCGCAGGGGGGTTCTGGAGCCTATCCCAGCTATCTTTGGGCAAGAGGCGGGGTACAACCTGGACTGGTGGCCAAACAACCATTCACACTCACATTCATACCTATGGACAACTTGGAGTCGCCAATTAACCTAGCATGTTTTTGGAATGTGGGAGGAAACCGGAGTACCCGGAGAAAACCCACGCATGCACGGGGAGAACATGCAAACTCCACACAGAGATGGCCGAGGGCGGAATTGAACCCTGGTCTCGTCCTAGATGTGAGGTCTGCACGCTAACCACTTTGACCGCCGTGCTGCCTGGTTTGAATTCACTTGGTTAAATAATATCATCGAAAAAAGGATGGGAAAGGAATAAAATTTGGATTGGCGACTGTTTTTTGGAATGTGGGAGGAAACGGGAGTACCCGGAGAAAACCCACGCATGCACGGTGATGGCGAAGGAAGAAAATTTTGAGTCACCAATTAACCCTGCATGTTTTTTGGAATGTGGGAGGAAACCGGAGTACTCGGAGAAAACCCACGCATGCACGGGGAGAACATGCAAACTCCACAAAGAGATGGCCGAGGGTGGAATTGAACCCTGGTCTCCTAGCTGCGCGCTAACCACTAGGCCACCGTGCCGCCCGGTTTGAATTCACTTGGTTAAATAATATCTTCGAAAAAAGGATGGCGAAGGAAGAAAATTTGGAGTCGCTAATTAACCTAGCATGTTTTTTGGAATGTGGGAGGAAACCGGAGTACCCGGAGAAAACCCACGCATGCACGATGATGGCGAAGGAAGAAATTTTGGAATCGCCAATTAACCTAGCGCCCGGTTTGAATTCACTTGGTTAAATAATATCTTCGAAAAAAGGATGGCGAAGGAAGAAAATTTGGAGTCGCCAATTAACCTAGCATGTTTTTTGGAATGTGGGAAGAAACCGGAGTACCCGGAGAAAACCCACGCATGCACGGTGATGGCGAAGGAAGAAAATTTGGAGCCGCCAATTAACCTAGCATGTTTTTTGGAACGTGGGAGGAAACCGGAGTACCCGGAGAAAACCCACGCATGCACGGGGATGGAACACACAGAGATGGAATTGAACCCTGGTCTCCTAGCTGTGAGGTCTGCAAGCTAACCACTTGACAGCCGTGCTGCCCGGTTTGAATTCACTTGTTTAAATAATATCTTCGAATAAAGTATGTCGAAGAAAGAAAATCTAAGGAGTCTTCGGTCAAAATCTTCACCTAAGACCACTTTATCTCCTCCAGTCAAGTCAACGTGGAGGAGAGTCAAGGTCGCCGCTTGAAGACCACCTATCTACCTCATACAACACCAAACAAGGCTCTCCCTCCCCTGCGGCCTCAATGTGTTAAAACGGGGAAAGATTCCTAAGCGCAGACAGATAGTTGTTTGGCTTCCTTTCCAAAGCTCCCATCATGGCTGACCCTCATGTGAACCCCTGAAAGTCACACTCATGGCCAATGTAAGCAGATGCCTCTTCAGGCTCTTATTTATGCATTAGATGATAATGCTACGCTGCATGTGATACCTCAAGACTAGGCAGCCAGTGGAATTCATGCTAAACAAGCGTGCGGAGAAACCACCCAAGCTTACTGCTGGATCCTCTTGGATCTGCTGCGTCTTGGGAATGATCCTAACCTGGGAATGTTGTAGAATAACTTGGCACCGTCGTTGGTAGTTAATACTAAGTACTACGCAGCACTAAGGGAGGGATTCTATCCATCAATGGTATCCAAAACGGGTCCCCAAAGACTGGTACATGGATGGGGCCAAACCAGAATGTGAAAAACTTCCATCCATCTTCTGATTATGCAAGGTCGGTTTTCAGGGGCCTGGACTTTTCTTTCCCCAGCTACTTGGTCAATCTCCTGGGGCGTTTCCCAGTCAGTTGAGAGACATGGTCTCTCCAGCATCTTGGTCTCTGCAGCACCAATGGTATCCAAGAAAGGTCCCCAAACACTAGTACATGGATGGGGCCAAACCAGAATGTGAAAAACTTCCATCCATCTTCTGATTATCCAAGGTTGGTTTTCAGGGGCCTGGACTTTTCTTTCCCCAGCTACTTGGTCCATCTCCTGGGTCTGATCCTGGGCGTTTCCCAGTCACTTGAGAGACATGGTCTCTCCAGCATCTTGGTCTCTGCAGCACCAATGGTATCCAAGACGGGTCCCCAAACACTGGTACATGGATGGGGCCAAACCAGGATGTGAAAAACTTCCATCGATCTTCTAATTATCCAAGGTCGGTTTTCAGGGGCCTAGACTTTTCTTTCCCCAGCTACTTGGTCCATTTCCTGGGGTTGATCCTGGAGCGTTTCCCTGCCGGTTGAGAGACATGGTCACTCCAGCATCTTGGTCTCTGCAGCACCAATGGTATCCAAGACGGGTCCCAAAACACTGGTACATGGATGGGGCCAAACCAGGATGTGAAAAACTTCCATCGATCTTCTGATTATCCAAGGTCGGTTTTCAGGGGCCTGGAATTTTCTTTCCCCAACTACTTGGTCCATTTCCTGGGGTTGATCCTGGGCGTTTCCCAGTCACTTGAGAGACATGGTCTCTACAGCATCTTGGTCTCTGCAGCACCAATGGTATCCAAGATGGGTCCCCAAACACTCGTACATGGATGGCGCCAAACCAGGATGTGAAAAACTTCCATCGATCTTCTGATTATCCAAGGTCGGTTTTCAGGGGCCTGGACTTTTCTTTCCCCAGCTACTTGGTCCATTTTCTAGGGTTGATCCTGGGGTGATCCCAGTCAGTTGAGAGACATGGTCTCTCCAGCATCTTGTGGCTCTTCTCTGAAGCCTTCTACTGGCACCTTCTTAGGGAGGCATCTAGAGCCACTTCAAAAGGCTCCTCAATGCAGAGAACCAGGGTTCTACTCTGGGTTTTTCTTGGATGCCTTGTCCTTCCAATCACTACTAAAAGCTCAAGGTGAGGGTAGGAACGTAGATTGAATTGGAAACTCATCAATGATGCTATGCATGCAGGAACTTTTTTTTTTTAATACAGAAAACTTTTAAACCGGAAATTGAAATCACATTTGGAATTAAGGGTGTTTAGTTTATTCGAAAATAATATACAAAGAAATGTATTTTACTCAGACGTCGCTTCAGGGTCAAATTGGGCGCCCTCAATCATAACCGGCAGTTGCACAAATGAAGAGACAAAAAGAACGCTAACAAGCTTTCTCTCTGGGGATGTTGAGACCCCCCCCCCCCCCCCCATCAAATGAGGACATTGGTATTTTATATGGATGGATGGATGTTGACTGTCATTGCACACAGTATACAATACCCTGAACTGGTGGCCAGCCAGCCAATCACAGGGCACATATAGACAAACAACCATTCACACTCACATTCATACCTATGGACAATTTGGAGTCGCTAATTAACCTAGCATGTTTTTTTGGAATGTGGGAGGAAACCGGAGTACCCAGAGAAAACCCATGCATGCACGGGGGAGAACATGCAAACTCCACAAAGAGATGGCCGATGGTGGAATTGAACCCTGGTCTCCTAGCTGTGAGGTCTTCGTGCAAACCACTAGACCACCGTGCAGCCTCAATATCAGATAAAGAATGTAAAATATTGATCTCATCTAACAAAAATACAAGGGTCGCGGGTATTCCAGCTGACTTTGGGCGAGAGGCGGGGTACACCCTGGACTGGTGGCCAGCCAATCACAGGGCACATATAGACAAACAACCATTCACACTCACATTCATACCTATGGACAATTTGGAGTCGCCATTGAACCTAACATGCTGTATCAATAAATACATTTGATGTGTCATTTGAGGGTCCCTATCCCCCTCGGTCCAAGTGTGTGTGTGTGGGGGGGGGGGGGGGGGGTTCGGATAATGTCCAGTTTTGGCCCACAACCTAAAGTAGTCTTTGAGACCCCTGGTCTTTACTGGTACATCCCTAAAGATTCATACACTACATACAAACCCTACATGTGATGCCAAAATACTACAGAGCTTTTCTTCCTGTCACTCACACACACAGCAGTGTGTTATGTGATTTGAATAATGAAATCATTCAACTGTGATTTTGTGCTTTTATATCCAGGTCAAATCCGGTAATCTCAGGTTTGAGTGCACATTATCGAAGATAAGCAAATTGGTCGCTCATGAATTACTTGACTTCCGGTATTTCATCTCGCTAAGATTCATTTTTTGTGCCGTCTACAGAGGCTATCTGAGAGGTCAGCGAGATCGGCCGTGCTCTAATATTTCCGTGCGATCAAATCCACTGGTCTCGGAAAGCCTTGTGAAGACCCTCCAAAGTCTGCACCTGGTTCGTATTCCACCCTCGCAATCTGCTTTTTTTGGACACCGAATCTTCCTCTTCTTGGGTTTCAGGCTCTTTGAGATCTCAAATACACTTCGATATTTGGGAGGGGGGGTGAAAAAAAAGCTGCCATTGGGCTTGAGGTGCAGAGACAGAACCTCGAGTCCATTTGGAAAAGGGATTTATGGAGATTTGGCAGCAGGTCCTGGTCTGTCAAGAAGAACTCTAGCAGCTGTGAAGGAAAAAGGCAAGCAGCAGAGTCTATAAAGAAACAATTATGAGAGCTATTAATGCTTTGTTGTGCCCACCACTTCGACAACTCAATCTTGGTTTCCCCTTCAGGTATTTTTACGAGGCGCTTCAAAGGCAACCTCGTTTTTTTGTGTTACTCAACACATTCTGTGATGATGCAGAAACACAAGCGTTGAACCATGTCACGGTCGGGATAAGCTGCATTTATTATTTTTTTTACTACAAGCAACCAGAGATGCATTCGAGGTTAACAGATAGCTGTAAATTCCTGTGCTTGCCATTATTTTTGAGCAAGGGCATTTAAAATGAACCATGATGGTTGACTTGTCCTCCCAAATGTTCGCCGACTGCGGCATGGAACGCTCCCCTCCCTGGCAAAAACAACATCATTCATCAGAGCCGGCAACTTTGTCACGGGCGATATTTAAAGTTTAGCTGAGCGTGGCGCTGACGGCGTCCAAAACGGGATTCAAACACTCGTAGGAGTTGTGCACATTCAAGAAGTATTAGCATGCGGCCTTTCCCCGAACCGAATTTTAGCGAAATAGTTGATGGTTGCTTACACTGCTTCTAGAGCAGGGGGTCTCAAACTCAATTTACTTGGGGGGCCACTGGAGCTAGGGTCTGGGCGAGGCTGGGCCCCATCAGGTTCGCAAAAAACAAACAAACAAAAAAAAAACGCATTTATTAAAAACAGAAAAACTTTGCTTTGGTTCCGATTTTCTACAATAAAAGCTCTGATAAAACATTCCACTGTTCTGAAATATCTTAAGATGAAAAATAAATAAAAAAAAAATCAAGAATAAAGAAAACCAATCAATCAGTAATAAATAAATAAATATAATAATAATAATAATAAAACTGCAAATAATAAAAACTTAAGAAACCACATATAGTTGGTGGGTAGACATTTTTTTTCAGATTAAAATTAGTATTATTAGAGCCCTGTAGACATGACAAAACACGACTATAGTCACATTTATACTCTATACACTTACCACTTCCACACGGATCAAGAGGATAACTATTAACAGTTATTTAACCTTTAACATGAACATTAATCAAACGTAATCATTTTTTTCTGGGTACATGATACCATACAGCATCCATATCAAACATTAAACTTTCATATCAAGGCGGGGGCCTCAAAGTAGTGTCCTGCGGGCCACATTTGGCCCACGGGCCGCATGTTTGAGACCCTGTTCTAGAGTTTTGATGGAGAATCGGTGCTCAACCCCGATGCAGAACCACGAAAACATCGAGAAGTATCAAGTAGTGGCTACGCAGAAGCATTTATCAACGCTAACCCAGATCCTGTCTCAAATACTAACCCAGTTAGGAACTGGTACTAGGTTGTCGATTTACGTTCTTGATCTGCAACGACTGACTCAACTACGGATGCTGTCAATCCATCATTCCGTCTGTTATTCTTCTCAGTTAGTATGATCCTCAATTTAGGGATCCAAACATCAAATGGACCAAACTGAGAAAGTCATTAGATCAACAAAACCAAGACTCCGCCTTCCGCCATGTTAAAAGACATGTAACATTTAGAGGTCAGCCACAGTGATGCGGTCCACTAAATGAAAATACCTTGGCCGACACCCCGACACGGAGATGATTTAAGGGCGGCTTTTTTTTTTTTTTTTTGACATCCCAAAACTGGCGCCGGGCACTAAAGGAAGTCTGTGCCGCCATTAGCTCGCATGAGATTTAAAGGTATAGACAAGTAGTCAGAATCAGTTCATTGATGAGGTGACGGGTAGCCCCCGATGGGGACTCATTCAGTCCTGCGTCTTTGCTAAAGAGGACTGTCAGATCAAGAGCCCCGGGTCAGCGGTTGGAGGCACTTTACCAGAAATTCTATGTGTGTGTGGTTGGAATGGTATTTTTTTTTTTTCTTCCCAAAGTGTGTGAAGTTTCAGGCCTGGATGAAGCGGGTCATTAGAGAGCAGCCAAAGAGGGCTGGCTTTTCCTGGCACACAAAGGCAGGAAGTGGCGCCACTCTATAGATGGAAGCTGGAACAGCAGCAAGGCCAGATTTCGAACGACAATAAATGGACATAAATTTTAAAAAAAGACGGCCAGCAGGAACAACAGTTGTACTTTGGGATTAGTTTTAGTCATTTTTCATCCAACAGAAACTAACATTTGAGTCTGACCCCCATTAGAAATAACGTTTATGTCCTAGGATTCATATATCATTGGGTACTTGGTATGACTATAATACTAAATACAACATAAGTTAAAAACTCAGCTCCGAAAACCTAACCCCAAATTCTTCCTACCCTAGAACTAACCATATTCCTAATCCTACCCAGAATCCAAACCCTAACCATAATCCTAACATAACCAAAACCCTGAACCTAACTATAACCAAAACCAAAACATGACCCAAATCGTAAGACAAAACAAAACCCTAACATTACCCAAAACATTATCACAACCGAACTCTAATCCGAACCCAAAACCAAACTAAAGTCCCAAATCCCCAACCTGAATCTGAAGGTGATCCCTAAGAATCTGTTATTGTTGATTCACATTGCAATTAGTGAGTCTTTTCCACGATCATTTAGAGCAGGGGTCTCAAACTCAATTTACCTGGGGGGGGGGGGGGGGGGCACTGGAGCTAGGGTCTGGGCAAGGCTGGGTTTTCCAAAAAAAACCAAACTAGCCAAACCAAACTAACTCGCAAACTGGAGAACTTGCGACCTAAACGGTAGCCTTCAAGTTATTTCCTTTAAACTTAAATAGCCAAAAACTTACCACTTCCACACGGATAGGGAGGATAACTATTAACAGTTATTTAACCTTTAACATGAACATTAATCAAACGTAATATTTTTTTTTTGGGTACATGATACCATACAGCATCCATATCAAACATTAAACTTTCATATCAAGGCGGGGGCTTTAAACTAGTGTCCTGCGGGCCACATTTGGCCCGCGGGCCGCATGTTTGAGACCCCTGATTTAGTGTCTCAGCACAACATATCTTGGTTTTTTTTTTGTTCCAGAAAAAGAATAATTAGACTCAGTGAATGCCCTCAATGTTAGAGCCTTGGAATATATGAATATTCAACATTCTTATCCTGATCTACAAAAAAACTTTCATTATCTCAGATGGGAAACTGGGTCACAGCGCTAATTCAAAATAGCACAAATAGGACACCATGAGTACAAATAAAAACCTTTTTTTTTTTTTCTTTTTTTTTTTTTAAAGAAAACATTTTTGGCTTTCCGGAATTTCTGTTTTCCAGTTCAGCGTCTATCACTTCTGGAAAAGGCATCACATCATTAACCTCGCCGTGGCCTTGCCTGTCCATCACTGCCGCCATGAACAACCTCACTAAAAATGTCAAGCGGAGCCTCCGGCTTCATCCACTCTGAAACATTTAAAGAAAAAACAATCTGCGTCTGGATTATAGTTTCAGAAAGTAATCCCTGTCAGTGTCAGAATATTTTTACGAGACCATTAGGTGAGGGATGTATCATCGGATGAAAGGTACCGGATTTGTCAACAATTTGGAATAAGTGTCGGAGGTGTCACAATAGTGGATTGGAAGTGTGTTAACCTTGATGCTGGAATTTGGACCAAGTGCTTTTAGGTGTGTAGCATTGATGCTAACATTGACGTAAACATGAGACAATATCCAAGAGGCGTTATTGTGTACTTCAAGGGTGTCAACATAATACAAGGTTAACTAGCATGATTTGTTAACAATACAATAACAATAACAATAACAATAACAATACATATAAATATGTTACGGGTCAATTTGCCCCGTTTCAGTTTTTGTGTTAATGACCATAGATTAACACAAATACTGAAATGGGTCAAATTGATACAAGGTTAACTAGCATGATTTGTTAAAGATTTGCTTACAGGCAGAAGAAGGAGGTTCTTCTTTGGTGCAAAAAGTCAGTCGGGATTGTGAGGGAGCTGCCAATCCTCCCTCACTGATCAGGCGTATGCCCCGCCTACACTGTCCGGTTTCTCTTTGTGTATATACTTGGCTTTAGTTATTTACATATATTTTGGTTAGTGCTTTAATTATATTTGTTTGCCATTTAAGTGCCACTTTAGTTTTGTGTTGTTCCTAATTTCTCATCAGTTTCTCCTTTTGTTTGAGGTGATTGGTCGTGGCACAAACATGGAGGCCCATGGGAGTGCAGGCCTGAGGCTGATCACCTTAATTGGACTCTCCCAAGTGCCACCTGGAGGAGAGGGGGGATTGACTGGGTGGTAGTTGGGGAATCCAAGTTGTTAGGTGTACTTGAGTGTTTATATATATATACGTATATACAGGAAGTGACCCATCAGTGGGGGACTCCTGAAGGACTTATATTTAATATGAAGGGTGTTGGGAATGTAAATCGGGTACCTTTTGGACTTGCTTCACCCTCTCATTGGGAACTGTGGTTGGCCCTTCATAGATAAAAGGGGCTGGGTGAAATTGTTTGGGAGAGTTCTGTTGTGTGTGCTGGGGGAAATGTTGCTGCACTGTCTTGTAAAATAAACTCGAAAAAAGCTCTCAAGCCCTGGTCTGGTGTACCTTTCAGCTGCTATTGCTATCCCAGGCTAGTAAGAGGCCATTGTTTTTCAACTCAAAATCTGTAAGAGTTAAAACATGACAAATGTTAGCAACACTAGCGATGGCCATCTATACGGGGTGGACTGATTTAGCGATGGACATTTTTGCAGTAGGTCGATAAAAACCCAATTGTCATATAGAGCAAGGCTTCTCAAACTGGGGTATGGGGGTTCGAGGACCCCCATAGGTAGAGGGGTCTGTGATTTTTCTTGCATAAGTAAAAACTAACTATGAAACTGGGGTTTGGGGGTTCGAGGACCCCATAGGAGTCAGTGATTTTTCTTTGTAAATTAATGAAGTCATGGTGTATTGGTAAAAAAAAAAAAAAAAAAAGGTCCACAGATCATGGATTCTAAAAACTGGGGTTTGAGGACCCCATCGGTAGAGGGGTCTGTGATGTTTTTTTTGCATAACTAAAAACTAACTATTGGGGGGTAACTAAAAAATAACTATGAATCTGTCTGTAGCTGATTTGTCTTTGGACATTTTAACAACAGGTTCACAGATCATGGATTCTAAAAACTGGGGTTTGGGGGTTCGGGGACCCCATTGTTATAGGGGCCTGTGATTTTTTTTTTTACATAACTAAAAACTAACTATTGGGGGATAACTAAAAACTAACTATGAGTCTGTCTGTAGCTGATTTATCTTTGGACATTTTAACAACAGGTCCACAGATCATGGATTATAATAACTGGGGTTTGGGGGTTCGAGGACCCCCATAGGTAGAGGGGACTGTGATTTTTCTTGCATAACTAAAAACTAACTATGAATCAGTCTGTAGCTGACTGACAGATCCTGCTTTTTTTTTGTTAGAAAGGGATGGGCAGGGGCGGGTTCATTTATCTTTGAACATTTTAACAACAGGACCACAGATCATGGATTCTAAAAACTGGGGTTTGGGGGCTCGGGAGACCCATAGGGGTCTGTGATTTTTCTTGCATAACTAAAAACTAACTATGAATAACTACTGACTACTTTTGTAAATTAATGAAGTCATGGTGTATTGGTACAAAAAAAAAAAGGTCCACAGATCATGGATTCTAAAAACTGGGGTTTGGGGGTTCGGGGACCCCATTGGTAGAGGGGTCTGTGATTTTTTTTGCATAACTAAAAAGTAACTATTAGGGGTTAACTAAAAACTAACTATGAATCTGTCTGTAGCTGATTTATCTTTGGACAATTTAACAACAGGTCCACAGAGCATTGATTCCCTAAACTGGGATTTGGGGGTTCGAGGACCCCCATAGGTAGAGGGGTCTGTGATATTTCTTGCATAACTAAAAACTAACGATAAAACTGGGGTTTGGGGGTTCGAGGACCCAATAGGAGTCTGTGATTTTTCTTTGTAAATTAATGAAGTCGTGGCGTATTGGTTTAAAAAAAAAAGGTGCACAGATCCTGGATTCTAAAAACTAGGGTATGGGGGTTCGGGGACCCCATAGGTAGAGGGGTCTGTGATTTTTCTTGCATAACTAAAAACTAACTATGAATCTGTCTGTAGCTGATTTATTTATTTATTGGACATTTTAACAACAGTTCCACAGATCATGGATTCTAAAAACTGGGGTTTGGGGGTTCGAGGACCCCATAAGAGTCTGTAAATTAATGAAGTCATGGTGTATTGTTAAAAAAAAAAAGGTGCACAGATCATGGATTCTAAAAACTGGGGTTTGGGGGTTCGGGGACCCCATCGGTAGAGGGGTTTGTGATTGTTCTTGCATAACTAAAAACTAACTATAAATCTGTCTGTAGCTGATTTGTCTTTGGACATTTTAACAACAGGTCCACAGATCATGGATTCTAAAAACTGGGGTGATAGATTTGTTATCATATTTGGTATTTCATGAACAGAAATTGCTATTATGATGTCACAAAAAGGTCAAGTTTGGGGACAAAATGAAAGCAAGTAGTGATGTCTATGCTTTAATGCCATAGCTTCTTCTTAAACATGTGCGTGGAAGCTGTTAGCTTTTTAGCTCGTTGCGTGTGTATGTGTATGTGTGTAACGCGGCCAGCTGCAGCCATTTAACGCACATGAAAGCAACTGTCGGAGCAAAGTTCTCTCTGCGACGAAGACGTCCTCCGTCCCGTCTTTCTTTTGGACTTGGACTTTCTTTGAGGCTGGGAGGACGGGTGCCAAAAAGGAGCAAACATGGTCGTCACAAGCGCACACCGCAGACTGATGCAGCGTGACACTCCCGCTACATCAGCGATATTTTACGCTCTAATTAGAAGAGCTGATTTACAGATCGCTCGGGTCAGCCCGACGCGTCTGTCACTCGTGTCCACTCACACGGTTCTGTGTTTTTTTGGGGTTGAGGAGCTGACGTTGGCGGCGTCTGCATTTAGACTCGAGTGGACCGGGGACCGCATGTACGACAATCAGTCAAGGTCCGCGGCCTCTGGCATCGGCGAAAACATCTCTTAATGATGTTCGGCAAGCGGCGACGAAAAAACTGCCGCATCAGCATGTCGCGTAACACGAAACACGCCGCTACTGGAGCCTATCCCAGCTGTCTTTGGGGCGAGAGGCGGGGTACACCCTGAACTGGTCGCTAGCCAATCACAGGGCACATATAGACATATAACCATCGTAGACATTTGGGAATGTACTCCTGTTTGGTTTCTGTGTGTTCTTTGTTTTTTCTTTTCTATCCCCTCCTGCTCCGGGAGCCCGGCAGCTCCAAAACAACAAAACATTCATTCATTCATTTTCTACCGCTTATCCTCACGAGGGTTGCATGAGGCGCTGGAGCCTATCCCAGCTGTCTTCGGGCGAGAGGCGGGGTACACCCTGGACTGGTGGCCAGCCAGCCAATCACAGGGCACATATAGACAAACAACCATTCACACTCACATTCATACCTATGGACAATTTGGAGTTGCTAATTAACCTAGCATGTTTTTGGAATGTGGAAGGAAACCGGAGTACCCGGATAAAACCCACACATGCACGGGGAGAACATGTAAACTCCACACAGAGATGGCCGAGGGTGGAATTGAACCCTGGTCTCCTTGCTGTGAGGTCTGAGCGCTAACCACACGACCGCCGTGCCGCCCTCGGGGTGTAAAATAAAAAATGCAAAAAATTTAAATATGCAACTTTTCCACTTTGATATGAAAAATCTATTATTAATATCAACTTTTGTTTACTTTAAGTTTATTTCTCATAATATTTCAACTTTAATAAAAGATGTCTATTTTCTTAATTTTTAACTGTATGCTACAAAAATGACATTTCCCCCCCTTATATTGGGAGTTTATTCTCATAAAGTCAATACAGTAACAATGTGTCATCTAAACTCATCACACAGCAACTTAACACTACAATACCACATGCCTTTCTAAAGCAGGCTTTCCATGCAATACATGATTTCTTTATAAGGCCGATACATGGTTCTTCCTGTTTAGAAACCTCTATCTTGTACTACTCTGGTTTATTCTGGTTTGGGTTCCACTGATTTAGGGGGGTCTGGTTTTGACTTTTCTGCTATTTTGACCTTATTCTTATTCTATTACAGACGTTTTTTTTTTTTAATTTCTGCTGTTTTGTCCCATCTCTCTGCATGAAAACGAGTGTTAACAATCATGGAAGATACATGATGACCTGTTTGCATCATGATGAAAGTTTTAGGGTGGCGCTAAATGCACCGCGGGGGGCCTCCAGGGTTTCAATTAGCAGACTTCCATTCCCGGAGTCCTTCATGGCCGTGTGCTCATTCTTATTTTAACACAATCATTTGTAAGACTAAACAACCTGCAAGGATAATTTTGATATCATTCATCAAGGAGCACATTTTCACTCTGAAGCTTAATTTCTCATCAATCTGCTTCAGCGTCTGTTAGCCGATACTCTTATTTTTTTCTGTCTTCCTTCCACAAAAATAAAATAATTAAATAACAAAACAACAGAAATTATTTATATTATTTATTTATTCTAAGAGAGAAGCATTTTGTATTTTATTGAAATAGTCATAATAACATGAGGCAATATATTGTAATATAAAGACAAAAACAAAACAAAATAATTTTTTTTAATTAATTGGGCTGGAGGAAAAATTACATTTTATTATGGAAATAAAGTCAAAATATGATAAGAATAAAGTTATAGAAATTACAAACCTATATGACAAAGCTGACAAAAACAAAACAAAATGTTTTTTTTAATTAATTGGGCTGGAGGAAAAATGATAATATTATAGAAATAAAGTCAAAATATGATAAGAATTATAAAAATTACAAAGATTATTTTAGAAGAGCGCAGAAATATTTAGAAAACTAAAAGTAAAGTTGATATTAATAATGTGATTTTTCACTTATACGACAAAGCTGACAAAAACAAAACAAAATAATGTTTTTTTAATTAATTGGGCTGGAGGAAAAAATATAATATTATGGAAATAAAGTCGAAATATGATAAGAATTATAAAAATTACAAAGATTATTTTAGAAAAAAGCAGACATATTTGGAAAACAAAAAGTAAAGTTGATATTAATAATGTGATTTTTCACCTATATGACAAAGCTGACAAAAACAAAACAAAATAATGTTTTTTTTTAATTAATTGGGCTGGAGGAAAATTAAATTTTATTATGGAAATTAAGTCAAAATATGATGAGAATAAAGTTATTTGAGAAGAAAGCAAATAAATATTTAGAAAACAGAGTAAAGTTGATATTAATAATGTGATTTTTTTCACCTATATGACAAAGCTGAAATGCATTGAAGTAATAATAAACAATATGACGGCACGCTTGTGCTTCGGACAGTAAATTCATGCTTTTGATTTATGGAAGAGTTTACATAAAGCTTTGTTTATGTACACTCTTCACTCCTAACTTTCCATTTTTATAGTCAAAAGTTCCACATTGCTTCTTCGTGAGTTATAGTAGTATTACTACAGTATCAGTATAGTGATGAATGTGCTATTTAGGAGGAGCCTCATCATCATCAATCTTCATAACAAACAACCTTTTTTTGTTGTTTGGAGGGGCCAATATCAGCAGTTCCGTGCTACAATCTTTCATAAATACTTTTTTTTTTTATGAAGTCAACATGGAAATCATTCGGGGGGATTCGACTCTTGATGACATTTTTGTGGGTTCAGTGCTCAGCTTGAGCTCCATGGGAAGTTCAATGTTGCCTCTTTCACACCTTCAATCACGCGTCTGATTGTCAAAATGCAGTATAATGTTGCATATGGATGGCCGAGGGCATTTTTTTACTCAACTGCAGAAAATATGAGCTATCTAGTAGAGGGAAGGCTTTGAGTGCAGCCCCTATTTGTACCAAAAATATATTAATTAATTAATATGTATTTAGTTATTTTTACGAAATAATGTTGGGTTGTGATTTTGAGTAAAAAATACGAATGAGGTCCTAAAATTACAAGGAAAAAAACTTGTACTTTTGCAAGAATGTTGCATTTTATAATATCAAGTTAAAAATTATACATTATAATGTATAAAATTATATGACAAAAATGTTTTGCAAAACATTTAAGAAAGTCACAATTTTCCAGAAATACGAGTAACGTAGTTTGCGGTATAATTGAAAGTTAAGTCGTAACATTTTCAAAAACAGAAAAATTGTAGAATCAATTTGAAAATATTTTGATGAATAGTTTTACAATTTTGCATTTAAAACTTAATTTTTAAAATAAAAGTATGAGGGGAAAAAATCTAAAATAAAATTTGCTCAATTGTAACAAAAATTTGCTCAATTGTAACGAAAATTTTGCGATGAGCCGTAAAATTACACGACAAAAATAAAATAATTCAGAAAAAAAGGGTGAAAAAGTAAGGTGAAAAAGTATTTCTTTTGTAGGAAAAAGGTAGTAAAACGAGTCATATTTGTGGTAGGAAGACATTTGCGAGAATTTTGCGGTATAATTGAAAGTTAAGTCGTAACATTTTCAAAAACAGAAAAATTGTAGAATCAATTTGAAAATATTTTGATGAATAGTTTTACAATTTTGCATTTAAAACTCTATTTTTTAAATAAAAGTATTGGGGGGAAAAAATGTAATTTTAATGCAATTTGCAAAATTGTAATTTTACCAACATAACGTAAAATGTTCACGATGAGCCGTAAAACTACACGACAAAAACAAAATAATTCAGAAAAAGTAGTACATTTGTTAGAATAAGTTAGTAATGTGAGCCTAAAGTCATAATAATTAAATACATTCACAAGACCTCGCAGTATATCAAAAGTAAACTTGTAATATTTTCGAAAAAAAATGAACACAAGTAGCACTTTTTGGGGGAAAAAAACCCCAAAACTTCCGGTACAACTCTAATATCCAATATTATATCACTCTATGAAGTACTGACATTAAAGAGGTCACAAAAGCGACTTTAAATAAATACTTTTTTTTATTCTGTTATTGCCTTTTTACAAGTACAAAGCATACAACATGTTATAGTTTTATAAAAAGTGGAAAATAGTGATGTTACATACAGGATGTAACTGATGTAAAAAATAGGCCTTTTGAACCCTTACTTTCCCCGAAAGTAAGAACACATTACTTTCCGCTTTATGAAATATATCCATAAAAACACAGCTTAAGTAATTTTAAGTTAATAATAAACCATACGAAAATGTCAACAAAATTGGACCAAGACACGGATGACACTATAAAAAAAAAACAATTTACACAAATTCATTTTTTTTTTTTTTTGGAATTGGGTCCATAATTTTGCCTGGAAAGACCAAAAAAAAAAAAACACTCCCTCATGCTGAAATCCTCAAATGTCTGTAAGGCAGGCGACTTGATTCATCCTCACTCTTGGAGCGATTAGCCAGCCTTCTGTGAGAAAACACAAAGCGAGGCGATAACAGACGAAGAACTGGACCATGTGCAGGTGCAGGCTGATCAAAGACACGTGTAGCCTTCGCCGGGAATTCATTAGCAACAGAGTTTTCTTTTGGAATTCTCTCCTCGGGAGTGTTAGCGTTAGCGTATCTTATCTTGTGCAGCTGGAAGAGAGCGCCCATATTGGTTTTCTCCAAGATAACATACGGGATCTCCAGTTATGCAAGATAGGACCGCCGAGCCCAGACCGGTAACCCCCCGTTTTGAGGTGTCAGGTTCTGCCTTACTGCATTGAAAGTCGTCTTTTATCGTTTTGATTGACTTAAAAACACGAAGTCGCGGCGGAGAAGATCAGATCCAAATAAATAGTCTCATACATATTGTTCAGCTTCTCCTTCGTTGAGGATGGTAACAGATCCGTCCCCGCTGTTCATCTCAATGTCTTTTGCTGCCGCGTTTTCAGGCAGCAAGGCTAAGTCCTTAAACACGTCTACATAATGTCCAAAACCGGGACCCCAGCTTAAAAGATTGTCCCAATTGAAGCCCCCGGCCGGGGGGCCGAGTTTGTGAGGCAAGGTGTTGTGTTGCTCACTCGGGGGAAACTGAACAACGCCAGGACCCCCTTCCGCTCGGCGGCTGGAGTACCGCCTCTGCTTCAGCCTCCCGCCGTAATCCTCGTCGTCCGCGTCGGACTCGTTCACCTGCGAGAGCTTGGGAACGCGTGAGCTGTACGATACGGGCTTCTCCCGGTCGTACTCCATTTCGGAGCAAGTGAAGGAGTCATGCGAGTCACTCTCCGAGGAGGACTCCGGCGCAGGGATTCCGTCGGCAGGGTTCCGAACCCTCGAGAGTGGCCGGCGGCAGTCGTCTTCCGAACTGGAGCGACCATGATCGGCGCTGCAGATGCTGGGGTTACGAGGACGCGGATTGTTGAGACGTTCCACTTCCTCGATGGAGAGCCCCACGGGGGGTCCGGTCTCTAAGGGGATCTGCTCGATGGGTTGCTTCAGGCGACTGCCAGGGCGGGACGAGTGGCCGTGGGTGGCCATAGTCTGCGGGCTCTTGCTGCGCCTTCCCAGCCGGGTGGCGTAGTTGAACATGGGCGGCGGTTGGCACATGTCGTTGTGTAAATCCAGAGGACTGCCCTCGCGGCGGGAAAGATTGAGCTCCCTGGTGGGAGTGTTTCTGTAAAAGGACGCGGGCTTGTTGAACGGGGCCGGCGAGTGTCTGGAGAGAGGGTTGGGCGTGGGGCAAGCTGAGTGGGAGTGACTTAGCGGGGTGGCTCTAAGTGCTTGAGTGTACTGAGGCTGGAAGGAGTAACTCGTGGCCCCCAGGGGCAAGGGCGACTGCCTGGCAAAGCCCAGTGGGCTGTGTCTCTGGATGGAGAATTTGGGCGTGTGGCTACGGAACTGTTTGTAGTGCTGGATGATGTCTGCGTCCGATGGAGCGATGCTGCTGGCGTTATCGATGTCATAGTGCTCGATATCAGCCTCGGGACCGTTACACGGTGCGCAGGGTGCGCTGGGGACCGCCTCATTGTTGTGAGGGATGTCGGATTCATCGTAAATCAGATAAGGGTTCTCTCTCTCAATGATATCCGGTTTGGGATTTCCTTCCGGTTGCTTCCGCACCGTCATGTCATCTCCGTAAGGCGGGATGTTGTCGGGGTCATCAAAGGCCACATTTTCGCTACCTTTCTTCTTCTTTTTCTTCTTCTCCTTGGGTTTCTTCTCCTTGGGTTCCTTTGGCACTTTGGTTTTATTGCGGTCCTTGCAGTGGTTGCACAAGATCAGACTGAGAACCACCAAAGCTAGCACTGTAGCACAGCTACCGACAATCGCGGGGACCGCCCAAATCGGCAGAACCATCGCTTCTGTCGCAGGCTTTGGACTACAAACAAAACCGCCATTGTTAGCCGTCTTGCAGGTGGTCCCTTGCGGGCACTGGACGCCCAAGCAGGCTACTAAAGTCTCGCATGTTTTTCCGGTGTAGAACTCGGAGCAAACGCAGGAGAAACCGGAATGCGGATCAGGGACGCAGCTTCCGTGGTTTTGACAAGGGTCGGAGGCGCAGTCGCCCGGCGGGACGCACTGGTAGGTGTACCACTGGTTGATGCACATCAGGCCGTCCCAGCAAGGGCTGCTCTCGCACAGGTTGGGACCTCTGCAGCCAATCTTGACGGACGGACTAGTCTTTGTTAACGCAACCAGGCTGTGTTCTCCGATAAAAGGCAGGTTCTCGTTGTTGTATTTCACAAACGCCAGGCAGCCGTCGAAACCTGCGGATAAAAAAAAATGGGACAAAGTATTAGACGCCGCAAGGACACAGCAGTTCTGGTTGGGTGATTTCGCCGGCAAACAGGATGTTGGCTCTTTAATCACAACACAATGAAGTCTGTTTGGACAGCTAATTGTTTTTAAAACAAATAAATGTTGAGCTTGCTGATTTACATAAAGAGAAATGGAAAGTGTTGTGAGCCATCATGGCTTCCAGACGTACATCTGCGTTGCATGACTGGGTCTGGATGTGATTCGGTCTTTGTGTATTGTCAACCAACACCGCCTGGGCAATGTAAATAAGACTTTTATTCAACTCATCCCAGAGCAGATTGAGGCCATTGGTGTATTTTTTGGTAATGGAAATGGTTTAATTTCATTTGAACATGCATCAGATTACAATTGAATGCATCACGTAATCAGTTCCCAGTTCCACATGTCCAAAAGGAGTAGGAAGAAGCAAAGCTTATTAAATCCTACCCCTCCATCTGGTACTTTTACAATCAGTAACTGTTACATTTGTTCACTTCCTGCTTTCATAATATAATTTATTAATTGTAATTTTAATTTTATTATTCAATTATTATTATTAATTTATTTCTTAGTTGGGGGTAATGGCAATGGTTTTATTTCATTTGTTCACTTCCTGCTTTCCTAATATAATTTAAAGTAATTTAATTAAAATTAAAAATTAAAATTAAAATTAAAATTAAAATTAAAATTAAAATTAAAATTAAAATTAAAATTAAAATTAAAATTAAAATTAAAATTAAAATTAAAATTAAAATTAAAATTAAAAATTAAAATTACTTTATTAATTTATTATTAATTTATTCCTGCTTTCCAAATATAATGCATTTTTATTTTTATTTTTATTTTTATTTATTTTTATTTACAAGCAGTTCCGCAGCCACACGCCCAAATCCTCCATCCAGAGACACAGCCCCCCTGGGCTTATGATCATGGAACGGTGACAATGCACCGCAGAGGTCAAGGTTGATTAACAGCGAGTCTGCATGCTTGCAATGACTCCAACTTTCACTGCATTAGTCCGTGGCGTGAAGATTACTTTTCCGTCCCCGCAAAATATGAAATTTACTACGCTGCCTGCTGGAAAACACTCAGTTTCACCTCTTCCTCCAAAGTGTGTTGGCTCAGCCAGGAGGAGATGTGAGCGTTGGTGATTTAGGGCGGAAGATGCAGGAAACAAAAAGGAAAAACAGCAAATGTCGTCCATGAAATGGTTATTTGTTCTGCTTTTGTGACTGATGTTTGGATAAAGAAACATTTGTTCAAGTACTGTAAATTCAAAGCAGGTAAATCTCGGCTGTGTCAAAAAGAAGAAATAAATGCGTTGGATGGTGACCAAGTCCAGCCAGCAATGGAGAAGACGCTTTTGTTCCTTTCGAGGAACAAAAGGACTACGTTAAAAAATCCATAGCATTTCAGTATGTGGAATCAAACTATGGAATGGATTGAGTAAGGAAATCAAACAATGCACAACGATGAGCCAATTCAAGAAACAATACAAGCAGTTGATGTTTGCTAAATACAAGGATGAAGAGTCTTGAACCAGTCATGATGTGCTATATATATCACTATATTGACACTTACTATGGTACCCATTATGGCATTAGATGCTCATATCACCTCCTACTTCGGTACGTGACAAAAAAAATTAAAAACTTATACTATATTAGGAAAGCAGGAAGTGAACAAATGTAAAAGGTATTGATTGTTAAAATTAAAATTAAAATTAAAATTAAAATTAAAATTGAAATTGAAATTAAAAAACTTACATTATATTCGGAAAGCAGGAAGTGAACAAATGTAACAGTTTCTGATTGTAAAAATTTAAATAAAAAAAAATAAAATAAAAAAAATTAATGAAAAAAAACTTACATTATATTAGGAAAGCAGGAAGTGAACAAATGTAACAGTTTCTGATTGTAAAAATTAAAATAAAAAAAAATAATGAAAAAAAACTTACATTATATTAGGAAAGCAGGAAGTGAACAAATGTAACAGTTACTGATTGTAAAAGTACCAGATGGAGGGGTAGGATTTAATAAGCTTTGCTTCTTCCTACTCCTTTTTGGACATGTGGAACTGTGAACTGATTATGTGATGCATTCAATTGTAATCTGATGCATGTTCAAATGAAATTAAACCATTACCATTACCATTCTGTCGGGTCCACCAGCAAATCACTGCATGTTCTTATGTGTACTCATGCAGTATGCAAAGTGAAAGTATAATTTGTAACTGGGTCAAAAATCCATCCATCCATCTTCAGGATAGGGTCATGGGTAGCCCGTGACTATCCCTCTCCCTGGCCTTTTTCTCCAGCGCCTCCGGCAAATCCTGAGGCATTACCAGGCTAGTTGAGAGGCATAGTCATTCTAACAAAGTCTTTCCTAAGGCTTCCTACTGGTCAGACGCCCCCTGAACACCGCCCCAGGGAGGCGTTTGGGAGGCATCCTGATCCAGGAGTTCAGAGTTCAAAAATACACATCTGAAGTTCTGCCGTTCTTGGGTGTTCGCCTTACATCTGTCAATCCTCACCTGCTGCCGTTTTCTGCTGGGCGGGTCCAGACGGTATCCCTCCGAGGGACAAGGTGGAGACACCCAGTCCTCCAAAGTCCTGGGTGGGGTGCTGGATGACCCTGGAGTGGCTGCCGTCCACTTGGATCAAGGTGGTGGAACCGTTCTTGACCAGCAGTAGGGTGTGCCACTGACCATCCGACAACACCACATCCGCCACGGTGCGCTCCACTTTCCCGCTCACACCCGCGTCCGAGATGTAATGGATGTTGCCGTTCCTTAGCTGGGGGAGAGACGGAACAAATCAAATACGTGGATTTGAAGTCCGTCTCTCAAAAATTTTAATGTTTAAGTCAAACTGCAGACTTCCTCCCCTGATCATTTTTAAATTCTTCAGAGGTTTCTACTTTCCTCGAAAAAGCTTTTATGGTAAAACCACAACCGGAGCTTTTTTAGTTTTAAATAAAATCTGATGTTGTTTAAGTTTTAAGTTTCCTGCATTGATGCAAAATGACTTTTAAATAATAGTAATATGTGTTTATGAACAGCAAGTTTGTAAAAAAAACACTCATAACTAGATGAGCTCGCTCTGTTTTTACAGCCCAAAAAAAAATGAAAAAAAAAGTACACATCATAAAAATACATAATACAGTATTTTTAAATTCACTTATCCTTATACTTATAATGTAAGTGCGAGTAATTGGCTCAGAATGTGTATTTTGTTTGTTGGTCGAGTGGCCTTCCTATTTATGGCACTTTGTGACAATAAGCCATAACTTCTTTATGGGGGTCACTAAACCCCCAAATTCCAATTTTCCAGAATCCCTGCTCTATAGACGTAAAGCAAAAATGTCCAAAGCCAAACGAATCGACTGACCCAATGTATACCATCACTTTGTAAAAAAAAAACTAAAAGGTGCACCCAGCTTAATGTTTCAGTTCCAATGTTAGCACTTTTGCATTGTTTAGCTATGCTAGAGTTGCTAAAGTTTGTGCCCTTCTGCCCCCTTCGTTAATGTTAAGCTGTTGTATGTGATACATTGGAGTTAATAATAATAATAATAATACATTTTATTTGCATAGCGCTTTTCAGAGTACTCAAAGACCCTTTACAGTAGAGAAAAATAAGAAAAAATAGAGTTGAATAAAAACAGTAAAAGTTGAGTAAAAGATGCATTAAAATTCAATATCCATACATTCATTCAGAGCTAAAAACAAGGGTAAAAGCGGGACGGGGCGCAGCAGTCAGGCATAAAAAGTAAAAAAATATATATATTATATATATAAATATATTATATTATAATATATATATATAATATAATATATTATAATATATATAATATATTATAATATAATAATATATATTATATTAAGATATAGAATCCCTATTCCTAACCCGACACTTCTCAGAGGCACACACTGTCAGATACCTTTGTCACATTATTAAAAATATTCCAATAAATCAGGGTCGTCACCTTCACAGTCGTGTAGTTGTTGCTCGCTTGGACGTGCAGCAACGTTCCGCTTTTGCCACGGGTTCTGAACTTCACCTCCAGACGGCTTGGAGCGCCGGGTTCCGAGGCGGTACCCTGCAGTGAGCGGTGCAGCAGGATGTCCCGCTTGGGTCCCTGCTTGAGGGTGTAGTCCAGGCGGCCGGTGCCATCCAGAGAAAGAGCCGTGTCCGGTGTAATGTCTGTGAAACAAAAAGTGTCTTTATAATGGTTTCAGAAACCACCATAAACCTGAAGTATGAAATTAAAATTAAAATTAAAATTAAAATTAAAATTAAAATTAAAATTAAAATTAAAATTAAAATTAAAATTAAAATTAAAATTAAAATTAAAATTGAATCATTGAATCATTGAATCATTGAATCATTGAATTAAAATCATTGAATCATATCACCTCCTACTTCGGTACGTGACAAAAAAAAAACAATTTAAAAACTTAAAAACTATATTAGGAAAGCAGGAAGTGAACAAATGTAACAGTTACTGATTGTAAAAATGAAAATTAATAAAAAAAATAAAACTTACATTATATTAGGAAAGCAGGAAGTGAACAAATGTAACAGTTACTTATTGTAAAAATTAAAATAAAAAAATTAAAATAAAAAAATCCAAAAAATTAATTAAAAAAACTTACATTATATTAGGAAAACAGGAAAACAAACAACTAAGAAATATTTTGAATAAAAAAAATTTAAATAATTTTTTTTAAATTATATTAGGAAAGCAGGAAGTGAACAAATGTAACAGTTACTTATTGTAAAAATTAAAATAAAAAAAATTAAAATTTAAAAATAATTTTTTTTTTTAAAAAAACTTACATTATATTGGGAAAGCAGGAAGCAAACAACTAAGAAATATTTTCAATAAAAAAATTAAAATTAAAAAATATAATAAAAAAACTTTAATTATATTATGAAAGCAGGAAGTGAACAAATGTAACAGTTTCTAATTGTAAAAGTACCAGATAGAGGGGTAGGATTTAATAAGCTTTGCTTCTTCCTACTCCTTTTGGACATGTGGAACTGGGAACTGATTATGTGATGCATTCAATTGTAATCTGATGCATGTTCAAATGAAATTAAACCATTACCATTCTGTCGGGTCCACCATGTGTACTCATGCAGTATGCAAAGTGAAAGTATAATCCATCCATATTCAGGATTGGGTTGTCACATTATTAAAGCAAATATTATTGAAGCAAATAAAAGCATGAAACCAAGTATTCTTACTGTACCAAAAAAAATATGCATCAATTTGGAATTTGACCAAAAATACGCCAAAAAGACGCCTCACTGGACTTCAGCAAATAACGCGACACATCCGAACACACAAAGCTGAGACCGAAGCAGCTGCTTGCAGTTGCATGAATCACGGCTAATAACCCCGCTAGCGTCACCAAGTGTCACAAAGAAAGACACGTCAAAGGCGCACACTTACATTTCTCACAGTATTTGCCAGTGAAGCCATCCACGCACTGGCACTGCTGCCAAGACCAGCGGTCCAAACAGGTGCCCCCGTGTCTGCAGGGGCTGGCGGTGCACGCCCCCTCCAGTCTGGGACATCTAGATGAAAAATGGACAATCACGTTCGTCACTTTGACAAGTCAGCGGCCTGAGGGAGTCTACTGAAGAAAAAAACGGGCCGTGAGTTCTTCTGAAAAGAACTTTGCATCATTAGCATATTAAAAGATGGCGCCTCGCTCGTGTAGTTTCTCCATTAAATTAAAAAAAAAAAAAAAAAATCTCTGCAGCAAGAACGAGCAGATGTCCCACAGCAAGAGACGAGGAGCGTTAAGGAAGACGGACAGATGGGATGAACGAGGACAAGATGGTAACATGGTGAAAGCGGTACCAAAGGCCCCCCCCGAGGGCGGAGGACCGACCTGTCAAGGATGCCGTGCGATGCCAACGCCTGACTGGGCTCCAGCGGGCGGCCATTGACGGCCAACTCCATGATGCAGCCCACAAAGTCGTGGGTGGCGACCTGACCGCGACGATGAAGGATGGACTCGATGGACCTGACGCCCCCCACGGAGAGACGGTTGGGCTGCACGTCCAGGATCCTGAAACGCACAGAAGACCACCGTTTGATGGACGCACGCATAAAAGTACATTTTATAACTAACAAAAGCATAAATACATTTTCAATTTTAAAACAATAAAACATTTGTATTTTAATATTATGTATGTTATTTTCATCTTTATTTTTATCTTAATTTTTGTCTTTATTTTTTGTACAATATTCCTAATCATTTTAAGAGCGTATTTACGCTTTTTATTATATATTTTAGTATTATCTAAATAATTTATTTTTCAAAATTTTAATTAAATATTTATTATTTTATTATTAATTATTTTTCCTTGCAACATAAAGTTATATTTTATCTTATGACTATTTTAATACTATTAGAGTATATACAGTATTTTAAATATTTTATTTATGATGTATGTATTTATGACTTTGTGATGTCACTGTACATATTATTTATGTATTTATATTAATTATCGTTTTGCATTTTTGTTGTTTAAAAAAGTCTTTAATGTTTTTTCATGAGAAAATTTTGACTTTTTATGTCACATTTTAGTTTCATATAATTATTTAGTTAATTTATTATAATTTTTAAAATTAATTTACAAATTTGTATTACTACTACAGCACATAAAATATAAAAAAATATATTGATAATACACAATGCATTTAATTATTGTATATGTTTTTTATTTTATTTTTACTCCAGTATTTTAAATATTTTATTCATGATGTATGTATTTATTACTTTGTGATGTCACTGTACGTATTATTTATGTAATTATATATTAATATATTGTTTTGTTTTTGTTGTTTAATTTTTTTAGTCTAATGTTTTTTAATGAGAAAATTTAGACTTTTTATGACACATTTTTTATTTATTGTTCATATATTAATATATCGTTTTGCATTTTTGTTGTTTAAAAAAGTCTTTAATGCTTAGACTTTTTATGACACATTTTTATTTCATATAATTATTTAGTTGATTTATTATAATTTTTTTAAATTAATTTACTTGCCATCATTTTATTTCTTTATTTTTCTTGAAGTTAAAAATAAAAATAATAATATAAAATTTAAAAAAAATAAAATAATAATAATAAAAAATAAAAAAATAAAATAATAATAAAAAATAGTGATTAAAAAAAATACACATTATGATGTTTTATGTTATACAAATTTGTATTACTATTACAGCACATACATTTTTTAAAAAATATATTAATAATACACAATGCATTTAAATATTGTATATGTTTTTTTTAATTTTTACTCCCTAGGCAGTCCGACAAATACATTATTTTTGTTAAATTATTATTATTATTATTTTTGTTGTTGACTTTTGAGGCAGTGTTGTCTGTTTTTTAGCAACACGGGTAAAGTAAACTAAAGTCCCTTCCGAATGAGAAATGATCTCACTTGCTGGAACAAACATTTTGTCAAGAAAAAGTTTGCTTTGTTTTTGATTGGACGACATCTTGGCCGTGCGTGGCTACGGCGAAGGGTGCCAAGTGAGCTTCTACGGTTACCTCACTTGTTCCTGACGTGGCGGCGGCGGTCAGCACAATGATTACGAGCTGTTTTCGAGACAATGGATGGGCCAGGATGAAGGAAAACTCATTAACAGCACACAGAATTACTGACACCCCCCGCCCCCCCCATCCCAGTTATTCCCAGGATCATTTAACACCCCCCCTCTAATAAAGGCCAAAAGCGTTTTTTTTGGTGACGACCAGCAGACACGCAACTCCTGACACAATTTTGGCGTTGGTTGGTGGGAAATGTGCGTTTGATTAAACGTTATTTGTGGATTTTGGTGAGTTACTATGATACAAAGCAAAGCAGGTGGAAGTGGAAATTCCAGCCCCCTACCAAAATAAAAGCCCTTGCATGTGTGAGTCACAAAAAAAAATCACCCCATCATGATGGAACTTTTCACAAAATGCACATCGACTTCCTGTGCTGTTATATTTATGACAAATATGTTTTTTAATAATAATATTACACTGACGAGACAATGTACCGGAACTCTCCAAATGCTAACATGTATACTATATAATATAATATGTCTACTATATTGGGTAATAGGAGTGTAAAAGTGGCCATAGGGGTGCTATTTCATGTCAAGAGAGCTCTAATAATGTTATAGAATGTTGTACATTTAAACATGTTTTCTATGCTGAAAAATATTAGATTTATAAATAAGCGGTCGAGTGGTTAGCGCGCAGACCTCACAGCTAGGAAACCAGGGTTCAATTCCACCCTCGGCCATCTCTGTGTGGAGTTTGCATGTTCTCCCCGTGCATGCGTGGGTTTTCTCCGGGTACTCCGGTTTCGTCCCACATTCCAAAAACATGCTAGGTTAATTAGCGACGAGACAATGGCCACTCTCCAAATGCTAACATGTAAATCTATACGTATTGTCTTTTTTCCTCTTATTATGTCTACTATATCGGGTAATAGCAGTATAAAGGTGACCATAGGGGTGCTATTTCATGTCTAGAGAGCTCTAATAATGTTGTAGAAGGTTTTAAACATGTTTTCTATGCAGTAAAATACTACATTTATTAATAGGGAGTCGGGTGCACGGTGGTCGAGTGGTTAGCGTGCAGACCTCACAGCTAGGAAACCAGGATTCAATTCCACATTCGGCCATCTCTGTGTGGAGTTTGCATGTTCTCCCCGTGCATGCGTGGGTTTTCTCCGGGTACTCCGGTTCCCTCCCACATTCCAAAAAACATGCTAGGTTAATTAGCGACGAGACAATAGCCACTAGCCAGTGTACCGGAACTCTCCAAATGCTAACATGTAAATCTATATTGTCTTTTTTCCTCTTATTATGTCTACTATATTGGGTAATACGAATGTAAAGGTGACCATAGGGGTGCTATTTCATGTCTAGAGAGCTCTAATAATGTTGTAGAAGGTTTTAAACATGTTTTCTATGCAGTAAAATACTACATTTATTAATAGGGAGTCGGGTGCACGGTGGTCGAGTGGTTAGCGCGCAGACCTCACAGCTAGGAAACCAGGGTTCAATTCCACCCTTGGCCATCTCTGTGTAGAGTTTGCATGTTCTCCCCGTGCATGTGTGGGTTTTCTCTGGGTACTCCGGTTTCCTCCCACATTCCAAAAACATGCTAGGTTAATTGCCGACGAGACAATAGCCACTAGCCAGTGTACCGGAACTCTCCAAATGCTAACATGTAAATCTATATCGTCCTTTTTCCTCTTATTATGTCTACTATATTGGGTAATAGCAGTGTAAAGGTGACCATAGGGGTGCTATTTCATGTCTAGAGAGCTCTAATAATGTTGTAGAAGGTTTTAAACATGTTTTTTATGCTGAAAAATATTAGATTTATAAATAGGGAGTCGCACGGCGATCTAGTGGTTAGCGCGCAGACCTAACACAGCAAGGAGACCAGGGTTCAATTCCACCCTCGGCCATCTCTGTGTGGATGTTCTCCCCGTGCATGCGTGGGTTTTCTCCGGGTACTCCGGTTTCCTCCCACATTCCAAAAAACATGCTAGGTTACACCATAGGGGTGACCATAGGGGTGCTATTTCATGTCTAGAGAGCTCTAATAATGTTGTAGAAGGTTTTAAACATATTTTCTATGCAGTAAAATACTACATTTATTAATAGGGAGTCGGGTGCACGGTGGACGAGTGGTTAGCGCACAGACCTCACTGCTAGGAAACCAGGGTTCAATTCCACCCTCGGAATTTGCATGTTCTCCTCGTGCATGGGTGGGTTTTCTCCCACATTCCAAAAACATGCTAGGTTAATTAGCGACTCCAAATTGTCCATAGGTATGAATGTGAGTGTGAATGGTTGTTTGTCTATATGTGCCCTGTGATTGGCTGACTTGCGACCAGTCCAGGGTGTACCCCGCCTCTCGCGCCGAAGACAGCTGGGATAGGCTCCAGCATACCCAAGTGGTAGAAAATGAATGAGTGAATGAATGCTCTCCTTCAGTCTTACCAATCCGTGTGCACCGCCACGTTGCTCACAGCGCAGTAACCCGGTTCCTGGTCGTCGCCGCACAAGTCCACCGTCAACGATGCAGCCTGCAGAACCAAAAACATGCGTTGTTGATACGTTTCAAATGGACTCCTTTCAAACACAAACCAGTAAAGCCAGTATCTTTATCGTAAACAATCTAACAGGAAATGCAATTCCCAGTTGTTGATTCCATCAACCTCCCGTCAGCTGGATAATTAGTGCCAGGCGTTTGTTTTTGTTTTTTTTTACAGTTGGATCTATGATTATTTTCGGGAAGCGGTTTCAATCAAGGACTATGGTGACAAGTTTGAGGACTGAGGTTTTATGGTTGGCGGCACGGAATTGACTTAGATCATCCATCCAAAGAAAATAATAACCCGTTGTTAGCGTAACTAAAATCACGTTATGATTATATATATATATATATAATACTTCCTGGTGAGTACACCCCTTACATTTCAGCAAGTTTACTGTATCAATGACTTTACCCTAAATAGTCCCTTGTCTACACCCAAGCATGGTAGTGTCACAATCTGGGGCTGAAGCACGAGTGCCGCCGTCACTGGGGAGCTACGGTTCAACATGTACCGTGACACTTTGAACGCATTTAGCACTTTAGCACATGAAAAAAAAAACACTAAGACAGTCGCTACATCGCGGTTGGAACATGACTCCCTTAACCTATCAGCGTTTTTCAATAACTAATTAATCAATTAATCATGGCTGAGATTAATTGAAACACACATGAGCATGACTCTTATTTCTGTCTTAAATGTCTTATTTTCTCTTTACGATGCCTTTACGATGTCTTTACAATGTCTTAACGATGTCTTAACTATGTCTTAACTATGTCTTAACTATGTCTAAACTATGTCTAAACTACATATATATAATACTTCCTGGTGAGTACACCCCTTACATTTCAGCAAGTTTACTGTATCAATGACTTTACCCTAAATAGTCCCTTGCCTACACCCAAGCATGGTAGTGTCACAATCTGGGGCTGAAGCACGAGTGCCGCCGTCACTGGGGAGCTACGGTTCAACATGTACCGTGACACTGTGAACGCATTTAGCACTTTAGCACATGAAAAAAAACCACTAAGACAGTCGCTACATCGCGGTTGGAACATGACTCCCTTAACCTATCAGCGTTTTTCAATAACTAATTAATCAATTAATCATGCAGAGATGAATTGAACACACACATGAGCATGACTCTTATTTCTGTCTTAAATGTCTTATTTTCTCTTTACGAGGCCTTTACGATGTCTTTACAATGTCTTAACGATGTCTTTACGATGTCTTAACTATGTCTTAACTATGTCTTAACTACGTCTAAACTATGTCTAAACTATGTCTTAACTACATATATATAATACTTCCTGGTGAGTACACCCCTTACATTTCAGCAATTTTACTGTATCAATGACTTTACCCTAAATAGTCCCTTGTCTACACCCAAGCATGGTAGTGTCACAATCTGGGGCTGAAGCACGAGTGCCGCCGTCACTGGGGAGCTACGGTTCAACATGTACCGTGACACTGTGAACGCATTTAGCACTTATGCACATGAAAAAAAAACACTAAGACAGTCGCTACATCGCGGTTGGAACATGACTCCCTTAACCTATAAGCGTTCTTCAATAACTAATTAATCAATTAATCATGCAGAGATTAATTGAACACACACATGAGCATGACTCTTATTTCTGTCTTAAATGTCTTATTTTCTCTTTACGAGGCCTTTACGATGCCTTTACGATGTCTTTACAATGTCTTTACGATGTCTTAACTATGTCTTAACTATGTCTAAACTATGTCTAAACTATGTCTAAACTATGTCTTAACTACATATATATAATACTTCCTGGTGAGTACACCCCTTACATTTCAGCAAGTTTACTGTATCAATGACTTTACCCTAAATAGTCCGTTGTCTACACCCAAGCATGGTAGTGTCACAATCTGGGGCTGAAGCACGAGTGCCGCCGTCACTGGGGAGCTACGGTTCAACATGTACCGTGACACTGTGAACGCGTTTAGCACTTTAGCACATGAAAAAAAACACTAAGACACTAAGACATCGCGGTTGGAACATGGCTCCCTTAACCTATCAGCGTTTTTCAGTAACTAATTAATCAATTAATCATGGCTGAGATTAATTGAAACACACATGAGCATGACTCTTATTTCTGTCTTAAATGTCTTATTTTCTCTTAACGATGCCTTTACGATGTCTTTACGATGTCTTTACAATGTCTTAACGATGTCTTTACTATGTCTTTACTATGTCTTTACTATGTCTTTACTATGTCTAAACTATGTCTAAACTATGTCTAAACTATGTCTTAACTACATATATAATACTTCCTGGTGAGTACACCCCTTACATTTCAGCAAGTTTACTGTATCAATGACTTTACCCTAAATAGTCCCTTGTCTACACCCAAGCATGGTAGTGGCTGAAGCACGAGTGCCGATTGCACTGTGGAGCTACGGTTCAACATGTACCGTGACACTGTGAACGCATTTAGCACTTTAGCACATGAAAAAAACACTAAGTCAGTCGCTACATCGCGGTTGGAACATGACTCCCTTAACCTATCAGCGTTTTTCAATAACTAATTAATCAGTTAATCATGGCTGAGATTAATTGAAACACACATGAGCATGACTCTTATTTCTGTCTTAAATGTCTTATTTTCTCTTTACGAGGCCTTTACGATGCCTTTACGATGTCTTTACAATGTCTTAACGATGTCTTTACGATGTCTTAACTATGTCTAAACTATGTCTAAACTATGTCTAAACTATGTCTAAACTATGTCTTAACTACATAGATATAATACTTCCTTGTGAGTAGCGGTTGGAACATGACTCCCTTAACCTATCAGCGTTTTTCAATGCCTAATTAATCAATTAATCATGCAGAGATTAATTGAACACACACATGAGCATGACTCTTATTTCTGTCTTAACGGAATCCAATGCTAATCAAAGATTGGCTCACTCCGGCGACATCCGAACCCAAGTCTACCTACACAGTTCTGGATTTTTTTCCAAGCTGTCACTCCGCACCACTTCTAAACTTGACAAATTAACCGTTCTACCAGGTTCCGAATGCAGGTCCCAATGCTCTGCGGGAAATTAGAGAACTGCACTCCAATGGGACGCCTATTTTATAAAAACTTTGACAGGTCTTGGATGGATTTATACCCCCACCTACCGCCCGAAACCCTGGCCAACGTCCCGTTTTTTTGCCGCCAGAGTGAAGCCTCTCATTCAGAGATTTTTTTTTTTGATCCTCGTATTGTAAATCATAGTCAGCAATTGTAATTACAAACTGCACGATCTGTAAGCCGAGCTACCGGGACGCTGCAATTATCTGATGGTGCAAACAACAAGCTGGCTTCTGGTCAGGCCAAAAAACCTCAGGACTTGAACCGTCTCTGCTATCCCCCCTCCACATTCTTGCAATTAAAGCCTCAAAAACGCAGCGGATTTCTTACCATGCCCGCTCTCCTGGCGATGACCGTGTGGAACTGGCCGTCGGAGACTTTAATCATAGTCATCAATTTGTACGTTCCACTGCCCAAGTTGAACGAAAATCGCATTCGTCCTTCGAAGATCTCCAACGCCAAAAACTCCGCCTTGTCTCCGGTCTGGTTGTCGTGGTTATACATGAGCATGGCATCGTTCTTCAGGGTGGCAAACTTGACGTAAATGTAGTTGTTGTTGGGGTCCAGCGATGGGAACTCCATGTACGAGAGCTCCTCAAATCCATAGCTGTTCAGTTCGCAATGTTTTCCGAAGACCCCTGAGTTCAAGATGATATTGAGATATTTTGGAGTTATTTCCTGGTAATCGGAATCTTTACTCCATATAGATGACTACGCAAAATGAAATGACTGATACACATGAATGGTACTCACCGAATGGGCAATGGCAGTAATATCCATCCACCCGGTTCTGGCAGGACCCGCCATTAAAACATGGGTTACACTCACAGTGATTGATGATGGAATCACATGTTTTGCCTGGGTTCACACACATTAAACAACACACATTAAAAAATGGATGAAGCGGTGGAATATTTCCCTACTGGAGCTTTCATCGCCTGATTGGGAGTCGAATAAATAATCTTACGTTTCTTGCTAATACACGCGATGTGACAGCAAAATGAAACTCAGCCTGTGTTTTTCTATTTAGTCAAGATATCATGTTCGATTTGGTGCTCAACAATTGGCAGATTCTCCTCACTAAACATATTTTAAAGACCAAGTGCGAGGTCAAATTACTCTTGGATCAAGTCAATTGGTCCCGGCGCTGAAAGACAAACATGGAGATTGAACATGCTGAAACAAAGTGGGCCATGGCGGCGTAATGAACATGGAAATGTGACACTGATAATAACAATAGGGGCTCACACGCATCGAGGCGTTGTGCTAGGCTACATTTGTTCACTTCCTGCTTTCCTAATATAATTTACGTTTTTTTAAATATTCTTTTTACATTTTTTAATTTTAATTTTTACAATCAGTAACTGTTACATTTGTTCACTTCCTGCTTTCCTAATTTAATTTAATTTAATTTAATTTAATTTAATTTAATTTAATTTAATTTAATTTAATTTAATTTAATTTAATTTAATTTAATTTAATTTAATTTAATTTAATTTAATTTAATTTAATTTACAATCAGTAACTGTTACATTTGTTCACTTCCTGCTTTCCTAATTTAATTTAATTTAATTTAATTTAATTTAATTTAGTTTAATTTAATTTAATTTAATTTAATTTTTACAATCAGTAACTGTTACATTTGTTCACTTCCTGCTTTCCTAATATAATTTATTTTTTTTCATTCTAATTTAATTTAATTCTAATTTAATTCTAATTTAATTCTAATTTAATTCTAATTTAATTCTAATTTAATTCTAATTTAATTCTAATTTAATTTAATTTAATTTTTACAATCAGTAACTGTTACATTTGTTCACTTCCTACTTTCCTAATACAATTTAAGTTTTTTTATATAAATTTTTAATTTAAATTTAAAAATAATTTAAAAATTAAAAAAAAAAAAACTTAAATTATATTAGGAAAGCAGGAAGTGAGCAAATGTAACAGTTACTGATTGTTAAAATTAAATTTAATCACTAACAGTGATTGATGATGGAATCACATGTTTTTTAAATTTGAATTTAAAATTTTAATTTTAATTTTAATTTTAATTTTAATTTTAATTTTAATTTTAATTTTAATTTTAATTTTAATTTTAATTTTAATTTTAATTTTAATTTTAACAATCAGTAACTGTTGCATTTGTTCACTTCCTGCTTTCCTAATATAATTGAAGTTTTTTTTTTATAATTTTTTTGTCACGTACCGAAGTATGAGGTGATATGAGCATCCAATGACATAATGGGTACCATAGTAAGTGTCAATATAGTGATATGTATAGCACATCATGACTGGTTCAAGACTCTTCATCCTTGTATTTAGCAAACATCAACTGCTTGTATTGTTTAATCTTACGTTTCTTGCTAATACACACGATGTGACAGCAAAATGAAACTCAGCCTGTGTTTTTCTATTTAGTCAAGATATCATGTTCGATTTGGTGCTCAACAGGGGAGGAAAAGTCTCCCATAATTGGCAGATTCTCCTCACTAAACATATTTTAAAGACCCAGTACGAGGTCAAATTACTCTTGGATCAAGTCAATTGGTCCCGGCGCTGAAAGACAAACATGGAGAATGAACACGCTGAAACAAAGTGGGGCCAGGGCGGCGTAATGAACATGGAAATACAAGAAATGCGACACTGATAATAACAATAGGGGCTCAAGACGTGACATTTATAATCACACGCATCGAGGCGTCATGATAGAAATGAAAAAAAATACAAAACCTCAGGCTATAAATCCCGAAGAAAAGTTGTTTAATGGCAAAGAGACCCAGCCAGCCCGGGAAAACAGGAAGAGGAAAGTTCACAGAACGGGCATGCAAACTACTGTAAGTCAATAGGTGCATTTCCTCAGGAGGGTCATTCATCTTGATGAAACCTAAAGACTTGCTCATTTTTTATTGTCATAATAAAAACGGACAGTAATGACTTGACTTGCGGGGAAAATTGCCGACTTTGAAAATGTCTTTCAGATGTGGCGACTGGACGGCGAGCGAGATTACACTTAAGTGTCCTTAAGTAAGTCCAATTAAAATCGACTACCAAGGGGTAATAAGTCAGAGTGGTCGTTAATATCCAAACATTAAAGGCCTGATTGGTTGTTTTATAATGCTGCCAATTTGTCAAACGACTGAATTCTTGATTAGTCAGTACCGCAGTACACGGTTGGATAATTGCGACTGTGTGTGGTCAGCTCTGGGAAGGCAATGCGATACTTAGAGGGTCAGCTCCACATCATTCATGTTATTAAAGCAAACATGGCAGCTGATCCCCCCCCCAAAAAAAAATCTAAAAGTGTTTCTGGCAGCAGATGACTGCAACACCTCAGAGAAAATATTGTCTTTGGATACACGATTGTATGACAGTTGTATACTGTTGTCCTGTTTACTGTGACTGACTGCTCAGACATGGTTTTATTTCATTTGAACATGCATCAGATTACAATTGAATGCATCCCATAATCAGTTCCCAGTTCCACATGTCCAAAAGGAGTAGGAAGAAGCAAAGCTTATTAAATCCTACCCCTCCATCTGGTACTTTTACAATCACTAACTGTTACATTTGTTCACTTCCTGCTTTCCTAATATAATTAATTTTTTTTTATTATATTTAAAATTAATTATTTTTAATTGTAATTTTTACAATCAGTAACTGTTACATTTGTTCACTTCCTGCTTTCCTAGTATTATTTAATTTTTTAAAAATATTATTTTAATTTTAATTTTTACAATCAGTAACTGTTACATTTGTTCACTTCCTGCTTTCCTAATATAATTTAATTTTTTTTTAAATTATTTTTTAAATTAATTAATTTTAATTGTAATTTTTACAATCAGTAACTGTTACATATTTGTTCACTTCCTGCTTTCCTAATATTATTTAAGTTTTTTTTTAAATATTTTTTTAATTTTAATTTTAATTTTAATTTTAATTTTAATTTTAATTTTAATTTTAATTTTAATTTTAATTTTAATTTTAATTTTAATTTTTACAATCAGTAACTGTTACATTTGTTCACTTCCTGCTTTCTTAATATAATTCACGTTTTCTTAAATTATTTTTTAATTAATTAATTTAAATTAATTTAATTAATTTTATTTTTATTGTTTGAGTTCCTTACTCAATCTCCTCTCTTGTAGAGAAGTATTGGATGACATTTTTAGATAATTGGTTATTTTTAGCCTTATGCATTATTTTAGCTGCTTGAAGATGAAGTTGAAGTATTTGTGATTTTAGAAATAAGGAGTTAGTATGTTCTCTGTAGGCGGCATTATGAATTATCCTTACTGACCTTTTTTGCAGTACATTTAGCGAGTGAAGATTGCTTTTATAGTTATTAGCCCATATTTCCACACAATAAGTAAGATATGGTAGAACCAGAGAGCATAAAATGTGACTTAAAAAATGTGTGTATGTGTGTGTGGGGGAGACGGGGACGGGGGTACCTGCAAATCCAGATTTGCAGAGGCAGTTGAAGCCGCCGGGGAAGTTCTGGCACAGCGCCCCGTTCTTGCAAGGATTGGAATGACATTCGTTGACGTCTCTCTCACACGCCATGCCAGTAAAACCCTCGGGACAGGTGCAGGAGAACCCCCCGACCAGGTTGTGGCACGTGCCGCCGTTGTGGCAAGGCGATGGCTGGCACTCGTCGATGTCCGTCTCGCACACGGCTCCGGCGTAACCGGGTCTGCAGCTGCAAGCGTACGGCTGCAGGGGGCGATTTGCAACCAGGATCACCGGAACGCTTTCTTCGGTTTTCATATCAGGTCCAACACTGAGACGCCGTTTGCAGCTGCCCCCGTTCTGGCACGGGTTCCGCGTACAGGGATCATGGTCCACGGCATCTATTAGTACTCCACTTTGTCTATTTAAAATGTCTTTGATGCTCTGGAAGAACGTTGCGACACCACTGGGGTTCACGTATTGTCCGTGGCCTCGTTTTATAGCCGCCATAACAAAAGTCTGATTGTTGAGCTCAAACACGCCGTAAAGCAAAACCCCGGTGCCGAGTCCTGCGAGCTGGGAGTTGGCGATACGTAAGAAGCTGAGGTAGTAGTTGGTGAGAAAGTCGTTGACGCCATGCGACTGGAGACGGATCAGAATACTGTTATCGACTGTGGCGTTTGTGAAGCCTATGAAAAGGACTCTGGCGGTATTGCTCACTGGTCCGTGGACGCCGTCGCTGCTTCGGATCGTTACTTCAAAGTTTCCGTCAGTTGACCGTGCTTTTGAATTAAGGTTGCATGTTCCAGTAGGAATATTAAAGAGAGCGGAGGAAGCCGGAATCAAAGAACAGTGGAACCTATCTTGAATGTCAGGGTCTTGGGGTTTTACCTCTCCTAAAGAACCTCCGGGAAAAATATTTCCAAAGTAGTGAACAAAGATTTCCACCGACCTCGGTTCTGAGGGGTTGTCATTTTGATCGTTTATTTTGACATGAACGGTTCCTGTGGAGGACATTTGAGGCACACCAGAGTCCTTGATCACGACGGATAGATAGAAGTCGCTAATCTGTTCTCTGTCAATCTCACGACTTGTGGTTAGAACTCCAGTTGGACTTAGGTGGAAATAAGTGTGGGCAGATCCAGAACCGAGGAGGCTGTATATATAAGGTCCCTGATTGGGCGGTAAGTCCGGATCGGAAGCAGTTAGCGTAGTGACCACGGTGCCAGATTTCTGGTTCTCCATCGCCTCAGCGTACTTGGTTGTCAAGCTTGGACCGTTATCGTTGATATCTTCCAGGTTCACAATCAGCGTAGCGCTGCCGGTGGAAGGAGGCGTGCCGGTATCCACGGCAAGAACCGTCAGATTGTACACAGGAGTCGTTTCTCGGTCTAGTTCCGCAGTAACAGACACTTGGCCGGACTTGGGGTTAATTCTAAAACCCTTGTTATCGAACTCCGGTGCAATTGAGTATGAAAATCTGCTCCAGCTTGGAACAGAGTCGGAGTCCTCGGCACTCACAAAAGTAACCAGACCACCGGGTGTCAGACCTTCGCTAACCTGGACATCGTACAACTCCTGAGAAAAGACAGGAGGATCATTGGCATCGAGGATCGTGATATTCACAAACACTTCATCGATATCCGCTCCACGGATGGCTCCGGAATTTTTGGCTAAGACTTTAAGCGAAACCTTCTCCTCTTTCTCGCGGTCCAGTACACCCGTGACATAAATCTGACCAGTTTTCTTATTGATACCAAAGCCTTTTTTCCTGCTTTTCCCAAAAATGAGGTAGTAAACCATTCCGTCGTCACCTTGGTCTCGATCACTGGCAAAAACTTCCCCGACTACTGCGCCTTTTGGAGCAGCTTCAGATATTTCAAAGTAGTACTCTTTTGACACAAAGCGGGGTACATATTCGTTGGCGCCCTTGAGTTGGATGTTGACATTGGCGAAGCTGCAACGCTCCTCATCTGGAACATTGAACGCCTTCACTGTTAAATGGTAGATCTGCTTAGACTCGTAGTCCAAGAACCCCTGCGTGGTAATGGTGCCAGTATTGGGATCGATAACGAAAAGGTCGCTATCTGATGATTGTATTACATAAGCCATGACCGCGTTAGCGCCTGAGTCCAGATCAGCGGCATTCATTTTGACCACAGTTGTGCCACTGGGAACGTTTTCCTGCACGACTGGGAAGTACTCATCGGGATTGAAGATCGGAGCGTTGTCGTTGACATCGGTGACATGGATTATGACGGTGACGTAGCTGGTTTTTGCAATCCAACCGCCATCGGTGGCTGAAACTCGAAGATCGTGTTGTTGTTGTTGTTCGAAATCCAGAGCTTGAGCTAGCGACAGCACTCCGGTTTTGCTATTAAGCGAAAACAGTCCGTTACGGTTTCCTGATGTGATATTGTACTTGATGATGCCATTCATTTCTTTGTCCTTGTCTCTGGCGGATAGAGTCCGTATCGCCGTCCCCACAACGAGGCTTTCAGGCACTGTAGCTGAGATCTGGCTTTGGGAGAACTCGGGTGTGTGGTGGTTTTCCTCCGTCACCGCAACCCGTACTGCAGTTTGCGCTGACAAAGGCGGATTTCCTTTGTCTCGGGCCGTGACATCCATGAGAAAAATCTTATTTATGTCAGACGTGAGCGGCGACGCAACACTTATCCACCCACTTATTGTATCTAATTTAAATTTACTGGAATAATTTCCTCCGGTGATCAGGTACTCAACTTCGGAGTTGAGACCAAAGTCTTTTTTGTCGTTAGCTACAACCTTTATCAGTCTGGTACCGACTTTGACGCTTTTTGTGACGGGGGTAAAGTAGCTCGGTGAATCGAACTCGGGAGGATTATCATTGCTGTCCACGATATTCACAATAACCGTTGTCTCACTCATCAAAGGTTTGATTCCTCGGTCTGAGGCCGTGACGATGAAACTATGGCGGTTAATGTTCAAGCTGCTAGCGCCCGTCGAATTCTGATATCGCAAATGCTGCTTTACAAATATTTCTCCGGAAGTGGCGTTAATTCGGAAATACTCAGACTGAGAGCGAATGAAGTAGAATATTTTGCCGTTGAAGTCCTCGTCAGGATCTGTAGCCGACACTTGCGTAACCAAGGAGCCCACTTCTGTGAGTTCGGGGTAATCCAGGTAATACGACGGGCGACTAAATCTGGGGGCGTTGTCATTGATATCGGTTATGAATATTGTAACATCAGTGCTAACCGTCCAACCAGAGTCGTGGGCGGAGACTTTGACGATGTAGTGGTCCGTGTCCTCCCTGTTTAGCGGCCTACTGATCGTTATGTCGCCTGTGTTTGCGTTGATGCTAAAAGGAAGACCGGTGTCTGTGATTGAATATCGGCTAATAGCGTTAGCGCCGGCATCTTCATCCGTGGTGGTGACTCTCGTGACGGTGTACCCCACGGGCGCATTCTCAGCCACCGTAGCGCTGAATATCTTCGAAAACCTGGGCGCATTGTCGTTTACATCGAGAACATTGATTTTCACTTTCACGGACGAGTTTTTGGATGGGAGTCCTCGGTCAGTGGCTTTGACTTTCAAAGTGTACTGGGACACTTTTTCCCGATCAAGAGGCCGAGTGGTTCGGATCTCACCGGTGGCTCGACTGATACTGAAGCTGTTTTCTTTGTTTCCGTCAACGATAGCGTACTCGAGTTGTCCGTTGAGTCCGTTATCGAGATCGACGGCCGAGACCATTAGAACCCGTTGGGGTGACAGGTTCTCCAGGATGTCAGCACGGAACGGATCCTTGTCAAATACCGGGTGATTGTCATTGACGTCCAGAACGGTGACGTCCACTCGATCGTAGGACGAATACGGCGGGAATCCTTGATCCCGGGCTTCGATCCAGAGCACATATTTCTGGATGTGTTCGTAATCCAACGGATGCCTGATGATCAACTCGCCCGAAAGCTGATCAATATGAAAGGCGTTGTCCAGGTTGCCGCTAGCGATGTAGTACGACAGCGGTCCACCCCTCCTGGAGGACCCCGTCACGGTAGTAACATGGTGGTTGGTGGGCTGGTTCTCAGGGAACGTAAAGGCGCGCTCCTTCAGCTTGATGACGGGGAAGTTGCCTCCAGTGACAAAGCGTACGGTGACGGTCGTTGTGTCGGTTTTAGGGTTGGCTCCACCGTCTTTAACGCGGACCGTGAGGGTAACTTCCGAGGTCCCCGTCAGCTTCTCGTTGGCGGTGATGGCACCTCGCACGGGGTCGATCTTGAACTTGTCGGAGTTGCGTCCCAGCAGGGAGTAGTGGAGCTGGGCGTTGGAGCCAGAGTCTTCATCGGTGACGGTAACGGCAAATACCAAAGACCCTGAACACAAAGAAGCCAATAACACAAGTCAGTACTGAGAATTTTTTTTCGAAAAAAATATATTAAAGGGTCAAATAGTGTAACAAATATTTTTCATAAAATACCTAATAAATGTCGCTTTCCATTTTTGTTCATAAATTAATGTATTATCAATTAACAAATCACTGAAAAAATCAATTAAATATATAAAATTAAATATATAAACATATACTAAAACTATATACTCTGAAAACACCTAAATCAAATAGTACTATTTTTTAAAAAACTTACACAAAATGTAATCAAAAATAAATTTGAAATTAAATGTAAAACATTACATTTACATAATTAAAAATATATGCACAATTAAATACAAAATACTATTATAAAATAAATATTTGTATTTATAATTACAATTTTAAATTGTGTTTTTACAATAAAGATTATATATTATATATACATTTATATATATTCTTTGTATTTTTTGTCCACAAATTAAATTACAAATTTGATATTTAAACAAATTGAAATACATTTTTATTACATTATAAAAAATACAAAAATATTAAACATTAATATTAATATTATAATATTAAAACATAATAGTGTTATAATATTTATTATATTATTAATATTAAAACATAATATTAATACTATATAATATTAAAACATTAACTTTATTTTTTACAAATTACAAATATTTTATAATATATTTTAATTTATTAAAATAAACAAAAACATTTTATTTAAAATGTAATAAAAATTTATTTTAATTTGTTTAAATTTGTTTTAATTTGTGGACAAAAAATATAAAGAATATATAAATATAAATGTATATATAATATATAATCTTTATTGTAAAAACAATATTAAAAATTTTAATTATAATGTATATAAATTATGCAAGGCGTTTCTCACAATTTGACATGTTAAAACAAACATGCATAGGTCAAATACTTTTTCTGTATCGTATCGCCATGATGAAATAATACATAAATAATCTCGTTATATACATAATACTACTACTACAAATGAATCGGCATGTGTTTTTCTCACCTGCCGCAGTGGAGGCGGGTATGTGCGTGACGTAAGGGTGGTGGTGGAAACGTGGCGGGTTATCGTTGATGTCTGCCACCGTCACAGACACGGTGGCGGAGCTGGACAAGCCCTGCGGCTTCCCTCCATCTGTCGCCACGACCAGCAGCTGGTAATTGGCTCGCTCTTCGCGGTCCAGCAGGGAGCTGGTGATAATCTGTCCGGTTGCTGGGTTGATGGAGAACTGGCCATGGCCTCCGCTCAAACTGTAGCTGTTGGGGAAGGGAAGAGGAGGACGTTTGAGGAGGAAAAGGCCACCATGTTGTCGATAAAGATGACGATAACGCCTCTTTGTACTAATACATCGGTTTGTGCTATTTGTGCAGTCAGGTACAACGTTGTTTTGTTTTAATAAATTTAAATATCTTATAAAATATTTGTAACTTGTAAACAAAAAAAATTGAATTTTTTGAATTTTTGAATTGAATTTTTTTCAAAAAATTTTCAAATTGTTTATTTAAAATGTAATAAAAATGTATTTCAATTAGTTTAAATATCAAATTTGTCATGTAATCTTTGGACATAAAAATATAAAGATATTTTATAAATGTATATATAATATATTATATATAATGTTTATTGTAAAAACCTAATTTTACATTTTTATTATAAATACAAATATTTATTTTTATAATTGTATTTTGTATTTAATTTTGCATACAGTCAGGTACAACTTTGTTTTGTTTTAATAAATTTAAATATCGTGTAAAAAAATTTAATTTTTGAATTGAATTTTTTTCATTTTTTTAAATTCATTTTTATTATTTATTTAAAATGTAATAAAAATGTATTTTAATTAGTTTAAATATCAAATTTGTCATTTAATTTAAGAAAAATATGTTTTATGTGTTTGTTATATGTTTTAATATGTCAAATTCATAAATGCATATATAACATATAATATATAATTTTTATTGTAAAATATAATTTTACATTTTTATTACAAATACAAATATTTATTTTTTGTAATTGTATTTTGTATTTAAAAATGTATTTTAATTAGTTTAAATCAAATTTGTCATTTAATTTGGGGACATAAAAATATAAAGATTTTTTTTATAAATGTATATATAATATATAATGTTTATTGTAAAAACGTAATTGTACATTTTAATTATAAATACAAATATTTACTTTTTATAATTGTATTTTGTATTTAATTTTGCATATATTTTTAATTATAAAAATAAATTTTTAAAAATTTATCTAAGTTCTGTTTGTGCAAATTGAATAATTTTAATTAATTTATAGTCACAAAAATGGCTTACATATTTTGTGTTTACAGTGATTTAAAAAATTTAAAAAATATATAATAAATATAATTATGTAAGCCAATTTAGTTCCCTATTTAATTGCCAAAAACCAGTGCTACTGTTACATTCAAGTTTTTAAAGCTGTTTCTAAAGCTGTGTATGGGTGCCACACACTACTCTACTACACTACTAAAATAACCATTTTAAACATAATAGCTTTTTTGTAGCTCCCATTGTACAGTAGTTAAAAAAAACCTTTTCACCTACTTTGTATTAACTTACAAAACTTACAAAAACAAAAGGCGGTAACAGTACAACCACCCAGAACCATAAAAGTAGCACTTAAACGTGACGAAGAGTCAACAGAAAGGTGTCGTTGCATCAGCTTTAATAAAAACTCCCCACTTCTTCACTTTCGCATAAACATTGTGCGTCAGCGTCTACAACTCCGTCAGGATCCAGACACAAACATAAGCCGCCGCATAAATGTACGTGCCGCCGCATACTTTGAAATATTTTTCCCAAAAGCTCAGCTGTTCAAAGCAAACCCTAAGTTCAACTTAACAGACTGTGAGAACTAACAACCGACGGTGACCAGGCGCTCTTCTCCATTAAAGGCCCCCCCGGGGAACCCCTGATGGGTACAACTCGCACTGTCATAGACAATTAACATCCTCATTAATGTGTTTTGGGAAACAGGGGCACACTGCGGTACCCCCCAATGTGTACCCAATGGGGGTACTGAAGACGGAGGAGGGGTCGAACCTGAGTCAACGCCCGGGAGTGCGGAACAGCCGCCGTACAAAACAACCATTCTTGGTGACTCGGAGGCCACAATGGGCTCCTCGTTGAATTGTATTTTTCAAACCGTTAATAATGATTCGGAGTGCATGAGAAAGTAGAAGGGCGGTTATTTGCTTTTATAGCGATTGAAGAGGACTTTAATTGAATACATGGAAGTACTTACAGTTGTAGTAATGTGTCAAACTGTGCACTGTAGTAGTTTAAAATACATTTTTGAAAAGTATAAAAAGTATAAAACGAGTACCTGATGACACCATTGAGGCCCACATCCGCGTCGGAACTGTTCACTAGTAGCACATCCGTCCCCGTGGGGGCGTCCTCCATGATGGAGGTGTGGAAGGAAGAGGAGGAGAAAACCGGGACATTATCGTTGACATCGTCCACCAGGACCGTCACCGTCCCCGTCCCGCTCAGAGACAAAGAACCTGAGGATGAAGGATGAGGAAATAGTAAGCATGAGTGACCATGTTTTGGATTTGAGCATGAAAAACATCAAAACATTATATTATATTTAATTTTGCATATATTTTTAATTATGTAAATGTAATTTTTACATTTAATTTCAAATATATCTTTGATTATATTTTGTGTAAGAGTTTTTTTTACATAATAACATAATAAAGTAAAGTAAAACAAATACCAGAAATATATAAAAATAAAATGCTATTTGTACAGTCAGGTACAACTTTGTTTTGTTTTAATAAATTAATTGTAAAATATTTGTAACTTGTAAAAAATAAAGTTAATGTTTTAATATTTTTGTATTTTTTATTTAAAATGTAATAACAATTTATTTTAATTTGTTTAAATATCAAATTTGTAATTAGTAAAGTTTGTTTGTGCTATTTGTACAGTCAGGTACAACTTTGTTTTGTTTTAATAAATTAAAATATCTTATCAAATATTTGTAACTTGTAAAAAATAAAGTTAATGTTTTAATATTTTTGTATTTTTTATTTAAAATGTAATAATTTATTTTAATTTGTTTAAATATCAAATTTGTAATTTAATTTGTGGACATAAAATATAAAGAATATATATGAATGTATATATACGTATATATATATATATATATATATATTATAATCTTTATTGTAAAAACATAATTAAAAATGTTAATTATAAATACAAACATTTATTTTTATAATTGTATTTTGTATTTAATTTTGCATATATTTTTAATTATGTAAATGTAATGTTTTACATTTATTTTCAAATATATCTTTGATTACATTTCGTGTAAGAGTTTTTTTTTTACATAATAACATAATCTAAAGTAAAACAAATACCAGAAATATATAAAAATAAAATGAATTAATAATTAATTTGTTTGGTTTTAATAAATTAAAAAATCTTATAAAATATTTGTAACTTGTAAAAAATAAAGCTAATGTTTTAATTTTTTTTTAATGTAATACAAATTTATTTTTATTTGTTTAAATATCAAATTTGTAATTTAATGTGGACAAAAAAAATCTAAAGAATATATATAAATGTATTTATACATATACAGACCCGACACAGCCCCCAGTGTGGAGGACCCCCACTGAGGAAATCTTAAACCTAACCCGACTTAATCGTGCTTTTTGAACACGCACACAAAAACCATGAACGCTACACAAACAGTCGGGTTTACTAAAAGTACTTTTCAACTCAAACACACTTGCTAGTACCAGTACATAACAGTACTTCTGCACGATAAGTTCAAATCCTTCCTCTTGCTACATTTATCAGGCTCCGACTTCGTAACGTGAGAACCTTTTCCACAACAATGTCGTCATAACCACCTGCAGCCCTCCGCTTACGAGTCCGTGCCAGTATGTCCATTTAAAATACCCTTCAATAAAAAACAGTCACAAATTCTGCAAGGCTGGATTTGGTGTAAACAGCAGATTCTTGACCTCAAATGCGCTGCGGGTTTTAAGACATAAGAGAAGCTTATTTGGCATGGAGGCGGTGGGGGGGGGGGGGAAACATGCATGCATTCCTGTTTGTTTTTATTTGGTGCCAGTTCTTCATTATTATCAATGCGAATTCTGCTGAGATGATAAAATGAAATATGGAAGCCGAGACAAAGTTTTCCTTGGCTGTATATCTAAAAAGCACTCTTTTAAATTTTCATAACAAACACATTACGAATGTGAATATAGAACAGAAAACTGCTTCGTAGTTGCGTCGAACAAGGTTGTCGGGTTGCTGATGTTTCAGAGCCTGAAAGCCACTTAGAGTCATCAAATGCAACATTATTGGTCTTCGTTGCGGTCTTCTTTCATGATTGTGGGATAGAAAATGAGGTTTGTTTACTATAACGTTTTGGTTTTGGTCAGAAAACACGAGCGGTAATTAGAACATACAGAGCACAGTTCCTGAGGGAAAAATACTGTGCATGGTACAACTGTAAACATTCTTTAAAAAAAAAACAAAAAAAAGGGCCCTGAAAGCATCGAACACATCGTTATTGACTGCAGTTCCAGTCCAGGATTTCCTACTAAATATGGACAGTGTTGACTTTTCTGTGATGGCTTGCTTCCACCTCTACAAATATTTATAAGAATACCGAAAGACAAGACATTCCAAAACTTTTAGATTTATACAAGGAAGTTCGCTGTCAAATGAGCTAAAAAAAAAATATTTTGTGGTTGGATGTTATATTATTGCATATTTGGAGTAGATATTTCAAAATGTATGGTGTCGCAGATCCAAGTATCATTGAACAGTCATTCCGGTAGAAGATTAACGCGTCTCAGCTGATCCTCTGATTTAACTGATCCCAGTAAACGAGGCGTCTGTATCACTTTAGCAAAGTTACTTTACTTTACTACTTTACGGAACCACCAGCAAATGGTCAAAAACCCAATCATCCCCGTAACCCCATCTTTGTTTGCCTATCCGTGGTCAGGTCGTAAAGGAAGCAACCCGAGCAGGGAATTCCGTATCACTGCAAATTCCATCTTTCCATCACTTGTGAAAAAGACGAAAAATTATTAGCGACTTTTGTACCCCCAAAAATCTGCAAAATTGTGGGGTCATGAATGCTGAATCAGGTATGTACAGAAATCTGTAGGTCTATGACCACGCATCTTCCCTGGGATTTGACAAATTCCAGCACGGAGACATTGGATCGTGACTATTAGCATCCGGTAATTGTTAGCAACTGTGTTAACGTCTGTGATGTTAGATTTATATCCGAAATTAAAACTTGATCATTTCCATAAACACTAAAGGAAACACATTTTCTTCTAGTAACACATTTTTGTGAGTAGTGAAAATTTATTATTTATTGAATCTAGAATAGGCTGCACGGTGGAGGAGTGGTTAGCGCGCAGACCTCACAGCGAGGAGACGAGGGTTCAATTCCACCCTGTGGAGTTTGCATGTTCTCCCCGTGCATGCGTGGGGTTTTTTTCGGGTACTCCGGTTTCCTCCCACATTCCAAAAACATGCTAGGTTAATTAGCGACTCAAAAAAATTAATGGGAGTGTGAATGGTTGTTTGTCTATATGTGTCCCTGTGATTGGCTGGCGACCAGTCCAAGGTGTACCCCGCCTCTCGCCTGAAAATTGTGGGGTCATGAATGCTGAATCAGGTATGTATAGAAATCTACAGGTAACATTTCCCTAGAGATACGTTGGACGCACGGTGGCCTGGTGGTTAGCAAGTTGGCCGCACAGTCAGGAGATCTGGAAGATCTCTGTTGGACATGTCTGTGTGAAGTTTCCATGTGCGTGGGTTTTCTACGGTTCCTCCAAAAATATGCATGTTAGTTTTTTTATTTTTTTTTTCTTCTTTATTTTGAACATGAAAATCATCCAAAGCACAACAAACCAACCATAATTCAACACAAATAAAAATACCTATGTACATATTAAGGATCGACCGATACATCGGCCGGCCGATATAACGGGCCGATATTTGCGTTTTTTTCTTGAATCGGTCGATATCAGTCGATAAACGTGTGTGGATTCGCCGATATATTTTCTGCCACATGATTTACAGTCAGGCATCAGAGGACAGCAGCAGAGGACCCCGCAACACACCCAGCCCCCACTGTTGAATCGCAAAAAGGGCGCGTTTTCACAAGTAAACAAATTATCAAAATAATCAAAATAATCAAAATAATCAAAATAATCAAAATAATCAAAATAATCAAAATAATCAAAATAATCAAAATAAGCTAAATCAGCAAAATAAGCAAAATCAGCAAAATTAGCAAATAAGCTAAGTATCGGCATCGGCCCCCAAAAAACCATATCGGTCGATACACGTGTGGATTCGCCGATATATTTTCCGCCGCATGATTTACAGTCAGGCATCAGAGGACAGCAGCAGAGGACCCCGCAACACACCCAGCCCCCACTGTTGAATCGCAACAAGGGCGCTTTTTCACAAGTAAAAAAATTTAGCAAAAAGCAAAATAAGCAAAATAAGCAAAATAAGCAAAATAAGCAAAATTGGCCATCGGCTAAGGGTGATGGGAAAAAATCGGTATCGCCCCCCCCAAAAAAAAACATATCGGTCGATCCCTAGTACATATAAACATACACATGTTCGGAAGGGAATGGATAAGTCAAGACTTATCTAGTCCCAATCCCCCCTAACCACCCAGATTCCAACCTCATCCCAACAAAACATCGATTATTCCTTGTCTACCAGAATGAAAACCCCACATCCAAGCACCCTTACCCATCTTGAGGTACCCAACTCCGTGCCAAGAGCAACCAGTTCATTACTAGTCATTGTAGCGAACCATAGTCCAGGTTAACTAAATACGAAATCGAAATTGCCCATAAATGTGCGTGTGTACGGTTTTTTGTCTATCTGTTCCCCCATGATTGGCTGGCAACCGGTCCCGGGTGGACCCACACCGAGTTTGTAGCCTGATGCTAATAGAAGATGGAGGTACGGAGCAAACCTGCAGTGTTTGAACTCAGAATACCTTCTGTTGCAGGGTAAAATTTTTGATACCATTGTTTCCTCATTTAGAAACACACTCTCCCACGGCGAAGGAAGTGATGTCATAACCTGTTTACCGTCTTGGGAGAACTCCCAACCTCCTCCGCCAGCACTTGCGCAACCTTTGACCTGCAAATGCCTCCACCACCAAAAGCATGAGGCGCTCTGAGGCAGCGGGACACTGTTGCTGAAGCTAATCCTCGCTAAGCACACAGCAAGCCGCCCCCCCACCTTTTAAAACGTCCAACTCCGACTCCCCACCCCCAGCCCCGGAGTCTGTGCGGCCCTGACCTCGCGGCGACCCCGCGGTTGTCGACAGGCGCGGGGATCAGACGGGGGAATTTTTTTCACATCTCTCTCTACCCGTATCGCTTCTCGCCGCATCGCCGGGTGCCGCGAGTCGTGCCGTCTTAGCCCCTCAGAGCCGTCTGATATCACATAACCCCTGGCAGCTGTCTCCGCCGGACCTGCTGGTCCGACGTGTAAATAGTTCACATCGATCCTGTTACATCGCGTGGGCCGACAGATTTAGTCGTCTGGGAACCCGATAGTTTGGCACGTATGCGAATGTTTGTTACCGCCGTCGGTATACGGTCAAGGTGAGACACGCTAAGCATTCCCAATATAAATAAGAACGGATGACACGTTTCCGATTCTTGAATTACCCAGGCCATCTAAAACATGGTACCATACGTCAAATAAACCGATGCCGCTGGACGCTAACCCTAACATACTTCAGTTTCTCAACCGAAGAGGAAAGAGTATTGTGAAGTAGCAGCGTCACATCCAAGATCGAAAAAACCGAGGCCCAAAATCCAGGATCCAGGATCCGGGATCCGGGATCCACGGTTCAGTTATGTACCCGACATACGGAGAATCTGTGTCCTATTCTTAAAGTACCCCACCAACAAAATGGTTATGAAAAAGGACATCAAAAATTCCAAAAATGATAAAAATCAAAAATACTGTATCTTAGCATATATAATACAGTATATGTACTACAGTCCAAATACTACACGATATACTGTATAAAACACTGAATGGATATTCTGTACTGTGTCCTAGAATGTCTTTAATGATTGTAAGGATATGCATGTTTTTTTTTTTACAAAAATATTCAAGATTCATTCATTTTCTACCGCTTACTTTTGTCATGGAAAATGTAACATGCCAAAAGATAACCCAAGTGCCACAAAGGAGCTAACGGGATGAATCAGGTGCAAAAAGTGGAAGTAGCAACAATTCTTCACTTCATGGGACATTTTTAATCAAGAAAAAAACAACTTTTCAACTTTAAATTTTGTCATGGAAAATGTGCAATTATGAAAACAAATTTATAATTTTTTGGAATATTCATTCATTCATCTTCTACCACATATCCTATGCCAGCTGTTTTCGGGTGAGAGGCGGGGTACACCCTGGATTGGTGGCCAGCCAATCACAGGGCACATATAGACAAACAACCATTCACACTCACATTCATACCTATGGATAATTTGGAGTCGCTAATTAACCTAGCATGTTTTTGAAATGGTGGGAAAAAAGCCACACATGCACAGGGAGAACATGTAAACTCCACACAGAGATAGCCGAGAATGGCATTGAACTTGGGTCTCCTAGCTGTGAGGCTAACGCGCTAACCACTTGACCGCCGTTCAGCCAATTTTTGGAACATGCCAAAAATAATTAGTCACATTTCTTCACTTCAATGGAAATTTTGTCATGGAAAATGTAACATGCCGAAAGATAACCCAGGTGCCACAAAGGAGCTAGACATTTTGACAATTAAACGGGATGAATCGGGTGCAAAAAGTGAAAAAAGTGCAAAAAGTAGCAACAATAGTAGCTGTGAGGCTAACACGCTAACCACTCAACCACCATGCAGCCTATTCTAAATTCAATAAATAATAAATTGTTTTCACTACTACTTACTTCATTACTGCGTAACTAGAAGAAAATGTGTTCATGGAAATGCTTAAGTTTTAATTTCAGATATAAATCTAACATCACAAGACGTAACAAAGTTGCTAACAATTGCCGGATGCTAATAGTCACGATCCAAAGTCTCCATGTTGGAATTTGTCAAATCCCAGGGAAGGAACATGCCAAAAATAATGAGTCACATTTCTTCACTTCAATGGGAATTTTGTCATGGAAAATGTAACATGCCGAAAGATAACACAGGTGCCACAAAGGAGCTAGATTAGCAACACAGTTGCTAATAATTGCCGGATGCTAATAGTCACGATCCAAAGTCTCCGTGCTGGAATTTGTCAAATCCCAGAAAAGATGCATAGTCATGAATCGGGACAACTACAGGTGCCAACTCACGCATGCCGCGTCCCGAGGAAAAGGGCGCCGTTCAAAGACGTGGTCGCCTGAATCCGTCCGGAACGAAGCAATCTGGCAAATGACATCATTTGGCTTGGGAAAAAGAGCTGTTGGAAATTTGCAACAGGAATGCCAGCTGTCTCGGCGGTTCCGAAGCTATTTTTCCGTTGGCAATTCCTGTCTTCGACGACCCTTTGTTCTCTCTTCTTTGTGCAGTAGTTGTGTTAAAGCGACACTTTAATGTGGCCTCAAGACTGCCGCGGCGTGCTAATTCCACTCTGTCGACCAAAGAATTCCCATGCGAGTCAAGTGGATTCGCTTTCGTATTTTCCAATCTGACGGTTATGTTGTCATTTGATTGCCAATCAAGCGTCTTTGATGATTCACATCTACGCCGTCATGTCAACGCGTTGCTTCCGGCACAAGTCATGAACATATACCGTAAACTGACGGATGGTTCGGGTTAAAATTGTTATTACTATTGTGGTCTCCAAATTACACTCTCGACTCGCTGTTTGAAAATGAAGACTCGCGCGTAACAACAAACAGAGACGTTTTGATTCATGTGTGGAAAACTCATGTTGCAATGGCTTCCTGTTCCATTTTTTTTTTTTTTCATCCGCCCCTAGAATCGTTGGCTGGATAGTGACATCATCGGCGTATCCGATGACCTTTTGATTTGAATGCCAGGCAATTTGACTACAAAGATTATTCATTATGACGTCAAGATAAAGCAATCAACGCATTACTTCACTTTCCTAGATCTAGAATCTTAATCTCATTTTTTAGGGGTTTAATCTGAAAGCGGTGACCTGACATTTCTCGTCTGTTGAGGACGGCGTCACATCATCAGCGACACTTTGCTAACTTAGTTGAGCAAATGAGGCAAGACGCTAATAATGTTTACACATCTATTTTTATATGTAATGGTAATGGTTTTATTTCATTTGAACATGCATCAGATTACAATTGAATGCATCACATAATCAGTTCACAGTTCCACATGTCCAAAAGGGAGTAGGAAGAAGCAAAGCTTATTAAATCCTACCCCTCCATCTGGTACTTTTATAATCAGTAACTGTTACATTTGTTCACTTCCTGCTTTCATAATATAGTTGAAGTTTTATTTTTGGTTGTTTTTTTTTGTTTTTGTTTAATTTTTTAATTTTTTTTTATTTTTTTTATTTTTACTACTATTTTTATTCTTATTTGTACTCCAGTTTCCTCCCACATTCCAAAAACATGCTATGTTAATTGGTAATGGTAATGGTTTAATTTCATTTGAACATGCATCAGATTACAATTGAATGCATCCCATAATCAGTTCCCAGTTCCACATGTCCGAAAGGAGTTGGAAGAAGCAAAGCTTATTAATTCATACCCCTCCATCTGGTACTTTTACAATCAGTAACTGTTACATTTGTTCACTTCCTGCTTTCCTAATATAGTTGGGTTTTTTTTTGTTTTATTTTTAAACATTTTTTTTTAAAAATTGAAAAAAATAAATTTTTAATTTTTTTTTCAATTTTAATTTTATTTTTACTAGTATTTTTATTTATATTTATTTTTATTTGTAGCAAAGCAAAGCAAGGCTTATTAAATCCTACCCCTCCATCTGGTACTTTTACAATCAGTAACTGTTGCATTTGTTCACTTCCTGCTTTCCTAATATAGCTATGTGTTAGTTATGTTATGTGTGTATAGTTATGTTATATGTGGTTATATTACTGTGAAAATCACCCCAAAAATTTGGTGTAAGAGTTGTGTTGTGTTAGCAAATCTAACTGACCTTTTCATGGACTAATTGGTTCTGTACCAAAAAAAAAAAACAAAAAACAAACTTTGCTAAGTCAAGTAGAACCAGAAATGGAACAAAAGAAATGGTCTACTAGCAATATGATTAATTACATATACATCATTAATCAATGTATCTGAGGTCAAAAACGTTGGGTATTGACAGAAAAGAAAAGACATCATAACGGTCACAGTATTTGAGTACTTTGAATTGGGGGCACATTTTAACTCCACATACTCCACGAATATGTCAAGGGTTGCGGGGACTACTAAGGTCATGAAAAAGCGACGTTGGACTTATATATGAAATGTTCTACTTGGGGGCGACCAGTTTTTTTGTCTATGATAAAACACATTGCATTTCGTCACTCGTGCAAGGACGCCCAAAACTAAAACCCCTGCTCTTATAGCTCGACACATTAATATATGAATTGTTCTACTTGGGGGGGACCAGTTGCCACCATCTCAAAAACAGATCCCTTTTTTTTGTCTATGATAAAACGCATTGCATGTCGTCACTCGTGCAAGGACACCCAAAATTAAAACCCCTGCTCTTATATCTCGACACATTTATATATGAATTGTTCTACTTGGGGGCGACCAGTTGCCACCATCTCAAAAACAGATCCCTTTTTTTTGTCTATGATAAAACACATTGCATGTCGTCACTCGTGCAAGGACGCCCAAAACTAAAACCCCTACTCTCATAGCTCGACACATTTATATATGAATTATTCTACTTGGGGGCGACCAGTTTTTTTGTCTATGATAAAACACATTGCATTTCGTCACTCGTGCAAAGACGCCCAAAACTAAAACCCCTGTTCTCATAGCTCGACACATTTATATATGAATTGTTCTACTTGGGGGCGACCAGTTGCCACCATCCTAAAACGAGGTCACTTTTTTTTGTCTATGATAAAACGCATTGCATGTCGTCACTCGTGCAAGGACGCCCAAAACTAAAACCCCTGCTCTCATAGCTCAACATAATCCATCGGCAATTAGACTGTTTATTTAACTTCTGCTGGTCCGCTAATTGCTGAAGCATATCTGAGCCGCCTCATATGGAGTGACTCGGTTCCCCGTGTGTCTAAAATAACAAGCTTTTGGGGACTAAAGGAGACCTCGTGACCATCTGTTGCTTCCTCTCCCACCCTAAAGACCCACAGACAGTTCTCCCCCGTAAGCCCCTCAAGCCACCAAAGCATTGTCTGCTGTAAACATATGGCAGGGTCTAAGCACCTTATTAGTGTACATTTCCATTGGACAAATCACATTACCCACCAAGAAGGTGCCACGACCAAACTCCGCTAACAGGAGGGGGGTACAAATACACGTGTTAATGGCGATTAAGTGATCTGTTTTCTGATGGCTGCAGCTGCTATGACAGCGTGGGGTTGCAGGGGGTGTTGATTCCGAGGAAGCGCCGGATACCACCTCCTGGGAAAGGCCGCCCGGAGTTGTCCAAGTCTAAGTAAGCGGCGCTAAGATGGAGGTTTGGGTGTCTGTGCTTGGCACGAGAGATAATCTCTGCCTTCAATATGTGACTGATGTTTTCTCCGCACAGCAAAGTCTGACATGTTCAAACAACCGGATTCATTAAAACCAGAGATGGATGCTTGTGTGAATTCATGAGACGGCCCATCTGTGGGCTAAGAGCTTAAGGCTAAACGGTTAATTACGCTTTATGGACTGCGCCGCCATTGTCCGCTTAAGGGGCAGCGTAAATAAAATGAGTCCGAAAAGGGGAAAGAACTGGCTACCAATGAGGGAAAATTGACATTTTTCTGCGTCTGAGAACCTGTTGCTTTGCGACAAAGCTTCTTTTAATGTGACCCCCCCCCCCCCCCCCAACCCCAACCGCATCCCAGTCCAAAGCAACACAGCATTTGCCAAGCAGCACAGAGTAAACACAAGCGTTCTCACAAGTTCTAAGCATCCGTTGAACATTTGGGTGGAACAAATATTTACAGTACGCAGCATCCAGTACGCTAAATATAAAAGTTACACCAATTATTTCCTTTTTATAGCAATTATTGCAAATGTTTTGGCGAAATTCTTGTGAATATTCTCATTCAAAGACGTTTCGCCTCTCATCCAAGCGGACTTCATCAGTTCATGCTCAAAGACTAGATAGGACTGGCTTCGCCAGTTAATGCTCAAGGACTAGATAGGATTGGCTTCATCGGTTCATGCTAAAAGACTTGCTAGGACAGCTCATCATTATCAGTTCATGCTAAAAAAAATTGAGAGGACAACTCAGTCCTATCTAGTCAAAGTGGCTTCATCGGTTCATGCTAAAAGACTTGGTAGGACAGCTCATCATTTGTTCGTGCTGAACAACTGAAGAGGACAGCTCAGTCCTATCTAGTCAAAGTGGCTTCATCGGTTCATGCTCAAAGACTTGCTAGTATTTGCTGAAACAACTGAAGAGGACAGCTCAGTCCTATCTAGTCAAAGTGGCTTCATCAGTTCTTGCTAAAAGACTTGCTAGGACAGCTCATCATTATCAGTTCATGCTGAAAAAGTGGAGAGGACAACTCAGTCCTATCTAGTCAAAGTGGCTTCATCAGTTCATGCTAAAAGACTTGGTAGGATAGCTCATCATTATCAGTTTGTGCTGAAAAACTGGAGAGGACAGCTCAGTCCTATCTAGTCAAAGTGGCCGGCTCTTGCTCAAAAACTTGCTAGGACAGCTCATCATTATCAGTTTGTGTTGAAAAACTGGAGAGGACAGCTCTGTCCTATCTAGTCAAAGTGGCTTTATCGGTTCTTGCTAAAAGACTTGCTAGGACAGCTCATCATTATCAGTTCATGCTGAAAAACTGGAGAGGACAACTCAGTCCTATCTAGTCAAAGTGGCTTCATCGGTTCATGCTAAAAGACTTGATAGGACAGCTCATCATTGTCAGTTTGTGCTGAACAATTGGAGAGGACAGCTCAGTCCTGATGGCGGCCATGTTTTTCAACTAATCTTGCTCAAATTTGACACATGTGTGCGTGTCCGTCCCCTAAAGGCGTTTACCCAATTCCACGGTGATTCAATCAAACACCCAAAAGTTGCAGTGGGTGTTTTGTAGAGCAGTATGAAACTTACTGTGCCAAACTTTGAGGGTTAATAGCATTAATAATAATAATAATAATAATAATAATAATAATAATAATAATAATAATAATAATAATAATAATAATAATAATAATAATAATAATAATAATAATAATAATAATAATAGTGTGGTGTATTTATCAGAAAATAAAAGCACATGCAACATAGTCAGGGTGTATTTTTCTAAAAGGCCGTAACGACTACATGACATAGCACAGTAGCACCCGAGCGATACACAAACTCCAAACACTCTAATAAAGCCAAAATAAGACTTGTGGATAGCGTTCAAAAGTCATCACTGGAAAAAGTCACAAACAGTAACAACAAAATTAGCATAGTAAGAGCATGACGTGCTCGCCCGGAGAGAGAGAAAACATCATAAAATGTGCAGCGAGCACGCCATCCACCTTTTATTTCGAGCACTTCACGTTGCCCAAAGCTATTTACATAAAAAGAGTAGAACGCTTAACAGGACGAGGTTACAGAGTTTGTCGTGCTGCCCGACGGTTCGAGGGCAGTGAACTAGCCGCAATTCAATTCTAAACAATCATTAGTGTTTAGTATTATTTTTTATAGTTCTGGAAAATGAGATCTAAGAAGCACCAATCACTTTTGTTGTTGTTATTATTATGATTATTATTATGATTATTATTATGATTATTATTATTATTATGATTATTATTATTATTATTATTATTATTATTATTATTATTATTATTATTATTATTATTATTTTTAGTATTATCATTATTATTATTATTATTATTATTCTACCGCTTATCTTCACGAGGGGCGAGGGGGGTGCTTATTATTATTATTATTATCATTAAAGTTGACTGTATTATGGTTGTCATAATATTATAACTTTTCGCCCCAAACAAATTTTCTCTTCTTTTTGCTCTTGTCCAAAAAAATTGCAAGTAGTGACTGTGGCTGTAGGCAACCTCACTTTGGAGTTTAGAGAATCTGATTTGACTTGTGTCAATAGTTTTATTACATTGATATTATATTTATTTGTATTTATTTATTTTATATTATTTGTATTTATATATTATGACTTAATTCCCATAATATTATAACTTTTCGCCCCAAACAAATTTTCTCTACTTTTTGCTCTTGTCCAAAAAATCGCAAGTAGCAGCTGTGGCTGTAGGCAACCTCACTTTGGAGTTTAGAGAATCTGATTTGACTTGTGTCAATATTTTATTGCAAATATTGAGCTGAAATCGAAGGAGTAAGTCAACCATTGTCAGAAATAAACATTGTATGGGGGCCATTTTTTTTTTTTTTGCTCTTGTCCCAAAAAATCGCAAGTAGCGGCTGTGGCTGTAGGCAACCTCACTTTGGTTTTTAGAAAATCTGATTTACTAAAATTTGACGGGTCAATAGTTTTATTGCAAATATTGAGCCGAAATGGTTTTGTGTCAATAGTGAATATTGTGTCAATAGATTTATTGCAAATATTGAGCTGAAATCGTTTTGTGTCAATAGTCAATATTGTGTCAATAGTTTTATTGCAAATATTGAGCTGAAATCGTAGGAGTAAGTCAACCATTGTCAGAAATAAACATTGTATGGGCGACATTTTTTTTTTTTTTGCTCTTTTCCAAAAAATCGCAAGTAGCGGCTGTGGCTGTAGGCAACCTCACTTTGGAGTTTAGAGAATTTGACTTGTGTCAATAGTTTTACTGCAAATATTGAGCTGAAATCGTAGGAGTAAGTCAACCATTGTCAGAAATAAACATTGTATGGGGGCCTTTTTTTTTTTTTTGCTCTTGTCCAAAAAAAACACAAGTAGCGGCTGTGGCTGTAGGCAACCTCACTTTGGTTTTTAGAAAATCTGATTTACTAAAATTTGACGGGTCAATAGTTTTATTGCAAATATTGAGCCGAAATGGTCTTGTGTCAATAGTCAATATTGTGTCAATAGTTTTATTGCAAATATTGAGCTGAAATCGTCTTGTGTCAATAATCAATATTGTGTCAATAGTTTTATTGCAAATATTGAGCTGAAATCGTAGGAGTAAGTCAACCATTGTCAGAAATAAACATTGTATGGGCGACATTTTTTTTTTTTTTGCTCTTTTCCAAAAAATCGCAAGTAGCGGCTGTGGCTGTAGGCAACCTCACTTTGGAGTTTAGAGAATTTGACTTGTGTCAATAGTTTTATTGCAAATATTGAGCCGAAATCGAAGGAGTAAGTCAACCGTTGTCAGAAATAAACATTGTATGGGCGCCATTTTTTGAACGTTAGTCTGAAAATGACCTAATACTAGGAATGTTCGATATTCGCTTTTTGCCGAAAACCGATATGCCGATATTTGTAGCATGACATCGCTCCTGTGTTGGAATGAACACGTGTTGTATAAATATTTTTTTAATATCGGTTTTATCGGAATATCGGAAAAAATCTGATACCAATATTACATTTTATGCCGATATCGGCCCGACAATTATCGGCCATCCCTACCAAATATCGGACTTGTAAGCAGGAAGAAAGGGGCCATTCCTTGAAAGGTCAGAGCTAATCACTGCCGTTCCACTCTTTGTCTGCGTTTGGGGCGAGGATGCGACCGTCGAGGAAAGATAAAGGCGGGCTTTGAAATGTCAAAGGAAGCGCCTGCGGTCGTCCGTGGCCGCCGATCGGCTGCAGACACGTCTACCACCTTTCCAGCCCCTTGCCGCCAAATCGTGCCTGGGAGAAGCATTTCCTCCGCCGTCTCGGCTCAGGCCTCAAAAATGTGAGAAAAACACTGGCGGATAATTTGGACTGGGATGGTTTTTGATTATGGGGTTTTTGATATTTGGATATTCTAACCCCAATCCTCCTCGCCGCCTCTCACCGACATTGTACTCAAACAGTCTTGTCAAAATATTTTGGAAGCGGCGTGAAGGGTGCTAAAAATGGAGTCCATGTGAACAGTGCGAAAAAGCCGTCCAATCCTAAATTAGTATGTTCGATGCTCGGGCAGCTCCGTCCATGTGGCACCAAACTTCTGGGCAGATTGGGAAGCAGGACGGTCTAAATATAACATGAAGGAACTTTGGACAGAACCGGACCTCCAACAATGGCCGTGCAGAAAAAAATAATAAATACACCCAAAATAATAATAGTCATTATTAATAGAATCATTAACAGTTACTTGTAGTTATCAGTAGTGTTTAGTATTATTTTTTATAGTTCTTAAAAATTAGATTTAAGAAGCACATCTGTGATACAAATTACTTTTGTGTTATCATTATTATTATTATTATCATTAAAGTTGACTGTATTATGGTTGTCAATTCTGAATATTAACAAGACTTATTTTTACACTTGTAAGAAAATTGAGACAATATTAATCTCAATAATTTCAGTATTTTTAATTATTCATTTTAGGATTATTTAATATTATTTTAGTATTTGTATTCAGTATTATTTTTAAGAATTATTATTTTTTTTTAAATAAGATTTAAGACATGCAAGTGTTACTTTTATTGTTATTTTTAGCCTCATTTAGTATTTTTCTATACTTAAAACATTTTTAATAACACCTAATCAAATTAATAAGTAAATAAGTAATAAGTAAATAATATATATATATAATAAGTAACCAAAGACAACATAGTTGAAACTACTTTTTTTATTTTTAGCATCATTTAATATTTTCTATATTTAAAACATTTTTAATAACAACAAATTAAAGTAAAGTAAATGATATAAATAATATAAATATAAATCATGTTATTATATATATATTATATATATATATTATTATTATTTTATTTTTTTATCATTAAAGTTGACTGTATTATGGTTGTCAATTCTGAATATTAACGGAACTTAGCTTATTTTTACACTTTACACTAAGAAAATTGAGACTACAATAGTCTCAATAATTTTTTGGGTATTTTTTAATTATTTAATATTATTTTAGTATTTGTATTTAGTAATATTTTTAAGAATTATTATTTTGAAAACATTTGATTCAAGACATGCAAGTGTTACTTTTATTGTTATTTTTAGCCTCATTTAGTATTTTATTTTCTATACTTAAAACATTTTGAATAACTAATTTTTAAAGAAATTTTAATAAAATTTTAATAAACTAACCAAGTAATAAATTAATAAATAAAAATTATCAAGAATATATATATATATATTATTTTTTTTTGTAATATATATGTATATATAAAACTAAGTAACCAAAGACAACATAGTTGAAATCTATTCTTTTGTTCTTTTAAATATGATATGATGTCTTTGCACAATTGCGTCTTTTCATATCGGTCACATTCATACCAATGCGTCACAAAAGACCCCCAAAAACTGTCCATCAAGAGTCTTAGCGATGCCTTTGATCCAAAACCAAACATTTATTTCTCCCTTCCAGGCGGTCATCTGGACTCCGATACAAATCTCGACAGCAGCAATTCTCACCATCGCCTTCTGCACTGTCCAAAATGTAGTCCTGGTCCAGGAATGATGCGGAACCACCCATAGATCATGACAACTACGCCAGGGGGGTGGAAACATATACTTAGCCGGGACACCATGTGATTTGGCTGCGACGGGGATACGCATGTACTCATTCAACTGCACATTAGCTGCCCTCCAAGCAATAACATGTTAAGCTTCTATCCGACTCCAACGAGCCCTACCGCCGTATCCAAATAAACCCGAGATGCCATCCAGGCCCAAGCTGCTCCATGGACTTTTTAGGTCGTAAAGAACCCGCTACTTTGCAAGCTAAAAACTCCACCATGTGTAGAATGTCCAGCCACACCAAAACAAGCGGTGCGGACACCATAGAACAGGGGTCTCAAACACGCGGGAACGGGAATGTTGGTCGCGTTAAGCCGGCATGGAGCACCAAACACACCACAAAGTGATCTCTTTTTCGGGTCTGTTATGCGTGACGTAAAGTATCATTTGCGTGAGCTACAACGTGAACATGAACATCGCTTTTATTGCAAATGCTGATCCGAAATCAGAGGAGAATATCGACGACAAGCTAGCGGAAAAGTTTGGAAAGGGATGTACAAGCCGCGTGTCCCTGCTTTTTAATGTTTACATCAGGGGTCTCAAATATGCGGCCCGCGGGCCAAATGTGGTCCGCAGGACACTAATTTGAGGCCCACGCCTTGATATGAAAGTTTAATGTTAGTGCGGCCCGGAGAAATGATTAACGTTTGATTAATGTTCATGTTAAAGGTTAAATAACTGTTACTAGTTGTCCTCCCTATCCATGTGGAAGTGGTAAGTTTTTGGCTATTTAAGTTGAAAGGAAATAACTTGAAGGCTACCGTTTAGGTCGCTAGCTCTCTCTAGTTTGCGAGTTAGCATGTGTCTCAAGACCCTGCAGTTGCGCAATATGTTGTAAATAAAAAGAGTATAAATGTGAATATTATCAGAATAAAATCAAAATATTATGAGGATACAATACTAACAAAATAATAATAAATAATGTAATATAACAATAGGAATATAAATAATTTATTGATTATTAATTTTGAATTTAAGTGAATTAAAAATCAAAAATAAAATTTTTAAAATTAAAAAAAATCTTCAAATTTTTCAAAGATTATTTTAAGGAAAGTTGAAATATTTGCACAAGTTCATCCTGATCTTTTACATACAAAGATTAAGTTTAAGATTAAGTTTTAAGTTTAAAGGTTAAATAACTGTTAATAGTTATCCTCCCTATCCGTGTGGAAGTGGTAAGTTTTTGGCTTTTTTAAGTTGAAAGGAAATAACTTGGAGGCTACAGTTTAGCTCTCTAGTTTGCGAGTTAGCATGTGTCTCAAGACCCTGCAGTTGCGCAATATGTTGTAAATAAAAAGAGTATAAATGTGACTATAGTCGTGTTTTGTCATGTCTACAGGGCTCTAATAATGCTTTGTTCATTTTAATGTGAAAAAAATAATTTGTCTACCCACCAACTATATGTGGTTTCTTAAGTTTTTATTATTTGCTGTATGTGGTTTCTTAAGTTTTTATTATTTGCTGTTTTATTATTATTATTATTATATTTATTCATAATAAATAATAATTTAAATAATTATAATAAATAAAAATAATTTATAATATATATATTTTTTTTTATTTAGTTTTTTTTTTTTTTTTGAAAACCTTGATGTGGTCCAGTCTCACCCAGACCCTAGCTCCAGTGGCCCCCAAGTAAATTGAGTTTGAGACCCCTGCCATAGAATATAAATATTTGCAAATAAAACCATGCAGGAATCGTACTAACCAGATTAAACACATCACAAAACGAAAAATGGCGCAACTGCGGCCATAAATCATCTGTTCTGAAATGTCATACTCCATGCATACCGAGACAAAACCACGCCAAACCCTCATAACTCAAAAGGTCCAAAATTCCGACTTACCCGAGTCGGTGGCTGTGATCAGCAGGACGTACTTCCCTTGAGCCTCGCGGTCCAGAGTCTGAGTCAGACTCAGCTGACCGCCGGACGACAAGCTGAAGGCGCCTTCGTCGTTGCCGCCGCTGAGCATGTAGCTTAGCTGACCGTTGGCGCCTTGGTCGTCGTCTTTGGCAACCACCTGGAACCGACGCAACAGAGTTAGGACAAAGGCGACTTACGAACCGTCAACCGCGACCCGAGTGAGGATAAGCGTATGATGCATGAAATAGTTGCTTTAATTAAAAAAAACGGGAAAAATATTAAGAGAAAAAAAATTGCACTCTAATTGTGAGAGTATTTGGAAAAAAATAATAACAATGCTAAAATTTAGCGTCATGGTTTGCCACTGAAGAGTTAATTAAATCCCAAGGCAACCTACGAACCGTTTTAGCATCAACCGCGACCCGAGGATAAGCGAATGATGCATGAAATAGTCGGTTTAATTTAAAAAACTGAAAAAATATTAAGAGAAAAAAAATTGCACTCTAATTCTGAGAGTATTTGAAAGGAATTAATAACAATGCTAAAATATTTGCCACTGAAGAGTTAATTAAATCCCAACACGGCCATGACGGTAATTGTTGACAGAAAGAAGATCATTACATCAATTCGTCCAATCGGATTTTTTCTCAGCAATAAGTACATGTCACAGAAAAAAACAAGAAAATGAGTTTCCCTCTCGAAAAAGCGAGAGACGCAAAAGAGTTAGGACGAAGGTGACTTACGAACCGTTTTAGCATCAACCGCGACCCGAGTGAGGATAAGCGAATGATGCATGAAATAGTTGCTTTAATTTAAAAAACTGAAAAAATATTAAGAGAAAAAAAAATTGCACTCTAATTGTGAGAGTATTTGAAAGGAATTAATAACAATGCTAAAATCTAGCGTCATGGTTTGCTACTGAAGAGTTAATTAAATCCCAACACGGCCATGACGGTAATTGTTGACAGAAGATAATTACATCAATTCGTCCAATCGGATTTTTTCTCAGCAATAAGTACATGTCACCGAAAAAACAAGAAAATGAGTTTCCCTCTCGAAAAAGAGAGAGACGCAAAAGAGTTAGGACAAAGGCAACCTACGAACCGTATTAGCATCAACCGCGACCCGAGTGAGGATAAGCGAATGATGCATGAAATAGTCGGTTTAATTTAAAAAAACGGAAAAAATATTAAGAGGAAAAAAAAATTGCACTCTAATTGCGAGAGTATTTGGAAGGAATTAATAACAATGCTAAAATCTAGCGTCATGGTTTGCCACTGAAGAGTTAATTAAATCCCAAGGCAACCTACGAACCGTTTTAGCATCAACCGCGACCCGAGTGACGATAAGCGGATGATGCATGAAATAGATGCTTTAATTTAAAAAATGGAAAAAATATTAAGAGAAAAAAAAATTGCACTCTAATTGTGAGAGTATTTGAAAGGAATTAATAACAATGCTAAAATATTTGCCACTGAAGAGTTAATTAAATCCCAACACGGCCATGACGGTAATTGTTGACAGAAGAAAGATCATTACATCAATTCGTCCAATCGGATTTTTTTTCAGCAATAAGTACATGTAACAGAAAAAACAAGAAAATGAGTTTCCCTCTCGCAAAAGAGAGCGGCGCAAAAGAGTTAGGACGAAGGCGACCTACGAACCGTTTTAGCATCAACCACGACCCGAGTGAGAATAAGCGTATGATGCATGAAATAGTCGTTTTACTTTAAAAAACGGAAAAAATATTAAGAGAAAAAAAAATTTCACTCTAATTGTGAGAGTATTTGAAAGGAATTAATAACAATGCTAAAATATTTGCCACTGAAGAGTTAATAAATCCCAACACGGCCATGACGGTAATTGTTGACAGAAGAAAGATCATTACATCAATTCGTTCAATCGGATTTTTTCTCAGCAATAAGTACATGTCACAGAAAAAAACAAGAAAATGAGTTTCCCTCTCGAAAAAGAGAGAGACGCAAAAGAGTTAGGACGAAGGCGACTTATGAACCATTTTAGCATCAACCACGACCCGAGTGAGGATAAGCGGATGATGCATGAAATAGTCGGTTTACTTTAAAAAACGGAAAAAATATTAAGAGAAAAAAAAATTGCACTCTAATTGTGAGAGTATTTGAAAGGAATTAATAACGATGCTAAAATCTAGCGTCATGGTTTGCCACTGAAGAGTTAATTAAATCCCAAGGCAACCTACGAACCGTTTTAGCATCAACCACGACCCGAGTGAGGATAAGCGTATGATGCATGAAATAGTTGCTTTAATTTAAAAAAACGGGAAAAATATTAAGAGAAAAAAAAATTGCACTCTAATTGTGAGAGTATTTGAAAGGAATTAATAACAATGCTAAAATATTTGCCAATGAAGAGTTAATTAAATCCCAACACGGCCATGACGGTAATTGTTGACAGAAAGAAGATCATTACATCAATTCGTCCAATCGGATTTTTTCTCAGCAATAAGTACATGTCACAGAAAAAAAAACAAGAAAATGAGTTTCCCCTCTCGGCTCATTGAAATCGCCGTGGTGGTCATGAGCGTCACGTCTTCGAAGCCAAGCCGCATATTTCGGTGAGTCGTAATGACGCGGAACAAATTGCAGTCTTCCATCGTGAAATCATGGGTTGTGTCGTGTTGTTCTCATGACACCGAGTTAAAAAAACACCACCGTGCCAGCGATGCGCTCTCGTACCTGAACTTATTGAGCTAGCATTAGCAGGAATGACTTAAACTCATTTGATGTCTCATGGCTGTCATTCAAAGTCTGTTTTGATTGGGATTTCCTGACCGAATCCGCAAAAAACGATGTACTGCACTCACCTGCAGGATGCTCCTCGGCAGTTCCTCCAGGTTCTCCTGAACGTTCACCGTATAAGGAGAGAGCTCGAACACCGGCGAGCAGTCATTGACGTCCAGTAACACAATATTAACGGTCGCACGGTCCACTCTCGGATTGCTACCGCGGTCCGAAGCTTGTACGGTTAGCGAATACGACGACTGAGCCTCGCGGTCCAGCTGCTTGGTTTGTTCCGTAATGACGCGGAAAAAACAAATTGCAGTCTTTCATCGTGAAATCATGGGTTGTGTCGTGTTCTTCTCATGACACCGAGTTAAAAAAACACCACCGTGCCAGCGATGCGCTCTCGTACCTGAACTTATTGAGCTAGCATTAGCAGGAATGACTTAAAACTCATTTGATGTCTGTTTTGATTGGGATTTCCTGACCGAATCCACAAAAAACGATGTACTGAACTCACCTGCAGGATGCTCCTCGGCAGTTCCTCCAGGTTCTCCTGAACGTTCACCGTGTAAGGAGAGAGCTCGAACACCGGCGAGCAGTCATTGACGTCCAGTAACACAATATTAACGGTCGCACGATCCACTCTCGGATTGCTACCGCGGTCCGAAGTTGGTACAGTTAACGAATACGACGACTGAGCCTCGCGGTCCAGCTGCTTGGTTTGTTCCGTAATGACGCGGAAAAAACAAATTGCAGTCTTTCATCGTGAAATCATGGGTTGTGTCGTGTTCTTCTCATGACACCGAGTTAAAAAAACACCACCGTGCCAGCGATGCGCTCTCGTACCTGAACTTATTGAGCTAGCATTAGCAGGAATGACTTAAACTCATTTGATGTCTCATGGCTGTCATTCAAAGTCTGTTTTGATTGGGATTTCCTGACCGAATCCACAAAAAAACGATGTACTGAACTCACCTGCAGGATGCTCCTCGGCAGTTCCTCCAGGTTCTCCTGAACGTTCACCGTGTAAGGAGAGAGCTCGAACACCGGCGAGCAGTCATTGACGTCCAGTAACACAATATTAACGGTCGCACGATCCACTCTCGGATTGCTACCGCGGTCCGAAGCTTGTACGGTTAGCGAATACGACGACTGAGCCTCGCGGTCCAGCTGCTTGGCCACCGAGATCAACCCGGTCACCGAATCCATTCTGAATTCTCCATTGCTATTCCCGGCCGAGATGGAGAATCTTATCTGACCATTGGTGCCTTCATCGGCGTCGGTGGCAAACACTTGGATGACGTCAGTTCCGGTAAGGGTGTTCTCCTCGATTTCGATGTCGTAGATGTTCTGCGAGAAGCTCGGCGTGTTGTCATTGACGTCCAGCACCAACATGGTAACGTCCATGGTTGAAGACATCGGAGGTTCGCCTTTATCCGTGGCGACAACCGTCAGAGTATAATTGGAGAACTCCTCTCGATCCAGTTCTCCGATCAAATTGACGTCTCCGTCGATGGTTCCGATGCTGAACTTGTTCCCGAAGGGTCCTTTGAGCGAGTACTCGACGTAGCTGTTGGGCCCGCTGTCGGCGTCTGCGGCGTGGGCAGTGAAGACCACCGTGTCCACCGGCGTGTTCTCCTGAATGTACGTCATCTTTTGGGAAGTGAAGGTCGGCGGGCAGTCGTTGACATCCAAGAGGATGATTGACACCTGGGCGGTGCTGGTGAAGCGAGTCATAGGAGGCGGAGCTAGGTCGTTGACTGTGATGACCAGGTTGTAGAAGGACTGCGTTTCTCTGTCCAAAGCCTTCTTACTTTGTAGAACGCCTTCTTCGGATATGACGAAGTAGTCCTGGGGATCGCCTGATGCTATTTTGTAGAGAAGCTGCGCATTTGGACCTGAAAGACACGTCACAGTTTGGCCGTGTTGGTTATTAAAAATAACAGAAAGTCATATTGCTGGTATGACAAATTTCACACGTGACCAAAATGACCATTGACTATGACTATTGGAACGGGAAGTGGATGTCTGCATCCGACCCCAAAAAAACAACCAACAGGAAACCACTGATTGTTTTCTGTGTCCAGACATGAGACAAGGTTGTTTTTGACAGACTTTGCAACTGTTTTTTCCTGTTTGCAAACAGTTTGGATCATGGGTCAAGGACAAATCCAAGGAGATTGGCGCAGATTCTGGAAAATCTAAAGAAAATTGTGAGGGTTATTGTATGTAGCTGCTCTACAGGAGTCCGCAACTCAATAAAAATGGTTGAAAATGAGCATAATAGGTCCCCTTTATGTACTGAGTTAGATTGTTTATGTAAAAAAGTATATCAAACACACAATAGTGCTTCTTTGAGACATATACTACCACTCAAATGTTTGGGATCACTTGCAATTTTTTTTGTTTTCTGAAGAAAAAAAAGATTTTCATGCATTTTGCGAACCATTTTTTCCATTTCACAAACAATGAAAATGAATCATATAATTTTCTAATAGAAAATAAAATGCCTAATAGATGATTAGAAAAGCCATCTACAAATCTAAACTAAAACTAAAATGCTGGTAACTACTAGCAGCACAAACTGGGTCTAACAAGGACACAAAAACGCTGCACAACTGTGCAAAAAGACATATCTGAGTGTGTTTTCCAATGAAAAACAAATTTTCATGCATTTCACAAACAATTTTTTCTATTTCACAAACAATGAAAATGAATCAAATGATTTTCTAATAGAAAATAAAACGCCTAATAAATTATTAGAAAAGCCATCTAAAAATCTAAACTAAAACTAAAATCTCTTACCATGCTAGTAACTACTAGCAGCACAAACTGGGTCTAACAAGGACAGAAAAACGCTGCACAACTGTGCAAGAAGACATATCTAAGAGTGTTTTCCGAAGAAAAACACATTTTCCTGCATTTCCCAAACAATTTTTTCCATTTCACAAACATTTTTATCCATTTCGCAAACAATGAAAATAAATCATATAATTTTCTAATAGAAAATAAAATGCCTAATAGATGATTAGAAAAGCCATCCAAAAATCTAAGCTAAAACTAAAATCTCTTACCATTCTGGTAACGACTACCAGCACAAATTGGGTCTAACAAGGACAGAAAAACGCTGCACAACTGTGCAAGAAGACATATCTAAGAGTGTTTTCCGAAGAAAAACACATTTTCCTGCATTTCCCAAACAATTTTTTCCATTTCACAAACATTTTTATCCATTTCGCAAACAATGAAAATAAATCATATAATTTTCTAATAGAAAATAAAATGCCTAATAGATGATTAGAAAAGCCATCCAAAAATCTAAGCTAAAACTAAAATCTCTTACCATTCTGGTAACGACTACCAGCACAAATTGGGTCTAACAAGGACAGAAAAACGCTGCACAACTGTGCAAGAAGACATATCTAAGAGTGTTTTCCGAAGAAAAACACATTTTCCTGCATTTCCCAAACAATTTTTTCCATTTCACAAACATTTTTATCCATTTCGCAAACAATGAAAATAAATCATATAATTTTCTAATAGAAAATAAAATGCCTAATAGATGATTAGAAAAGCCATCCAAAAATCTAAGCTAAAACTAAAATCTCTTACCATTCTGGTAACGACTACCAGCACAAATTGGGTCTAACAAGGACAGAAAAACGCTGCACAACTGTGCAAGAAGACATATTTGAGAGTGTTTTCCAATGAAAAACACATTTTCATGCATTTCACAAACAATTTTTTCCATTTCACAAACATTTTTATCCATTTCATAAACAACAAAAACTGGACAAAAACATTTCCAAGTCATCCCAAACTTTGGAGCGGTAGTATAACGGTCCTTAATCATACCAATGCCAGTACACATGTATCAGTAATACAAGTAGTTCTGATTGGTAAAGCACCTCTTTAACAGTACCAGTACCTCCAGCACCTAATGGTCTGATTTCACATCTGGACATGAGTGCTTCCAGCCTTCGATCTTAAATTGAGTTTCTTTTTTGCTCCCAGGCCTCAGTTTGGAGAAATTAACTACACTTGGTTCCTAAATTAAATTTGGAGATACCAACCTCCTTTGTCGGTTGACGTTGGAGCTTTTAATCACAGTGGATGTCAGAGCGCATTAAGAACATCGGGGACAATAAAGCTCTTGTGCAGGGGTCTCAAACATGCGGCCCACTAGTTTGAGGGCCCCCGCCTTGATATGGATGCTGTATGGTATCATGTACCCAGAAAAAATGATTACGTTTGATTAATGTTCATGTTAAAGGTTAAATAACTGTTAATAGTTATCCTCCCTATCCGTGTGGAAGTGGTAAGTTTTCTTTTTTTAAGTTTAAAGGAAATAACTTGAAGGCTACCGTTTAGGTCGCTAGCTCTCTAGTTTGCGAGTTAGCATGTGTCTCAAGACCCTGCAGTTGCGCAATATGTTGTAAATAAAAAGAGTATAAATGTGACTATAGTCGTGTTTTGTCATGTCTACAGGGCTCTAATAATGCTTTGTTCATTTTAATGTGAAAAAAATAATTTGTCTACCCACCAACTATATGTGGTTTCTTAAGTTTTTATTATTTGCTGTTTTATTATTATTATTATTATTATTATATTTATTTATTACTGATTGATTGGTTTTCTTTATTCTTGATTTGTTTATTTATTTTTCATCTTATTTTGTGCAGAAAAATAAAAATTAAGATATTTGAGAACAGTGGAATGTTTTATCAGAGCTTTTATTTTTATTATTAGCTTTATTATTTTTCTGTTTTTAATAAATGCGTTTTTTTTTTTTTTTGAAAACCTGATGCGGCCTTGCCCAGACCCTAGCTCCAGTGGCCCCCCCAGGTAAATTGAGTTTGAGACCCCTGCTCTTGTGTATTAATTATTATGACCTTGCATTCAAAATAAAGCACGATTGCGCCGTATTGTCAAGGTTTTCCTGGCATCCATTGTTCCAGATGACAGTGTGACTGAAATTGTCGCTTAAACACATTATCAGCATCCATTTCCACAAATTGTGAAATGGTCGCAGCTGGGGAACGTGCTGAAGAAGCATTCTTGTTCAGACTGATGTGGTCTTGCAGGTTGGGGACTTCACAATGGGAACTTGTGCGGTTTTACGTATCTGATCTAGATAGTTGCTCTTAGTCGGTGATGTTACGTTGACCTCAGCAGGGTACTCAAAAAAGGAAGTATCTGACCCTTCCCACACTCTGGGAAGTTGTATTTACAGTATCCAGGTAATCCCTTATCTAAGGCATGAGTGCTGCTTCCATCCGAGTTCAGATTGTCCGCAGACAAACAGGGAAGGGGGTCAAAGGGCAAGGCTTAGGAAGTGCTAACAATGGCCGTGTTTTATTTTGACAGTGGGAACGGGCGGCTATACGTTGGTGAGACTGCGGTGAGGAGGCGATGACGGCGGCGGAGGAGTGGAACGGGAATGTAGGTCGCGTTAAGTCGGCATTGAGCACCAAACACACCACAACGTGATCTCGTTTTCGGGTCCTATTGCGTCCGTTATGAGTGACATAAAGTAACATTTGCGTGAGCTACAACGTGAACATGAACAGTCACTTTTATAGCAAATGTTGATCCGAAATCAGAGGAGAATATCGACGACAAGCTAGTGGAAAAGTTTAGAAAGAGATGTACAAGCAGTGTGTCACAGTTTTTTTAATGTTTAGGTCAGGGGTCTCAAACACGCGGCCCGCGGGCCAAATGTGGTCCGCAGGACACTAATTTGAGGCCCCCGCCATGTACCCAGAAAAAATTATTACGTTTGATTAATGTTCATGTTAAAGGTTAAATAACTGTTAATAGTTATCCTCCCTATCTGTGTGGAAGTGGTAAGTTTTTGGCTATTTAAGTTTAAAGGAAATAACTTGAAGGCTACCGTTTAGGTCGCTAGCTCTCTAGTTTGCGAGTTAGCATGTGTCTCAAGACCCTGCAGTTGCGCAATATGTTGTAAATAAAAAAAAGTATTTGTTTATTTATTACTGATTGATTGATTTTCTTTATTCTTGATTTGTTTATTTATTTTTCATCTTATTTTGTGTAGAAAAATAAAAATTAAGATATTTGATGTCTCACCATCATCGGCATCGCTGGCCCCCACGGTGACAATACCGGACCCCGGCGGCAGACTCTCCGTCACCGATGTGCTGTACACGCTGGTGTTGAACACGGGCGGGTTGTCGTTGACGTCCATCACGTTGAAGTACACCCTCACCGTACTGGCCTGCCCCCCGCCGTCCAGCGCCTTAGCGGTCAGGATGTAGTACCGCTGGCTCTCGTAGTCCAGCGACCGCGTCACGTTGAAGACGCCGGTGACCGGATTCAGCAGGAATGTCTCGTCCTCGTCTTCGTCCTCCAGTGAGTAAGTGACCTCGCCGTTCACTCCTGAGTCAGAGTCGCTGGCCAGGATGGCCGCCACGATGGAGCCTGGGTTGGGACACAAAAACGTTGATTTTGCCTGCCAATACGATTAATGAACTTTATTATATCAGCAAGGGGCGGGGGGGGGGGGGGGGGGGGGGTTATCACTGTCTTATTAATAGCTGTGACTCACTTGTTGCTCAAGAGCAACAAGGACAATATTTAATAAAACAGACAATTCGGTTAAGAAACCATCATGGATACATCATACGTCATATGTCATGGAAAATGTAACATGCCAAAAGATAACCCAGGTGCCACAAAGCACCAATTAGCAACAATTCTTCACTTGATGGGACATTTTTATCAAGAAAAAAAAAAAAACTTTTCACTTCAATTTTGTCATGGAAAATTTGCAATTATGAAAACAAATTTAAAAATAATTTTTGGAACATTCATTCATTCATTTTCACAGGGCGAACATGCAAACTCCACACAGAGATGGCCGAGGGTGGAATTGAACTCGGGTGTCCTTGCTGTGAAGCTAACGCGCTAACCACTCGACCGCCGTGCAGCCAATTTTTGGATCATGCCAAAAATAATTAGTCACATTTCTTCACTTCAATGGGAATTTTGTGATGGAAAATGTAACATGCCGAAAGATAACCCAGGTGCCACAAAGGAGCTAGACATTTTGACATTTTGAACTCGGGTCTCCTAGCTGTGAGGCTAACGCGCTAACCACTCGACCACTGTGCAGCCAATTTTTGGATCATGCCAAAAATAATTAGTCACATTTCTTCACTTCAATGGGAATTTTTGTGATGGAAAATGTAACATGCCAAAAGACAATCCAGGTGCCACAAATTAATGGGATGAATCAGATGAAAAAGTGTAAGTAGCAAAAATTCTTCAATTCATGGGACATTTTTATCAAGAAAAATATTGAAATTTAGCAAAATTATAAATTTGTGAAAAAATAAAAGGGAAAAATGGAAACTTTAGACCCAAATGAGTTGAGTATTTTGTTGAATTTGGGTTGAATTTTTGGAAAAACTTCACTTGAGTAAGATTTTTTGATATAAAAAAATTTGAATTTAAAAAAAAAATTAAATTTTGCAAAAATTTCAGATTTCCCCGAATGAGCTGAACATTTTTGAATGTTTTGGTTTAATTGAGGAATGTGTAACTTGTAACAAAGGAAATTTTGTCTTGGAAATTTAGCAAAATTATAAATTTCTCACGTGAAAAATAGAAACTTTAGACCCAAATGAGTTGAGCATTTTGTTGAATTTGGGTTGAATTTTTGGAAAAACTTCACTTAAATCAGATTTTTTGACATAAAAAATGTGAATTATAAAAAAAAATAAATTTTGAAAAAATTTCAGATTTCCCGAATGAGCTGAACATTTTTGAATATTTTGGTTTAATTGAGGAATGTGGAACTTATAACAAAGGACATTTTGTCTTGGAAATTTAGCAAAATTATAAATTTCTTACGTAAAAAATAGAAACTTTAGACCCAAATGAGTTTAGCATTTTGTTTAATTTGGGTTGAATTTTTGGAAAAACTTTGGAAAAATTTTTTTGATATAAAAAATGTGAATTATAAAAAAAAAAAAAAAAATTTTGAAAAAAATTCAGATTTTCCGAATGAGCTGAACATTTTTGAATGTTAATTGAGGAATGTGTAACTTGTAACAAAGGAAATTTTGTCTTGGAAATTGTGGAATTAAAAGATCCCAGGAATTTTAAGTCGCTAAAATGCCTGATGTTTAAAAAACTGGACTGGGATGAGGACTGTGGAAGTACTAAAAACCAGACCATACCTGGCGCCGTGTCCTCTGGGATGTCGAAGGAGTACATCGGACGCGAGAACTTGGGCGTGTGGTCGTTAACGTCCTTGACGGTGATGTTCAGCCTCATGTCCGACGACTGCTTCCCGTCATCGGCTCGCACCAGCAGGGAATACTTAGACCGCCGTTCCCGGTCCAGCTTCTTGGTGGCCATGAGGTCGCCGGATTCCGGGTCGATGCGGAAACTGTCGTCGGCGCCGCTGATGATGGTGTAGGTCACGAGAGCGTTGGGGCCCTTGAGGTAGCGAGAATGATCAATGAGCTGTTAGCGTCTTATCAGGACGCGGTCCATCATGAAACAATTATCTGCGCGGTGGAGATGACCCACGTTGAACTCCTCTCCGTCTACTCAGAGGTAAAAAGTTACATCTGATTGATTGATTGGTGATGAAAGTCTTCCTATCTGGAAGGAAATCAGATTATTCCAGCACAATCCGGATCAAAGTCCGACCTTTCGCTGACTTTTTGGTCGGGTTTTATTTTGCATCTGATCCGAAATCAACATGGCTTGCCTCCTAGGAAAACAACTTCATTCAAGACTTGGAGACTCTCTCACTCTGGAGGTTCATCAAGTTCCTCTTATAGAACAGCGACTGGATCCTCGGGTACTAAGCATGCTTTGGAACCGGAGAGGACGCCTGAAAGGGCCTGACGACAGAAGCCTGACGTTTAGCTGCTGTGTTTGGGACAAAGGAGATCAGACAAGAGTCTCACCCGCCGTTTTACACGTAAAAGAATTAAAAAAAAAAAAAAAAAAACATCAAAAAGCGTCTGCCATTCTTTGGGAAGAGGCGGGTACTCTGGTTACAGCTAAGCTAAAAGGGACCCCTTTCAGTCACGTCTGGAGGGACGCTTTTTGATCCCGGCCCGGACACAATGGGAAGGCTTATATCGGGATAAAGTGTATTAGCATATTTACTGCCTGGCGAAGTTGACAATTGAAATCACATGACATGGTGGTCTCATTGTAGCGACCACGGTCTGGTGGTATGTGACTACATCCCAGTGGGCTGAGAGCTAGCAGGGGTGTCAGTTGCTAGCCTGAAGTTTGGAAGAAGTCAGCCACGGCATATCCCACATGGTAGAGTGAAAAAATCTCCTCCATCCCGTGTGGAAGTGGTAATTCGTAAGTTGACTTATTACGCTTTTTCAACTTTTCTGACCTATAAATGTTCTGAGAATGTTTTATTCTCGTGTTAAACGATGCAAAAGTTTAAGATAATGAAGTTTGGGATGGCTCTGAACGCTCGGTTTTGCTAACTTTGTGACTACATAACAGTGGGCTGAGAGCTAGCAGGGGTGTCAGTTGCTAGCTTGAAGTTTGGAACTAAAGGACTTGCCTTCACACTATTACGAAATCAGCCACGGCATGTCCCACATGGTAGCGTAGAAAAAAAGTTTTCCTCCCATCCCATGTGGAAGTGGTAATTCTTAAGTTGACCTATTATGCTTTTTTTACTTTTCTGACATACAAATGTTCTGAGAATGTTGTATTCTCGTGTTAAATGATGCAAAAGTTTAAAATAATGAAGTTTGGGATGGCTCTGAACGCTCGGTTTTGCTAACTTTGTGACTACATCCCAGTGGACTGAGAGCTAGCAGGGGTGTCGGTAGCTAGCTTGACGTTTGGACATAAAGATCTTGGCTTACATTACCTTCAGTAATGTAAGAAGTCAGCCACGGCATGCCCCACATGGTAGAGTGAAAAAACCTCTCCTCTCATCCCATGTGGAAGTGGTAATTCTTAAGTTGACCTATTCTGCTTTTTCCACTTTTCTGACTTATAAATGTTCTGAGAATGTTGTATTCTCGTGTTAAACGGTGCAAAAGTTACAGATAATGAAGTTTGGGATGGCTCTGAACACTCGGTTTTTCTAACATCGGCTCATTGTGACATCACAGTGGGCTGAGCGCTAGCAGGGGTGTCAGTAGCTAGCTTGAAGTTTGGACATAAAGGTCTTGGCTTACATTACCTTCAGTAATGTAAGAAGTCAGCCACGGCATGTCCCACATGGTAGAGTGAAAAAAAAACATCTCCTCTCATCCCATGTGGAAGTGGTAATTCTTAAGTATGCTTTTTCAACTTTTCTGACCTATAAATGTTCTGAGAATGTTGTATTCTTGTGTTAAATGATGCAACCGTTTCAGATAATAAGGTTTGGGATGGCTCTAAACGCTCTGTTTTTCTAACATCGGCTCATTGTGACATCACAGTGGGATGAGAGCTAGCAGGGGTGTCAGTTGCTAGCTTGAAGTTTGGAACTAAAGGACTTGCCTTCACACTATTACGAAGTCAGCCACGGCATGTCCCACATGGTAGCGTAGAAAAAAAGTTTTCCTCCCATCCCATGTGGAAGTGGTAATTCTTAAGTTGACCTATTATGCTTTTTCTACTTTTCTGACCTATAAATGTTCTGAGAGTGTTGTATTTTCATGTTAAATCATGCAAAAGTTTCAGATAATGAGGTTTGGGATGGGTCTGAACGCTCTGTTTTTTTAACATTGGCTCATTGTGACATCACAGTGGGCTGAGAGCTAGCAGGGGTGTCAGTTGCTAGCTTGAAGTTTGGAAGTAAAGGACTTGGCTTAAATTACCTTCAGTAATATAAGAAGTCAGCCACGGCATGTCCCACATGGTAGAGTGAAAAAAACCTCTCCTCTCATCCCATGTGGAAGTGGTAATTCTTAAGTTGACCTATTCTGCTTTTTCCACTTTTCTGACCTATAAATGTTCTGAGAATGTTGTACTCTTGTGTTAAATGATGCAAAAGTTTCAGATAATGAGGTTTGGGATGGCTCTGAACGCTCTGTTTTTCTAACATCGGCTCATTGTGACATCACAGTGGGCTAAGAGCTAGGAGTTGCTAGCCTGAAGTTTGGACATAAAGGTCTTGGCTTACATTACCTTCACACTATTACGAAGTCACCCACGGCATGTCCCACATGGTAGAGTGAAAAATGTCTCCTCCCATCCCATGTGGAAGTGGTAATTCTTAAGTTGACCTATTATGCTTTTTGCACTTTTCTGACCTATAAATGTTCTGAGAATGTTGTATTCTTGTGTTAAATGATGCAAAAGTTTCGGATAATGGCTCTGAACACTTAGTTTTTCTAACATCGGCTCATTGTGACATCACAGTGGGCTGAGAGCTAGCAGGGGTGTCAGTTGCTAGCTTGAAATTTTTAAGTAAAGGTCTTGGCTTACATTACCTTCATACTATTACGAAGTCAGCCACGGCATGTTTCACATGGTAGAGTGAAAAAAACGTCTCCTCCCATCTCATGTGGAAGTGGTAATTCTTAAGTATGCTTTTTCCACTTTTCTGACCTATAAGGGTTCTGAGAATGTTGTACTCTTGTGTTAAATGATGCAAAAGTTTCAGATAATAAGGTTTGGGATGGCTTTGAACGCTCGGTTTTTCTAACATCGGCTCATTGTGACATCACAGTGGGCCTTGTGTGAAGTCACTGGCTCCAACCAGCCAGGAAGTCACTTTAGGGCTTCCGTACTGAGACATCCTGATGGACAAACACTCCTTTTTCATGGACATGGTACTACCTCTATTCTGTAAAAAAGTAGGCTCCGCTTGTATCGCTAGCACTTTAGCCGCATATTGTGTCTCTAACATAAAGTCAATAAAGTTATCAGAGTTCTCCGTTTCCTGTGGACTTTTTGTACAGCTTGCGTCTTGCTAGCGCTTCGCTAGCGTCTCATTGCATTACCAGAGACGGCGTCTGAGGTCCAGACTGAGGCCGTCCTCATCTCCAGACCCTGCTGTCATCAATCAGCGAGTCCGGCTCTGGCAATCCCATCAGCCACCTGGGCTGCGGGCCGGAAGCTCACGCTCAAATGCGCGTTGCTAATTAAATTTTAGCTGGTAGCGAGGCAGGTGGGGGAGGACAAACGAGGTTTGGGCGTGGAAAAAAATAATAAAAAATAAAAAAATTAATAAACTCGAAAACTATTGTTTTGCTAAAGTATACGATTAAGGTCGTTTTCTTGACCTTGACTACTTTACGGCTCTCTGAAGACGTCAGGGAGGGGGCCAGGGGGGGGGGGGGGGGGTTAACCAATTAAACAGCAGAAACGAGAATCAGCAGCAGAAGGAAACTCATTTACCAGACGTTTTTTTTTTTTTTTTTTTTTTAACTACCTGCTGACACCCGTCAGCTGTTTCTGTGCACGCTTTCGATTTCACGCACGTATCGCCACCGGCGCTATCCAGGAAAACGAACGCAGCGCCAGCTTTTTTTTTTTTTTTTTTTTCCAGGCTCTGTCCTATATGAGAGCCAAGATGGCAGCCATGTTGGCTAATGCTTCATTTGAGACGACTGGGAGGATCACGCCAAGTCATGGCGCTTACACGGGTGGATCCACAAATGGAAGAAACAGGCGTTATTTTAACAAGAATAAAGTCTAAATATTTTCTGAAAAAAGCCAAATTCTAAGAAAAAAAGTTGCAATCTTATAAGAATAAACTCACAATTTTATCAATTTTATTTTATGTAATTTTAGTAGCATAGAGATTGAATATCAAAGATTTTTTTTTATTTTAATACAGCAAAAATCAGCAGTAATTTTGCAAGTCAAAATATACTTGTTTAAATCATGCAATAAATATTTTACAATAAAAATTATTTAAAAATAATATTTGGAAAAAAATCAGCAGTGATTTTGCAATAATAAAGTCAAAATATACTTTTTTAAATCATGCAATAAATATTTTACAATAAAAATTATTTAAAAATAATATTTGGAAAAAAATCAGCAGTAATTTTGCAATAATAAAGTCAAAATATACTTTTTTAAATCATGCAATAAATATTTTACAATAAACATTATTTAAAAATAATATTTGGAAAAAAATCAGCAGTGATTTTGCAATAATAAAGTCAAAATATACTTTTTTAAATCATGCAATAAATATTTTACAATAAAAATTATTTAAAAATAATATTTGGAAAAAAATCAGCAGTAATTTTGCAATAATAAAGTCAAAATATACTTTTTTAAATCATGCAATAAATATTTTACAATAAAAATTATTTAAAAATAATATTTGGAAAAAAATCAGCAGTAATTTTGCAATAATAAAGGCAAAATATACTTTTTTACAATAAAAATTATTTAAAAATAATATTTGGAAAATACATTTGTGAAAAAAAACAACAGAAATGCAATAAAAACCGTAATATTACAAGAACGAAGTAAAAATATTTTCTGAAAAAGCCAAATTCTAACAAGAAAAAAAGTTGCAATCTTATAACAATAAATTCACAATTTTATCAATTTTATTTTATGTAATTTTAGTAGCATAGAGATTGAATATCAAATTTTTTTTTTATTTTAATACAGCAAAAATCAGCAGTAATTTTGCAATAATAAAGTCAAAATATACTTTTTTAAATCATGCAATAAATATTTTACAATAAAAATTATTTAAAAATAATATTTTGAAAATAAAGATGTTTTCTTATTCTCTCTTATTATATCGAGTAAAAGTAGTGTAAAGATGACTATAGGGGTGTTATTCATTTTTAGAGTGCTCTAATAATATTGATTCATTCATTTTCTACCGCTTATCCTACCAAATATTCATTTTTTAGATAAGGAATCCTGTTTTACTTTTTATTCTGTCTTATTATATGTAATATATCGGGTAAAAGTAGTGTAAAGGTGACTATAGGGGTGTTATTTCATTTCTAGAGGGCTCTAATAATATTGATTCATTCATTTTCTACTGCTTATCCTACCAATTATTTTTATAGATAAGGAATTCTGTTTTACTTCTTATTGTCTCTTATTATATGTAATATATCGAGTAAAAGTAGTATAAAGGTGACTATAGGGGTGTTATTTCATTTCTAGAGGGCTCTAATAATATTAATTCATTAATTTTCTACTGCTTATCCGACCAAATATTCCTTTTATAGATAAGGAATTCTGTTTTACTTCTTATTCTGTCTTATTATATGTAATATATCGGGTAAAAGTAGTATAAAGATGACTATAGGGGTGTTATTTCATTTTTAGAGTGCTCTAATAATATTGATTCATTCATTTTCTACCGCTTATCCTACCAAATATTCCTTTTAAAGATAAGGAATCCTGTTTTACTTTTTATTCTCTATTATTATATCGGGTAAAAGTAGTGTAAAGGTGACTATAGGGGTGTTATTTCATTTCTAGAGGGCTCTCATAATATTAATTCATTAATTTTCTACCACTTATTCTACCAAATATTCCTTTTATAGATAAGGAATTCTGTTTTACTTCTTAATCTGTCTTATTATATGTAATATATCGGGTAAAAGTAGTATAAAAGTGACTATAGGGGTGTTATTTCATTTTTAGAGGGCTCTAATAATATTGATTCATTCATTTTCTACCGCTTATCCTACCAAATATTATTTTTATAGATAAGGAATTCTGTTTTACTTCTTATTGTCTCTTATTATATGTAATATATCGAGTAAAAGTAGTATAAAGGTGACTATAGGGGTGTTATTTCATTTCTAGAGGGCTCTAATAATATTAATTCATTAATTTTCTACCGCTTATCCGACCAAATATTCATTTTATAGATAAGGAATTCTGTTTTACTTCTTATTCTGTCTTATTATATGTAATATATCAGGTAAAAGTAGTGTAAAGGTGACTATAGGGGTGTTATTTCATTTCTAGAGGGCTCTAATAATATTGAATCATTCATTTTCGACCGCTTATCCTACCAAATATTCCTTTTACAGATAAGGAATTCTGTTTTCTTATCACCGTCGGGTCTGGAAGCGATTAACCACGATAAAGAAGGAATTACCGTAAAGCGTTTTCATTTCCCGAGGTACCAAGACAATGTTGTTTTCTGTCAAGGTGCATGAATTCATGCTCATGCATGATGAAGTGGGAATTAGCATGCTGTTATTAGCATAATAAAAGCACATTTCCTTGAACGGGAATCAGTCAGAAAGCCTTGAAAGTCCAACAAATGGACAAAGCAGCTGCATCCACGGCGTGAAAAAAAAACGAAAAAAGGTGGCGATGTTGATTTTGATGCTGGGGCACCTGTTGTTGCCATTTTCCTCATTAAAGCTGCACATTTTCCACAGGAGTACAGAACGGTCATAAAAAAAAAAAAAAGAAGTGAGAGGTGAGAATCAAAGACGTTTAAAGCTTTAACCCATTGCTTCGTTTTTATGAGCGAAGGACGGGAAAACAGATGCCGAGAGACACCATTTTACTTTTTTTAAGACGATGTCTGAATCGTGGATGTCAGCTAGTCAACGGTTTGATCCCTCGGAGCAAGATTCCTATGTCAGGATATGGTAAACATCCCCGAAATCTGTTTTTTTTGTAACTTTTTTTTAATTCCGGTTTAATTTTAGGGCGATCCGCAAACTAAAACAACTAAATTATGTCCCTAAAATCCATACAGTCCGTATAATGTTCCAAGAAAAATGCCCATAAGCGCTACTTTATGACTTTACTCACACGCGAGGGAACGAGTGCGACGCCCGGGGGGGGGGGGGGCGAGGCGACAGCTGCAGGTTCAAAGTAGCGTGGGCTTCGTCGTTTCAACGCCGCGGCTTTAATGTTTCATATTCCGACTAAGTTGATAGAGAAGAGTGAGGGGGGAAGGGGAGGGGGGGGGGGGATTAGAGCCTCTTCCTCGGGGATTGTTGGCATCTCGGATAACGTCCAAACGTGACAGACAGACGGGGGGGGGGGGGGGGGGTTTAAGTGGAGTGGGTCAATGTGTTGGTATGCCACAGCAAACAAGAGTTGTAATCTGCCTCGGTCAGGTGTGACAAAGGTCAAAGGTTAAATTTAGGAAGGGGGTGTCATCACGCCTGGTAATCCCAACTTTGTTACCTATGATGTCATCGATATCCACGCTCTCTCTCTCTGCTCGGCCTTATGGGGGGGGCAGGAAGCCCAAACTTTTAATCTAATTAATTCTCATAATTTTCATAACTGCATTCAAGACTGGCATGATGACCACAGAAACTGTATAAGGTTCCTAAAATATTGTGACAGGTCAATAACACTCAAAAGGTTATTACTTAGGCCTATAAATATTTTTTTTAAATCATGCAATAAATATTTTATAATTAAAATAATTTAAAAAAATAATATTTAGAAAATAAATTTGTGAAAAAAAAACAACAGAAATGGAATAAAACAGCCGGAATAAAGGAATAAAAATGTAATAAAGTCAAAATATTTTCTGAAAAAAAGACAAAAAAAAAAGACAAAAAGTTGCAATTTTATAAGAATTTTATGAGGAAAATCAATGTCATTTTAGTAGCATAGAGATTGAATATAAAATGTTTTTTTTTATTTTGATACACCAAAAATCAGCAGTAATTTGCAATAATAAAGTCAAAATATACTTTTTTTAATCATGCAATAAATATGTTACAATAACAATAATTTTAAAAATAATATTTGGAAAATAAATTTGTGAAAAAAGAACAACAGAAATGGAATAAAAGACGTAATTTTACAAGAATAAAGTCAAAATATTTTCTGAAAAAAAAAAACAAATTCTAACAAGAAAAAAAGTTTATAAGAATAAACTTACAATTTTATTCTGAAAATTAATGTCATTTTAGTAGCATAGAGATTGAATATCAAATAATTTTTATACACCAAAATTCAGCAGTAATTTTGCATTAATAAAGTCAAAATATATATTTTTTAAATCATGGAATAAATATTTTTAAATAAAAATAATTAAAAAAATAATATTTGGAAAATAAATTTGTGAAAAAAGAACAACAGAAATGGAATGAAAGCTGTAATTTTAAAATAATAAAGTCAAAATATTTTCTGAAAAAAGCCAAATTCTAACAAGACAAAAAGTTGCAATCTTAAAAAGAATAAACTCACAATTTTATGAGGAAAATTAATGTCATTTTAGTAGCATAGAGATTGAATATCAAATAATTTTTTATACACCAAAATTCAGCAGTAATTTTGCATTAATAAAGTCAAAATATATATTTTTTAAATCGTGGAATAAATATTTTTAAATAAAAATAATTTAAAAAATAATATTTGGAAAATAAATTTGTGAAAAAAGAACAACAGAAATGGAATAAAACAGCCAGAATAAAGGAATAAAAATGTAATAAAGTCAAAATATTTTCTGAAAAAATGACAAATTCTAAAAAGACAAAAAGTTGCAATCTTATAAAAATTTTATGAGGAAAATTAATGTCATTTTAGTAGCATAGAGATTGAATATCAATTTTTTTATACACCAAAAATCAGCAGTAATTTTGCATTAATAAAGACAAAATATACTTTTTTTTAATCATGCAATAAATATGTTACAATAAAAATAATTAAAAAAATAATATTTGGAAAATAAATTAAAAAAAACAACATAAATGGAATAAAAGCCATAATTTTACAAGAATAAAGTCAAAATATTTTCTGAAAAAAACAAATTCTAACAAGAAAAAAAGTTGAGATTTTATAAGAATAAACTTACAATTTTATTATGAAAATTAATGTCATTTTAGTAGCATAGAGATTGAATATCAAATAATTTTTTATACACCAAAATTCAGCAGTAATTTTGCATTAATAAAGTCAAAATATATATTTTTTAAATCATGGAATAAATATTTTTAAATAAAAATAATTAAAAAAATAATATTTGGAAAATAAATTTGTGAAAAAAGAACAACAGAAATGGAATGAAAGCTGTAATTTTAAAATAATAAAGTCAAAATATTTTCTGAAAAAAGCCAAATTCTAACAAGACAAAAAGTTGCAATCTTATAAAGAATAAACTCACAATTTTATGAGGAAAATTAATGTCATTTTAGTAGCATAGAAAATAAATATTAAATATTTTTTTTAATTTTTATACACCAAAAATCAGCAGTAATTTTGCAGTAATAAAGTCAAAATATACTTTTTTTTAAATCATGCATTAAATATTTTTAAATAAAAAGAATAAAGTCAAAATATTTTTCTGAAAAAAGCCAAATTCTAACAAGAAAAAAAGTTGCAATCTTATAAAGAATAAACTCACAATTTTATGAGGAAAATTAATTTTAGTAGCATAGAGATTGAATATCAAAGATTTTTTTTTTTAATTCTACACCAAAAATCAGCAAATTTTGCAATAATAAAGTCAAAATATACTTTTCTTAATCATGCAATAAAAAAATTAAAAATTTGCAAAACTGAATCATATTTTCAATGACCTCGCATGGCCCACCTGCAGTACCACCACGGCCCACGGCCCACACTTTGCAAATCCCTGCTACAGTGCATACTAAAATGCCAACATTACCTCGTCAGCATCCGTGGCCGTCAGCTGCATGATCTTGAAGCCGTCCCCGACGTTCTCCTCAATGGTCACATCCAGGATATCGTTGGGGAAGACGGGCGGGTTGTCGTTGACGTCCTGCAGCGTGATCTCCACCTGGATGGGAAGAAGGAACGCCGTAGTTTCTGTTAGCGCCAAACTGGACACTACCCAATGAAACATGCAATATTTCATAACATAACTGATATTTCAGTTGATTTTTGTGTGTGAATGCTCACGGGTTTATTTTACCGCATGTAAAATTGTGGGAATTTTGGGAAAATTGGGTTACTCAAAAAGTGTAAATAAAACTAAAATAAAGTAAAAATATAATGGGTATAAAGTCATAATTACAATAATTACTTTATTACACCAATAAAGTTGAAATAGTTCTCATTTTGACTTTATTTTTGTATAAAGTCAAAAATTAAAATTAAAATTAAAATTAAAATTAAAATTAAAATTAAAATTAAAATTAAAATTAAAATTAAAATTAAAATTAAAATTAAAATTAAAATTAAAATTAAAATTAAAATTAAAATAAAAATAAAAATAAAAATAAAAATAAAAATAAAAATAAAAATAAAAATAAAAATAAAAATACATTCATTTTCTACCACTAATCCTCACGAGGGTAAAATTGTGAAAATTTTGGAATAATTGGGTTACTCAAAAAGTGTAAATAAAACTAAAATAAAGTAAAAATATAATGGGTATAAAGTCATAATTACAAGAAGAACATTTACACCAATAAAGTTGAAATAGTTCTCATTTTGACTTTATTTTTGTATAAAGTCAAAAATGTAAGAGAAAATTTAGAAAAAATAAAAATAAAAATAAAAATAAAAATAAAAATAAAAATAAAAATAAAAATAAAAATAAAAATAAAAATAAAAATAAAAATAAAAATAAAAATAAAAATAAAAATAAAAATAAAAATAAAAATAAAAATAAAAATAAAAATAAATTCATTTATACGCGAGAGGCGTGGTACACCCTGGACTGGTCGCCATCTTGTGAAATTACCGCAGATTTTTTTTCAATTTTTGCTGATTTTGTTTATTGTTTCTTGTACTATTACAACTTTCACAAAACTAAAATATTATTATTTGATATTTCAACATTATGCTACATGAAACCATGTGTAGGAAATGACTAAAAAGAGGCCGTCAAATGTCAACAATGGGTGCCCCCACCCCCTCCCCCCTGCATGCCGCAAGCACACAATGAGTCCCAAGGCCATGAATGAGGAAGGAGGCGGGCGCGATGGGGGGGGGGGTTGGTAGTGGTTGTTCATACCCAGCAATTGCCAGGAATACTACGCTTCATTCCGAGTGTCACACATTTCTACTTTGCTCCAACAATAGCAGGGAAGTGTTCCTAACAGCTGGCACGGGGGCCCACAGAGACGACCTGCAACTCAACAAAACGGCCTGACTCGCAAAGAGCTAAACACTATGGCCGACCATGCACAAAATACTACCTCAGGGGTGTCCAGATTTGCAGCCTGTGACTGTTTTCATCAGTAATTTTGCAATAATAAAGTCAAAATATCCTTCTTTTAATCATGCAATAAATATTTTACAAAAATTTTTAAAAAATTACAAATTAAAAAATAAAATTTGCAAAAATGAATCATATTTTTAATGACCTCACACAGCCCACCTGCAATTTTTGTTTTATTTTTATAGACCAAAAACCAGCAGTAATTTTGCAATAATAAAGTCAAAATATACTTCTTTTAATCATGCAATAAATATTTTACAAAAATTAAAAAAAAACAATTAAAAATTTAAAAATAAAATTTGCAAAAATGAATCATATTTTTAATGACCTCACATGGCCCACCTGCAATTTTTTTTAATTTTTATAGCCCAAAAATCAAACGTAAATTTGCAATAATAAAGTCAAAATATACCTCTTTTAATCATGCAATAAATATTTTACAATAAAAAAAAATAAAATAAAATTTGCAAAAATGAATCATATTTTTAATGACCTCACATGGCCCACCTGCAATTTTTTAAAAAAAATTTATGGCCCAAAAATCAGCAGTAAATTTGCAATAATAAAGTCAAAATATACCTCTTTTAATCATGCAATAAATATTTTACAATAAAAAAATAAATAAAATTTGCGAAAATTAATCATATTTCTGATGACCTCACATGGCCCACCTGCAATTTAAAAAAAAAAATTATAGACCAAAAATCAGCAGTACATTTGCAATAATAAATTCAAAATATACTTATTTTAATCATGCAATAAATATTTTTAAATAAAAATAATTTAAAAAATATTATTTGGAAAATAAATTTGTGAAAAAAGAACAACAGAAATGGAAAAAAGAGCCGCAATTTTACAAAAAATAAAGTCACAATATTGTCTGAAAAAGCCAAATTCTAACAAGAAAAAAAGTTGCAATCTTACGAGAATAAACTCACAATGTTATGAGGAAAATTAATTTTAGTAGCATAGAGATTGAATATCAAAGATTTTTTTACAATTTTTATACACCAAAAATCAGCAGTAATTTTGTAGTAATAAAGTCAAAATATACTTTTCTTAATCATGCAATAAAAAAATTAAAAATTTGCAAAAATTTTCAATGACCTAATAAAGACAAGAATAAAGTCAAAATATTTTCTGAAAAATCCAAATTCTAACAAGAAAAAAGGTTGCAATAAAAATGTAAAAATAAAATTTGCAAAAATTAATCATATTTTTAATGACCTCACATGGCCCACTTGCATTTTTTTTTAATTTTTATAACCCAAAAATCAGCAGTAATTTTGCAATAATAAAGTCAAAATATACTTTTTTTTAAGTATGAGAGAACTTCAGCAGAAGGAACAGTAGAGAAAAATAAATATATTTTTTTAAGATGCTAAGCTAACAAACTCGTTACCTTGATTAACAGTAAAATACTGTAATCATTTACCGTTCCCAGAACTACAAATATGCATATAAAAGTATTTTTCAGTATACCACCATGTATTTGGTCAACACTTACATCAATCACATCAATGACAAACTGTCCATCTGATGTGCTAGCATCTTCTCGACGTCATTGTGGACTTATTAAACCAACTCCGGAGTCGGTCGGTGCTCTCCTAATTGTAAAAGAATTAGAGGCCTCGTGGCCCAGAAGTGGCACAAACAAGCCAAACAAGCGACAGCGCCCGAGCCCGGGCCCGAGCCCAGGGACCGGGGCGAAGTCAACAAACAATGAATATTTATTCCCCGCCCTGTGTGTCCCCCCTTGATGTGTAAATAATGCAAGGCCCACTTGTGAGGAACCAGCTAATTAGGTTAGAAGTGGAGGCTTTGGAGAAATAATGATGCTGGCAGTTTGCATCGCCCCTCACCCCTCTTTCCCGTCTCCTGTCTCCCAAAGGGGGAGAAATATTCCAAAGTACAAAAATGTGTCAACGGGAGAGACGAGCGTGAGGTCACCGAAGCACGGTAGGTAAAATACACGAGTTGACGCGCTAAATGATTATGTTTCACCAAAGACCTGTTTCAAGTTGCAAGCGTCTGCCAGACTGTTTTGGAATATTTATGGGCTAGGATGAGTGATTCCCGGGTCGAGTCCGTCCTAAGCCCCTCCCAGTTATGTGACCTCCAGGGAAAATGATGAAATGAAAACTAGTCCAGCAACATTTCATACATCCATCTTCTCGTAATATTTTGACTTTATTCTTGTGAAATGATCGCAGATTTTTTTCAATTTTTGCTGATTTTGTTTATTGTTTCTTTACGACTCTAAAGTGACATAATTTTTTTTTCATAATATAATGTTATTCTCATGAAATTGCTAATGTTTCTGGTTAATTTACAATATTTTTCTCATAATATTTTGACTTTATTCTTGTGAAATTACCGCAGATTTTTTTTTAATTTTCACTAATTTTGTTTATTGTTTCTTTTAAAAACTAAAATATTATTATTTGATATGTCAACATTATGCTACTAATATTATTATTTTTCCTCATAATATTACAAGATTATTCTTTGGGTAGAACATAACCTTTTCTGAATATTTGGAAATTTTTCTTGTTAGTTTACATTTTTCTTGAAATATTTTGACTTTATTCTTGTGAAATTACTGCAGTTTTTTTTGCTGATTTTTTTATTGTTTCTTGTACTATTACGACTCTAAAGTGACATAATTTTGTTTTCATAATATGATGTTATTCTCATGAAATTGCAAATTTTTCTTGTTAATTTACAATATTTTTCTCATAATATTTTGACTTTATTCTTGTGAAATTATTTCATATTTTTTAACATTTTTGCTGATTTTGTTTATTGTTTCTCGTACGACTTAAAAAAATAATATATATATATATATATAAATATTTGATATTTCATAATATTCCTCATAATATTACGAGTTTATTCTCTGGGTAGAACATAACTTTTTCTGAATATTTTGACATTTTTCTTGTTAGCTTACATTTTTCCCGGAATATTTTGACTTTATTCTTGTGAAATTATTGCAGTTTTTTTTTTTTTTGCTGATTTTGTTTTTTGTTTCTCGTACTATTACGACTTTTACAAAATTAAAATATTATTTGATATTTCAACATTATGCTACGAATATTATTTTTCCTCATAATATTACGAGTTTATTCTCTGGGTAGAATACAACTTTTTCCGAATATTTGGACATTTTTCTTGTTAGTTTATATTTTTCTCTGAATATTTTGACTTTATTCTGATGAAATTACTGCAGTTTTTTTTTTTCAATTTTTGCTGATTTTGTTTTTTGTTTCTTGTACTATTACGACTTTTACAAAATTAAAATATTATTATTTGATATTACAACATTACTACTACTACTACTAATATTATTACTTTTCTTCATAATATTCCGAGTTTATTTTCTGGGTGGAATACAACTTTTTCCGAATATTTGGACATTTTTTCTTTATGCTACTGAAATTATGTTATTTTCGCTCATAATATTACGACAATATTCTCATAAAATGACAACATTTTGTGGTAATATTTTGACTCTATTCTTGTCCAGGTACACCCTGGACTGGTCGCCAGCCAATCACAGGGCACATATAGACAAACAACCATTCACACTCACATTCATACCTATGGACAATTTGGAGTAATGCTAATTAACCTAGCATGGTTTTGGAATGTGGGAGGAAACCGGAGTACCCGGAAAAAAAACCCACGCATGCACGGGGAGAACATGCAAACTCCACACAGAGATGGTCGAGGGTGGAATTGAACCCTGGTCAATCACAATGAAGATCACAATGTGTGTGAAAATCCCGAAAATCATTTTGTTCTGGGAATCTCAGCAGACAAAGATATCCTTGAAGATTCCAGTTAGCGTCTCAAATTCCCGGTTCCGCTTAATCCGACCATCAAGCATTTACAAACCACACCCAGACTCTAAAACCGATTCCCACAACTTCTTTAGCCGTCCATCAAACATTCTTTTCCCCAAAAGTCCCCTTCTCGACTGAAGAGTCGTCTCTGCCGTCTGATGCAATAAATCTCGGATCTCTCGCTTTTACTTCTGAGTTTACCGTTCGAAATCTAAAAACCGTATGAAAAACGACATTTATCGGAATTCAACGTCTTCAATTCTGGATCTGCCAAATCTTGTAGACTCCAAAAAAAGGGCCGATTCTGTTTGAAAACATCTTTTCCTAATTAATTCCTAATAATTTCCTAATTAGCCAATAATATTTCAACATTATTCATCTAAGGTGACATTTTTTTTTTCATAATATGATGTTATTCTCATGAAATTGCACATTTTTCTTGTTAATTTACAATATTTTTCTCGGAATATTTTGACTTTATTCTTGTGAAATTACCGCAGATTTTTAATTTTTTTTTGCTGATTTTAAAAAAAAACTAAAATTATTTGATAATTCAAGATATTATTTTTTTCCTCATAATATTACAAGTTTATTCTCTGGCTAGAATACAACTTTTTCAGAATATTTGGACAATATTTTTGGAAAATCACCGCTATTTTTTTTTTTGCTTTATTTCAACTTAATGCTAATAACTACATTTTTTCATAATATGATGTTATTGTCATGAAATTGCAAATTTTTCTTGTTAATTTACAATATTTTTCTCGTAATATTTTGACTTTATTCTTGTGAAATTACCGCAGATTTTTAAAACATTTTGCAGATTTTTTTAAAATTATTTGATAATTCAAGATTATGCTACTAATATTATTTTTTGCCTCATAATATTACGAGTTTATTCTCTGGCTAGAATACAACTTTTTCAAAATATTTGGACAATATTTTTGGAAAAATACAGCTGTTTTTTTTTCTTTATTTCAACTTAATGCTACTAAAATTATGTTATTTTTGCCTCATAATATTACGACGATATTCTAATCAAATGACAACATTTTGTGGTAATATTTTGACTTTATTCTTGTGAAATTACTGCAGATTTTTAAAAAAGTTTGCTGATTTTTTAAAAACGAAAATTATTTGATAATTCAAGATTATGCTACTGATATTTTTTTTCCTCATAATATTACAAGTTTATTATCTGGCTAGAATACAACTTTTTCAGAATATTTGGACGATATTTTTGGAAAATCACAGCTGTTTTTTTTTTGCTTTATTTCAACTTAATGTTACTAAAATTATGTTATTTTTGCATCATAATATTACGATGATATTCTAATAAAATGACAACATTTTGTGGTAATATTTTGACTTTATTTTTGTGAAATTACTGCAGATTTTTAAAATTTTTTGCTGATTTTTAAAATACGAAAATTATTTGATAATTCAAGATTATGCTACTAATATTATTTTTTTTCCTCATAATATTACAAGTTTATTCTCTGGCTAGAATACAACTTTTTCAGAATATTTGGACGATATTTTTGGAAAATCACAGCTGGTTTTTTTTTTGCTTTATTTCAACTTAATGCAACTAAAATTATGTTATTTTTGCCTCATAATATTACGACCATATTCTAATAAAATGACAACATTTTGTGGTAATATTTTGACTTTATTCTTGTGAAATTACCGCAGATTTTAAAATCTTTTTGCTGATTTTTAAAAAACTAAAATTATTTGATAATTCAAGATTATGCTACTAATATTATTTTTTTCCCTCATAATATTATAAGTTTATTCTCTGGCTAGAATACAACTTTTTCAGAATATTTGGACAATATTTTTGGAAAATCACAGCTGTTTTTTTTTTGCTTTATTTCAACTTAATGCTACTAAAATTATGTTATTTTTGCCTCATAATATTACGACGATATTCTAATAAAATGACAACAACATTTTGTGGTAATATTTTGACTTTATTCTTGTGAAATTACTGCAGATTTTTAAAATTTTTTTGCTGATTTTGTTTATTGTTTCTCATACTATTATGACTTTTAAGAAACTAAAATATTATTATTTGATATTTCAACATTATGCTACTATTATTTTTACTTTTTTTTACTTTTTTACGGTTCGAAATCTAAAAACCGTATGAAAAACGACATTTATCGGAATTCAACGTCTTCAATTCTGGATCTGCCAAATCTTGTAGACTCCAAAAAAAAAAAAAAAAAAAAAGATGGATATTCCTCAGGATAGTTCAAAGTCAGATCTTCAGTAAAGCGTCTTCAACACTTTTGATCAGGATCGATTCCGTCTGTCAAATGTGGGCCTGCGGTGCAATTCATCAGGCGACCACAGTCATCACGACTCGGCTATTTGAGCGTGCCGGAGACGGGAATGTGCACACAGACAAAGCTGGAAAACGGCCAAAACCTCAACCGAGAGAAAGTCAGGATACGATCATGTTCGAGTCCTCCTTTTTCCTCGCCCTCCGATTTTTTTTTTTTTTTTTTTTTTACAGACAAACAAAAGCTGGGAGTCTGCACTGGATCACAAAGCACCTTGGCCTTATGTAACCGACAAGAAGGAGCTGGGGGGGGGGGGGGGGGGGGGCGTCCGAGGGAGTATCAGGACAATGTGGGACAAGTGGTTCTAATAAAAGGGGATCGCTATCCTCTCAGCGGACCACTTCACCACCTGTTCAAAGATTGTTCATCTGCAGCAGGCGCCCCCCCCCTGCAAAAACCGATGCCAAGCCAGTCCAGTTCCCCCTGTAGAGCGTTTTTGGGTCCATAATCCAACGTAACAAATCATTGTTTCTGGATTCAAACCTTGATGGATTACCCTGTGATGCTACTTTATGTCCGTCTCTATTACATCTCCCTTGGATGGAAATGTAATTAAGACATAAGAAAGTGTCTTCAAAGTGCGGCGCCAATTCAAAACCATCAGCGAAAAATAACCCAAATTGGGTTCGATAGCTTCGACAATCTTCTACTGTGATGAAAGACGAAGAAATAAAATAAAATAATTAAGCAATTTGTGCCAAGTGGACTTTTAGACGTTCCCTAAATTACGTATCGGCGGTCTGTCTTCGGCGGTGACACTGAACACATCGTCACATCATCCCTCGTCATGATCCGCAATTACGCCAAAGAAACTTCACGGAACATCAAGAGAAGAGAAAATGATCAAAAAAAAAAAAGATGGCGGCTGTTTGAAAACATCTTTTCCTAATTAATTCCTAATCATTTCCTAATTAGCCAATAATATTTCAACATTATTCATCTAAGGTGACATTATTTTTTTTATAATATGATGTTATTCTCATGAAATTGCACATTTTTCTTATTAGTTTACAAAATATTTCTTTTAATATTTTGACTTTATTCTTGTGAAAATACCGCAGATTTTTTTTAAATATTTTTGCTGACTTTTAAAAAACACAAATATTATTATTTAATAATTCAATATTATGCTACTAATATTATTTTTTTTCCTCATAATATTACGACTTTATTCTCTGGGTAGAATACAACTTTTTCTGAATATTTGGACAATATATTACTAAAATACTAAAATACTAATTTCTTGCTAGTTTACAAAATTTTTCTCGTATTATTTTGACTTTATTGTTGTCAAATTATGGCAGATTTTTTTTTATTTTTGCTGATTTTGTTTATTGTTTATTGTTTCTTGTACGACTTTCACAAAACTAAAATATTATTTGATAATTCAACATTATGCTACTAATATTATTTTTTTTCCTCATAATATTACAAGTTTATTCTCTGGGTAGAATACAACTTTTTCAGAGTATTTGGACAATATTCTTGGAAAATGAGAGCTTTTTTTTTTGCTTTATTTAAACTTTATACTACTAAAATGATGTTATTTTTCCCTCATAATATTATGATAATATTCTAATAAAATGACAACATTTTGTAGTAATATTTTGACTTTATTCTTGTGAAATTACCGCAGATTTTTTTATAATTTTTGCTAATTTTGTTTATTGTTTCTAGTACTATTAAGACATTTACAAAACTAAAATATTATTATTTGATATTTCAACATTATGCTACTAATATTATAATTTTTTCTCATAATATTACGAGTTTATTCTCTGGCTAGAATACAACTTTTTCCAAATATTTGGACATTATTTTTGAAAAATTACAGGTTTTTTTTGCTTTATTTCAACTTTATGCTATTATAATGATGTTATTTTCCCTCATAATATTACGATGACATTCTCATAAAATGAAAAAAAAATTGTGGTAATATTTTGATGCTTTGTCGCTGTTTTTTTCTGCATTTTTAGATTGTGCTGTGAAATTAAATTGCACATTTTTCTTGTTGGTTTCCAACAATTTTCTTGTATTATTTTGACTTTATTCTTGTGAAATTACAGCAGATTTTTTTTTAATTTGCTAATTTTGTTTATTGTTTCTCATACTATTACGACTTTTACAAAACTAAAATATTATTTGATATTTCAGCATTATGCTACTAATATTATTATTTTTTTCTCATAATATTACAAGTTTATTCCCTGTGTAGAATACAACTTTTTCCAAATATTTAGACATAATTCTTGGAAAATGACAGCTGTTTTTTTTCTTTTTTAATTTTAATTTTATGCTACTAAAAATTATGTTATTTTTTCTCATAATATTACGACGATATTCTCGTAAAATGACAACATTTTGTGGTAATATTTTGACTTTATACTTGTAAAATTACTACTGACTTTTGCATTGTCGCTGTATTTTTTCTGCATTTTTAGAATGTGCTGTGGGCCAATACAAATTACAACCTCAGGCCTCAAACCGCCCCCGGGTCTCTTACGGACACCCCTTTTGTAACGCCAAAAAAAAAAAATCTGAGAATTCTAACTTCATTCCTAAGTCATATAGATTAAAGAGCAGAGTGTGGAGAATGTAATGCAATACGTTACTGCTAGTGTATTACTGTGTGTGTGTGTGTGTGTGTGTGGTGAGCGTTAATCCAAAACAGGACTTGGATTGTTTGTCGAGAAGCTCTCGGCACACACACACACACACACACACACACACACACACACACACACACACCCCTGGAGCCTCTGTTGATGCGAACCCAGAACATTGACACCCTGTGGACAATTGAAGTTAGCATTTCGTTACAAATACAACCCATTCAATTCCCTAAAGTCGACTGTTTTCATGTTTCTGTCCTCCCAAAACTACTTTTTCTTGCTATTTGCCCTGCCGCTGTTCTGTGGGAAAGGCACCGACATAAAATGGAGGTATGAAGTCTTACAGTTCCACATGTCCAAAAGGAGTAGGAAGAAGCAAAGCTTATTAAATCCTACCCCTCCATCTGGTACTTTTACAATCACTAACTGTTACATTTGATCACTTCCTGCTTTCCCAATATAATTTAAGATTTTTTTTTATTTTAATTTTAATAGGAAAAGCAGGAAGTGGTCAAATTTAAATTTAAATTTTCAAAATATTTCTTAGTTGGGGGTAATGGTTTAATTTCATTTGAACATGCATCAGATTACAATTGAATGCATCCCATAATCAGTTCACAGTTCCACATGTCCAAAAGGAGTAGGAAGAAGCAAAGCTTATTAAATCCTACCCCTCCATCTGGTACTTTTACAATCAGTAACTGTTACATTTGTTCACTTCCTGCTTTCCTAATGTAAGTTTTTTTGAATTAATTTTTTTATTTTAATTTTAATTTTTACAATCAGTAGTGGTTACATTTGATCACTTCCTGCTTTCCTAATATAATTATTTTTTTAATTATTTATTATTATTTAGCAGTAATTATTTATAAAATTATTTTAATTTTAATTTTCAAAATATAAATTTTCAAAATATAAATTTTCAAAATATAAATTTTCAAAATATTAATTTTCAAAATATTAATTTTCAAAATATTAATTTTCAAAATATTAATTTTCAAAATATTAATTTTCAAAATTTTAATTTTAATTTTAATTTTAATTTTTACATTTGTTCACTTCCTGCTTTCCATAATACAATTTAAGTTTTTCTTTGTTTTTTTTTTTCATTAGCCACAAGTAAAGATGTTTTCTACTCAAGCCAAAGATATTTGGATGGGAATAAAAAACCCCGAATACTCGGAACAAGTTGTGTCAGTTGGCTTCCCAAAGACTTTCTGAGCTGCCTTTCATTGCCGTGAAAAGCCCGATCACACTCATTCATATATGTCTGACAAATAAGCCGCCCCCCCTAACACCCCCCTCCCCAACCCGCCGTCATACCGCACGCATCTTCTTCTACGGACTTCCGTCCCCACGACCAGGACGCCTTAAACATGTTCATTATCATCAAGATGGCCCTTTTTTTGGAAGGAGCATCCATCTTAATTAGTGGGCCATTTGTATGCCCTTCAACCTTCCGAGACAACATAGCATGGGAAGGAAGACAAATTCCGGGCCTCTGAGACTTCATTAGCGGCTTAGAAAAAAAAAAACTAAACGAACGTCAATAACCTCGCCTTTTTATTATGTCCCGCTGTTCATTCCCTGCTTTTGCTTTTGAAGGATCGGAAAACCTTTGGAGTTCCACATCATTCCGGGAAGTCTCTCGGAGTTTGACATCGGCGCATCGGCGACTCCGATTCAGACATCAACTGTTTGTCAGCTTTCTTTAGCATTGAAGCTAAAAAGGAGCTATGTAGCTTTGACACTGCAGCAAAAGCTACTTTTGCTGTTTTTTGTTTTATTTAAGGGGGTTAGGGTTGGGGGGGGGGGGGGGGGGGGGGCAAAGTCACCCTGACTATTTCCCAGCTTCAGATGCAGTATCGGAGCAGTAACAGAGGCGGGACAACACATGTCGGAGATGCCGGGATCAGAGTGTTACGTTTAGCGCCTGACGCAGTGTCCTGTTTTGCTGGGTTCTGTGTGAAATGCACGTGTACAACAATAAACTTACAAAAAATTAAATTACAATTAAATTTAAAAAAATTTAAAAAAAAATTAAAAAAATTTAAAAAATTAAATTACAACAAGAAAGTTACAAAAAATTAAATGACAATTAAATTAAAAATGTTTTTTTTTTAGGGGGGTTAGGGTTAGGGGGGGCAAAGTCACCCTGACAATTTCCCAGCTTCAGAAACAGTATCGGAGCAGTAACAGAGGCGGGACTACACATGTGCACAAGGGGATTACACAATGCCGGGATTAGAGTGTTACATTTATCGCCTGACGCAGTGTCCCGTTTTGCTGGATTCTGTATGAAATGCACGTGTACAATAATAAACTTACAAAAAATTTAATTACAATTAAATTTTTTTAAAAAATAAAAAATTAAATTACAACAATAAACTTACAAAAAATTTAATTACAATTAAATTAAAAATGTTTTTTTTTTTTTTAGGAGGTTAGGGTTAGTCACCCTGACTATTTCCCAGCTTCAGAGGCAGTATTGGAGCAGTAACAGAGGCGGGACAGCACATGTGTGCAAGGGGATTACACAATGCCGGGATTAGAGTGTTACATTTAGCGCCTGACGCAGTGTTCCGTTTTGCTGGGTTCTGTATGAAATGCATGTGTACAATAATAAACTGCATTAATTAAATTAAATTAAAATAAATTACAACAATAAACTCACAAAAAATTAAATTACAATTAAATTAAATATTTAAAAAATTAAATTACAACAATAAACTTACAAAAAATTAATTTAGAATTAAATTAAATATTGAAAAAAATAAATTACAACAATAAACTTACAAAAAATTAATTACAATTAAATTAAATATTAAAAAAATTAAATTACAACAATAAACTTACAAAAAATTAAATTACAATTAAATTAAAAAAAAACAAAACATGAAATTACAACAATAAACATGTGTAAAAAAAAAAGTTTTTAGAAGAAACGCTGTCAAAAATCCAAACTCTGCCCATCGGTCAGGATACCTGAGCTAATAAAACAGTAAAAAGTTTGGACCAATTGTCACAACTTTATGTGTCGCGCTTCTGGTGATGCTACATTTCGATGCTACATTTCAACTAGAACCTTTGCTTTCAAGAGTGGATCAGCCTCAGTTGCTTTTTTTTTGTCCTCTTTCTGCTGGCACGCTTGAACGCAACTCAATAGACAAGAGACAATCTGTCTTAATTGTCCTTCGAGGAGGCGATTAATTGTTCCTAAAAAGTCCTAAAAGGCCCGTGGAGGCTTCCATGCTTCCAAGAAGCTCATCTCTTGTGTCTCCACGTTCATCCATAACACTTCTCGGGTCTCGGGTCAGAAGTTGAGCATTCATTCTGTGGACGTTTGCTTTGTGGGAGCTTTTTGAGTCTTTGGGGTCGAAAGCCCACTTGAAAACAAGGCTGTGGTTCTTCAGCTGACCTCTGCCGACAAATATTTTATGGATCAGGAGAGGAAAATTCTTTGTCCGGAGTTTTTCTTTAGTCTCGGACAATCAAAAGAGGAGCGCATCCCGAACAATTCCCAGCTCCAAGACTGAACTTAGGGAAGGTCATCGGGTCTTTTGGACAGAAAAGACACTCCGCAAAGGAGCGTTCACCCTGCTCTGTACAAAATTACTTTTATGACTATGAATTATTTCCGTATCCCTTAACTTAAATATGTTAAGTGGTAATTTTACAAAATTACAAAAAAAACAAAATAAAGTTGTAATTTTTGGAAAATTACCAATTAAAATATTTAAAATAATATTTAATCTCTATGCTAATAAATTTAAAATTTTCCTCTTAATATTAAAAATAAAAAAATATTTAAAAAATTATGAATAAAGTCAAAATATTATGGGAATAAAGTCATAATATTAGGTGAAGAAAGTTTACTTAAAGAAGAAAGTTTAAAATATATTTAAATATATTTACTATTAAAATATTAGGAGAAAAATAATGCCAATTTATTAGCATGAAGATGAAATATTTAAGTTTTAAGTGGTAATTTTACAAGAAAAAAAACGAAATAAAGTTGTAATTTTTGGAATATTAGATTGGGGAAAATATTTTAAAAATTACGTGAATAAAGTCAAAATATTATGAGAATAAAGTCATAATATTAGGTGAAGAAGAAAGTTTAAATATTTGGAATTTATTTTTTTAAATAATCAAATAGTTGGTATTAATAATAGGCGTTTTCATCTATATAACAAAGCTGAGATGCAATTTTTTATTGAAATGTAGTACATAACGTCTTGGCATATGTACATGTATTACTAAAATATTTGGTCGCTTGGCCAGGAAAAAGTTGTATTGAATAAACTATTAACTATTAAAATATTAGGAGAAAAATAATGTCCATTTATTAGCATAGAGATTAAATATTTTAGTTTTAAGTTGTAATTTTACAAGAAAAAAAATGAAATAAAGTTGTAATTTTTGGAAAATTAGATTGGGGAAAATATTTTAAAAAATATGTAAATAAAGTCAAAATATTATGGGAATAAAGTCATAATATTAGGTGAAGAAGAAAATAAAATAGTTGGTATTAATTGGCATTTGGTCGCTAGGTCATCAAGTCTGCGGCCTCCAGCTCTCCGCTACGTTTGAAACCGAACGTGGGCTTGCGTGCGTGGTTGTACGTCGCCGTCACCGTCTCATACGCGTACTTATCCGTGCTCCGTGGCATGCGCTAATATCCAAAGGAATTTGCATCCGCTTTTGATGCCATTTGTTCGACTAATCCGCAAAGCCCACCTCCTCATTGCGGCGGAACCCTCAGAAACGGCGACCGACGTGTGTGTGATTTACGAGCTCAACGACAATGAACCACCGCCGGTTATTCATGTGTAAATTCTCGAGTAAGAATACGCCATGCGATAATTTAGCCGCCATTTCCGAAATCAATACATAAGATTCCATATGAGCGTCCATTGAGCCACATGACAAAATGGCTGCCTTTCAGCGTATGATAAACACGCATTATCAGCATTCAGGTGGAGCGAGACGCACCAAATGTCCTGCTGTTGCATTGACGCCGTTCGCCCCAACCCGGGATTGTCACCACGGCAACCGACAGACGGCGTACAGATTTCATAATAAGACGCGAGTGAATGGGACGGCGTTTTTTTTTTTTGGCAGCTCATAATAATCGTGTCCAATCAGATTGGGGGAGCTCACCTTTTCTTTTAATAAGTCGTTAAAATTCCACCCGCGGATCGGTTTTCCCACACAGGATGCTTACGAGGCAGAGCGCAAACAAACAAGCGAGGCATTGGCGTGAGATTATGACAAAATCTTCTCACCCCCCCCCCCCCCAAGGAACAGTCCATCTAGTGTTTGTTTCACATGAGCATTTTCTTTCTTGTCGTCTTACATTTTAAGAATAAAAAAAAAAAAAAAAAAAAACAGGTCCGCGCCAGGCCCAACCAACGCAGCGCATTTGACCGCCTCATTCTCCGTCTGTCTGACCTTAATCTGGATTAGTTGATTTTCTTCCCCGGGATTAACAGCCTGTGGCGTAATTAAACATCAGACCATTCAGCTTCAATCCTGCTCGTGTTCCAACGAGGCTGCAAAAAAAAAAAAAAAAAAAAAAAAACAGGAAGAAAGCGTCCAACTTTGGGGTTCCATGCGTGGGAACAGAGTGACGCTTTTTGGGCGACGCCATTTTTAAACAATGTGGACTCACGCCTGCATAGACGAGATAACAAAACGAATGGATGGACGCCGTCGGGCAAATTCTTCACTCATTTTCTTTTATTGTAAAATATAACTACATAGAGGCTGCACGGTGGTCGAGTGGTTAGCATGCATGTCTCGCAGCTAGAAAACCCGAGTTCAATTCCACTCTCGAGTTTGCATGTGAGTGGGTTTTTTCCAAGTACTCCGGTTTCCTCCCACATTCCAAAAACATGCTAGGTTAATTAAAACAGATCGTAACTACAACATCTCATACACGTACAGAGAAGAAGAAGATGTAGCAGGAAGCATCGTTCATTTCATTAATTTTCTACCGCTTATCCTCACCAGAAGAGAAAACCCACGCATGCACGGGGAGAACATGCAAACTCCACACAGAGATGGCAGAGGGTGGGGAAAGACAAAATATGAAGCCAAAAAGTTACCACTTCCACACAAAATAGGAGGAGAACTCATTCATTCATTCATTTTCTGCCACTTATCCACACAAGGGTCGCGGGGGTGCTGGAGCCTATCCCAGCTGTCTTCGGGCGAGAGGCGGGGTACACCCTGTATGGGCCAATTAACCTAGCATGTTCCAAAAACATGCTAGGTTAATTGGCGACTCCAAATTGTCCATAGGTATGAATGTGAGTGTGAATGGTTGTTTGTCTATATGTGCCCTGTGATTGGCTGGCTGGCCACCAGTCCAGGGTGTACCCCGCCTCTTGCCCGAAGACAGCTGGGATAGGCTCCAGCACCCCCCGCGACCCTCGTGAGGATCAGCGGTAGAAAATTAATGAATGAATGAGTTCTCCTCCTATTTTGTGTGGAAGTGGTAACTTTTTGGCTTCTTATTTTGTCCTTTCCCCACCCTTGGCCATCTCTGTGTGGAGTTTGCATGTTCTCCCCGTGCATGCGTGTTTTTTTTCCGGGTACTCCGGTTTCCTCCCACATTCCAAAAACATGCTAGGTTAATTAGCGACTCCAAATTGTCCATAGGTATGAATGTGAGTGTGAATGGTTGTTTGTCTATATGTGCCCTGTGATTGGCTGGCTGGCCACCAGTCCAGGGTGTACCCCGCCTCTCGCCCAAAGACAGCTGGGATAGGCTCCAGCACCCCCTGCGAATGAATGAATATCAATATCAGCATATTCCAACATTGGTTGTGTTGCTGTATTATGCAATATGCTTGTCCATGAATGAGCATGTGGTCAAAAGAGCGTCGTTTCCTATCTGGGTTGAGGGACAGAAACCATGAAGAACAGATTCCCCATGCTTAGGCACCCAATGTTATTTGAATGAGGTGCTAAGCATGTGGAGGACTTGTTTTGGAGACAAATGGCCTCCAGCATCCCAGCGGTTATCACCTGCTTCCAATTAACACTACACTCATTAATATCAGCACCGTGCCACAAAGAAGACAACTTTCCCTTTCCGTAGCTTTGTTTGGAAGAGGGAATATATTTATCTGACCTCAATTCATACGAGAATCATCCGCAAGTTGCCCTCTGACGTCCGTCACCACCTTAAAGTCTCCGCAATCAGCGCATCAACAGCTGGGGAGGCCATTAAGACCCCGTCAGTGTCGTGTGTTTGTGGGAAAAGCTGACAAATATTTGGACGCTAATGAATGGAGGCTGTCACCGGGAAGGCGAACGTCTGCACTTGGGGGAGTTTGGAAGGGGGACACAAATAGCAAAGGAAGGCTCGGCATAATGTGATGTCTGAGAAATCTGGTTTTGCAGATGTTTACTGGGTCTGGCTTCGAATAAAATCTAAAATCTACTGTGACGTTCCCGAAGGCTCAGCTGGGTTCAAGTGTGGCAGCACTCGTGCATGCTTCCACCATCATACTTGACTGCAGACTACTTTGTGCGACACAACACCTTTCCACTCGATTAACCACAGCTCCCTATTGTTGGCAGCACTCGTGCATGCTACCACCATCACACCAGTTTGTGCGACTCAATGTCAGAGCACATGCTGTAATCCATCTTTCCACTCGATTAACCACAGCTCCCCATTGTTGGCAGCACTCGTGCATGATACCACCATCACACCAGTTTGTGAGACACAATGTCACAGCACATGTTGTAATCCATCTTTCCACTCGATTAACCACAGCTCCCCATTGTTGGCAGCACTCGTGCATGCTACCACCATCACACCAGTTTGTGTGACACAATGTCACAGCACATGTTGTAATCCATCTTTCCACTCGATTAACCACAGCTCCTGAGTGTTGCAGCACTCGTGCATGCTACCACCATCACACCAGTTTGTGCTACACAACATCACAGCACATGTTGTAATCCATCTTTCAACTCGATTAACCACAGCTCCCCATTTTTGGCAGCACTCGTGCATGCTACCACCATCACACCAGTTTGTGCGACTCAATGTCAGAGCACATGCTGTAATCCATCTTTGCACTCGATTAACCACAGCTACCCAGTGTTGGCAGCACTCGTGCACACTACCACCCTCATACTTGACTACACACCACTTTGCGCGACACAACGTCACAGCACGTTGTAATCCATCTTTGCACTCGATTAACCACAGCTACCCAGTGTTGGCAGCACTCGTGCACACTACCACCATCATACTTGACTACACACCACTTTGTGCGACACAACGTCACAGCACATGTTGTAATCCATCTTTCCACTCGATTAGCCACAGTTCCCCAGTCTTGGCAGCACTCATGCATGCTACCACCATCACACCAGTTTGTGCGACACAATGTCAAAGCACATGCTGTAATCCATCTTTCCACTCTATTAACCACAGCTCCCCAGTGTTGGCAGCACTCGTGCATGCTACCACCATCACACCAGTTTGTGTGACACAATATCACAGCACATGCTGTAATCCATCTTTCCACATGATCAATCATAGCTCCCCAGTGTTGGCAGCACTCATGCACACTACCACCATCATACTTGACTACACACCACTTTGTGCAACACAACGTCACAGCACATGTTGCAATCCACCTTTCCACTCGATTAGCCACAGCTCCCCAGTGTTGAAAGCACTCGTGCATGCTACCACCATCACAATTATTCACCAAAACACCTTACAAGACCGGAAAAAATCTGTAGTTTTCATGTTATTGAAAATTGAAGTCGCCAAGAAAAGTATGTTTGATGCACGAATGATGATGGTCCCCGGTACCGGCAGCACTCGCGCACACTACCACCATCATACTTGACTGTACACCATCATACTAGCATCATACTACTATGACACAACGTCACAGAACATGTTGTAATCCATCTTTGCACTCGATTAACCACAGCTTCCCAGTGTTGGCAGCACTCGTGCACGCTACCACCATCACAAATATTCACCAAAACACCTTACAAAACCGGAAAAAATCAGTAGTTTTGATGTTATTGAAAATTGAAGGCGCCAAGAAAAGCATGTTTGATGCACGAATGATGATGGTCCCCGGTACCGGCAGCACTCGCGCACACTACCACCATCATACTTGACTGTACACGATCATACTAGTATCATACTACTATGACACAACGTCACAGAACATGTTGTAATCCATCTTTGCACTCGATTAACCACAGCTTCCCAGTGTTGGCAGCACTCGTGCACGCTACCACCATCACAATTATTCACCAAAACACCTTACAAAACCGGAAAAAATCAGTAGTTTTGATGTTATTGAAAATTGAAGTCGCCAAGAAAAGCATGTTTGATGCACGAATGATGATGGTCCCCGGTACCGGCAGCACTCGCGCACACTACCACCACCATGCTTGACTTGGTAAGGCCCAATTATCTTCTGACTGGCTTGTGTTGCCAGATATTTAGACAATAATGTTGGTGTGTTGACTCATTTCCAGTGGATACTACTACTATCTATCCTGCTATACAAGCTGTACACTGACTACTCTAAAGTATATCCAAGTTCCAAGACACATTAAGGCGCATGAATGTACCACCGTCACACTGTTGGCTCTTTGTCTTTCCACACGCATTTGTGTGTAGCACTCATGTTCAGCATGAAAAATGAGCGACATAATTAAACCACAATTGACAGTAATTAAACCTTCCCTCCAAATTTAGACGAACGAGCGACGCCGAACCAGAAGCCAGCACACGGCCATGAATTGACTTGACAACTCGGCCGGGAGAGGATTTACAACCTGAGTGACGTTACAACACCGCCAGCTAGATTCTCTCCTCTGCACGTGTGGAATCCATAAACGCCACAACACTTAAGTTTCGCCGAGAGAAGAACATCTGGCTCGCTTCTCTTTCTGTTTTTTTACTCGACAAATGAAGCCGCTGGCTCATCAGCGTACATCAGCCATGATGTCAGCAGTCATCAGGACCAATGTTTTTTTTTTTTTTCTCTCCATTTCAAAACAAGATTTCCTGAAAAGGATGAAGAAGGCTTTTAGCAAAGAACTTGGACGAGAAGTACACGAGGTGGGAAGATCTGAGATGGCATCATATTAAAGCTGGGTTAGGATAAACAGTCACCAGGCAGGAGACAAAGACCAGCTGAGGCTGGAAAGGTTGAGCGAAAACCCAAAGGGGGGAAAAAAAAAAACATTTAGAGTTCCAACCCCTCACGTCTTATCATACAACATTTGGAGAGAATTTAGCCTCATAAAACCTCAAAACCTCCTAAAGTCAGGAAGTGAAGCGATACAATGGATCCAGATTCAGCAGTCACAACTTGTAATCAAAAACTCTACAGTTTGGGCTTAGAATGACATATTTTATAATCAATTATTTTATTCCGCACAATAAGACCAGAACAAAAAAAGAGGTTCTGAATATTCGCTAAAATTTTGCGCGGTGGACGAGTGGTTAGCACTCATGCCTCACAGCTCGGAAACCCGTGTTCAATTCCACCCTCGTCAATCTCTGTGTGGAGTTTGCATGTTTTCCCAGTGAATGCGTGGGTTTTCTCCCGGGACTCCAACATTCAAAATATGTAAAAAGATGTAGCAGGAAGGATCGTTCATTCATTCATTCATTTTCGCTTATCCTCACGAGGGTCGCTAAGGGGTGCTGGAGCCTATCCCAGCTGTCTTCAGGCGAGAGGCGGGGTACACCCTGGACTGGTGGCCAGCCAATCACAGGGCACATATAGACAAACAACCATTCACACTCACATTCATACCTATGGACAATTTGGAGTCGCTAATTAACCTAGCATGTTTTTGGAACATGCTAGGTTAACATGTTAATTGGCCAGTCCAGGGTGTACCCCGCCTCTTGCCCGAAGACAGCTGGGATAGGCTCCAGCACCCCCCCACAACCCTCGTGAGGATAAGCAAAATGAATGAATGAATGAACGATCCTTCCTGCTACATCTTCTTCGTCTCTGTATGTGAATGAGATGCTTTAGTTACGATGCATCTATGGACAATTTGGAGTCGTTAATTAAACCGGAGTACCCGGAGAAAACCCACGCATGCACGGGGAGAACATGCAAACTCCACACAGAGATAGCCGAGGGTGGAATTGAACCCTGGTCTCGACCACCGTGCAGCCCCTTCCTCGCTAGTTTTTTTGAAAAAAAAAAAAAAGTTTTCTATAGAAACAATTTGCTGACTTTGAGGCCTCGGCCCGGAGGTTCCAGGCTGCAAAAGCGAGTGTCTCGAAAAGCCGTTCAACGTCTGTGTTGCAGCTTTGCGACAAAAACACACAAACACATTGTTCCCTCTGCGTCTGCTACAGATTGTGTTGGCCGGCAAAAGCATTTGACTCAACCACTTCCAAAAACAGCAGAATCTACAATCGAGCTCTAATGGCCCGCAACCTTTCTTCTTCTGGCTCATTATTTGGTTCTACTTCTGCAGCTCAAGTGGCAGACGGAACCCAAGAGAAGAAGCTATAAACAGACACAGTATGGAAAAGGAGGAACATATTTTACCGTCAGAGAGACGATTTAACAACAAAAAACACCTGCAGAATCAATGAGAAAAGTCCAAAACTTTGATCACTTAAATAAAACTAAATTCATAAATAAAACTGCAAATTTCCTCTGCAGAATCAATGAGAAAAGTCCAGTTGCTGCCTGTGCTGTTCCACTCCAGTCCTGATGGAGGCACTGGTAAAAACTTTGATCACTTAAATAAAACTAAATTTATAAATAAAACTGCAATTTCCTTTGCAGAATCAATGAGAAAAGTCAAGTTGCCGCCCGTGCTGTTCCACTCCGGTCCTGCAGGAGGCACTGGTGAAAACTTTGAATACTTAAATAAAACTGCAATTTCCTCTGCAGAATCAATGAGAAAAGTCCAGTTGCCGCCTGTGCTGTTCCACTCCAGTCCTGAAGGAGGCACTGGCGAAAACCTTTATCACTTAAATAAAACTAAATTTATAAATAAAACTGCAATTTCCTTTGCAGAATCAATGAGAAAAGCCAAGTTGCCGCCCGTGCTGTTCCACTCCAGTCCTGCAAGAGGCACTGGTGAAAACTTTGATCACTTAAATAAAACTAAATTTATAAATAAAACTGCAATTTCTTCTGCAGAATCAATGAGAAAAGTCCAGTTTTCGCCTGTGCTGTTCCACTCCAGTCCTGAAGGAGGCACTGGTGAAAATTTTGATCACTTAAATAAAACAAAATTCATGAATAAAACTAATTTCCTCTGTTGCCGCCCATGCTGTTCCACTCCAGTCCTACAGGAGGCACTGGTGAAAACTTTTATCACTTAAATAAAACTAAATTTATACTTAAAAAATCAATGAGAAAAGTCTAGTTGCCGCCCGTGCTGTTCCACTCCAATGCTGCAGAGGGCATTGGTGAACTTTGATCACTTAAATAAAACTAAATTTATCAATAAAACTGCAATTTTCTCTGCAGAATCAATGAGAAAAGTCAAGTTGCTGCCCGTGCAGTTCCACTCCAGTCCTGCAGAGGGCACTAGTGAAAACTTTGATCACTTAAATAAAACTAAATTTATCAATAAAACTGCAATTTCCTCAGCTTTTATCCAAGACACACTTGGTTAAATTTTGCTGAATTTTGTCCCCACTGCGCGGTACCTTCTCGACCCGACACAGCTCTGCTCGCCATCGACCAGGTACTATGTTACCCCTCGTTTTCCATCGTCAAAGTTATTAAGACGAGATAAGCACAAAATACTCCGAGAGGTCAAAAGAAGTCGCGAAAAAAAAAGCCCGAAAGTGCGAGGACAAAGTGTCCAGACTGTGCGGCGTGAGTTTTACTGTCTAACTAGTTAATAGTGACTAACAGGCCTCGGCCATGTGAGGCGGCCATTCATTCGTCCAGACGTCGTGATTAATCCATGCTGGGCTTTGGGAGCGCAGGCAGCGTGCGTCTATATGGAAAACAGGCGAGGGAGGAAAAAGAGAAGGCCTTTCTTGTCTCTATCTCACAAGGCTGGCAGGGCCTAATTGCTTAATTTCATAAAGGGGGGGGGGGGTGCTAGTTGAGGCCCTAGCTGGTTTTAGCATCGCTATACGTTCAGCTTCCCACGTCTTTGTTCCTAAATCGGGAGGAAGAAGCTGTGGGGGAATAAGGCAGTTTAGGAATGACACTTCCCATTGTTTTGATATTTTATATATTTTATATATTTTATATATTTTATATATTTTATATATTTTATATATTTTATATATTTTATATATTTTATATATTTTATATATAATATCATTGCAAAACAAGCAACCACAATTATTAATTTGTAATTGATTGAAATTGATGGCAAAGAGGAAAAACATGATGATAACCATAGAACCAGAAGTGGAACTTACTTACATGTCCATGTCTGGCGGTATCACTGTAACGTATTTTTACACTAACAATGTACTAACAATGAAATATTTAAGTTTTAAGTTGTAATTTTACAAGAAAAAAAAATAACGTAATTTTTGGAAAAATTAAATTGAGGGAAAATATTTTAAAATTACTTGTATAAAGTCAAAATATTACGGGAATAAAGTCATAATATTAGCTCAAGAAAGTTTACTTAAAGAAGAAAGTTTAAATATTTGGAAAATTACAAAAAAGTTGGTATTAAAATGCAGTTTTTATTGAAATGTAGTACATAACGTCTTAGCATAAGTATATTACTAAAATATTTGGTCGCTCATTTTAAAAATGTTTTTAGTAGGTTAGCCTATTCCCTGAAAAAAAAAAACGACATGATCAAACTATTAAAATATGAGCAAAAAATAGTCATAATAGTCAAAATATTATGGGAACAAAGTCATAATATTAAGTGAAGAAAGTTTACTTAAATAAGAAAGTTTAAATATTTGGAAAATTAAAAAAAAAAGTTGGTATTAATAATAGGCGTTTTCATCTATTATAACAAAGCTGAGATGTTTTTTTTATTGAAATGTAGTACATAACGTCTTAGCATATGTACATGTATTACTAAAATATTTGATCACTAATTTTAAAAGTGTTTTTAGTAGGTTAGCCTATTCCCTGAAAAAAAAAACGACATCATCAAACTACTAACTAATAAAATATTAACAAAAAATAATGTCAATTTATTAGCATAGATATGAAATATTTAATTTTTAAGTGGTATTTTTACGAGAAAAAATAAATAAAGTTGTAATTTTTGGAAAATTAGATTGAAGGAAAATATTTTTAAAATTACTTGTATAAAGTCAAAATATTATGGGAATAAAGTCATAATATTAGGTGAAGAAAGTTTACTTAAAGAAAAAAGTTTAATGATTTGGAAAATTAAAAAAATAATAAATAGTTGGTATTAATAATACGCGTTTTCATCTATAAAACAAAGCTGAAATGCAGTTTTTTATTGAAATGTAGTACATAACGTCTTAGCATAAGTAAATTACTAAAATATTTGGTCGCTCATTTTAAAAGTATTTTTAGTAGGTTAGCCTATTCCTTGAAGAAAAAACGACATGATCAAACTACTAACTATTAAAATATTAGCAAAAAAATAATGTCAATTTATTAGCATAGAGATGAAATATTTAAGTTTTAAGTGGTATTTTTTACGAGAAAAAATAAATAAAGTTGTAATTTTTGGAAAATTAGATTGAGGGAAAATATTTTAAAAATTACTTGTATAAAGTCAAAATATTATGGGAACAAAGTCATAATATTAAGTGAAGAAAGTTTACTTAAATAAGAAAGTTTAAATATTTGGAAAATTTAAAAAAAAGTTGGTATTAATAATACGCATTTTCATCGATAAAACAAAGCTGAAATGCAGTTTTTTTATTAAAATGTAGTACATAACGTCTTAGCATATGTACATGTATTACTAAAATATTTGGTCGCTCATTTTAAAAGTGTATTTAGTAGGTTAGCCTATTCCCTGAAGAAAAAACGACATCATCAAACTACTAACTATTAAAATATTAACAAAAAATAATGTCAATTTATTAGCATAGATATGAAATATTTAAGTTTTAAGTGGTATTTTTTACGAGAAAAAATAAATAAAGTTGTAATTTTTGGAAAATTAGATTGAGGGAAAATATTTTAAAAATTACTTGTATAAAGTCAAAATATTATGGGAACAAAGTCATAATATTAAGTGAAGAAAGTTTACTTAAATAAGAAAGTTTAAATATTTGGAAATTTTAAAAAAAGTTGGTATTAATAATACGCATTTTCATCTATAAAACAAAGCTGAGATGCAGTTTTTTTTATTGAAATGTAGTACATAACGTCTTAGCATATGTACATGTATTACTAAAATATTTGATCGCTAATTTTAAAAGTGTTTTTAGTAGGTTAGCCTATTCCCTGAAGAAAAAAACGACATGATTAAACCACTAACTATTAAAATATTAACAAAAAATAATGTCAATTTATTAGCATAGAGATGAAATATTTAAGTTTTAAGTGGTATTTTTACGAGAAAAAATAAAGTTGTAATTTTTTGGAAAATTAGATTGAGGGAAAATATTTAAAAATTACTTGTATAAAGTCAAAATATTATGGGAATAAAGTCATAATATTAGGTGAAGAAAGTTTAAATATTTGGAAAAAAATAAATAGTTGGTATTAATAATAGGCGTTTTCATCTATATAACTTAAATAAATCATAAATAGGGAACCTTTAAAGTTGTGTTTCACTGCTGCAACTCAAGGTAATTTTGTAATTCATTTCAGCTCCCCCCCCCCCCACAAAGAAACTAGTTATGTGTCCTTTTGCCAACTGCATGAACATATTTCATATTTTCTTCAGTATGAAACTAAAGCTCGCTCATCTTGGAATAACGTTGGCAATAAAAAGGCTCCGTGCAGGACGTTGCTTCCCCAAGTTTCCATGAGAGGTTTTTCCGTATATGTCGTCGCTCCACTTGGGAGTGGTTCTTCCTCTGGAGAGGGTGCATGACAATTTTTTTTTTTTTTTTTTTAACGCTTAAGTGTAATGTTGTCATCCATGGATGGTTCAAGTTCCCATCCCTGTGCTGTCTGTATGTATTGTTAAATTAAAAACATAAATGCCTGACATAAAACTGCTGAATGCCGAATAAGCCCCTCTACCTGCCAATACCCACACATAAAACTTTAAATTATTATTATATATTTTTTATTATTTTATATATATTTTTATAATTTTTATTATTTTTTATTATTTTTATTATTTTATCACATTATATTATTTAAATTATTTGTGCAATTTACTGTTTACACTGTACATTGTTGTTCATATTTGATGTCATTTATTTATTTATCTATTCATCTATTTAGTCTCCACATTATTATTATTATTATTATTATTATTATTATTATTATTATTATTATTATTATTATTATTATTATTATTATTATTATTATTATTATTATTATTATTATTATTATTATTTATTCTTTTTCTGCTGTGTTATTGTGCAATGACAATAAAGGAAGACTATCTATAAAACAATCAAACATAAATGGCATTTATTTAATTTATTATACTAGCAGAAAAATCCCTTTATGTGTAATTATTTAACTCATCATTTATTTATTATAATGTAGTAAAATATTGTGTATCCCATTTTTAATATTTTTTTACATATTTAATTGACATATTTTATATATTTATTATTATATTTTTATATTTATATTTTTCTGCTGCTCAGGACAATGAGGTTGAATTTATTGCAGTATTATTTTTACCTTTTAAATTGATGGCAAAGAGGATAAAGATGATGATAACCATAGAACCGGAAGTGGAACTTCCTGTCCGTTTATTTTTAAGATTTTTGTGTACAGTTAATAAATGGCCCGAGTTTGACCCTGAAACAGATTTCCATGATTTTCTATCGGAAAAAAACACGCTTCAGGAAGTAGATTGTGTTCCAAATATAATCACGCTTCCATGACTGATGTTTAAATGGTTGCAGGCAGACATGAAAAAAAAGTCTCCATCAGTTACCGAGGACCAAAGCAGTCGCCACACAAATGATCCCGTCGTGGGAAAAAAAACGGAAAGGTACGATGGAAAAGTCTCTATCAGTTTGGCATCACCGTTCTCCTGGATATTTGCCGCTAAAAACCGAGTCAAAGTAGACCTGGTGAAGATACCATCACCAGGGTTTGCGTGACATGTGACAAGCGTACCGCCGCCTTTCCGCCCAACTTGACCCCCAGTCCTTGCACCGTCCCAGCACTGGTATGAAGAGCATATCATATGAAGAACGTATGGTCGGAATTCTGCTTGAATCGGAGCCTTCAGAGCCGATAAAAAGCCGAGCGTAAACATTCTCCCCATTAGGGAACTGGCGGCCCAGCAGCTTTGGCCTCAAAGCGTTATCTGCAAAACGAACTCCGTCTGAGTGATTCACGACAGGGAGGCGGCGGGGGGGCTTTGAGATGAGCCAGGTCTAGGTGCACCGCCCTCCCACTGCCCCCCCGCACCCCACCTAAAGGCCAATCCGTCTCCATAAAAATGGCTGGAAATGAAAGCTGGCGTGTCAGCATGTTTGGAACCATGACAATCTTCTCACAAGGGGGAAAAAATGGATGGACTCTTAGACAACGATAAAGCATTAGTCCAACATGCTTGGGGAAGAAAGCCTGACTTTGTGTATTATTACATGTCATTCTGGTTATTTCTACCATGCAATGTCAGGCTTATCATTAATAACCGGCAGGAGGACTATTGTGCCCCCATGCGTGTGCAGGAGGAAACCGCATCGTATCTACCGCGTTGACTTTGTGGCTTATTTCGAATTCCTCTGTTTATTTTTACTGTCCTACATGGCAATGGTCATTAATAACCGGTAGGAGGAGAGATCGCATTGATTATGTGACACATCTACGTTGGGCACCCATATGTGCGGTTGAAAGTGCTTTTCTTTTTTTATATCACTTTGAGTCTTTCTAGTCATTCCCATTGAGTGTGATTATCATTAATAACTGGCAAGAGGAGAGATCGCCTTGATTATATGATACGTATACGTTGGGCACCCATGCGTGTGTGCATGAAAATGAGAAAGTGCTTTTTTGTATCATTTTGACTCTTTCAGGACATTTCCATTGAGTGTGATTATCATTAATAACTGGCAAGAGGAGAGATCACATTGATTATGTGACACATCTACGTTGGGCACAAATGTGTGTGCATGAAAGTGATTTTTTTTTGTATCATTTTGACTCTTTCAGGCAATTTCTATTGAGTGTGATTATCATTAATAACTGGTAAGAGGAGAGATCGCATTGATTATGTGACACATCTATGTTGGGCACCCATTCGTGTGCATTAAAGTGATTTTTTTGTATCACTTTGACTCTTTCAGGCCATTTACATTTAGTGTGATTATCATTAACAACTGGCAAGAGGAGAGATCGCATTATGTGACGCATCTACATTGGGGACCCATGTGTGTGCATGAAATTGATTTTTTTTGTATCATTTTGACTCTTTCAGGCCATTTCCATTGAGTGTGATTATCATTAATAACTGGCAAGAGGAGAGATCACATTGATTATGTGACACATCTACATTGGGCACCCATGCGTGTGCATGAAAGTGATTTTTTTGTATCCTTTTGACTATTTCAGACCATTTCTAATGAGTGTGATTATCATTAATAACTGGCAAGAGGAGATGTTTAGCGACCATGCAATTTTATGTGAATAAGACAGTGCTTTGCCTTTTTGTTTTATTTCAAGTCATTGTTGATATTTTCATTGTTGCTGTTGTCATTGATAACTGGCAGGAGGAGAGATCATATTGATTATACGGCATCTGCGCTTTTGCGGCCATTTGCCATGAGCTAGTGCTTTGAGTGTGTATTCTTTTGAGTCGTTGTGGTGATGTCCAAACATAACTGGCAAGAGGAAAGATTGTGACATTTTCATTGCATTCATTTCATGAAACCAGTGCTATGAATTTGCGTATTACTGACAAACAATCCAGTCAGCCGAAAGCGTTTGCGCTTGGGGCGAGCTAATAAGGATGTGTTCTCACTCGGTTTTATCGAGAAACTGCACAAAGAGCACATTTTTCAAAGCTCACCTGACGGGAGGATAAATTTCGAGGCTGATGGAGGCTTTGGATTTGACCCCCGCGTGCAACGCCAGACGCATGAGCATCCATCAGCGCGGCCACGGCACTTTACAGTTCTATAAAAGTGTTACCCCGTCTCTGCCCGTCTCTAAATCAGCTCGGCAGAAGACAGACGTCGTAAGTAAAGTAAAACTAATAAGCCAGCAGCTAAATCTGAGACGCTTTCATAAATACCGGCCGGCAGTAAAAACGGAGCCTGGCGCACCGTGGGGGGGTGGGGGGGACGCTGTCCTGCTGCTGAGACGTAAAAGAAAAAGATATTTAAAGACTTCCAGCGGCGAGGTCGGTAAAGGATATTGAGTAAAACGGTAGAGATGAAAATGACAAACATTCCCACTTTCTTTCATCACCCACTTCTCCATTTCGGGTCTGGGCGACTGGCTGGATGAGGAATCGGGAAAGATCGAGGGTGTGTGTGTGAGGGGGGGGGGACGGGATAAAAGAACTCGGGGTCCATACAAATGCAAAGGAAGTGGCCAGTCGCTAAGGGCGAGGAAGTTCCCAGCGCCGCCACTTCATTAATTCACGCTATTTAACAAGCGGGATTGTGGTGGGCCTTCTTCGGCCCCCCCAAAGCAACAACAGCGCCATCAGTAACTGACAACCCCCCGGGCGGAGGGGCTGCGGCCTCCGGGGTCGGCACTGCAAACAGAGCCACGGGAAGCAGAACCTCGCCATTCAGGGGGTTCAGCCTTTATTTGTCATCCCTGGTTCCGACCCACCATACACAGTCCCAGTCGGGAGGCCTCTGGGGGGGGGCAGGAGGATGAACCTCCACATTTCCTATTAGAGCCACAGAGAATAGCGCGGGGGGGAGCACATAAGATGCATCAGTGTGGGCATCCTAAACATTTTTTTTTATCACAGAAAAAATATATAATAAAATATAATATAAGATATAATGAATATAATATAAAATATAATATAAATATAATATAAAAATATAATAATATCTAATTTATTTAATATCTAATAATAATATTATAAATAGTGCGATAGGGTGCACATCAGGTGCATCCTAAACATTTTTATTATAGAAAAAATATATAATATAACAATATATAATAAATATAATATAAAATATAATAATATAATAATATCATATATATAGAATAAAATAAATAGCACAAGAGGGTACACATTAAATGCATCAGTGTGGGCATCCTAAAAAAAAAATTATCACAGAAAAAATATATAATAAAATATAATATAATAATATAATACAATATAAAAATATAATATAATAATATAACAATATCATAATATCATATATATAGAATAAAATGAATAGCGCAAGAGAGTGCACATCAGATGCATCAGTTTGGGCATCCTATACATTTTTTTAATCACAGAAAAAATATATAATATAATAATATATTAATATCATATATATAGAATTAAATAAGTAGCGCAAGAGGGTGCACATCAGATGCATCAGTTTGGGCATCCTAAACATTTTTTTTATCACAGAAAAAATATATAATAAAATATAATAATATATAATAAAATATTATCAAATATAATAATATAATAATATCATATATATATAGAATAAAATAAATGGCGTGAGAGGGTGCACATCAGATGCATCAGTGTGGGCATCCTAAACATTTTTTTTATCACAGAAAAAATATATAATAAAATATAATATAATAATATAATATAATATAAAATAATAATAAAATATAATAATATAATATATATAAAATAAAATAAATATGAACGTTTTTAAATTAAATAAAATATTAAATATAACAAGTCTAACTATTAATTACAATTTAATTCAGTTAAATATTATAGCAAACCACAGAGGTTTTGGGATGTTGGCAAGAAGGTTAAAACTGTCATACAAAATTAAAATGAATATATTGGTACCACTCATTTTGACCACAATTAGATTTATCCAAATTAAGAATCCCTTTCCGCAGTCACATTTATTTTTTTTTTACCATCACTGGAATGGTTTTTGTGGTAGAATAACTTAAAAATGCCTGCAGAAAAATGCCATGATTTCGTGATAAAATTCTAAATCGTACAGCGTCAACTTGTGCTTCCTTTTATGGAAACTGTCAATGATTGGAGGATACCATAAAAGTCATTTATAAAGTTTCTTTCAAATTATTTCAACTGTTTTAAAGTCTTTTTAATGACTTTAAAACATGCAACTCTTACTAAAAAACACTCCGCCCTAACGTCGGCTCTAAATCATCCAAATGTGTATTTTATTTTATCCAATAGCAGCTTTACCCAGACGTGCAAAAAAAAAAAAAAAGCCCGCGGGGGGAGGATCCCAATAACGCTGTAAGCCGACAGATCAACGAGGCTCCGAGACCTGTAACGTAACCCCGGCGAGACCTGCACGTGTGAGGTGTGGTATGATCGTGGAAGCCAAGCCGAGGTGATCCTCGGGCAGAATACAAAATCCAAATTAAATTGCGGTAATGCCTGATATGTCTGAGCGAAGGAATCCCTCGTAAGAGATCCCCGGGCCAGGCTGGGGCCTCATATTACTCAGCGTGTCCAAAGGTGTTGAAATGGAGGTTAAATTCCCCATATCTACTATAGCCTTCCACTCCAGCTGTATGTTTATTATCTGGCGCGATGACTGATAATAAACACGTCACATGGTGCTATATTGTCGAGCGGCATTATCTCCAGCTTTAATGATTGTCTCTCGAAGAAAAACGTCTTCTTCCAGGCTATTAAGTCGCCCCATTGGACAATGTGTGTCTCTTAATTACTGATATAGTTATTAAAGGCTGCCAATGGCGGACCACCGGGGTAGCACGGTCACGGAATTATCACAGTTTCCTTTCAGGGTCTGGAGAAATCCTCAAAAGGCTACTTTTTCAGTGTCACACAAGGCTTTCATGGTCTTCTCTTTGGGGGCCCTGGAGGATCCCCACCATGGCCCACAAAAGACGAAACCGAGGGTGCACACACACACACACACACACACAAGTATATTTCTAGTGTGTTTATAGTGAACACCAAAGACAACAACACAATGGTATCATAACCATGAACCTAAGCATGTGTCTCCAAGAAGTACTTCAAAATGTACTTCATACACTTACTCCAGCATAAAGCGGCAAAAAATATTTCAATATTGAACAAAGCAAAATTTGTTCTCAATCAGAAATCACTCCACTCTACCATATCTTACTTATTGTGTGGAAATATGGGCAAATAACTATAAAAGCAATCTTCACTCGCTAAATGTACTGCAAAAAAAAAGGTCAGTAAGGATAATTCATAATGCCGCCTCCAGAGAGGATACTAACTCGTTATTTCTAAAATCACAAATACTTCAACTTGCTGATATAGTTCATCTTGAAACAGCTAAAATTATGCACAAGGCTAAAAATAACTGGCAGGAAATAAAATTAAAATTAAAATTAAAATTAAAATTAAAATTAAAATTAAAATTAAAATTAAAATTAAAATTAAAATTAAAATTAAAATTAAAATTAAAATTAAAATTAAAATTAAAATTAAAAAAATAAATAAAACTTAAATTATTTTAGGAAAGAAGGAAGTGAACAAATATAACAGTTACTGATTGTAAAAATTAAAATTAAAATTAAAATTAAAATTAAAATTAAAATTAAAATTAAAATTAAAATTAAAATTAAAATTAAAATTAAAATTAAAATTAAAATTAAAATTAAAATTAAAATTAAAATTAAAATTAAAATTAAAATTAAAATTAAAATTAAAATTAAAATTAAAATTAAAATTAACCAATTCAAGAAACAATACAATCAGTTGATGTTTGCTAAATAAAGGATGAAGAGTCTTATTAGATATTGATTACCTGATTGATTAGATATTGACACTTACTATGGTACCCATTATGTCATTTTATGGTCATATCACCGCATAATTCAGTATGTGACAAAAAAAAATAAAAAAATAACTATATTAGGAAAGCAGGAAGTGAACAAATGTAACAGTTACTGATTGTAAAAGTACCAGATGGAGGGGTAGGATTTAATAAGCTTTGCTTCTTCCTACTCCTTTTTGGACATGTGGAACTGGGAACTGATTATGTGATGCATTCAATTGCAATCTGATGCATGTTCAAAAGAAATAAAACCATTACAGTACAGTAACAGTAACTGTTCGCTGAAGAAAAAAACAAAAGCGAAAATGAAGTTCCAATGTCTGAGACACCTTGTAAAACATCAAAACAAGTAAGGAAGATTATATCTAATTATCAGATATTACCGTTATTAAAAACACATTAAAAACTGAGGACCTTTAAGTAGCAATAGAAACGCATTGCAGTGATGCAAAGATGTTGGGTGTCCTTCAAGGGAACTAAAGAGGCAGCTACACTAGCGGAAAGGTTAACACAACGTCTAATTGATCATGTGACTGTGACAGGACGACATAATCAATCACAGATAGCTTGAATCGCTGGAAAAAACGGCGTAGTTTGCCGTCATTTACGGTCACGGCGCCATGTGACGAAATCATACATTTGTGGGCGCAAACATGGTCACTAGCGCTAGCAGACACTCCCGATTTTTTTTCCATCCTTTCCAGGCGTTTAATGACTTTAACATACACGGATGGGTAGAACGGGCGGTCGCTACTCCCCCCCCCCCTCCCCCCCCTTAGCCAAACAAGGGGAAATGCCTGGGAATTACCTGTAGGACCCGAGAGATCTTGGCAAACCCGATGCCAGGCCAAAAAGGGCTTCAGTGAAAAACTCTCCCTTCAGCAAACAAAAGACTGAGCCAGGAAACACCCTCGGGGGTAAAAATTTGCTCATTAATTCGACTTAGCGGCAATTTGCACGGTTTGACAATTTGGAGTAATGCTAATTAACCTAGCATGTTTTTGGAATGTGGGAGGAAATCGGAGTACCCGGAGAAAAACCCACGCATGCACGGGGAGAACATGCAAACTCCACACAGAGATGGTCGAAGGTGGGGAAAGACAAAATAAGAAGCCAAAAAGTTACCGCTTCCACACAAAATAGGAGGAGAACTCATTCATTCATTTTCTACCACTTTTCCTCACAAGGGTTGCAGGAGTGCTGGAGCCAGAAAGCATTGACTGACAGAACGTCCAAACAAAAGCGGCATTGAGACATCTTCGCTTGTTGTGGCGGGAATCATTTAAGCTCGATAAGGTTGTTATCCGCCGTCCGTCTTAGTGAAAAGGAAAACTTTTTCCGATCCGGACATTTTTGGTCTGAAATGCTACTTTAACAGACTTTTATTTCAATGCAATGTGCCGTTACGTCTCATTGCTAAGGCTTCGCCATCAAAATGGCTCAGAGCTTTTTTTTTTTTTTTTTTACAGTCGTGTCTTGCCAGGAAGGAACGCAAGCCTCAATTAATTGTCAAACTCCTGCATGAAGTCAAACGGTATGGAAAAAAAAAATAATAAAATTGGCCGAGGGACGATACGGAGAACGTTATGCCTCTTTTCCTTCTGCTTGTGTTCTGCGCTGCTTCATCTGAGTCACGGTGATAAGTGCTGGCGGAAAAAAAGACTGGCTAGGCGTCCTTTGAAGGCAACAAAAGCAACCCAGTGGGACGGTGACATCTCGGCATGGTAGCACGTAATCTCAGCGGTCCCAGGCTGTGCTGCTATTAGCATGACGGCGGCGGACCCAGTCAGATCCTCATCAGACAACCGCGGGACGGAAAAAAAATGGCAGACGGAACTAGAAAAGCAGAATGTAGACCTCCGCCAAGGTGGAAAAGTTTGTGTGGTCTGCTGACAGAACAAAGGATTCCCGGATTTTCCAGACTATAAGTCGCATCAGTTAAAAAACGTATCATGAAAAGGAAAAAAAATATCATATTAATATTAATTCTTCACCCTGTTAAATTAAATACATTATATACATGTATTTACATACTGGCTACAAGTCAAGGACTAGCCAAACTATGCTAAATACAACCTAAAAACCAAAATATGGGTAAACAATTGTTTTTAGATGGTTTAATTACCTTGACGCTGTGTCCGTGTTTATGGTATCATAACCAATAAACAATCCCAAATAAACGTCCCATTAACCTAGCATGTTTTTGGAATGTGGGAGGAAATCGGAGTACCCGGAGAAAAACCCACGCATGCACGGGGAGAACATGCAAACTCCACACAGAGATGGCCGAAGGTGGGGAAAGACAAAATAATAAGAAGCCAAAAAGTTACCGCTTCCACACAAAATAGGAGGAGACCTCATATAGTCATTTTCTACCACTTTTCCTCACAAGGGTTGCAGGAGTGCTGGAGCCTATCCCAGCTGTTTTCGGGCGAGAGGCGGGGTACACCGTGGACTGGTCGCCAGCCAGCCAATCACAGGGCACATATAGACAAACAACCATTCACACTCACATTCATACCTATGGACAATTTGGAGTAATGCTAATTAACCTAGTATGTTTTTGGAGTGTGGGAGGAAACCGGAGTACCCGGAGAAAACCCACGCATGCACGGGGAGAACATGCAAACTCCACACAGAGATGGCCGAGTGTGGGGAAAGACAAAATAATAAGAAGCCAAAAAGTTACCGCTTCCACACAAAATAGGAGGAGACCTCATATATTCATTTTCTACCACTTTTCCTCACAAGGGTTGCAGGAGTGCTGGAGCCTATCCCAGCTGTTTTCAGGCGAGAGGCGGGGTACACCCTGGACTGGTGGCCAGCCAGCCAATCACAGGGCACATATAAACAAACAACCATTCACACTCACATTCATACCTATGGACAATTTGGAGTAATGCTAATTAACCTAGCATGTTTTTGGAATGTGGGAGGAAATCGGAGTATCCGGAGAAAACTCTCGCATGCACGGGGAGAACATGCAAACTCCATACAGAGATGGAAGAGGGTGGGGAAAGACAAAATAAGAATCCAAAAAGTTACCGCTTCCACACAAAATAGGAGGAGAACTCATTCATTCATTTTCTACCACTTTTCCTCACAAGGGTTGCAGGAGTGCTGGAGCCTATCCCAGTTGTTTTCGGGCGTGAGGCGGGGTACACCCTGGACTGGTGGCCAGCCAATCACAGGGCACATATAGACAACCATTCACACTCACATTCATACCTATGGACAATTTGGAGTAATGCTAATTAACCTAGCATGTTTTTGGAATGTGGGAGGAAATCGGAGTACCCGGAGAAAACCCACGCATGTACGGGGAAGAACATGCAAACTACACACAGAGATGGCCGAGGGTGGGGAAAGACAAAATAATAAGAAGCCAAAAAGTTACCGCTTCCACACAAAATAGGAGGAGACCTCATTCATTCATTTTCTACCACTTTTCCTCACAAGGGTTGCAGGAGTGCTGGAGCCTATCCCAGCTGTTTTCAGGCGAGAGGCGGGGTACACTCTGGACTGGTCGCCAGCCAGCCAATCACAGGGCACATATAGACAAACAACCATTCACACTCACATTCATACCTTTGGACAATTTGGAGTAATGCTAATTAACCTAGCATGTTTTTGGAATGTGGGAGGAAATCGGAGTATCCGGAGAAAACCCACGCATGCATGGGGAGAACATGCAAACTCCATACAGACATGGAAGAGGGTGGCGAAAGACAAAATAAGAAGCCAAAAAGTTACCGCTTCCACACAAAATAGGAGGAGACCTCATTCATTCATTTTCTAAACCAGAGTACCCGGAGAAAAACCCACGCATGCACGGGGAGAACATGCAAGGCCGAGAGTGGAATTGAACCCTGGTCTGGATGGAAGATTTTTTTTTAGAAAATGAAGCAATCACAAATTGATCTTTTATAAGTAACACAAAAATATGATGTAAGATTGACGGACCAATCAACTGCACCGACCGCCTCCAAAAGCAGCATCTTAGACGACAAGCGTGAGGTCATCGGTGATGAATGGAAGCTGATAAAAACACAGGTCTGGTCTCCTGCTAAACCTGGGTGACAATCAAGAGAAGTTTCTTTTTAATTGGGTTATCTCAACTTTCTCAGGGAGGACGCCAAGCGGGGGTTGATCCTCATCCTTGACCTCACTTTCTGGCAACTTTCACTTCTTGAGCCCGGGATGAGGTATTATATATTACCGCTAACTTTCCAAGTGACCCATTTTTTTACCCAGCATACGACCATTTTTTGGGGGATTTTTTTTTTTTTTCCCCCACCGCCCTTCTTCTTCTGTGGTGGGGTTAAACCTTGGGTCACCACCAAGTTCTTAATCAGTTCAGCACATGACTGTGCCTTCCAATCCCTCGCATACCAGGAGAGAAGCACTCCCTGATACAGTACATTACCCTAAAGAGCTCACCCAACAAAATGGAAGGTCCGTTTCTCCCCCACCGCTTGGAAGTGGAGGGTCCTGATACATCAATGGACAGATTTCGGTGTGGGCTGCTAAGGGACGGAGGGGGGGGGAGCACTTCTGCAGAAAATCCACACATCAAAAGAAGGCGGTATTAGACTGAAAGGCGCGAGGAGGGAGGGGGGGTGCGGGAATAGGATGGAGTCGCTCCGTAAAATAAGTACTTTGGTACCTAAGAGGAAGAATGTGAAAGAAAGCGAGGCGCTTAAGTCCTTTGCAGGCTTCTGAGGGGTCTCAAACACGCGGCCCGCGGGCCAAATGTTGATCTGAAATCAGAGGAGAATATCGACGACAAGCTAGCAGAAAAGTTTGGAAAGGGATGTACAAGCCGTGTGTCACTGTTTTTTAATGTTTAGGTCAGGGGGTCTCAAACTTGCGGCCCGTGGGCCAAATGTGGCCCGCAGGATACTACTTTGAGGCCCGTGCCTTGATATGAAAGTTTAATGTTAGTACCCAGAAAAAGTTATTACGTTTGATTAATGTTCATGTTAAAGGTTAAATAACTGTTAATAGTTATCCTCCCTATCCGTGTGGAAGTGGTAAGTTTTTGGCTATTTAAGTTGAAAGGAAATAACTTGAAGCTTACCGTTTAGGTCGCTAGCTCTCTAGTTTGCGAGTTAGCATGTGTCTCAAGACCCTGCAGTTGCGCAATATGTTGTAAATAAAAAAAAGTATAAATGTGACTATAGTCGTGTTTTGTCATGTCTACAGGGCTCTAATAATGCTTTGTTCATTTTAATCTGAAAAAATATTTTTTTATTTGCCGTTTTATTATTATTATTATTATATTTATTTATTTATTACTGATTGATTTTCTTTATTCTTGATTTGTTTATTTATTTTTCATCTTATTTTGTGTAGAAAAATAAAAATTAAGATATTTGAGAACAGTGGAATATTTTATCAGAGCTTTTATTGTAGAAAATCGAAACTAAAGCAAAGTTTATTCATTTTTCTGTTTTTAATAAATGAGTTTTTTTTGTGTGTGTGTGTGTGGGGGGGGGGGGGGGGGTTGGAAAACCAGTCTCGCCCAGACCCTAGCTCCAGTGGCCCCCAAGTAAATTGAGTTTGAGACCCCTGCCCATCAAACTTCTTGGAGAAAACCTTCTTCAAACAGACACTCACATAGCACAATCAGATATGCAAGATTCTGAATTTATGAACATGAATCAACGATTCGAGTGCTTCAGCTCTTCATTACCAGAAAGATGCTCGGGTGCTTGGAGAGATGGCGGGGGTTGGGTTGGGGGCGGGGGCCCAGCAATTTCCTGGGTTAGGGGTCAAAAAAGTTCTCTCAAAGGTTAGACAGCAAGTCAGGAGGGTTAAAGTGCAGCCTCCGAAGTTGTAATTCTTTTTCCTGGTCGTAAAACCTTCAGGGTTTCACCCCGCCACCCCCACCCACCCACCCACCCACCACCTCCTCCTCCTTCTTTTGCAACAAACTAACACCACAGAAAGTATCCGTAAATCATTTGTATGTCTACTTAATCTGTCCTCAAGACCGTAGATTGGCTGCATGGGACAAGATGATTTGCTTGACTGACCGCTGCGATGCATTTTGGGCCACTGAATCAAGTCTGGAAATATTCCTGACAAATCCTTGTCAGCATACAAGCCCGCTATTCACGCAGCCCGCATACAGTACTTATCATCAGGAGGCTGACAGAACCAGGCCCCCGCCCACCCCCCCCTCCATCAAAGAAAAGACCTCGATAAGAGCGGCCAGATATGCTCTGAGTGAGACGACAAGTGGGATTGAACTTGTAACAACAAATAACGACGACTGACGGTGATGTCAGTGGGATTTAGAAAGGTCACATGTCTGTGTTTTGAATTTATATCAAGGTTATGGTTAGCTTGGAAATCATGGACAAAAATCTAATTAATTAAAATTAACAGTAAATTAAAATGCTGTTTTTCTGTCGCGATCCTAGCCGCGTTCTTAGCCGCTATCCCAGCCGCGTTCTTAGCCACGTTCTTAGTCGCGTTCTTAGTCGCGTTCTTAGCCGCGATCTTAGCCGCGATCTTAGCCGCAATCCTAGCCACAATCTTAGCCGCGTTCTTAGCCGCATTTCTAGCCGCGATCCTAACCGTCTTAGCCGCGATCCTAGCCGCGTTCTTAGCCACATTTCTAGCCGCGATCCTAACCGTCTTAGCCGTGATCTTAGCTGCGATCCTAGCCGCGATCTTGGCCGCGATCTTGGCCGCGTTCTTAGCCGCAATCCTAGCCACGATCTTAGCCGCGTTCTTAGCCGCAATTCTAGCCGCTATCCTAACAGTCTTAGCCGCGATCTTAGCCGCGATCTTAGCTGCAATCCGAGCTGCGATCCTAGCCGCGATCTTGGCCGCGATCTTAGCCACGATCCTAGCCACGATCCTAGCCGCGATCTGAGCCGCGATCTGAGCCACGATCTTAGCCGCGATCCTAGCCGCGTTCCTAGCCGCGATCTTAGCCGCGATCCTAGCCGCGATCTTAGCCGCGTTCTTAGCCGCGTTCTTAGCCGCGATCTTAGCCGCGATCCTGGCCGCGATCTTAGCCGCGATCTTAGCCGCGATCCTAACCGTCTTAGCCGCAATCTTAGCCGCGATCTTGGCCGCGAATCTTAGCCGCAATTCTAGCCGCATTCCTAACCGTCTTAGCCGCGATCTTAGCTGCGATCCTAGCCGCGATCTTAGCCGCGATCTTAGCCGCGATCTTAGCCGCGATCCTGGCCGCGATCATAGCCGCGATCTTAGCCACGCTCTTAGCCACGCTCTTAGCCACGCTCTTAGCCGCTAGCCACTTAGTGGAGGTGTGGACAATTATGCAAATTCGATGATTACAGGATTGCACCCCCGCCCATCTAGGTGCCCGTGCTAGCCTAGGCTAACTTCCTGGTAACCTGGCTAACGTCTTGGTAGCCTGGCTACCTTCTACCTACTTCATGGTCGTCTGGCTAGCTTCTTGGTAGACCGGCTAACTTCCTGGCAGCGGGGCTAACTTTGTGGTATTATATATTACTGTTTTTGTGTGTTTTTGGTTTTGGATCATCTCTGTGTTTGGAGGTTGGAGTGTGTTTTAATTGTAATTGTAGAAATTGTACTTTTTTTTTACGTTTTTTGGTGAACAATGACAGTGAAAGGTCGCTAGTCGCTAGTGTGGCGTGCGTGTGTGCTGATGCAAGTGAAGAGCACTCGTCTGCAAATGAAGATGACAAACAAGCCCAGCACTCAGCGGTGATGGGACGCTGAGAGGCGGGGTGGGGGGGGTCCGTGTCTGTGTGAGGGGTGTCAGGGGGTCAGAGAATGAAACGGCAACACCTCTACAGCCACTTGACAGAAAGAAAAAGCAAGAGACCGAAGTGGGGGGGGGGGTGTTTAAAAGAGGGTGGGAACAGCACTCGAGTCCACCCCCCCCCCCCCCCCCCCAATGGAGGACACAAGCCTCCCAGCATCAGTCAGCGGCCGAGGGGTGGATGGGGTGGCGGGGGGGAGACACAGGGGCTACTGTTCCCATTCAGGTCTTTGTCTCCCGGGAACGCTCTTGTTTTTCGCCTGCAACCCCCCCCCCCCGTCAATACAGCACCTATCAGAGTCTGAATGGCCCAATCAGCATTCCCATGAACGTCAAATCGCTGACCTGGGAAGGCGGTGACAGCTAAAAGTTTTTCCGAAAAGGAAAAAAAAACGAGTAACGCAGAAGATGTGACTGCATCCTTGCGGAAAATGATGTGATTGTAGCCAATTGGATATAGTTTTTTTAGGAAGGGAAAAACATGACGCTGGGAATTCGGAAGTTGACATTTCATGCCAGCCTTCTGACCCAATCAAGTGGAAGAGAAGACAGGCTTTGTCCATCCTGGCCCGCCCAAGAAAAGTCCGGAAAAAAAAGCAATGTAAAGATTTTGCCAAGCTTTTGTCACGCCTGGAGGAGCGCCTCAGTCGAGTGCTGTCAGATCAGGAAAACCGAAAGAAAAACAGCCACGGTCGCCTTTATGGCGTTTAAAAAAAAAACAAAAACACTTTCTCTCGCAGCCAAGTCGGGAGAGCCTCCATAGACGGGAATTACACCGTTACTTTTTCCGGCATTTGCATTTAAAAGATGGCCTGAATGCGACTCGTTTCCCCCCCCTGTGTCCATAGAAACACTCCAAAAGGTGGAAAATTCACTCGACTGAACTTTAAACAACTTTATTAAAGTGTCACTAATCAGAAGTGAAAGACACAAGGTCTTAGTGTTGTGCAGGCAAAAAATGAGAGAGCCACGCTTAATGACCTGTTAAGAGCATTACTTTGAAAAGCCGTGTTGACGTCTCCTTGCACAATCGGAAAGGGAGAAAAAAAAATGAATACCAGAAATATTCCAAGTATTGGAATGTAGTCGTAATAAAACTAATAAAAAGAAGCTAAGCTCCTAGCTAAGCGTTGACTCAAGAAGAACCAACAAAAGATGATTTCTTTTTTTGTTATTTACTTTTTTGAGCGTTTCTTCCTGGGTTTTTGAGACGCGTTTCTATCGGAAAAGTAGTCATACAATTTAAAAAGGGGGTATTCAAAGTGTGACCCGGGGGCCTGCGGTAGTTTGTTGTTTAATTGGTACAAAGGACATTAAAAACATACCAGATATACCAAGATATACCAATATACCAAGAACAGAAAAAATAAAAAAAAAACATTATAATTATAAAAAAAAGAAAAAAAATATTTTAGTCAAAATAGTCAAAATATTAACAGAAAAAAATTAAAAAAGATCATTATAATTATAATAAAAATAAATAAAAAAATAAAATAAAAATAACAAATAATTTTAGTCAAAATAGTCAAAATATTAACAGAAAAAAGTTGAATTCCAACGAGAAAAAAAGTTAAACGTTAAAGTTAAAAGTTAAAGAATAAACTGATGTAGCATGCAGTTTAAATATTTTTTTAAATAAAGTTGTAATTTAACGAGAAACAAACAAAATGCAATTGAGTTATAATTTTTGTAAGATAATTTGGGAAAAAAATTATAATATTATGGGAATAAAATCAAAATATTACAGGACTAAAGTCATAATTTCAAGGAAAAAATGTACAAGAAAAAAGTTGAAATAGGTTAGAAAAAAAAGCAGCATAAGGTCGTATTAAAAAGAGGGAAAAAAAGGAAATGTACAAGAATAAACGTGTAACATTACGAGGCCGAATAGCATCAATGTGGCTCCCAAAAGTGTGTCCTTGCCAATTATGCAAATTAGACAATGGCATAATCCCCCCCCCCCCAAAAAAAAACAAACAAACAAAAAAATATATATATACCATGCTGTCCCACAGCGGTGTCTCCACCATTATGGTATGATAGGATAATAACCGAACAGAGGAACCCGGTAAGTCAACAATGCCACCTTCGAAAAGAGCCATTTGAGTCGTTCAAACAGAATTTTAATTTCAACCATAGACCTCATTTCCATATGACACACAAAGTCCACACGGCGCGTTATAATGGAAAATAATAACCTCCAAATAAGCCGGCTGAGAGAAGGAGGGTAAATGGGGATCTGGGTTGGGGGGATGGGGGGTTGGGGGGTCTCCCCGATAAAAGCCTCCTGTGATCTTCCAAGCAGGTCGGATCGGAATCATAAACATCCTAAATGAAGCATCCCGGGATTTCTCAGCTAATTTGACCAAGAGAATGAATCAAAGGCGGCATGAAGAATGCAAACAACAAACAACATCAACAATAGCATAATGAACGCGTACCCATGCTAGGAATATCCTTTAGCTAAATAAGCTACACTAATGAGTCTGGATTTGAAGATGATTTAGGAGTTATTTATTTCTATTTTCATTATTATTCTTATTAACTGGTGCCTGAGGAACTCGTTTCATCTAATTAGCATATTTAGATTGTTTTACACTTCAGGAGCTAAGGAAATAGATTTTATTGTCTGCTTGATCTATTTATCTATGCTAACGAGGTTGCTCAGCTAACTAGTGAGCTATCAAGCCATCCAAGCTACATAACTAAACATATCTGTTGTAGCAAGCTAGTTTTCTCACCTAGCGAGTAAGCTAAGTAAGTAATTTTACTATATAGCTATGCTATATCGATATAGCTATATATCAGAGTAGCTTATCCTTTCTTATCAAGCTAATGCGCTAAACTAACCGAGCAAATCGTTCAAGTTAATTTTGTATTCCATTTTTACTGATTCCCCCCCCCAAAAAAAAAAAATGAAGAGTCAAACCTACCTAGCATGTTTATTTTAGCAGCTAATTTCAAAATTTTCTTCCCACAAAATGAAGAGTCAAACCTACCTAGCATGTTTATTTTAGCAGCTAATTTCAAAATGTCCCCCCCCTTCACAAAATGAGGAGTCAAACCTACCTAGCGTGTTTATTTTAGCAGCTAATTTCAAAATGCCCCCCCCCCTTCACAAAATGAAGAGTCAAACCTACCTAGCGTGTTTATTTTAGCAGCTAATTTCAATACATTTATCATGCTATGCTAGTGGTATAGCTTATCAGAGTAGCTAATCCTTTCTTATCAAGCTAATGCGCTAAACTAACCGAGCAAATCGTTCAAGTTAATTTTGTATTCCATTTTTACTGATCCCCCCCCCCAAAAAAATGAAGTCAAACCTACCTAGCGTGTTTATTTTAGCAGCTAATTTCAATACATTTATCAAGCTATGCTAGTGGTATAGCTTATCTTTTAGGAGGCTAGTTTTATCAGCTATATAGCCATCTTGATTGACAGGTGAAACCAGCCAATGACTGACAAGCAACAGTGGAATAATACATGCAGACTGCTATTTTTACCGACACGCATTCCGATCAATAAAGAAAAATAGCAAGGTTCCTCTCACGAAGAGCATATTTCCGTCTCCAAGTGGCGTGAAAAAAAAAAAAAAAAATTATTGGGATTGTTCCCGACGAAGCCACCAAACACTAGCAGATGTGCGGCGGGCGGCTTTAAGGACGTCACATCCACTTCATATTTCAACAGTTGCCCCCTTAATCACCCGTGCCTCACGGGGGGGGCAAAGGAGGTGGGGGGGGGGGGGGGGTCGAGGATGGTGGGGGGCGGGGACCACAAGATAGCCAAGAGCAGCAAGCATGCAGCTCGTTTTGACAGTACGGTGGAAGATGGGGGGGGGGCGAAAGTGTTTCCATATGAGCACAGCTGGCACCGCCGACGCCTGAGGCCATCATGGCCGCCTCCTCCTACGGCGGGCGTCGCGTGGTAAAAGTTGAGGGAACGCCGATTTCCCTCACGTTAGTCATTGATCTCGATGGGAATGAAGATGCCACATGCAGTTGGGTCCGGGAGGGGGGGCACGGGGGGGGAGGGGGGCGGCACTTTCTAAAAATACAGTATAAAGCTGAGTTATAGGGGCCGCATTGTGGACTAGTGGTTAGCATGTACGTTCATGAGATCGGGAAGACCCGGGTTCGATTCTCTGTATGGAGTTTGCATGTTGCCCCCGTGCATCCGTGGGTAATCCGCACCGCCCCACCCCCCCACATCCCAAAAACTTGCATGTTAAGAGGGTGTCCCAATACTTATGTCCATGGAGTGTATTCTGTCCAAGGGAAAGCAGCTGCTCCCCCCCCCCCTCCAAAAAAAAGAAAGGTAATACCATGACAACAACACAATACACACACTGTAAGCGATGTGAGCATGCTAAATCATAAGAGAGAGAGACTGGGGTGGGGGGTTGGGGGGGGGCGTCCTTCTGGAAAACTCATAAAATAAAAGAGAAGGGGGGAACGGGGGGGGGGGGGGTGATAGAATAACATGGACTCTCTCACTGCGGTGGTGCCAGTCTATCTTCTCTGAGGCCGCCATCTCTCAACCTGCTCCTAACATCCACCCACCCCCCCCAACCCCCGCCCCCCCACTTCCTCCTCTAGCTCACTGGGTTGGGTGTTAGAACTTCTTATAGTATTTGATGTCACCTCAGGGATGACGTCAACAAATGTTTTGTCTATTTTTGGTAAAATTTTATTTCTTGCAGTCCAAATGTATTTGTGGCGGGCTGCCACAAGTGAAGGAATGTATGGGAAATGCTTTGTTTTAAATAAATTAGAAATAGTCAATAAATAATCAATAATAAATAGTCCAAATTTGTATTTTATATTTTTAAAAATATATTAAAAGATGACTTTGTTTTTTGTGGATATTTTAAAATTTTGGGTTGTTTAAAATAAAATAAATTTAACAAAAACAATTTTGGGGGGGAGGGATTAACATGAAACAATCTACTTTTATTAATCATAAAATTATTATTTATTCATGAATTTTTACAAAATTTATTTCATTTTTTAATTTCCATCGTTTCCTCAAGTAACAAATTTTTTTATCCTGCTTAAAAAAAATAAATTTAACAAAAACTCATTTGTATTTTTGGAGGGACTAACATGAAACAATCTACTTTTATTAATAATCATAAAATTATTATTTATTTATGAATTATTTTTTTTAATAAATTGATTTCATTTTTTAATTTCGGTTGTTTCCTCAAGTATTTTATCTTGCATAAAAAATAAAATAAATTTAACAAAAAATAATTTGTTTTTCTGGAGGGATTAACATGAAACAATCTACTTTTATTAATCATTAAATTATTATTTGTTTATGAATTAATTATTTTTAATGAATTTATTTATTAATTTCGGTTGTTTCCTCAAGTAAGAAAAATGTTTTATCCTGCTTAAAAAATAAATGTATTATTTATTTATGAAATAATTATTTTTAATAAATATATAATTTCTCTATATATATAATTTTAAGAAAAATATCTATGAAATAACATCAATAAATATAAAATGTAATTTAGCATTATCTATGAATTTATAGTATTTTTAAATAAGAAATGTATTTGTGAAAAGTTAGCATTTTTTATGAAAAATAACTATTATAGGGATTAGTAAAAAAAAAATACAAAAATAGAAAAGGATCCATGAGCAACACTGTTAAACTCTGCCTAAGCCAAGCCAAGCCATCTTTAGTTTGACAAATATGCTTTTATAAAGCATATTAGAATATTTACTGTACAATATTTCATGAATGTGTAATGAATGTAATCCAAGTTAAATAAAAAGTACTAAATTTAGTTCTTATTCCTTGTGTGAAATGAGGCATAAAGAAGAAAAAAAGCGTATTAAAGTGACTTTCGATTCTCCGGTATGACGCATCAATTAGTACGCAGCCACAAACGAACAAAACAAAACACATCCTTGTCTTGGTGGAGTTGAACTTGCGGTCAAACGTGAGTCGTCTTTCTGGCAGCTTGTGCACGTCCATGCATGAGTGCATGTTTATGCACATTTTATGGTCATTGTCTCATAAAAATGGACGTGCGCTAGGAGACGAGCACCGCTCCCCGCTCACGTCCACGCGGGACGACCACCTACCAGGACGCTGACCACGTCCTGTACGCGTGTGTCGGGGTGGGGGGGGGGGTCAGATTAGCGCATGAATTACAATCTGGCTACACACACACACACATAATATTGCAATAGGAGCGTGAATTACAGCATTGGGTAATGCAGTTTGTTCTGCATGAATCCTCCTCCAGTTCTTATTATTATACGAGCCTTCGGAGGAACATCGTGTTTAAATATAAATTTGACTTCCATTGGACGAAGAGCAGTGAACGCACCACTAAATTTGCCATCAGCACTTTCCAAACCGAGGTCAAAAAGCCATAGCAACTGTTTTTTTTGTTTTTGTTTCTGAAAGTCTGAAAGTAAACACCAATGCCGCGTTCAAGGTCACACAGAATTGGGAAATGTCCCGTGTGAAACGTCAACAAGCCACTTGTTCGAGCTTCACTCATAAACACATTATAACGGGACTTTCTGGGACTAAAGGTTGTCATTCCTACGGCGATGCGTTCGAAACGTTGTTATTTTGAACGCCATTACTCCTATGAATGTGGTGATTGGTCGTCTTTCTGTTTCCTCACTACCGCTCACCTTAACGAACGTCTGATACAACGATTTCAGATCAACATTTGCCATAAATGCCATCAATGAAATGAAATGCCATAATGACTGTAATACAACAAAAGAGCAGACACCTTTTTTTTTCCCATAATACCTTGCAAGGCATCCCGCATCTGGCACTAAAATGTTTCCATGCCCCCCCCCCCCCACCCTCCCCACCACCGCCACTTCCTTTTCCCTCCATTCCCACCACTCCAAAATGCCTTTTCTTTCCCTCTTCAGTCTCAAAGCTCCACAGCGTCCACCTTCCAACACCGGCCAGGCAGCAGCGACGAAGAGGAGGAGGAAGGCACCGTTTTTTGTTTTTTTTAAACTCGTAAATCCGCCGCATGGACACAAATAGGAAAAGCTGCCGGATTGGGATTGCGGAGTAGGTTTATCTGCTGCTAAGAGAGGAATTGCTTTGTTTACTTTGAATGGGGAACAATGACTTCAAGTGCAGGCCGGACTCGACCTTGTGTGATTTGGATTGCATCACAGTCCAGTCCAGTCTAGATGGGGCCGCATGAGGACAAAAAAAAACAAAAAAAAAAACTCCAGAAACACAAACTACTGGGGAGTTTAGCTCATTTAGTTTATCTGTGAAACGGCCCGCCACAAATACATTTTGTTATAATGAGACTGAATATGTAGCGGGCGGCACGGTGGAGGAGTGGTTAGCGCACAGACTACCCCCATGTTCTCCCTGTGCATGTGTGCGTTTTCTCCGGGTACTCCGGTTTCCGCCCACATTCCAAAAACATGCTAGGTTAATTAGCATTACTCCAAATTGTCCATAGGTATGAATGTGAGTGTGAATGGTTGTTTGTCTATATGTGCCCTCTGATTGGCTGCCTGGCCACCAGTCCAGGGTGAACCCCGCCTCTCGCCCGAAGACAGCTGGGATAGGCTCCAGCTCCCCCCCTAGCAACCCTCGTGAGGCTAAACGGTAGAAAATGAATGAATGAATGAGTTCTCCTCCTATTTTGTGTGGAAGTGGTAACTTTTTGGCTTCTTATTTTGTCTTTCCCCACCCTCGGCCATCTCTGTGTGGAGTTTGCATGTTCTCCCCGTGCATGCGTGGGTTTTCTCCGGGTACTCCGGTTTCCTCCCACATTCCAAAAACATGCTAGGTTAATTAGCATTACTCCAAATTGTCCATAGGTATGAATGTGAGTGTGAATGGTTGTTTGTCTATATGTGCCCTGTGATTGGCTGGCCACCAGTCCAGGGTGAACCCCGCCTCTCGCCCGAAGACAGCTGGGATAGGCTCCAGCACCCCCCGCAACTCTTGTGAGGAAAAGCGGTAGAAAATGAATGAATGAATGAATGACTATGTAGCTCGCGGTTCCAACTCCACACACTAAGAAACATCCTCCGTAAGCCAATGACAATGCATTCCAAACACAACAGCCAAGAAACGTTTGCTGCGTCCGTTCTTCTCGGCGACTGCAAAGAGGAAGCAAAGACAAAGACTCAGGAATTGGGGTGGAATTCCAGTCCAGTTCTTTTCGCTGGTGTAAATCACCAACGACAAGATCTCGCTTGATGATGGAGCGAAAGCAGCTGAATTAAAAATTGCAAAAAATAATAATAAAATAAAAAAAAATTTGAAAAAAATTAAGTTATGTTATTTAAATAACATACCAAATTTCTTTCAATTTAATGTTTAAAGAAAACAAAAAATCAAATAGCGTAGAATTTTTTAAATTAGAAAAACAAAATATTTTCTTTTATTGTTTCTTATTTTTTCTTAGAATTTTGTATTTTCAAAAAAATCTCAAAACTTTTCCACATTTTTTTAAATTAGAAAAACAAAGTTGCTTTTGTTAGATTTTCTTTTATTTTTTCTTATTTTTCTTATACTTTGGAAAAAAAACAAAAATAAAATCACAGATATTTCCTATTTTTTCATAGAATCACATAAGGTTGCATTTGTTTTTTTTTTATATATAAATATATATCTATAAGGAACAAAGAAAACACAAAACACAAGAGTTTCCCATACATTCTGTCATTTGTGGCAGCCTGCTAGAGATAAATTTGGACCACCACAAATAAATGAAGACAAAAAAAATAAGTAGCAAGTGCGGCTTTGCTAAAGATACAAAAAACCCAATATATTTTTCCCACAGGTTTGTTACATGCAAAAGTTGAAATTTGAATAATTATATCATTATGCCACCCCAAACACACACACAAATCAATAGCATCAAATAGCAACACATAGATTGCAGTCCTGGCCATGTTTTTTCACATTTTACACAGGTCAGGCTCCTAAAGTTGTGATTTGACGAAACACCAACACCTTCCATCCCTAACCGCAATGGACGACAAAGTGAGACGCGTTTCCAATATTTTGACCCCAAATATGGCGGCCAAAGCGCAGCTCCACACCGCCACAATCCTCATTTGCTTGTTTCCAAAACATCAGGAGTAGAAGCCAGCTTCCCATCACGTGTCCAATCAATGGCAGAAATGGGAAATAGAGAATGCGACAGGGTCGTAACCCTATGCATGAAAACACTCAAATATGACCCCCCCCGCCCCCCCACACACACACACCTCCTCCTAGTCTCTAGTTGCTACCGGGTATCTGGTGTATAAACACGGCGCTGGAAAAACATTAGTCTAAAAGTCTGCAGGTTTACACGATGCAAAGGAAGTCGAGCCGCAAAAGCCGGAGCGTATTTCCACATGTGCTGCTCCGACTTTTTATTGGCCATGATCGGGAGGGGCGGGGGCGGGGGGGGGGGGGGGTAGCGGGAAGGTAAAGCCATCTCTTTGGGACGTCGACAGGGTGACAAAGTTCAAGCGTGAAACCAATCTGGAGACTTTGCGGGTCTGGGAATGAAGCTTCATTAAAGCAGACGCTCCACGCGAGGAAGGAGGAGATTCGCCTCCGCTGCCTGAAGGCAAAAGTGAGAGAGGGGGAACATTTGATATCGCCATGGAGGCCTCGGAGAATATTCACAGAGGCTTAGCTAACCAACCAGCCTGGACATCCTTCACTCAGCAACCATCCGCCATCAAACAGGTGCTTCACTTACACCATAAATCAATTAGAAAGGAGTTTATGTGCACAAAAAGAGCAATAACACTCGTGGCCCGCCACAGATGCATTTGAACCACCACAAATAGATTCCACCCATACACTTTCTATGCCTCACTAGGGTTGCGGGTATGCCGGAGCCTATCCCAGCTGTCTTCGGGCAAATTGATTTGCATTTTTTTATTGCTAAATTATACAAATTGCAAAAAACTCACTGGATTAGGCACAACTGCAAAAAATGCTGTTCCTGGCCCGCCACAGATGCATTTGAACCACCACAAATTGATTCTACCCATACACTTTCTATGCCTCACTAGGATCGCGGGTATGCCGGAGCCTATCCCAGCTGTCTTCGGGCAAATTGATTTGCATTTTTTTATTGCTAAATTATACAAATTGCAAAAAACTCACTGGATTAGGCACAACTGTAAAAAAAATGCTGTTTCTGGCCCGCCACAGATGCATTTGAACCACCACAAATAGATTCCACCCATACACTTTCTATGCCTCACTAGGGTCACAAGTATGCTGGAGCCTATCCCAGCTGTCTTCGGGCAAGATTGATTAGCATTTTTTATTGCTAAATTATACAAATTGCAAAAAACTCACTGGATTAGGCACAACTGTAAAAAAATGCTGTTTCTGGCCCGCCACAGATGCATTTGAACCACCACAAATTGATTCCACCCATACACTTTCTATGCCTCATACGGTCACGAGTATGCTGGAGCCTATCCCAGCTGTCTTCGGGCAAATTGATTTGCATTTTTTTATTGCTAAATTATACAAATTGCAAAAAACTCACTGGATTAGGCAGAACTGCAAAAAAATGCTGTTTCTGGCCCGCCACAGATGCATTTGAACCACCACAAATAGATTCCACCCATACACTTTCGATGTCTCACTAGGGTTGCGGGTATGCTGGAACCTATCCCAGCTGTCTTAGGGCAAGATTGATTTGCATTTTTTATTGCTAAATTATACAAATTGCAAAAAACTCACTGGATTAGGCACAACTGCAAAAAAATGCTGTTTCTGGCCCGCCACAGATGCATTTGAACCACCACAAATAGATTCCACCCATATACACTTTCTATGCCTCACAAGGGTTGCGGGTATGCTGGAGCCTATCCCAGCTGTCTTTTTGCATTTTTTATTGCTAAATTAAAAATGTCAAAATGTTCTGTATTCTGAAAAAAAATATAAAAATATTTTCGAAAAAAAATGTAGTTATGTTATTTTAATAACAAACCAAATTATATGTTTAAAGAAAACAAAAAAATCAAATAGCCTAGATTTTTTTTAATTAAAAAAATATTTTTTTATTTTAAAAATATTTTCCTTAATTGCTTCTTATTTTTTCTTTGAATTTTGTATTTTCAAACAATTTCACAACTTTTCCACATTTTTTTAAATTAGAAAAACAAAGTTGCTTTTGTTAGATTTTCTTTTATTTTTTCTTATTTTTCTTATAATTTGAAGAAAAAAAACAAAAACAAAATCACAGATAATTCCTATTTTTTTATAAAATCGGATAAAGTTGTATTTGTTTTTAATATCTATAAGCAACAAAGAAAATATGGAAAAAAAACATTTTTTTAAACAAAGATTGTGTTCCCGCCAACTCAAAAAGAGCAACATGAAGCTTTCAAAGTTATTTGTGGCAGCCTGCTAGAGATAAATTTGGACCACCACAAATAAATGAAGACAAAAAAAAATAAGCAGCAGGTGAGGTTATTGTAAGAAAGATATTTTTCCCACAGGTTTCTTACATGCAATACAGTAAGAAAATGACTTAAGAAAATTTAAATAATTATATCATTATGCCACACATAATAGCCACACATAGATCGTAGTCCTGAGTTGAAACACTAAGAATGGCGGCCATGTTTTTCCACATTTTACACATGTCAGGCTTCTAAACTGTGATTGGACTAAACACCACCACCTCAAATCCCAAACCGCAATGGACGTTTCCAATATTTTGACCCCAAATATGGCCGCCAAAGTGCAGCTCCACACCACCACAATAACAAACACACGACTCCACACCCACTGAGCATCACTACTGTCCTCAATACGTACAGGTGTACCTAATTTACCGACACACATTTGCTTTCCATTTGAAGCCGCGTCACTTAATGCAAACCCCGCCCACAAGCTTAACTTTCACCCTCCTTTGCCCTCAGCATCTTTTCAAGCAGGCTTAAGAGGTCGTCCAATTTTAATGGTCACTTATTGCCCCGTGGAGCGCTTCTCACTCATATAATGCAACACCCCGGGACCACCCCCGGTGCCAAAACAGCCTGCGGGGCCTGAAGTAGAGCCTGGAAAGTAGAACCGGCACACATACGTATATATGATACACAGACACTAGAAGACCCTTCAGAAACCCTTTAACCTTCCTCTTGTGTTAGCTTTCTGGTATCATGGTGTTGCAACCAGTCCAGGGTGTACCCCGCCTCTCGTCCGAAGACAGCTGGGATAGGCTCCAGCATAATGAACAATGAAATCTTGCACACAATAAAACTAAAATAAAGTAAAATTCCAACAACATGCATGCTAGGTTAATTAGCGACTCCAAATTGTCCATAGGTATGAATGTGAGTGTGAATGGTTGTTTGTCTATATGTGCCCTGTGATTGGCTGGCTGGCCACCAGTACAGGGTGTACCCTGCCTCTCGCCCGAAGACAGCTGGGATAGGCTCCAGCATACCCATGACTCTCGTGAGGATAAGCGGTACAGAATGAATGAATGTGCACTTGGGCGGGGGGGGGGGGGGCGTACAAGAATGAATCTCGCATACAATAAAACTAAAATAAAGTAAAATTCCAACAACATGCATGCTAGGTTAATTAGCGACTCCAAATTGTCCATAGGTATGAATGTGAGTGTGAATGGTTGTTTGTCTATATGTGCCCTGTGATTGGCTGGCTTGAGACCAGTCCAGGGTGTACCCCGCCTCTGGCCCAAAGACAGCTGGGATAGGCTCCAGCATACCCATGACTCTCGTGAGGATAAGTGGTTGAAAATTAATGAATGTGAACTTGGGGGGGGGGGGGGGGGTACAACAATGAATCTCGCACACAATAAAACTAAAATAAAGTAAAATTCCAACAACATGCATGCTAGGTTAATTTGGAGTCGCTAATTAACCATAGGTATGAATGAGAGTGTGAATGGTTGTTTGTCTATTTTTGTTTATTGTTTGTTTATTTATTGTTTGTCCCTGTGATTGGCTGAATGAATTAATATTTTTGGGGGTTTTATTTTGTTGAAATATTTTTTTAAAAAATTACAAAAATAAATTTTAATGCAATAAACAACTATTATGTGATTATTTTTATGCATTAAAATATAAAACGGGTCGGTAATAATACAAGAGGAAGGTTAAGAAGACATCCAGGGACTTGAACGTTCATCTTGAAGCACTCATGAAAGTGGAGGCACATCCATCACAGATTGTAACACTAAATACTCGAGAACAAGTCCTTCTTAGTTATGACTGAAAAAAAAAATACGGTTTAATAAACCGCAGAAGAAGGAAGTGAATTAATGAGCAGACAAATGCATCAGGTGACTGCATTGTGTCGAATGTGTTACTTGGACAACCGCCATCCATTCCGGCATGGATCTTATTATTCCATCCAAATATTCCTGGAGCGGATGCCAACACCGGAGTTCATGAACTCGACCCCTGACAAACAAACGACATGCAGCCAAATAAAAGTGGCTTTCCGTGTACTCACCTCGGCACGCTGCGTCCTGGGCTGGCTGGCGTCCGTCTCGATGGCGTAGACGTCCACCACATAGAGATCGGATCCCTTTTCCCTGTCAAGTTCCTCGGCCGTCTGTATCACTCCAGTGTGGCGCCCGATGGTGAAAAGTCGCCCCACGGTTCTCCCGCCGCTGTGCACCGCCACGATGTAGTACTCCACTTTGCTCGCCGACCCCCGCGGACTGGAGGCGTCCAGCGAGATGACGTCGGTTCCTGGCGGTTGACCCTCTTTGAGGATGGTGATGTATTTGGGTTGCGTGAACACAGGACCGTCCAGACCGCGTAGAATGATCGTCATGTCCGTTTTGGAGGTCTTACGGTCGCCGCCGTGGTCGGTGGCGGATACGGTGAGCGTGTAGACGAGTCGGGATGGCACAAGTTGGGAAGCGAGGCGGATGTCTCCGCTGTACCGGTCCATGATGAAGGTATCCGAGTCCCCTTCCACTAACTCATATTCCACTTCCCCGTTTTCCCCCTCGTCGGGGTCGATTGCAACAACTGTTGTCAGAATGGAACCGATCACGATGTTGGGTTCTGCCACCAGTGCATTCTGGGATACAAAACTGGGAATGTTATCATTAAGGTCAGTGACCCATATTGTTATGTTCTTGAGGGCAAAACGGCGGAACTCGAACGGCACGGCTTGGTCAGTTGCCTTGACCGTCAACTCAAAGAGATTCGAGAACTCCCTGTCAATCTCCTTGCTGGTGTAGATGAGACCAGAACTTGGGTCAATACTGAAGTGCCCCCCTCTGGGGACCTGCTGAACGATGGAGTACTCCAACAGTCCGTTAATATCCGCATCTGTGTCATGAGCTGTGATGGTCATGACGGACGCCGAGATGGGAATGTTCTCAGGGATTGACTTGAAAATGTCCCCGGATGTGAATATCGGAGGGTTGTCGTTAAAATCCCTTACATGGATGATAACGGGAATAGTCGAGGAGCGTTGTGGTTTCCCGTTATCCCTTGCCGTGATGTTGAGTCTATAGAAAGATTGTGTTTCGTAGTCCAGTTTTTTGAACAGAAAGATGCTACCGGTGTTGGGACTGATGCTAAACGTTCCGTGATTGTTTGTGGCGGTGATGCTGTACGTGATGTCGGCATTGTGGCCCGAGTCGGCGTCGGTTGCGGTCACGGATGCGACCAACTCTCCTATCCTCATGTTTTCCAGGACATCAACCGATAGGGAAGATTTAGGAAAAGTCGGCGAGTTGTCGTTCTCGTCGAGTATGTTAACGCTAAGCATGCAGGATGAGGATAACGGAACGCCGCCAGAATCAACCGCGATTATTTTCAAAGAATAGAACGATGTTGACTCGTAATCCAACTTTCCGACTAAAGTGACTTGTCCGGAGTTGCCGTCGATGCTGAACTGTCCGTCCTGGTTTCCGTCAACAATTCGATAATGAACCAGTCCGTTTTTGTTCTCGTCTACATCAGACGCGGAGACACGTAGAAGTTGAGTCGTGTTCGGCGCCGACTCAGAAACCGAGGCCTGGTAAATGTCTTTGGTGAACTTTGGTGAGTTGTCATTGATGTCTTGTATGTAAACTTGCACTTTAGCCTGGTCTCTAAGGGGTCTGGGGAGACCCTGGTCCGAGGAGACGACAACAAAACTGAAAACGGCGGCGCCTCTTTGTCTCATGAGCAACTCGCGGTCCAATCGCAACGTGCTCCTCAACTCCCCCGTGATAGCGTTGAGTTCAAAGTTTTGCTGCGGAGTCTCAAATGAGTATCTGACGTCACTGTTTGGACCGAAGTCCTTATCCTCGGCGTAAACGAAACCCACCAGCGAACCCCTTTTTTGCTCTTCCTCAAAATGAAACACATAATTAGTGCTGTTAAAAAGTGGGCGGTTATCGTTGACATCGTCCAGGATGACGCTGACGTTCACGACGGCGCTCAACGGTTCCACAGCGCGGTCGGTAGCCACGACCACTAAGTTGTATCGATCCTGAAGCTCTCGATCCAGTTCCGTTTTAATATACAAGTGACCGTCTGGAAAAATACCGAAGATGTCACCGGTGTTGCCGGCGATGATGTCATACATGATTTCGCCGTTGAGACCGGAATCTTTATCCGTGGCATCCACTTTGAAGAATCGGCTGTTGACTGGTTCCGATTCGGAGATAACAACTTCGTAGGAGAGTTGGTCAAAGACAGGCGAGTTGTCGTTGACGTCGTAAACGCTGACAATGAGGACTAAACTAGAGGTGTGTCTCGGGACTCCTGTGTCCGATGCCGAGACCTCGACTTCATACGACGTGGTCGTGACCTCCAACGGTCCGGTCAGCGTTATGAGGCCATGTTTCTCGTGGATTTGGAAAAGACCTTTAGGGTTTTGTTTGAGGCTGTAGATCACCACGCCGTTGGTGCCTTCATCGGGGTCGGACGCTTTAGCTTGGAATATCACATGACCTGCGTTCCAGTTCTCCACCGCGCTGACATGCTCCACAGAGTGAATAAAATGCGGCGCGTTATCGTTCAAGTCCTTCACGGTGACGTTCACAACCGCGTCCCCGGTGATGTCGCCTACTCTTGCTACCACCTTCAAATGATAAAAACCCTTCTCTTCTCGATCGATGTGACCGGATGCGGTGATCTGACCTGCGGCGTTTACCCTAAAAAGCCCCCGGTGGTCCCCTGAGGTGATCAGATAGGAGATATTGGAGTTCAGATCCAGAGTGGACGCCGACACGGTTCCTATAACCGTACCCGGAATCACATTCTCAAACATAACAAAGCTGTAAACTCTCTGGCTAAAAACGGGCGGGTTATCTTGCGTATCGATTACAGTCACGGTCACAATAGCGTGGGCGTTGGAGCGCAAGCCGCCGCCATCTGTCGCCGTCACCTGCAGCTGATAAGTCGTTTTCACTTCTCTGTCCAGCGCCTCCAGAGTGCTGATTTTTCCAGTGTTGCTATTAATATGGAATTTCGATGCGTCTCCTGCTGTGATTATGTACTTAACCGTACCGTTGCGACCCAAATCGGGATCTGTGGCCGAAACCGTTGTTGCATAAGTACCGGGGGGTTCGTTCTCTTTCACGTTAGCAAAGTACTGAACTGGGTAAAATACCGGTCTATTGTCGTTGATATCTTTTAAAGTGATGTTGACTTTTCCGATTGAGTGCAAAGGCGGCGTTCCGGAATCCGATGCCTGAATGTGAAGCAAATAGGACGCCTGATTTTCTCTGTCTAACTCTGCGATTGCGCTTAATCGCCCTGACGCGGCATCAAGACGAAATAGTTCACGGATGCTAGTTGGCGTTTCTGCGTCAAACGAGAACCGGATTGTTCCGTTCTCGCCCAAGTCGTCATCTGACGCGGAGAGAACAAGGAGTTCGGCGCCGGGAGCGGCGTGCTCCACCGGAGATACGTGATATGTGTTCTGTGTGAAAGTTGGAATTTGGTCGTTGACGTCTGTGATGCTAACGATGAGTTTAGTGTACGAAATTTTGGGCTGCAGACCTTGGTCTTTAGCGCTAATGTTTAGCACAATTTGGGACGCTACTTCCCTGTCTAATAAAGCCGCACTGGTAACAAGTCCGCTGTTTTCGCTAATGGAAAACCAACCTAAAGAGTTTCCGGACACAAGGGAATAACGAAGATTAGCGTTCTGTCCCGAGTCGCCATCTGTTGCGGAAACCCCTTTAATGTAGCTCCCCTTCGGGACGTCTTCGCTGATATCGACTTTGTACTCCGTTTGCTGGAATATCGGCGGATGATCGTTAATATCGTTTACGAATATAACCAAGCTAGCAAAAGATGAACGCGCCACCGGTTTGCCGTTATCCGACACGGAAACCGTTAAATTATACGAAGAAATTCTCTCCCGATCCAGAACGCTAGCTACTTTGATGAGACTTAAATTCGGCACAGGTGACGTATGGACTTCAAAGTGTTTTTGCTCGTTTCCGCCTAAAATGGACACGGAAATGTTACCGTTAGCGCTCGGAGAATCGGAATCGGATACGGTGAGCAAAGCAACTACGGTTCCGATTTGTGCGTTTTCATCCACCGAGGCGAATTTAGACGTGGTCGGGAAATATCGAAATTTTACCACAGGGTCGTTATCGTTGACGTCTAAGAGCTTGATAGTGGCTTCGGTTCTTCCCGATAATGACGGTACGCCGTTATCGACCGCGTGGATCGTTAGCGAGTACTCTTTCTTGATTTCATAATCCAAAGTCTGCTTTATAATAATAGTACCTTCTTTAGGGTCAATTTGGAAAGGCGTGCCCTCATCGAGAAAGTACCTGACCTCGGAGTTAGTTCCGTCATCCTGATCGGACGCGGTGATGTGCAGGATGCTGGATCCGACCGCCGCATCCTCGAAAACGCTGGTTTGGTAATGCTCGTGCTCAAAAACCGGCGGGTTGTCGTTGATGTCTTGGATTGTGACGTTGACTTGAAGGTAGCCGTACTTTTTAGGGTCCCCCTTGTCCTCCACTTCGATCAGGAGCTGGTAAAAGGGACCGAGTTCCCGGTCTAAGCCTCCTGTAGATACCAGATGCAGGAACGCTCCCTCTCCGCTGGGATTGACTGTAATATCCAAGCGGAATTTCTTCTCCTGGTTCCCTTTAATGATTCTGTAGGTGGTGTGATCCACGCCGTTGCTTCCGATGTCGGAGTCCGTGGCCGTGTCCAGGATGACTTGTCTCCCGCTGCTGGCGTCCTCCTTGAAAGAAACCACGATGGAAGCATCCGGGAACACCGGTGCGTTGTCGTTAATATCCAAAACGACAATCCTGACCTCCGTGGGGTAAGTGGGCTGACTGGACAGCACCACCACGTTGATGACATCGCTCTGCAGGAGCTCCCTGTCTATCACGGAGGACGTGGAAATGACCCCCGTGGTGGAGTTGATGGCGAAAAGTTTGTGGTTCTCACTGAAACGGTACGTGAAGCTAACTCGGGTGTCTATCTGGCCCACGTAAGTGCCCACGGGTTGCTCCTCCAGCACCTGGAACTCTTGGCGGACTTGCGTGGACGCGGAGTACCGAGACAGAGTCCACAGCAGCAGCAGGAGCGAGTGAAGGCGCGCGGAGACGCAACATGAGCGCGCCATGGTCGAGTCAGCCAGTCCCGGTCCTCCTTTAGTTCTTAGACGCAGTCCACCATACCGATGATGCATCCACGCTAGAGCATTGTATTCCACACGGGACGTCTGCGCAATTACGCACGGATCCGGGTTAAAAAATACGTGCGTCCATCCAAAGAAAGGTGTCAATCATTCCTGCAACGTCAGCAAACTTTGGAGCCTGAAAGCCGGTGGAATGAATTCATTTCTCCAAAGCGCACCGAGGATCCGTGGGGGTACCGGTCCACTTTGTGACTGCAAGTCCCGCTAAAGTTGCAGCAAAAGCTGGAGTTGAGAAAAAGCTCCCCCCCCTCCCATCCGCCATCCCATTGGACGGCTGGTGCTGCTTGTGCGCGCGTACGCGCCGCCTCCATCACTTTCTATTGTCACACATGCGCACTTGTGACGTCAAAACGTTAACTGTCAATCATGTGGACAGCAGGTAAAGACGCAATTGTATTAGAATTCCTAATTCATCCCAAAACAAGCTCGCATGATAAAAACAAAAAGCCAAAAACAACATTTTTATACTACTAACTAACATTTGTTAACTAACTAACTAAAATTCACAGCCCCACCCGCATATTAAAATATATATCTCCCTATTTTTTAATCAAAGTATGTCTTATATATGAAAGTTATTCTTTTTCTAACTAACTTTAGAACGCTAATATCTCATGGTCCTAAATGTTGGTAAACAGCACCATCTAGCGGCCAAATGGAGTACAACTGTCTCATAAACAGAGCTTTTGTCAATTCAGTCATATTCATCTTAATTTAATCACATTTATTGGAATATAATTGCACAAAATCCTTATCCAAATATTTATAAAATATTATTATCATATATATTAAATTCATTCAAATTTCTTATTTACAAGCAATATTTATTAAATAGCAAATGTAATCATTTCAGAAGAAAACGAATATAAAAAATCTGCAGTAATTTTACTAAATTAAAGGCAAAATGTTATTAATAAACAAGTCGTATTCTAACAAGAAAAAAGCTCAAATTTTACAAAAATAAACTCGAAATATTACAAGAAAAAATATTGTCAAAAGTGTTAAATGTAATGTTAAAGGTTTTAGCTTTCTGGCACCACGTGTTAAAGAGGCCTCGTGAGTTGCAATTCTTTACTATAACGCTAGGTGGCAGTGTTTTCCTGAACAACCAATGCACACTCTTAGATTACCCCTTCACTGGAAAACATCATGTTAAGCTAACACTGATAAAGTTAATAATCTTTACTTCATAAAAATGTCTGAAAATTCAAGCTAATTCCAGCAGAGAGTTAGCTGACATTTTGTTTGACGTCAAGACGAGGCTGCTGTCTGTCTGTCTGTCTGGACGCTAAGTAGGACAGCTAATGGGACAGCTAATTGAATTACAAAGTGGGCCGGACTGCGGCGCGAACTGATATGGACGAGGCCGAGAAAGCCGAGAAAGTAGATTAGCCGCCACAGGAGACGTTTGGCTAAACCTGATTAGCCAGCTAGCTAAGGTTGTATCGGCTAAGGCCTAAGGTTAGGGTTAGTGCAAGGGGGTAGGGGCCAAGGCTAAGGGTTCGGGCTAGTTCTCAGGGTTAAGGTTCAAGCTAGGGCTAAGGGCTAGGATTAAGGGTTAGGAGCGTTGGCTAGGCCTAAGGGTTAGAGTTAGGGTAAAGACTAAGGGTTTGGGTTATGGCTAGAACTAAAGACTTGGGTCAGAGCTATAGCTAGGACTAAGGGTTAGAGTTAGGGTAAAGACTAAGGGTTAGGGCTATGGCTAGGACTAAGGGTTAGGGCTATGGCTAGGTGTTAGGGCTATGGCTAAGTGTTAGGGTTAGGGCTATGGCTAGGACTAAAGGTTAGGGCTATGGCTAGGTGTTAGAGCTATGGCTAGGTGTTAGGGCTATGGCTAGGTCTAAGGGTTAGGGCTAAGTGTTAGGGCTATGGCTAAGTGTTAGGGTTAGGGCTATGGCTAGGACTAAAGGTTAGGGCTATGGCTAGGTGTTAGGGCTATGGCTAAGTGTTAGGGCTATGGCTAAGTGTTAGGGCTATGGCTAAGTATTAGGGCTATGGCTAAGTATTAGGGCTATGGCAAGGACTAAGGGTTAGGGCTATGGCTAGGTGTTAGTGCTATGGCTAGGTGTTAGGGCTATGGCTAAGTATTATGGCTATGGCTAGGACTAAGGGTTAGGGCTATGGATAAGTGTTAGGGCTATGGCTAGGACTAAGGGTTAGGGCTATGGCTAGGTGTTAGGGCTATGGCTAGGGTGTTAGGGCTATGGCTAGGACCAAGGGTTAGGGCTATGGCTAGGTGTTAGAGCTATGGCTAGGACTAAGGGTTAGGGCTATGGCTAGGTGTTAGAGCTATGCTAGGTGTTAGGGCTATGGCTAGGTGTTAGGGCTATGGCTAGGTGTTAGGGTTACGGTTAGGGCTATGGCTAGGTGTTAGAGCTATGGCTAGGTCTAAGGGTTAGGGCTATGGCTAGGTGTTAGGGCTATGGCTAGGACTACGGGTTAGTTCTATAGGTTAGGGTTAAAGCTATGGCTAGGGCTAAGGGTTACAGTTACAGCTAGGGCTAGGGCCTATTGTTATGGGTTAGGATCAACTTTTGACATATGCACTGTAACAATACACACAATATACACTGTATTCCCTGTATTACATAAAACAAATTAACATTAAGGACTGGGACAGTAGGACACAAATGTTAGCAACATTAGCATAGCTATGTTATGCTAATGTGCTAATATTGCACTCACGTTTTAAGAGGTTAGCCTGCTTGCAGAAGAAAAACAACATATATGGATGTCTGGAGCTGATTGACAGTTGACAGAGTTTGGTTTTAAGATGTGTAGCGAAGCCTGCTTTTTAAAAAAAAAAATGTCATTTTTGAACATGAATTTTGAAGACGCGATCTTAGTGAAGTCACCTGCTGTTTTCTCCATGACAAGTTGAAGGCCAGGGTTAGACCTCACCGATGCGCTCAGACCTAAACACAGAACACGGCGACTCTCTCCAACCAACAACATTCAAGTGTTTTGTTTTTAACGAGCAAATCACCTCCAGCGCATGCAGACATGTTTAAGTGGGACAGGAAAGGAGGCACAAAAAGGCGATTGTTTGGGTGTGGGGGCTGCTACTCCAAGCTAACGCTCATGCTGTGTTAGCTTAAGTGGATTTTTGTTTTTTATTGTTGTCTGGCTTTTCTGCAAGCGTGAGGACCTGCTGTGTTCCTGCATGGCGCCGCACTGACATCGTCCGACTGACTACACAGACGTACGACGAGTACATTATTATATGATATATAATACAATATAATATGTATACATATATGATAATAATAATAATAACAATAATAATAATAAGTATAATAATAATAATAATAATAATAAGTATAATAATAATAATAAAAATTATTATTGCTGTTTAATAGTTTAATAATAATTATTATTGAAATATTTTAATATATTTAAAAATATTTCATAATAATAATATATTATAGAATATTTATTATAATATTTATATTATTATATAATTATTATATAATATATAATACAATATAATATGTATACATATATAATAATATAATAATAATAATAATAATAATAATAATAATAATAATAATAATAATAATAATAATAATAATAATAATAATAATAATAATAATAATAATAATAATAATAATAATAATAATAATAATAATAATAATAATAATAATAATAATAATATTATTATTATTATTATTATTATTATTATTATTGCTATTGCTATTGCTATTGCTATTGCTATTGCTATTATTATTATTATTATTATTATTATTATTATTATTATTATTATTATTATTATTATTATTATTATTATTATTATTATTATTATTATTATTATTATTATTATTATTATTATTATTATTATTATTATTTTAGATGTACATTGGTTTCACAAAACACTTGTTTTGGACAAGGTACTAAATTATTATTATACCAAAATGACTTATGTTGATTTTGATGATTCCAAATAAATAAGTACATAATATAAAAATAAACATTATAATATAAAATATTATAATGTTACTAAACAAATGATCTGGGGTTCAAAATTACAACTTTCTTTTTTTTCTTCTAAAAAAAATAGTGCTAAAGAAGAAAAATAAATAATTAAGTTAAAACGGCAGTGCATGTAATACTAAATACAACCAAAAGGTGTCACTGTTGTATCACTTTAAATGTCACTCATGTGATACCGGCCTAACAGCGACGTATAATGTACGGTTATGATTTGTATCTGGTAGTGTTTTTGTCTTAAGTTAGTCTTCTGATAAAGTAAAACATTATATTAATAATATGTGGTGTTTTAATATGTATTATATTGCTCAAAAGAATTAGAAGGTGTGTTTTTTGACCAGAGGACAAAAAAGGAGCAGATCGAGCAGAATGATCGTCTTGTCTACTTTAGATATCATAATTCTTCCTGGAATTTTTTGGGGGGGGTTTGTTGGCCGGAGGAGCAAAACAGTGGAAGCTTCCGGACACGGTTATGCTAAAGGCTCAGTAAAATCAATGCTAGCTGTTAGCTGTTAGCTTGGCTCAGGTGACGTACCATTCACACTTTATGTTGGAATCCATACTGTTGGTCCTGTCATCAATAACTTTTTAATTTAATTAAATTATTATTATTATTATTAAAATTATTTTAATTAAAATTATTTTAATTAAAATTATTAAAATTAAAATTAAAATTAAAATTAAAATTAAAATTAAAATTAAAATTAAAATTAAAATTAAAATTAAAATTAAAATTAAAATTAAAATTAAAATTAAAATTAAAAAATTAGATTAGGAAAGCAGGAAGTGAACAAATGTAACAGTTACTGATTGTAAAAGTACCAGATGGAGGGGTAGGATTTAATAAGCTTTGCTTCTTCCTACTCCTTTCGGACATGTGGAACTGGGAACATGATTATACCGTGTTGTTCCAACGTTCGCCATTTGGCGATGTTTGGAATTGAACAACGTCTGAGGCGATTGTGTGTAAATCTTTTCCTTCACATTAAGCCATCACTTTAACGCAGCGTCCTCCGGTTCTGCCATTACCTGAGGATCCGTGTCACGTTTGTCAAAGATAATAGCTGTGAAGCGCCGGTCCGTGAAATATGTCTCCAAGACGACTCCATGACTGCGGGGCAAAAGCAAACCCTCATGATTGGAAGTCCCTCAATCCGGAGATCACATATCATGAATGCTAAGTTGGAGCCCTGAGGCGCGCCATTAAGTAAGTAAAAAACTCAATATCATGAGAGGTATCAAGCGCGGAGCGCCTGAAGGGTTTCTTTTCAAGCGTGAATCAGAAGCTGCGCTCACACTTGAGGACTCAAACTGCTCCACTGGTGACATCACGTTCAACATGCTGGCTTTGTGGCTAAACGTCCATCACATTATAAGCTCCGACAGCCACGTCCGTTGGGCTAGCGCTGTGCTCTCATGCAGGTTTTGCCCCCCAGACTAATCTGTGCAGCATGCTGTGCAAGTATGAAGCTCATGTCAGGATTGTTGGAGCTGGAATTTAACATGGAAGGAGACAGCATCTTCTGGTTAAAGGTCCCCGAATATGAACGATCAGCTTTTTTAAAAATTAGTCTCTTACTCACTCCTAGCTAGCATATACGCCCACCAGTTCACGGGAGCTTCACGGGAGCTTCACGGGAGCTGCGGTTCATAGAAAACCTGAATTCTAACACAAAGCGAGTTAGATTGTAAATCAAGTCAAGCATAGCAGTGGCCGCATGCACGAGTGCTACCAACACTAGGGAGCTGCGGTTCATACAAAACCTGAATTCTAACACAAAGTGAGTTAGATTGTGAATCAAGTCAAGCATGGCAGTGGGCGCATGCACGAGTGCTACCAACACTAGGGGGCTGCGGTTCATAGAAAACCTGAATTATAACACAATGTGAGTTAGATTGTGAATCAAGTCAAGCACGGCGAAGGGCACATGCACGAGTGCTACCAACACTAGGGAGCTGCGGTTCATAGAACACCTGAATTCTAACACAATGTGAGTTAGATTGTGAATCAAGTCAAGCTTGGCAGTGGGCACATGCACGAGTGCTACAACACTCGGGAGATGCGGTTCATAGAAAACCTGAATTCTAACACAAAGTGAGTTAGATTGTGAACCAAGTCAAGTATGGGGGAGGGCACATGCACGAGTGCTACCAACACTAGGGAGCTGCGGTTCATAGAAAAACTGAATTCTAACACAATGTGAGTTAGATTGTGAATCAAGTCAAGCATGGCGGAGGGCGCATGCACGAGTGCTGCCAACACTAGGGATCTGCGGTTTATGCAAAACCTGAATTCTAACACAAAGTGAGTTAGATTGTGAACCAAGTCAAGTATGGGGGAGGGCACATGCACGAGTGCTACCAACACTAGGGAGCTGCGGTTCATAGAAAAACTGAATTCTAACACAATGTGAGTTAGATTGTGAATCAAGTCAAGCATGGCGGAGGGCGCATGCACGAGTGCTGCCAACACTAGGGATCTGCGGTTTATGCAAAACCTGAATTCTAACACAAAATGAGTTAGATTGTGAATCAAGTCAAGCATGGCGGTGGGCGCATGCACGAGTGCTACCAACACCAGGGAGCTGCAGTTCACACAAAACCTGAATTCTAACACAAAGCGAGTTAGATTGTGAATCAAGTCAAGCATGGCGGACTGCGCATGCACGAGTGCTACCAACACTAGGGAGCTGCGGTTCACATGAAAACCTGAATTCTAACACAATGTGAGTTAGATAGGAATATCCATCCATCCATTTTCTTCCTGTTATGCGAGGTAGGGTAAAAGGGGAAGGTACTTGGTCCGGCTTGTCCCAGTGGATCCTGGGATGGCATTCCCAGGCCAGTTGAGAGAAAGTCACTGGAACACTGCTAGTATTTGGAAACATGTGATGTTCCGTTCTGTTTAGTGGCCAATCTGGCGCCCCCTAAAGATGAAGGATGGTATTAGTTACCAGTATGAAAAACGTCTTATCCTGCCCAAAAGTCATTCCCACCTTTACTCTGTGCATTGATCTGACGTCGAGATTAAAAAAGAGTTCATGCATTAACAATGAAAAGCAAATTAAGTTTCAACCGTGTGTGTGTGTGTGGCTCGGAGCGCCAGCATCCATAACAGGCCGTAAATCCACTTTTATCGCTGTTGCATTCTTTGGGATAAATGTCGGTATTGGGTATCCCTACAGATCTGCTCCATCACGCCTTGGCTCACACAGCATCAACAGTATCATCTGGACCAGGGATCGTTTTGCACTTTGGACTATGTTTCTTTCTTCTATTCCTGATTGGTCCCCACGTTTGACTGAGAACGTGTTCTGTCAGCACTTCCAGACACCACAACGTATTACGACAGCCAGGATTTAGCAAGTTTACAACCGTGTTTCAGGTGTTCTATGGCAATGTAATAAAACCTTACATCGCTCATGGATGACTGTTGGCGCCGCCATCGTACATCATGCTGGATAATTCCTCTGTTAGTGGAGGGATCGCTAACAGAAGCCTGTTTGGGGGGGGGGGGGGGGGGGTTGTCAAAACTACCCTTTGTCATTCAGTCCATTGATCAAACTGGTTAGGCCAGACTTTGACGGAGATCCTCCATGAGTACTTGGCGTGCCTGTGCAACTCTTAAAGGGGAACTGAGACTTTTTGGGGGGAATTTTGCCCATCATTCTCAGTCCTTACGTGAAACATGAACACGTATTTCAACCAACACTAGGGAGCTGCGGTTCATACAAAACCTGAATTATAACACAATGCGAGTTAGATTGTGAATCAAGTCAAGCATGGCGGAGAGTGTATGCACGAGTGCTACCAACACTAGGGAGCTGTGGTTGATATAAAACCTGAATTCTAACACAATGCGAGTTAGATTGTGAATCAAGTCAAGCATGGCAGTGGGCGCATGCACGAGTGCTACCAACGCTAGGGAGCTGCGGTTCATTCAAAACCTGAACTATAACACAATGTGAGTTAGATTGTGATTCAAGTCAAGCATAGCAGTGGGCGCATGCACGAGTGCTACCAACGCTAGGGAGCTGTGGTTCATTCAAAACCTGAATTCTAACACAATGTGAGTTAGATGGTGATTCAAGTCAAGCATAGCAGTGGGCGCATGCACGAGTGCTACCAACTTTAGGGAGCTGCGGTTCATAGAAAACCTGAATTCTAACACAATGTGAGTTAGATTGTGAATCAAGTCAAACACGGCAGTGGGCACATGCACGAGTGCTACCAACACTAGGAAGCTGGGGTTCATAGAAAACCTGAATTCTAACACAATGTGAGTTAGATTGTGATTCAAGCCAAGCATGGCGGAGAGTGCATGCACGAGTGCTACCAACACTAGGGAGCTGTGATTCATACAAAACCTGAATTCTAACACAAAGTGAGTTAGATTGTGAAGCAAGTCAAGCATGCACGAGTGCTACCAACACTAGGGAGCTGCGGTTCATACAAAACCTGAATTATAACACAAAGTGAGTTAGATTGTGAATCAAGTCAAGCATGGCGGAGAGCATATGCACGAGTGCTACCAACACTAGGGAGCTGTGGTTCATACAAAATCTGAATTCTAACACAATGTGAGTTAGATTGTGAATCAAGTCAAGCATAGCGGAGAGAGCATGCACGAGTGCTACCAACACTAGGGAGCTGCGGTTCATACAAAACCTGAATTATAACACAAAGTGAGTTAGATTGTGAATCAAGTCAAGCATGCACGAGTGCTACCAACACTAGGGAGCTGCGGTTCATACAAAACCTGAATTATAACACAAAGCGAGTTAGATTGTGAATCAAGTCAAGCATGGCAGTGGGCACATGCACGAGTGCTACCAACACTAGGAAGCTGCGGTTCATAGAAAACCTGAATTATAACACAATGTGAGTTAGATTGTGAATCAAGTCAATCATGGCGGAGAGAGCATGCACGAGTGCTACTAACACTAGGGAGTTGCGGTTCATACAAAACCTGAACCTTTTTTTTTGGTTTCTTGATTTCTTCATCTAATCGAGTCCCATTCGTCACAATGCTAATTGTTTAGCCGCTTGAATAAAATGACCTCGGTGGATGTTTTGTATGCGTTTTCTCACTCTGGCATATGAATGCTCCATTAGTCCAGTTCAGGGCCGTCGTTAATGGGAGTCTCCAGGCTGTCAGCCAGAAGAGTTCTTTTTCAGGAGTGACTCACAAAAGAAGCCGCATTGGTCACCGTCGGTGTTTCAGCAGATGATTAAAGGAGAAGAGTTTACAAGCATGATCACACAGCCTGGAGAAGAACGGTGATGAGCGAGAGATTAGCGTTTCATCTCCTCCAGGCCTCACCGAGGTCACCTTGGGAACTAAGTCAACCCCCCCCCCCCCCGCCCAAGTTTAGCGATGCCACCCACACGTGCTTTCTGCTTTACACAAAAGAGGAAATAGAGGCCGCATTGTTAGCTCGCAGATTAGCTTCCTTCTCACAGGTGAAGGCGTTAAGACCGGGCCTGTACCTGTCAATCACCAATCACGGGTGTCAATCAAAGCAAGCCTCTGTCTGTGATGCAGGAATGCGTTAAACAACGCGTGTGCGGGTCCCTGCAGCAGAACGGCTGAGTCACATGTTCATCAAAAGACTATCCGCCGGGGGTCGTGATCCTAACCCCCCCCCACCCCCCCCCCCCCCCACCCACCCACCACCTCCAAACTCCTCCCCCCCGGGGGGTCATAAAAGCGTATTGTTCTGTCATCTCCCAGCGTTCCCTGCTTCCATCTCAGGTTCCACGTCAGCACTTTCATTTATGGAGTCGACCGTTTTTTTCCCAGCCCACAAATCATCGTTTCAGCAGACTTCTATTATTTTTGAAATTCTACTCGTTTTCATCCGTGTTGGTTTGTTCCTTAACAGGATTATGCAAAAAAAACCACTTAACACATTTGGCTGGGTTCGAGTTACGTGGGAGCCGAGTACACCTGAGCTCTCCTGAGGACAATAAAGTCTGTGGGGGCAGGATTCATGATTTGCATCATGAATCATGCACCTTCCATAGACATCTTTCATAGACAAAGTTTAATTCCAACATGTACTATGACTTTGCAAAGCAAAAACCGGACTGCAGTCAAGCATGTTGGCGGTAACCTGCACAAGTGCTGCTAACATTGGGGAGCTGCGGTTCATCGAGGGCAAAGATGAATTTCCAACATTTACTGTGATATTGTGACGCAGACACTGGGCGGCAGTCAAGCATGGTGGTGATAATGCACACGAGTGCTGCCAACACTAGGGAGCTGCGGTTCATAGAAAAGCTGAATTAAAACACAATGTGAGTTAGATTGGGAATCAAGACAAGCATGGCGGTGGGCGCATGCACAAGTGCTACCAACACTAGGGAGCTGCGGTTGATAGAAAACCTGAATTCTAACACAAAGTGAGTTAGATTGTAAAGCAAGTCAAGCATGGCGGAGAGCGCATGCACGAGTGCTGCCAACACTAGGGAGCTGCGGTTCCTAAAAACAATTAATTATAACACAAAGTGAGTTAGATTGTGAATCAAGTCAAGCATGGCAGTGGATGCATGCACGAGTGCTACCAACACTAGGGAGCTGCGGTTGATAGAAAACCTGAATTATAATACAAAGTGAGTTAGATTGTGAATCAAGTCAAGCATGGCAGTGGGCGAATGCATGAGTGCTACCAACACTAGGGAGCTGCGGTTCATAGAAAACCTGAATTATAACACAAAGTGATTTAGATTGTGAATAAAGTCAATCATGGCAGTGGGCACATGCACGAGTGCTACCAACACTGGGGAGCTGCGGTTCAGAGAAAACCTAAATTATAACACAAAGTGATTTAGATTGTGAATCAAGTCAAGTATGGCAGTGGGTGCATGCACGAGTGCTACCAACACTAGGGAGCTGCGGATCATACAAAACCTGAATTGTAACACAAAGTGAGTTAGATTGTGATTCAAGTCAAGCATGGCGGAGAGTGTATGCACGAGTGCTACCAACACTAGGGAGCTGCGGTTCACAGAAAACCTTAATTATAACACAAAGTGAGTTAGATTGTGAATCAAGTCAAGCATGGCGGAGAGCGCATGCACGAGTGCTACCGACACTAGGGAGCTGCGGTTCAGAGAAAACCTAAATTATAACACAAAGTGATTTAGATTGTGAATCAAGTCAAGCATGGCGGTGGGAGTGTACACGAGTGCTTCCAACAATTCATTGAGGGGAAAATGTGAATGCTAACACAAATTGAGTAGCAAGATAAATGCGTCTGAAGTGAAAGTGAAAATGAATCTGGTCTCATTTCTTAAAGGTCATGAGATGGTGGGAATGATGGGAATCAGCTGACAAGTTCTCGAGTCAGAGGGCATCAAAGGTCACTCAGAGGTTATTCTGATACAGGAAAAGGTTTCGACTCCACGAATACCCGCTTCCGATGTTTTCTGTGTGAAAGGACGGCGTTTGCACTTTTGCATCCATCCTTCATGCAACCAGAGGAGAAAACAGGAAGAGAAAGCCTGGATGAAGGCTTCAATGAGCAGATAAAGGAAATGGAAAGTGGAGAACTTCTCTAAAGTTCAAGGCAACAAAAACAAAAACCCAAATGTCAGTATGGAGTTTGAATATAGATATTCATAACCAATCAGAGCTCAGCTAACATCCTGTTTCCTGTGCTAAATGGAACAACATAAAGGAAGTCATACCGTCACTTCATGGAATTTTCATGCATCCACAGAAAGTCTCAAAGTTTCCGGAGGTAAGAGCTTTTTTTTTTGCTAGTTGCGTGACAATTTTGGTACAAGATTTTGGAAATGAAAGTCTTTTCTTAGAATTTTCTCAAAACTGATTCATGACATTTACCGTATGTCATGTACAGCATTATGTAAGACGATGGTTAGCATATAGGCTAAACAGGCTAAACAGTCACAAGATCGGGAAGACCTGGGTTTGAACCTGGTTTCATCACTGTGGAGTTTGCATGTGTGAGTTTTTCTCCGGGTACTCCGCTTTCCTCCCACATTCCAAAAAACATGCTAGGTTAATTAGCGACTCCAAATTGTCCATAGGTATGAATGTGAGTGTGAATGGTTGTTTGTCTATATGTGCCCTGTGATTGGCTGGCTGGCCACCAGTCCAGTATGTACCCCGCCTCTCGTACCCCGAAGACAGCTGGGATAGGCTCCAGCACCCCCCACAACAGTATCACTCAGATACTATGAACATCCAGCAGCAACACAACATTTTGGCATGACTACTATTTTGATGAAAAATATACTGAACAGCGGACGGGTGGTTAGCGCACAGGCTTCACAGCTAGGAGACCCGAGTTCAATCCCACCCTCGGCCATGTTTGTGTGGAGTTTGCATGTTCCAAAAACATGCTAGGTTAATTAGCGACTCCAAATTGTCCATAGGTATGAATGTGAGTGTGAATGGTTGTTTGTCTATATGTGCCCTGTGATTGGCTGGCCACCGGTCCAGGGTGTACCCCGCCTCTCGCCTAGAGACAGCTGGGATAGGCTCCCAATTCAATTCCCAAAATTTTTCCAGCAAAAAAAATGATGCAACTTTACCATTTTTGTATTTTGTAAAGCAACACATGCAGATATGATACTTTCTTTATATGAGAATTTATTCCCATAATATTTTGACTGTATCCTCAAAAAAGTACAAGTTTTGGCCAACTTTTACCATTTTTTATTGGCCAACCAATATTTTAACTTTGTGTTCCTAAAATGACATTATTTTTGTTATGATAAAATTGCTTTTTTTTCATTAGAGCAGGACTTTTTTTTCTGAATATTTTGACTTTACTGATTTATCTAATAATAATAATAATATATATATAATATATATAATACATTTATGCTGAGTTTTTAAAACAATTTCAACTTTTCTTTTTGTAAGTGTCTCCCACCTGAACAAATAAAACCAAAACCAATTGGATGAAAAATGGATGTCATGGAAATGGACGACGGATATTTAAGTAAGAACTTCCCAATGGATGGATCGCTCACCCAAGGTAAATGCTTAAATATATAATATTATAATATTATTATAATATTATGTTATATTATATAGCTATAATATTATTTCTTAATTCTGGCTTTTAATGTTTTATTTCAGTGTAAGTAATTATTTTGATTATAGAGCATGACATTAATTATAAACATCACATAGCAATATTAGTATATCATCATATCATCATTATCTTGGCTTGTATGCATTCATAAAATAATTTAACTTGGGAAGTATTATGTTAATTATGTCTTATTTACATTGTTTTGTTTATTTATGAAACACGTCTTGTTTATTATTGTCGACGAACACATTCACGACATAAAACGTTTATATATTGTTCATAATATTTGCATTTTATAGAACTCCCTAGTGTTGGTAGCACTCGTGCATGCGCCCACTGCCATGCTTGACTTGATTCACAATCTAACTCACTTTGTGTTATAATTCAGGTTTTCTATGAACCGCAGCTTCCTAGTGATGGTAGCACTCGTGCATGTGCCCACTGCCATGCTTGACTTGATTCAAAATTGAACTCACTTTGTGTTATAATTCAGGTGTTCTATGAACCTCAGCTCCCTAATGTTGGTAGCACTCGTGCATGCACCTTCTGCCTTGCTTGATTTGATTCACAATCTAACTCACTTTGTGTTATAATTCAGGTTTTCTGTGAACCGCAGCTTCCTAGTGTTGGTAGCACTCGTGCATGCGCCCACTGCCATGCTTGACTTGATTCACAATCTAACTCACTTTGTGCTATAATTAAGGTTTTCTATGAACCGCAGCTCCCTAATGTTGGTAGCACTCGTGCATGCACCTTCTGCCTTGCTTGACTTGATTCACAATCTAACTCACTTTGTGCTATAATTAAGGTTTTCTATGAACCGCAGCTCCCTAATGTTGGTAGCACTCGTGCATGCACCTTCTGCCTTGCTTGACTTGATTCACAATCTAACTCACTTTGTGCTATAATTAAGGTTTTCTATGAACCGCAGCTCCCTAATGTTGGTAGCACTCGTGCATGCACCCTCTGCTATGCTTGACTTGATTCACAATCTAAGTCACTTCGTGTTATAATTCAGGTTTTCTATGAACCACAGCTCCCTAGTGTTGGTAGCACTCGTGCATGCACCTTCTGCCTTGCTCGACTTGATTCACAATCGAACTCACTTTGCGTTATAATTCAGGTTTTCTATGAACCGCAGCTCCCTAGTGTTGGTAGCACTCGTGCATGCACCCTCTGCCATGCTTGACTTGATTCACAAACTAAGTCACTTTGTGTGATAATTGAGGTTTTCTATGAACCGCAGCTCCCTAGTGTTGGCAGCACTCGTGTGCATTATCACCACCATGCTTGACTGCCGCCCAGTGTCAGCGTCACAATATCACAGTAAATGTTGGAAATTCATCTTTCCCCTCGATGAACCGCAGCTCCCCAATGTTAGCAGCACTTGTGCAGGTTACCGCCAACATGCTTGACTGCAGTCCGGTTTTTGCTTTGCCGATATTTCCTTCCAATGTAGTGAATTTTCAAAGACAGAAGAAATCGTGCAGACGTGCGACTTTGTGTCTCGGTTTGCTGTGTGCGATCCTGCTGGCTGGGAACGTCGGACAATTTCTCCACTGTACGTTCTGGACTTCCTGATTTCAATCAACTGTAATCATAAGCAGAACGTGGAAATGTTTTCATCATTTTCTCCGTTTCACAGATGAGCTATTGCCCTACTTGGCTTCCGAAGACCAGGCTATCTCAGACCGTCTGACTCAGGAGAATCTCCAGACTACAAACCAAGTTTTTTATACAGAACGAAACCAGTTGGAGGCTAGGTTGAATAATCTAACAAAGGACCAAGACCAGCTGAAGACCAGCTATGATTCTCTGGTGAAGAACCGAGATGAACTCCTCAGCAGCAAGAAGGCTTTGACCACGGAAAGGGATGAGTTGAAAGCCGATGTCAAAGGACTGCTAAGCAACCACAGCCGACTAAACACGGAACACGATGCGTTACAAACGCAGATTAGCATGCTAAGGGCAGACCACGGCCAATTGCAGGCCAGGTACGATTCTCTCGTTAAGGAGAAAGACCTCCTTCAAACCAGTAAAACCACTTTGACTGCAGAAAGAGATGACTTCAAGTCTCGCTTCAACAATCTCAAAAACGAGAACGACCGATTACAACGTGATTACTCTTCACTGAGAAAGACCAAGGACCAGTTACAGTCCAGTTACGACTCCCTCGTTAAGGAAAAAGACCTCCTTCAAACCAGTAAAACCACTTTGGCCGCTGAGAGAGATGACCTCAGGTCCGGCTTCGAAAACCTCAAAAACGAGAAAGACCGTTTACAAAGCCATGTCTCTTCCCTGAGAAGCGAGAAAGACCAGTTACAAGCCAGCTACGATTCCCTGGTTCAGGAGAAGGAGATCCTTCGAACCGGCAAAACCGCTTTGGCTGCAGAAAGAGATGACTTCAAGTCCCGCTTCGACAACCTAAAAAACGAGAATGACCGCTTACAACACAATTACTCTTCACTGAGAAAGACCCAAGACCAGTTACAGTCCAGTTACGACTCCCTGGCTAAGGAGAAAGACCTCCTCCAAACCAGTAAAGCCACTTTGGCCGCTGAGAGAGATGACTTTAGGTCCGGCTTCGACAACCTCAAAAACGAGAAAGACCGTTTACAACTTGATTACTCTTCACTGAGAAAGACCAAGGACCAGTTACAGTCCAGTTACGACTCAATCATTAAGGAGAAAGACCTCCTTCAAACCAGTAAAACCACTTTGACTGCAGAAAGAAATGACTTCAAGTCCCGCTTCAACAATCTCAAAAACGAGAACGACCGATTACAACGCGATTACTCTTCGCTGAGAAAGACCAAAGACCAGTTACAGTCCAGTTACGACTCCCTCGTTACTGAGAAAGACCTCCTTCAAACCAGTAAAACCGCTTTGGCCGCTGAGAGAGATGACCTCAGGTCCGGCTTCGACAACCTCAAAAACGAGAACAACCGCTTACAACGCGATTACTCTTCACTGAGAAAGACCAAGGACCAGTTACAGTCTAGTTACGACTCCCTCGTTACTGAAAAAGACCTGCTTCAAACCAGTAAAACCGCTATGGCTACCGAGAGAGATGACTTCAGGTTTCGCTTCAGTCAGCTGAAAAACGACAAAGACCTGCTACAGATCAACTACACCCAGTTAGAGGTTGACAAAAGACAAATGGAACGGAATTACTCAGACCAGTTAGAGACCATTGAACGTTTGTCTCGGACCCGGATCATGATGCTCGAAACCCGATACACACAAATGCAAGCCAATTCCAACGCGATGCAACTCGGATACGAGGAGTTACGGAACAATCACAGCAGCCTGCTAACGGAACACTATGAACTGCAGACGAACATCCGCAAGATGACGACCAAACTGAACGGTAAGGGTACGGCAGATACTGGAGTCAATGAAAAAACCTTTACGTTCCGTGAGAACACCAATCGTGTTTTATTAGTCGTATAATTATGTGTTCGATTTCTGTAGGCATGCGTTGTCAAAATGGCTGGAGGAAGTTTGGAACCAGTTGCTACTACATCTCAAAAACTACTAAGAACTGGAAAGAAAGCAGGAAAGATTGCATCCGGAAGGGAACAGATCTGGTGATCATAAACAGCTGGGAAGAACAGGTGAGACGTTCAAAAATATTCGGGATTCGGGATTCTTGTTTGGTTCGTAGTAACGCCACAGGATGGCAATAACTGTACGTGAAGGATCATGAGTCGGATACCGACCTCAGTGGTTTCGGTGCGGCAACCTGCCGGATGTGGTCCTGCTGACTTCATCGAGTCGTGAACTTCAACTCGCAATGCATCGGTTCTTGGACGAGGTTGAAGAATCAGTACGTCCAAGAGGAGTTGAAGAACCTCGGGGTCTTGGTCACGATGGTGCGGCGCCTGCAGTGATGCGGACCCTGCAACAGTCCGTTGCGGTTCCTTCCCTCGCCGATGGTCAGGAACTTCGGGTAGCGACTGAAAGGACAAGATCATGAGTACAAATAGCCGAAATGAGTATTTGCCATAAGGTGGTTAGAACTTCCCTTCGAGATAAGATGAGAAGTTCCAGGAGGAACTCTCTGCTGGTGGTTTGGGTATCTGGTCAAGATGGCGCCCAGATGTTTTCTTGGGAGGTTTTCAGTTCACGTCCGACTGGTAGGAGGTCTCAGGAAAGACCCAGGAGATGCTGCAGAGACTTTGAATGTGTTAGAAACCGCATACTAAGTACTACGTACTTCATACCCATACTATCCATACTGCATACTGCGTTTACGTACTACGTACTACAGGACAACCCACAATGCATTGCGCGTCTACCCGATTTTTTAAAAATCAGGCGAGAAAGTAGCCGTTTAGATCCCGAGTTTGCCATTTATTCGTCCAAATACCAACCGTTTACTATTTTATTCGGACGAATTTGGCAAAATTTAAGCTAGCCGAAGTTAGCAACAAAAAAAACAACCCCTTATTTTTATCATACAAAAAAAACCCATAGTGATAGCATCTATTCAAGATGGCTCCCAGACGTTTTCTTGGGTGGTGTTCAGTTCACGTCCGACTGGTCGGAGGTCTCAGGAAAGACCCAGGAGACTTTGGCTGTGTTCGAAACCGCATACTAACTACTATGTACTTCCATGCCCATGCTATCCATACTGGATACTGCATACTGCAATCCATCAGACAGTATGTAAGGCGTTTACAGTACAGTGTACTACATAATAACCCACAATGCATTGCGCTCCTACCCGATTTTTAACAAATCAGGCGAGAAAGTGACCGTTTATTTGTCCAAATACCAAACGTTCGGACCAATTCGGTTTCGAACACAGCCTATGGGAATGCCTCAGGATCCATTGGGATGAGCCGGACAATGTGGCTTCGGATTCCTGGTAGAAAATAGACCTCCATTTTAATTGGTCAGTAGTGTTTTTTTTTTTTTTTTACAGAAATTGTGTTCGTCCATCAGGTTTTCCAAAAAAAAACAAAAAAAAAAAAAACGCATTTATTAAAAACAAAAAAAAATAAAATTTTCTACAATAAAAGCTCTGATAAAACATTCCACTGTTCTCAAATATCTTAATTTTTACTTTTCTACACAAAATAAGATGAAAAATAAATAAATAAAGAATTAAAAAAAATCAATCAATCAGTAATAAATAAATATAATAATAATAAAAAAACAGCAAATAATAAAAACTTAAGAAACCACATATAGTTGCTGGGTAGACAAATTATTTTTTTCAGATTAAAATGAACAAAGCATTATTAGAGCCCTGTAGACATGACAAAACACGACTATAGTCACATTTATACTTTTTTTTATTTACAACATATTGCGCAACTGCAGGGTCTCGAAACACATGCTAACTCGCAAACTATAGAGCTAGCGAACTAAACTGTAGCCTTCAAGTTATTTCCTTTAAACTTAAATCGCCAAAAACTTACCACTTCCACACGGATAGGGAGGATAACTATTAACAGTTATTTAACCTTTAACATGAACATTAATCAAACGTAATATTTTTTTTTTCTGGGTACATGGTACCATACGGCATCCATATCAAACATTAAACTTTCATATCAAGGTGGGGGCCTCAAACTAGTGTCCTGCGTGCCACATTTGGCCCGCGGGACGCATGTTTGAGACCCCTGTTTTAGACACACAAACCGAGACAGTACCCGTCTGAGTTCTTTTCGAGTGAACAAAAACGTCTTGCTGACCTTCTATGACGGTTTTATTGAGAATAAAATGACTTTTTTTTGATTCATTTCATGGTTTTATTCGCTACATCTTCAGAACCGGACACGCTTATTCAGCATCAGAGTTTGAAAGAGTTTGCTACGAAATCATTGGCCATCCTGTTAGAACTCTTTCTTGTATTACGACCAGCAAATAACCCGCACTGGTCACAGGATCCTGAGGCTTCCATCATGTCCTAGACCAGGGGTGGGCAAACTACGGCCCGGGGGCCACATCCGGCCCGCCAAGTGTTTCAATATGGCCCGCCTGTTTTTTTTTCCAAAGTATTTCATTTAAACTCAACACATAACCTGGCATCATGGCTTGGGCCAACTTTTTGATGGTTGAGGTAGCTGCTTTATCAATTTGGGTATTTGATGTGGTCTGTTGTTTACATCATACTCCTGGAAAAAGGAGCACAAGCACAAGCACAATAATAATAATAATAATAATAATAATAATAATAATAATAATAATAATAATAATAATAATAATAATAATAATAATAATAATAATAATAATAATAATAATAATAATAATAATGTTGTCAATAATGATGATAATACTACTATTATATTAATATTGTTAATAATATTAATATAATAATGGTAGTAATATTACAAAATACTCCTGGAAAAAGGAGCACAAGCACAATAATAGTAATAATAGTAATAATAGTAATAATAGTAATAATAATAATAATAATAAGAATAAGAATAATAATAATACTAATGTTGTCAATAATGATAATACTACTATTATATTAATATTGTTGTCAATAATATTAATATAATAATGGTAGTAATATTACAAAATACTCCTGGAAAAAGGAGCACAAGCACAATAATAGTAATGCCAATAATAACAATAATAATAATAATGTTGTTGTCAATAATGATAATAATGCTATTATATTAATATTGTTGTTAATAATATTAATATAATAATGGTAGTAATATTATTATTATTAACAAAATAACAATAATAATAATATAATAACATTACTATAACTAATAATAATAATAATAATAATAATAATAATAATAATAATAATAATAATAATAATAATAATAATAATAATAATAATAATAATAATAATACATTGAGAAACACACTTTACATCAAATAAATGATTTCAAAGTGCACATATAGCAGATTGCATGACACTTTTACATGTAAAATACGTGTAAAAATATAGGTGTAAAAATGGACTGTTACGTGTAAAATACTACATAATCCCCCCCGTCAATTTTGTTAAATTAATGCGGCCCGCAAGTCAAAAAGTTTGCCCACCCCTGTCCTAGACCAAGATGAAACCGTAGCAGTCCAGCTTTTTGTATTATTATTTATATGTGTGTGTTTGAAGTGTTTCAACCGGATGTGGGTCTACCGTTCTAAACTGGACTAGGAAAACCCATAGGTCTTAGACCCCCTGCAAACAAAACCGTCTTGGATGTCTGACGCACGATTCTGGTCCACACCAACAGATATTCGTTACGGGTCTAGTGGGAAATAACCAACATGCGTGGATTGGACTGACGGACAGCGTGACCGAGGGGACTTGGACGTGGGTGGACGGGACTCCTGTCACCACGGCGTAAGTTAAGAACAACAATTCACGTTCAGTTTGTACCGATGTCGTAACATGAGGTGTTTTATAACAGGTACTGGCAGTCCGGGCAACCCAACGACTTCCGGAACCAGGATTGTGGGGAAGTCCAGAAAAAAGTGTTCAGTATTTCTGGAGTCTGGAACGATGAGAGCTGTGCTCTTTCTAAGAACTGGATTTGTGAGAATTGAGTGGTCTGGATCGAACCATCGTGCTGTGAAGGGATGCGTGCCAATCTTGGTTGAAGAAAAGAATCATTTTCTTCATTTTGTTTTTTTTTTAATTGAAGATTAAATAAATGTTTTTAATAATTCATCCAATGTAATTCAGTTGATGACTAAGAGAAATTGAATTTTTGGATTTTTTTTTTTTGGGGTGGCCCATTCTGAAAAAAAATAATTTCATAAGAAAACTAAAAAAAAAACAAAAAACTGCAAAAAAAAAAAGCGAAAAATCAGCACTCATTTTACAATAATGTTTAAAAAAATATATACAAAAAAGCTTTAATAAAAAAAGTCAAAATTGTAGTAATTTTACAAGTCAAAATATCATGAGAAAAAAAGTCATTGTGAGAAATAGTAACAATTTTAATATTGTTACATTATGATGAAAAACAACATAAGGGTAGTAGCATACAGTTGAAGATATTAAATAAAATACAAAAAAATATTTTTTTAAAATAACATTTTCAGAAAAAACAAATAATAAAGTTAAAATATTTTGGAAAATTAGGTTGCTGAAAATGTTATATTACTTGAATAAAATAAAATAAAAATACCTTTGCCATTTGCAATCCACAACTGTTTTTTATTTTTTTTCGGGTGACCCATTCTGAAAAAAAAAAAAATATATCAGAAAACTAAAAAAAAAACTGCAAAAAAATAAAAATAAAATAAAAAAAATCAGCACTAATTTTACAATAATGTTTAAAAATATATACAAAAAAGCTGCAATCAAAAAAAGTCAAAATTGTAGTAATTTTACAAGTCAAAATATCATGAGAAAAAAAATCATTGTGAGAAATAGTAACAATTTTAAGGTTTTAAATAAATTTTAATTTTAATTTAATTTTAATTATGATGAAAAACAACACAAGGGTAGTAGCATACAGTTGAAAAAACACATAATAAAGTAATAATATTTTGGAAAATTAGGTTACTTCAATAAAGTAAAAATACCTAGGGAATAAAATCATATTCTGGAGAATAAAAGAAAAAAGTTTGAAATAGTTGGGGGGTAAAAAAAATGAAGAAATAAAAAAAGTGTAATTTTATGAGAATAAAATTTTTAAAAAAGAAGGAAAAAAAGTCATAATTTTATGGGAATAAACATGTGGCACCGAAAGACACTGAGAGGTTCTTCTTTTACAGGAAGTGATCCCACAGCATATTTCGGACGCTTTCTGTTTGAAAGGACAGCATTTGCACTTTCAAGTACGGGAGGAGAAAACAGGAAGTGAAAGCTTGGATGAAGGCTTCAGTTTGCACCCAAAGGTTTTTTTTTTTTTTTTTTTCCCACCTCGGCTTATCGAAGTTGATACAGAAAGTGTCGAACTTCTCTAAAGTGGCATTGAACTTCAGTTGTTTGCATTTTAAGAAATCAATCCTGGAAGTATTATACGGTGGGAATGTGGACGCTGCCAATCAGAGCTCAGCTGACTTCCTGTTCTTTGCAATAAATACAACAACATGAAAGAAGTCATGGTGTCACTTCACGGAATTTTCATGCAAACGAAGCGGTAAGACCGACTTATTTACTGATGGCTTCACAATTCCGTTACGACGACTCTTTACTCGTTATTTGACTCTTCGATTTACTGAGCATTTGATGATGGATTATGTCATCAAATTTAAGATACAATACAAGAACCAGATATTATGTTTATTAAAAACTATTACATTTACTCAACCTCTGCTGTTTATGTTTTCAAATATTTCAAATCTTATGACTTTATTCCCAAATTATAACTTTTTACGCAACATAATTTTCCAAAAAGTAATGTATGTAGTCCTTTATAATTCAACTCTACGCAACTGAAACTTTTTTTCTTGTTGGAATATTTATTTTTTCCCTCATAAAACGTTCACTTTATTCTGAAATCTGAAATCACAGCTATTTTTTCTAGTTCTGTTTTTAAAAAATATATCATTTCTAACTATTTCAACTTCATTAATAATCTTAGGAAATTTTATTTTCAAAATAAAAAAAAACAACTTTTTTTCCCCCAACCTAATTTAAAAAAAAATTACAACTTTATTTTTTTTTCTGTAATATTTCAACTCAATGTGCCTTTTTATTCTTGTAAAACAATTTTTGTCTAAATATTTTTAATTTATTCTGGTAAAATTTTTCAATATCTGCTGTTATTTTTTTATTATTTTTTTTTTTTATTTCAACTTTATTCACAAATAATATTCATGAATTTTCTTTTCATAATAATATAACTTTATTTACATATGTTTTCTGTTTTTAAAAAGATATAATTTCTAACTATTTCAACTTCATTAATAATCTTGGGAAATTTTATTTTCAAAATTAAAGAAAAACTTTTTTCCCCAACCAAATTAAAAAAAAAAAATACAACTTTATTTTTATTTTTTCTAGTTCTGTTTTCAACTCAATTTGCCTTTTTATTCTTGTAAAACCTTTTTTGTCTATTTTTTTTAAATGTATTCTGGTAAAATTTTTCAATATCTGCTGTTATTGTTTTTTTATTATTTTTTATTTAAACTTTATTCACAAATAATCTTCATGAATTTTCTTTTCATAATAATATAACTTTATTTACCGATTTTTTCTAGTTCTATATAATTTCTAACTATTTAAACTTCATTAATAATCTTGGGAAATTTTATTTTCAAAATTAAAGAAAAACTTTTTAACTTTTTTAATTTAAAAATAAAAAATACAACTTTATTTTTATTTTTTCTGTAATATTTCAACTCAATGTGCCTTTTTATTCTTGTAAAACCTTTTTTGTCTAAATTTTTTTTAATTTATTCTGGTAAAATTTATCAATATCTGCTGTTATTGTTTTTTTTATTTTTTTTATTATTTTTTTTATTTTTTTTATTTAAACTTTATTCACAAATAATCTTCATGATTTTTTTTCATAATAATATAACTTTATTAACCAATTTTTTCTAGTTCTGTTTATAAAAAGATATCATTTCTAACTATTTCAACTTCATTAATAATCTTGGGAAATTTTCTTTTTAAAATTAAAGAAAAATTTTTTTCCCCAACCTAATCAAAAAAAAAAATTACAACTTTATTTTTATTTTTCTGTAATATTTCAACTCAATGTGCCTTTTTATTCTTGTGAAACCTTTTTTGTGTAAATTATTGTCGAATTTATTCCGGTAAAATTAGTGGGTTTTTTTTTCTATGTCTGATTTTTTTTTTTTTAATATTTCAACTTTATTCACAAATAATCTTCATAAATTTTCTTTTCATAATAATATAACTTTTTTACCTATATACAGTATATATAACTAGTATATATACACTCACACACTATATATATACATGTAGATAGTGTAGATAGCTTTATATTTCAAAATTATATATTTTTCCAGCTATTTCAACTTTCTTCTTGTACATTATCTTCTCATAATATTACAGCTTTATTGTCATATTTAGACTTATAACACCAACTTTTTGCATTTTTTTGTGCTTTGCCTCCAAGTGTCACTTTGGAACGAACCAAAAGAAAACTAGTGGATGAAAAAAATGGACACAATGGAAGTGGACGACGGCCCGTACTTAAGTAAGAACCTCACGATGGAAGGACTCGTAACTCAAGGTACACACGTCCAACTGGCTTGAATGCATTTTAAAAATATTTTAAATATTATAAATATTAAATATTATATTACAGTAACTGGTTCCAGACCGTGATAAGTGAATTTCTAGAAATTAGAGAGCATTATGAGAGAATATGGAAACTTCTTACAATGTACTAAATAGGCATTAACATTATTAGAGCCCTCTAGACATAAAATAACACCCCCACAGTCACTTTTACTCTCCTATTAACTCATAAAGTAGACAGAAGATAATTAAAACATATAAGACTTAAGCCATAAGTTCCTTGTAGTTATTCTTGTTTTACTTCCTGTTCTGTATATTACTTCCTGTGGTGGCTATTGTCTCATCAATGTAACATTACTGACACCTGGTGGCCGGTGCAGAATACTACACATCATCCCAACCCTTTGAATGTTTCTTCTGAATGCTTTATATTTTTGTATTTGAATTCATTTAGACATTTTTATCATAAAAAAATGCATCATTTAGGCCACAAAATACAAAAATATACTTATATATATTATTAAAATATATACATTATTAATATATATATTTTATATTTTTTATATTTATATTATACATTTATATATTTTTAAAAATTAATAGCAAAAAGCGTTGATTTATTAATTAATATATATTACTTACAAATTGTAATAGAGTGGAATTAACGAGGGATTTTTTTTTCATTTTCATAAATATATAATCATATAATCTTATATTACAAAAGTGCATAATTTAGGCCACAAATACAAATATATATATATATATATATATATATATATATATATATATATATATATATATATATATATATATATATATATATATATATATATATATATATATATATATTATTAAAATATATATATTATTAATATATATTTTTATTTATTTATTTATTTAATTATATATTTTTTTAATTAATAATAGGAACAAAAAAGCGTTGATTTATTAATTAATATATATTACTTAAAAATTGTAATAGAGTGGAATTAACGAGGGATTTTTTATTTTCACTTTCATAAATATATAATCATATAATCTTATATTACAAAAGTGCATAATTTAGGCCACAAAATACAAAAATATACTTATATATATATATATATATATATATATATATATATATATATATATATATTATTAAAATATAAACATTATTAATATATTTTTATTTATTTATATTATATATTTATATATTTTTTAAAATTAATAATAGAAACGAAAAAGCGTTGATTTATTAATTGATATACATTACTTACAAATTGTAATGGAGTGGAATTAACAAGGGATTTTTTTCACTTTTATAAATATATAATCATATAATCATATAATCTTATATTACACTTTTGTTCTGTTTTCATATTTATGTATAAAAACGTGTGTTGACTGTGAACATCATTGCTACAAAATATGAAAATAATATTTGCTAATTAGTTATTTATTAATTGGCCATCATCAGCAGGTTTTGTGTGTGTAATTGATTTAATAAAAGCATTGAGCTAAAAATATTAGCATTAACTGAACGTCTCCAATGGAACCTTTCACCGATAATAATGGCAAATATGAACTCCATCACTCGAAATTTGATTTCTTTTCATATTTGTTCTTTTGAAATAAAACACATATTTTTGTTTTTTGGTAGTGAATTTTCAAAGACAGAAGAAATCGTGCAGACGTGCGACTTTGTGTCTCGGTTTGTTGTGTGCGATCCTGCTGGCTGGGAACGTCGGACAATTTCTCCACTGTACGTTCTGGACTTCCTGATTTCAATCAACTGTAATCATAAGCAGAACGTGGAAATATCGTTTTTATCATTTTCTCCGTTTCACAGATGAGCTATTGCCCTACTTGGCTTCCGAAGACCAGGCTATCTCAGACCCTCTGACTCAGGAGAATCTCCAGACCAAAAACAAAGTCATTTCTGCCCTAACTACAGAGAAAAACCACCTTGAAACCAGTTTGAGTAACCTCACAAAGGACCAAAACCAGCTGAAGACCAGCTATGATTCTCTGGTGAAGAACCGAGATGAACTCCTCAGCAGCAAGAAGGCTTTGACCACGGAAAGGGATGAGTTGAAAGCCGATGTCAAAGGGCTGCAAAGCCGACTAACCACGGAACACGATGCGTTACAAACGCAGATTAGCCAATTGCAGGCCAGGTACGATTCTCTCGTTAAGGAGAAAGACCTCCTTCAGACCAGTAAAACCACTTTGGCCGCCGAGAAAGATGACCTAAGGTCCGGCTTTGACAACCTCAAAAACGAGAAAGACCGTTTACAACTTGATTACTCTTCACTGAGAAAGACCAAAGACCAGTTACAGTCCAGTTACGACTCCCTCGTTAAGGAGAAAGACCTCCTTCAAACCAGTAAAACCACTTTGGCTGCTGAGAGAGATGACTTCAAGTCCCGCTTCGACAACCTCAAAAACGAAAAAGACCGCTTACAACTTGATTACTCTTCACTGAGAAAGACCAAAGACCAGTTACAGTCCAGTTACGACTCACTCGTTAAGGAGAAAGACCTCCTTCAAACCAGTAAAACCACTTTGACCGCCGAGAGAGATGACCTCAGGTCCGGTTTCGACAACCTCAAAAACGAGAACGACCGCTTACAACGCGATTACTCTTCACTGAGAAAGACCAAAGACCAGTTACAAGCGAGCTACGATTCCCTGGTTCAGGAGAAGGAGATCCTTCAAACCGGAAAAACCGCTGCCGCAGCTGAAAGAGATGACTTCAAGTCCCGCTTCAACAATCTCAAAAACGAGAACGACCGATTACAACGTGATTACTCTTCACTGAGAAAGACCAAAGACCAGTTACAGTCCAGTTACGACTCCCTCGTTAAGGAGAAAGACCTCCTCAAAACCAGTAAAACCACTTTGACCGCTGAGAGAGATGACTTCAGGTCCCGCTTCAACAACGTCAAGAACGAGAGAGACCTGCTACAGATCAACTACAACATGTTAGAGTCCGACAAAAAGAGAATGGAACGGAATTGCACGGACCAGTTGAAGACCAGTGAACGGTTGTGTGAGCTCGTGAAGAAGTTGCAGCAAAGCCAATACGCCCAACTGGAAGCCAACTACAACGCGATGCGCCTCAAAAACGACATGTTACAACGAAATCAGAGCAGCCTGCTGACCGAACGGCAGGAGATGCAGACCAGCATCCAGAAGATGACGTCCAAACTGAACGGTAAAAGTACAGCAGAGTCTGGAATCACTTCCTGAAGATACCAACGGTTTTTAACGGAAGTTCGTCTGTGGTCGTTTTTTGTAGTCTTGGTTTGTCGGAGCGGATGGAAGAAGTTTGGCACCAACTGCTACTACGTTTCTACAACAAAGAAGAAATGGAATGAAGGTAGACAAGACTGCATCCGCAATGGAGGAGACCTGGTTGTCCTAAACAGCAGGGAAGAACAGGTGAGATGGTAAAAACCGTACCTGGAGTCTAAGTCTAAAAGTCTAAATCTACTTTAGTGGTCTGTCTACCAAAAATACTTCCATTCATCCATCTTCTGTTTTTTCGAGTTCAGGTTGCGAGGGCAGCAGTCTCAGTAGGGATGGCTAAACCACTTGGTCTCCAGTACCTCCCTCCAGTTCCACTATGGGGATAGTAGGGATGGCTAGACCACTTGGTCTCCGGTACCTCCCTCCAGTTCCACTATGGGGATAGTAGGGATGGCTAGACCACTTGGTCTCCGGTACCTCCCTCCAGTTCCACTATTGGGATACTAGGGATGGCCGGACCACTTGGTCGCCGGTACCTCCCTCCAGTTCCACTATGGGGATAGTCGGGATGGCTAGATCACTTGGTCTCCGGTACCTCCCTCCAGTTCCACTATGGGGATAGTAGGGATGGCTAGATCACTTGGTCTCCGGTACCTCCCTCCAGTTCCACTATGGGGATAGTAGGGATGGCCGCGATAACTAGACCACTTGGTCTCCGGTACCTCCCTCCAGTTCCACTATGGGGATAGTCGGGATGGCTAGATCACTTGGTCTCCGGTACCTCCCTCCAGTTCCACTATGGGGATAGTCGGGATGGCTAGATCACTTGGTCTCCGGTACCTCCCTCCAGTTCCACTATGGGGATAGTCGGGATGGCTAGATCACTTGGTCTCCGGTACCTCCCTCCAGTTCCACTATGGGGATAGTAGGGATGGCCGCGATAACTAGACCACTTGGTCTCCGGTACCTCCCTCCAGTTCCACTGTGGGGATAGTAGGGATGGCCAGACCACTTGGTCTCTGGTACCTCCCTCCAGTTCCACTATGGGGATAGTAGGGATGGCTGGACCACTTGGTCTCCAGTACCTCCCTCCAGTTCCACTATGGGGATAGTAGGGATGGCTAAACCACTTGGTCTCCGGTACCTCCCTCCAGTTCCACTATGGGGATAGTAGGGATGGCCGGACCACTTGGTCTCCGGTACCTCCCTCCAGTTCCACTATGGGGATAGTAGGGATGGCCGGACCACTTGGTCTCCGGTACCTCCCTCCAGTTCCACTATGGGGATAGTAGGGATGGCTAGACCACTTGGTCTCCGGTACCTCCCTCCAGTTCCACTATGGGGATACTAGGGATGGCCGGACCACTTGGTCTCCGGTACCTCCCTCCAGTTCCACTATGGGGATACTAGGGATGGCCGGACCACTTGGTCTCCGGTACCTCCCTCCAGTTCCACTATGGGGATAGTAGGGATGGTCTCCGGTACCTCCCTCTAGTTCCACTATGGGGATAGTAGGGATGGCCGCGATAACTAGACCACTTGGTCTCCGGTACCTCCCTCCAGTTCCACTATGGGCATAGTCGGGATGGCTAGATCACTTGGTCTCCAGTACCTCCCTCCAGTTCCACTATGGGGATAGTAGGGATGGCTGCGATAACTAGACCACTTGGTCTCCGGTACCTCCCTCCAATTCCACTATGGGGATAGTAGGGATAACTAGACCACTTGGTCTTGGATACCTCCCTCCAGTTCCACTATGGGGATAGTAGGGATGGCTAGACCACTTGGTCTCCAGTACCTCCCTCCAGTTCCACTATGAGGGAGCGACATAGGTGACCATAGGTGAGTTTGGGACCATAGACTGACCGGGAAATTCCGGTTCACCATGGCGGTCCGGTACAACAACCGCATTACTGCAGATCCTTCCTGCCAATGTCACACTGAACAAGACCCTGAGATACTAGAACTCGCCCGTTTAGGGCAAAACCTCGGTCCCCGACCCGGAGAGCGTAAACCACCGTTTTCCGACCGGGAACCATGGCCTCGGATTTGCTGAGGTGCTGAGTCTCATGCTAGAAGCTTCACATTCAGCTGAAAACCACCCTGGGAACATTCAAGGATGTGGGTCTACCATGAAGAACTGTACCAGCACGAGAACTCATTGGTTTTAGCTCCAACTGTCATGGGAGGTCCTTGAAAAGTAGAGTGTAGATATGTTGTACCTCTGTAGGCCTTTCGGCCATGTTTGATGTTTGATTCCGCTTCATCCAAACAGACATTCGTAGGGAATTTAGTGGGGAAAGGCCAGTTCTGGATTGGAATGACTGACAGTGCGAAGGAGGGGACCTGGATGTGGGTGGACGGGACTCCTGTCACCAACGCGTAAGTTCAGAAACTTGCTGAGAGAACAACAATTCCTCCAGGTTTGGTTCGATGTCATAAGGTGATGCGTTTCTTTCCAGGCACTGGCAATCCGGGCAACCCAACAACCTGAACCTGCAGGACTGTGGTGAGATCCTGGGAAAAGAATTCACTGATGCTGGACTCTTGAACGATGAGGGCTGTTCTATTGAGCAAGAATGGATTTGTGAGATTTGAGTTTTTCTGGGATTTTACTAGGATTTTACTGGGATTTTACTGGGATTTTACTAGGATTTTACTGGGATTTTACTGGGATTTTACTGGGATTTTACTGGGATTTTACTGGGATTTTACTAGGATTTTACTGGGATTTTACTAGGATTTTACTGGGATTTTACTAGGATTTTACTGGGTTTGGCTTCAGAACTAACCCATCATTCCGAATGGATGTTTGCTGATCATTTTCATTTTGGCAGAAAAATACTTTTTCAAAGCTAATTTTCAAAGCTGTCTTGATATTTTTGTTAAATTGAAAATGTAATAAATTATTTCTTGACCCCCCCCCCCCCCCCATGATTAATCTAATTTAACTTGATTACAAGATTAAAAAAGTATGAGACAATTAATTATGGAGCTAATTAACCTCTATAAAGGAGGGATGAAGTGGCCCTCGCCGGAAAAAGTTTGGACACCCCTGGTCTAATCCTTATGTCTACTATAATGGTGACTATAGGGGTGTTATTTCATGTCAAGAGGGCTCTAATGTTAAAAACCATACTTAGAAGGACGTAAAAAGTTTTTTATGTCTTACTTACTCTGATTATGTCTCCAATATTGGGTGGGTAGTAGGAGTGTAAATGTGACTATAGGGGTGTTATTTCATTTCTAGAAGACTCTAATGTTAAAAACTGTATTTAGAAGGACGTAAAAAGTTTTTTTTATGTCTTATTTTCTCATATTATGTCTCCAATATTGGGTAGTAGGAGTGTAAAGGTGACTATAGGGGTGTTATTTCATGTCTGGAGGGCTCTAATATTAAAAAACCATATTTAAAAGCACGTAAAAAGGTTTTTTATGTCTTTTTTTCTCCTATTACGTCTCCAATATTGGGTAGCAGGAGTGTAAATTTGACTATAGGGGTGTTATTTCATGTCTGGAGGGCTCTAATATTAAAAAAAACATTTAAAAGCACATAAAAAGGTTTTTATGTCTATTTTCTCGTATTATGTCTCCAATATTGGGTAGTAGGAGTGTAAAGGTGACTATAGGGGTGCTATTTCATGTCTGGAGGGCTCTAATATTTAAAAAAATATATTTAAAAGCACATAAAAAGTTTTTTTTATGTCTTATTTTCTCCTATTATGTCTTCAATATTGGGTAGCAGGAGTGTAAAGGTGACTATAGGGGTGTTATGTCATGTCTGGAGGGCTCTAATATTAAAAAAAAAACATATTTAAAAGCACATGAAAAGGTTTTTTATGTCTATTTTATCATATTATGTCTCCAATATTGGGTAGTAGGAGTGTAAATGTGACTATAGGGGTGTTATTTCATGTCTGGAGGGCTCTAATATTTAAAAAAAACATATTTAAAAGCACATGAAAAGGTTTTTTATGTCTCATTTTCTCATATTATGTCTCCAATATTGGGTAGTAGGAGTGTAAAGGTGACTATAGGGGTGCTATTTCATGTCTAGAGGGCTCTAATGTTTTTTTTTTTTTTTTTTTTTTTTTTTTTTTTTTTTTTTATTCAGTCATGACAACACCAAATATTGTACACAATATTGACATCAATAACATAATCACAAAATCAAAATTCATGTGTTGAATAATAATGACTGAAAAGGCATAGGCAGAAGCAAACTGCTTATAAAAGCCTATCCTATAATTTCAGCTTTTTAGGCTACCAACCTCCAGAAAAGCAAAGAAACAACAACAGAAAATTAATCACACTTATAAACTTCAAAAATAGCTTTACAAACCATTTTCTTAAAAGCCAAAAAGGAATGACATGTTTTTAAATTTATGTTGGCATCATTCCAGAATTTAACTCCAGTGATGGAGACGCATCTCCTTTTCATACCTTTTTTAGCTTTTTGTACAGTAAATTTACAAACACCTCTGAGATTATAGGGACTCTCCTGAATTGAAAAGAACTTCTGTATTGAGTCAGGGAGCGTTTTTGATTTTGCTCTGAACATAATTTGCATTATTTTATAATAAAACAAATCGTAAAATTTCATGACATGAGAATTTAGAAAAAGTGGCTCCGTGTGAGCATAATAATCAGCCTTATTAATGATACGTATTGCTCGTTTTTGCAGTTTTATTATTGAATTTATGGTGCTTTTAAAAGTGGATCCCCACAATTCCACACAGTAAGATATGTAGGGAACAATCAATGAATTGTAGATCAAATGCAAAGCCTTGGAATTCAATACATATTTGGATTTATAAAGGATTGCAAGTGATTTTGACATTTTCCCTTTGATATATTCAGTGTGTTGTTTCCATGTTAATTTTTGATCAATGACAACCCCAAGGAATTTAGTCTCAGAAACTCTTTCAATGTCGACATTACAGATTTTCAGTTTAACATTACAATCGCTTTCATTTAGATTCCCAAAAACCATAAATTTTGTTTTCTTAATATTTAAAGATAATTTATTTACATCAAACCAAGTCTTGAGATTTTCCAGCTCCATTTCTACACAACGCAAAAGTTCCTTTAAATTCTTACCAGAGCAAAACAAATTGGTATCATCTGCAAATATTACATATCTAAAAAAACCAGTTACATTGCAGATGTCATTGATATAGAGAATGAACAATATTGGACCAATCACTGATCCTTGTGGTACACCACATGTGATCTTTCTAAGTGCTGAACTAGTGTTATTGATTTGTACACACTGGTGTCTATTACCTAAATAACTTTCCAACCAAGAATGAGCAACCCCTCGTATTCCATACATCTCTAATTTCTTCAATAACTGTCTGTGATCTATGGTATCAAAAGCCTTCTGCAGATCAATATACAGACCAATAGAACACTCACCATTTTCATTTGCATTTGATATTTCTTCTACCATTTGCATTACTGCAAATGCAGTAGTTCTACCTTCTCTGAATCCGTATTGATTTTCACTTAATAATTTATTTTTATGAATGAAGAGATTTAATTGTTTCACAAACAATTTCTCTAAAATTTTTGAAAATTGTGGCAAAAGTGATATTGGTCTGTAATTTTCCATACAGTGTTTGTCACCATTTTTATAAATTGGGATCACTTTTGCTAACTTCATGTTGTCAGGAAAGGTCCCTTTTTGAAAAGACAGATTACAAACATAGGTCAAAGGTCTGACAATATAATCAATAACATCTTTAATAATTACTGTATCAATGGAATGGATGTCGAGTGATCTCTTATTTTTTAATTTTCTTACAATTTCAATAATGTCAGTTTCATGTACCCCACTTAGAAACATAGAACTAACATTAGTGTTGATCAAATTTTTAAACATGTTTTTGTTGTCATCAGATACAGTAATCTGTTTTGCCAAAGAAGCTCCAACATCTACAAAGTAGTCATTGAACTCGTCAACAATATTTTTTAAATCATCCACTCTATCATTAACTTTATTTATAAAAAAATCAGGAAGTTCTGAATTATTATTTTTATTCTGAATGATAGAATTGATTACCTTCCAAGTTTTTTGTATATTATTTTTACTGTCCTCCAACATTTTACTGTAGTATTCCTTTTTTTGAGTTCTCATAATAGTAGTTAGTTTGTTCTTATAACGCTTATATTTTTCCTCACTATCACTAGTTCTCTGCTGTAAAAACTTTTTGTACAGTTGATTTTTCTTATTGCATGCCTTTTGCAGACCTTTTGTAATCCATGGTTTACCTTCATAATGATCTTTCACCCTACACATTTTTATAGGACAATGCTTATTATATAATTTCAAGAATACAGACAAAAATGCATCATATGCTAAATCTGGATCATCGACATAAACCTCATCCCAGTTACAATTCCTAAGATCCTTCTTTAAGGCTTCAGTTCTTTCTGGTGTTTTTAGTCTCCTTAATTTGCAGGGAAGTTTATTTTTATCAGTCGGACATCTAGCAATTAAATTATGCACAACTACAAAAACAGGAAGGTGGTCACTGACATCACTTATGAGCAAACCACTTGTTACTTGTTGATGAGTATTTGTAAAAATATTGTCTATAAGTGTTGCACTCTCTTTAGTTATTCGACTCGGTTTATCAATTAGAGGCCAAATACCTAAACTGAACATTGTGTTGCAAAATTCTGCTGTCATTTTATGTTCATTCCATTTCATTAAATCAATATTGAAATCACCACAAACAAAAACTTGTTTCTTATCACATACCTTACCTAAAATGTCAACCATGGAATTAACAAGGGAATCAATACAAGAGCCAGGTGTCCTATATACACAACTCACAATAATACTTTTCAGATTCGTGGAATGAATTTCAATTGTCAGACTCTCCATGATATCATCCACAACCGTACTGTCAACCACTCTACACTGAAAGTCTTTCTGTACAAAGAGAGCCACTCCACCACCCCTTTTAGTTTTGCGGTTTACACTAAAATGATTGTATCCCTCCAATATGAAATTGGAGCCCTTTTCATTTGTCAGCCAGGTTTCACTGATGGCAATGACTTGAAAACTATGTTTTAATGATTGCAAATTTTCTTTGATTTGATCAAAATTTGCATAGAGGCTTCGACTATTAAAGTGTATAATTGAAAATCCATCCAGACCGAGTTCATTAAACAGATTTTCCGTGTAATATTTGGACCCAGCGTTCCAATCTTTATAAAAATTTGCATCTGGATCAATGTCATTCTCAAAGCTAAATGATTTATGTTCATCTGACTTCAAAAAACTTAAGTGTGACTCCTCATATATTCTATTGAGACAGGGCTCAGCTAAAAAGTTTTCATTCTCATAGAAATCATCATACTCCTGTTCTAAAGGAAAATATATTTTTTTATCTGTCATATCCTAAGTGAAAAAAGCAAATATCCACAAAAAACAGCAAAACAAAATCACAAATTTTGTACAATGTACAAAATATAATACAACTGCTCTCTATAGAGCACATGGTATAACTCAAAGTAAAAAGCAACAAATTCTGTTTTCATACTTCGCACTAACTCTTTATCTTGCTTCTTTGTTCTAATAAACCAAACAAACATTTTCCAATCCTCTAAGTGTGCCATTTGCTAACCAAGCTGCACCTATTGTCACTTATATTGTTCCAGATCTCTCAGATTCCTCACTGCAATCACCTTTGCCTGCTCTGGTGGTCCGTTTAACTTGATAAATGTTTTCCCATTTCTTGTCCATGTTGCTTGAATTTTATTTTGTTTTCTGAGTATGCGGCTATGTCTAGCTATTTCAGCATTTTTCTTTGTCAAATGTTCATTTATGTACACCCCTGTGCCCTTTAGTTTTTTTGCCTGCCGTAGTAGATTAATCTTATACTTTCTGTTGGTAAGCTGAACAACAATGGTTGGTTTGGCATTTTTATCCTTATGTGGAAGGCTGTGGCAGGCTGAGATGTTCTCACTGTCCAGATCAATGTTCTTACTGCTCAAAAATTTAACAACTTGTGTCTCTAGTTAAAAAGAAGAACGTAAAAAGTTTTTTTTAATGTCTTTTTTTCTCCTATTATGTCTCCAATATTGGGTAGCAGGAGTGTAAGGGTGACTATAGGGGTGTTATTTCATGTCTAGAGAGCTCTAATATTAAAAACCACATTTAGAGGCCCAGTTAGCTGTTTAGGAACAAATGTGCAGCTTTATGTGTCGCGTTGTCACTCAAAGCCTAATTTAAGGAACTGAGATGCCAATTGTAAAACTTCTAAGACGAGTCGTTTGTGCTCCATTACAGTCATAAATGTTGGCAAAGCCGTGTGTTGGTATTAAATAACAGATTGCCGTTACACAATCCCCTAACACGTGCCGGTCCGAGCCGCCATGTGCTCCCAATGCGGTTCATTTTTGGGCGCGGTGGCTGTCGACCAATAATTGGACTGAGCCTTTTCATTAAGTGCAGTCAGTGGTGAGACGGTCGCCCCCCGCCAACCCCCACCCCACACCCACCCCGCCGTACAACCTTGAGATGAGAGCCCCCCGGGTCCCTGAGGACAGACTGGAGGAGGGCTCCTTATCATTTTTTGGCAGCGTTCCGTGTAAAGCGCAAAGGCCCGCCTCCTCCATATTCATCAGTGGTGATTATGTGCCGACCTCTGTCTGCCATCAATCCCGAGCGGCTGCGGGCGTCCCGGAGGAAGGAGGCAGGCCTGACACACCAGTCAATGAGGTGTCACTGAGCCTGCCTGCCTGGAGAGAGGAAGAGGGCGGTGCTTAGCCAGAATTTAAGGAACGATAAAAATCCACTGCAAAAAAGACTGACAATGGGGGGGTATTGTTCTTTAGCGTTCTTTAGCGTCGGGATATCTCACGGTCACTGAATGCTTGATTTAGAAAGCAGCAGGGGAGGTCTCGTGGTATCAAACGACGGGAACGGGTGTCATTAGTGGCGTCGTTTTTGCAGAAGTTGCAATTTTGACACTGTTCATCAGGATGTCACTCACACTGAAAATGTTGTCGCCGTCGCCGCTTGGGATGTGGAAACGTCACCATTTCATTTGGGTCATTCCAGGAATCTGGAGAGGGAACTTCTCATTCCACTTCCTGTTTGGGATTTGCAGATTAGAAACGTTTCAGTGAATCGTGTCACAACATTTCTATCATCATTAATATATATATAGTAATTGGTATATTGTACTACTTTTACCAGCTTAAATACAATTTTAGGGCGAGAGGCGGGGTACACCCTGGACTGGTCGCCAGCCAATCACAGGGCACATATAGACAAACAACCATTCACACTCACATTCATACCTATGGACAATTTGGAGTCGCTAATTAACCTAGCATGTTTTTGGAATGTGGGAGGAAACCGGAGTACCCGGAGAAAACCCACGCATGCACGGGGAGAACATGCAAACTCCACACAGAGATGGCCGAAGGTGGAATTGAACCCTCGTCTCCGAGTGACATAATATTTGACATAAGTCAAATATTACAAATCAAAATGCCGTCTTCTGGATTGAATATGCAGATTATTTTTATGCTTTGCTGTATAATCCAATTTAGATTTCAACAAAAGATTGTAAAATATACTTTTAAAGAGTTTTGGTGGACTATTACGTGACATAAGTCAAATATTCCACACCAAAATGTTGTCATCTGGATTGAATATGCAGATTATTTTTATGCTTTGCTGTATAATCCAATTTAGATTTTAACAAAAGATTGTAAAATATACTTTTAAAGAGTTTTGTGGACTATTACGTGACATAACTCAAATATTCCAAACCAAAACGACCGCACTGACTATTTTTACCATTTTAGATTTCACTAAAATTTCATAGAAAGCACTTTTGTGACATAATATTTGACATAAGTCAAATATTACAAATAAAAATGCCGTTTTCTGGATTGAATATGCAGATTATTTTTATGCTTTGCTGTATAATCCAATTTAGATTTCAACAAAAGATTGTAAAATATACTTATAAATGTGACATAACTTAAATATTCCACACCAAAATGTTGTCATCTGGGTTGAATATGCAGATTATTTTTATGTTTTGCTGTATATTCCAATTTAGATTCCAACAAAAGATTGTAAAATACGCGACATAACTCAAATATTCCAAACCAAAATGACCGCACTGACTATTTTTATATTCTACTATTTTTACCATTTTAAAACCTTGTAAAAAATGCTTTTAAAGAGCTTTCGTGATAAAATATCTGACATAAGTCAAATATTACAAATAAAAATGCCGTTTTCTGGATTGAATATGCAGATTATTTTTATGCTTTGCTGTATAACCCAATTTAGATTTCAACAAAAGATTGTAAAATATACTTATAAATGCGACATAATTCAAATATTCCAAACCAAAATGTTATCATCTGGGTTGAATATGCACATAATTCTTATATTCTACTTCTATTTCACCAAAAGTGACATAATCCATTTTCTGGTGTTTTATTTGTTAATCCAGTGATTATAATTGCAGACTACATTGTTTTGCTTCTCATCACTTTGTATTTCTGTCCACTTTGGGCAGGTTTGATGATGCAATCTGCAAGCAGCGTTCGTCCGCAGCAAACGAGCAATAGATGGTAATCACAGAGCGCCACTGAGCCAAAAGCGCCACAGGCTAATATTAGCATACAATTGTGGAAAGTGTCTCGTTGTCAGGTAATGAATTCATCTGAAGGCGTCTCGTCCAACCTTGAATTTAGCGGATGCGTACTAAACAAATTAAAAAAAAAAAACCCGGGAGTGAAGAAGCGATGATGGACGTGATGGATGTAAACAGACTTCATCGTGCGGTCACATTTTGACAGATTTTTCCATCTTAAGCCGGTCGGGAGCTTTTTTGTTCAGTGGGAGTCCTTTTCCCACCGCATACGCTCACGTTTCACTTCCAGCTGCAGAAAATCATTCCAAGGCGCCAAGTCCTCCTCGAGCTGAAGACTCGAACACTTCTTTAGCTTAAAGCTTAAAAAAACTTTATTTATAAAAATGCCTAAATTTAGCCCTAAAATGGCGAACCTAGACAAAAACTAACATTTCTTCTTAATCAAAAGTTTGTGTGGAATTATTTGGAAATATGGGGTAATAACTATAAAAGCAATCTTCACTCACTAAAAGTACTTTAATGTAAATTTAATTTGTTTTATTATTTTTTTTATAATTTAAATTTAAAAAAAATTATTGATTTTTTTAAATTAATTTTTTTTATTTTTAAATTGAAAATTTAACTTAAAAAATTTATTAAAAAAACTTAAACTATATTAGGAAAGCAGGAAGTGAACAAATGTAACAGTTACTGATTGTAAAAATTAAAATTAAAACATTTTAAAAATTAAAACATTTTATAAAATTAATTTAAAAAACTTACATTATATTAGGAAAGCAGGAAGTGAACAAATGTAACAGTTACTGATTGTAAGAATTAAAATTTAAAATATTAAAAAAAATAAATAAATTAAAAAAACTTACATTATATTAGGAAAGCAGGAAGTGAACAAATGTAACAGTTACTGATTGTAAAAATTAAAATTAAAACATTTTAAAAATTAAAACATTTTATAAAATTAATTTAAAAAACTTACATTATATTAGGAAAGCAGGAAGTGAACAAATGTAACAGTTACTGATTGTAAGAATTAAAATTTAAGAAATAAAAAAAATAATTAAAAAAACTTACATTATATTAGGAAAGCAGGAAGTGAACAAATGTAACAGTTACTGATTGTAAAAATTAAAATAAAAAAAAACTAAAAATTAAAATTCAAACAATTTAATGAAAAAAACTTACATTTTAGTAGGAAAGCAGGAAGTGAACAAATGTAACAGTTACTGATTGTAAAAATTAAAAAAAAAAAAAAAATTAAATTAAAAAAATTTAATGAAAAAAACTTACATTATATTAGGAAAGCAGGAAGTGAACAAATGTAACAGTTACCGATTATAAAAGTACCAGATGGAGGGGTAGGATTTAATAAGCTTTGCTTCTTCCTACTCCTTTTGGACATGTGGAACTGGGAACTGATTATGGGATGCATTCAATTGTAATCTGATGCATGTTCAAATGAAATTAATCCATTACCATTACAGGTCTTTGGTGTAAACTGACATTTTTGGGTATTTCTGATTACACAGCCGCCTCAAACGCATCATAAGTTTATCCCGGGCGTAAACGATTATAATTATTTATTCTCTTAAAAGTTTATACAGCACGTCTTGGTCTGTAACATACAAAAAACGTACTACCGTAAACACAGCTAGCCCAAACAGTAGCCCAACTGGGGGAACATTCTTCTTTCCAACATTTTATCCGGTCCTGGAACGCTGCTTCTCCGTCATGGCGAAGCACGACGGAACATTTAACTGAGTTAAGTGGACTACGCTACAGCTGTTTACATTTACTACACGATTTGAACCCTAAATCCACATGCTTGGGTTCTGTTCCCAGTCATTCCCAAACGTTCCAGCATAACTGATGTTAGCATATCGGCTTCCTCCAGTTGGCCTCTTTTCCACAAAAAAAGTCACGTGTCTCGGAATGATATTGTTTAAAAAAACAAAAAACAAAAAAAGAACACACGGCTGTCGGATCATTTCCATTCACGTCACTCGGGATCGGGAAGAGCCCCGCGGTGTCAGTTTGACAATCAACCGCCAATTAAGACGATCCAGGACGCCTGCCAGGATGGCTTTCGCTTTCCTCTGACGCACGTCGTTGCGTTTTCCGTTGAAGCTAAAAAGCTGCCGGGGGATTAGTGCGCGGGTGCGGAACGAGGAACTGTTTTAGCAGACACCTACGTTAAAACGTAAGCGGGGACAAAACCGCAGGTACTAATCCCGACGTGGATCAGCGAGTTCTGATAATCACAGACCAGTTTTTCCATCGGGTCAAACCTTGGAATAAAATAAATCATGTTGGAGTTCAATTGAATAAAAATGGCGTCATTTCGGAATCACTTTATAGCAGGATGAACTCCAAGTGACCGTTCAAGTATTCCAGTTCGATTCGAACACAAGTTACTGATTGTAAAAATTCAAATTAAAAAATTTAAAAAATTTTAAAAATTAATTAAAAAAAACTTACATTATATTAGGAAAGCAGGAAATGAACAAATGTAACAGTTACTGATTGTAAAAATTAAAATTAAAACATTTTAAAAATTAAAACATTTTAAAAATTAAAACATTAAAAAAAATTTATAAAAAAACTTACATTATATTAGGAAAGCAGGAAATGAACAAATGTAACAGTTACTGATTGTAAAAATTAAAATTAAAACATTTTAAAAATTAAAACATTTTAAAAAAATTATAAAAAAACTTACATTATATTAGGAAAGCAGGAAATGAACAAATGTAACAGTTACTGATTGTAAAAAATAAAATTGAAAAATTTTTAAAATTAAAACATTTTTAAAAAATTATAAAAAAAACTTACATTATATTAGGAAAGCAGGTACTAATCCCGACGTGGATCAGCGAGTTCTGATAATCACAGACCAGTTTTTCCATCGGGTTAAACCTAGGAATAAAATAAAAACATGTTGGAGTTCAATTGAATAAAAATGGCGTCATTTCGGAATCACTTTATAGCAGGATGAACTCCAAGTGAGCGTTCAAGTATTCCAGTTCGATTCTCAGACTCGAACACAAGTTACTGATTGTAAAAATTCAAATTAAAAAATTAAAACAATTTTAAAATTAATTAAAAAAAACTTACATTATATTAGGAAAGCAGGAAATGAACAAATGTAACAGTTACTGATTGTAAAAATTAAAATAAAAAAAATTTAAAAAATAAAACATTTTAAAAATTAAAACATTTTAAAAATTTATAAAAAAAACTTACATTATATTAGGAAAGCAGGTACTAATCCCGACGTGGATCAGCAAGTTCTGATAATCACAGACCAGTTTTTCCATCGGGTCAAACCTTGGAATAAAATAAAAACATGTTGGAGTTCAATTGAATAAAAATGGCGTCATTTCGGAATCACTTTATAGCAGGATGAACTCCAAGTGACCGTTCAAGTATTCCAGTTCGATTCTCAGACTCGAACACAAGTTACTGATTGTAAAAATTCAAATTAAAAAATTAAAACATTTTTAAAAATTAATTTAAAAAAAAATACATTATATTAGGAAAGCAGGAAATGAACAAATGTAACAGTTACTGATTGTAAAAATTAAAACATTTTAAAAAATTAAAACATTTTAAAAATTAAAACATTTTTTAAAATTAATTAAAAAAACTTACATTATATTAGGAAAGCAGGAAATGAACAAATGTAACAGTTACTGATTGTAAAAAATTTTGATGAACTCCAAGTGACCGTTCAAGTATTCCAGTTCGATTCTCAGACTCGAACATAGGAATAGAAAAACCCTTTTAAAGATTTTTTTTTCCGACAGCGTTTTTCGTGTTCATCCTTGTCCTTCAGGCTTCCCGGCGCCAAACAACAAAACAGGTCGTGTTGTGTTCGGGCGTTGAATGAAAAAAAAAAAGCCGTTTTGTTGTAACGACTCGACAGCTTGAAGATGAGGCGGCGGCGCCGCGGCCCGGGAAGCGAGTGCCAAGATGAATTTGTGCTGTGGATGCGGCACCGTAGCGCCGTCCTGGCCTAGAAAACACTCACACAGCGAGATGCATCAGATTGCATTTTTTTCAGCAACACAACCAGAGACATTATTTCTGGCATGCGGGGATGTTTGTTCCAAACAGCTTTTTCTTTTTTGTTTTTTTTTGTAAAAAAAAAAAAAACATCTCTTCCAGCTGCCCCACTTTAAGACGACGGAGTTAGCAAAAATACCGTATAACCGAGTTTGTTGTTTACTTTTAAACCAAATGATCTCCTATGATGAGCAATACAAGCCCGAACCCGAAATCTAAATCCATAGCATTGATTTGGCCTCACGGACCTCACGGCTAGGAGACCAGGGTTCAATTCCACACTCGATCATCTCTGTGTGGAGTTTGCATGTTCTCCCCGTGCATACGTGGGTTTTCTCCGGGTACTCCGGTTTCCTCCCACATTCCAAAAACATGCTAGGTTAATTAGCGACTCCAAATTGTCCATAGGTATGAATGTGAGTGTGAATGGTTGTTTGTCTATATGTGCCCTGTGATTGGCTGGCGACCAGTCCAGGGTGTACCCTCTTGGCCGAATACAGCTGGGATAGGCTCCAGCACCCCCTGCGACCCCCGTGAGGAAAAGCGGTAGAAAATGAATGAATGAAAAAATTAAAAAATAAAACAAAATAAAACCAAAAACATTTAAAAAAATTAATTTAAAAAAACTTACATTATATTAGGAAAGCAGGAAGTGAACAAATGTAACAGTTAATGATTGTAAAAATTAAAAAAACTTGAAAAAATTTTAAAAAATTTATTTAAAAAACTTACATTATATTAGGAAAGCAGGAAGTGAACAAATGTAAGTTACTGATTGTAAAAAATCAAATTAAAAAATAAAAAAAAATTAAAATTCAAAAAAACTTAATTAAAAAAACTTCAACTATATTATGAAAGCAGGAAGTGAACAAATGTAACAGTTACTGATTGTAAAAGTACCAGATGGAGGGGTAGGATTTAATAAGCTTTGCTTCTTCCTACTCCTTTTGGACATGTGGAACTGGGAACTGATTATGTGATGCATTCAATTGTAATCTGATGCATGTTCAAATGAAATTAAACCATTACCATTACTATATTACTTCCTAAGAGAAAAAAAGCCTTAATTTTTGCTCTTTTTTGGAATAAATAAGTAACAAAAACTGAAGTACGGTAGCGCTACAAGAATCCGTGGAAGCCTGCAGACATCCTCCATCGCATGGGCGAGCATTGTAAGACTCGGATGCAAATCTAATTACTCGTGTCTGCGGGAGTCGAACGCGTCAGCAGAGAGATTTAGAGGTGCAAGGGGGGGAGGGCTTGGAGGGCTGGACCGCAAGGCATTGTGGGAAGGCTGCACCTGTCACTGCCTGCTCGTATACGTATATACGTACGTCCACGCATCCCAGCAGCCCGGCCAATGACACGGACCATTGCTGCCTGCGGGAGGGTGACGGCCTGAAGGCTTCACTCCAACTTCTCCAACTTCTCCACGACCATCTTTATATTTTATGGGCGGACTCGACTGCGAGGACCTCTTTTCACATCACTTCCTGTGTGGAAATTGTGATCCATCTTCTTCTTCTTAACTTATTTAGACTCTTTTAATCATTTTGACATTAATTTATGACATTTGTCAAACTCGCACGTGTCCATTCATTCTGCAATGGACTCGGGTTTGATCCCCCCTCGCTCTCCTGGCACCCTGCCTGCTGTCACACTGATCATGCCACCCGTTTACTTGCCCCATTACTTCTTTTCTGCTGTATTACTGCAATATATGTGCCTTTCTGCACTACACGGGTCTCAAACACGCGGCCCGTGGGCCAAATGTGGCCCGCAGGACACTACTTTGAGGCCCCGCCTTGATATGAAAGTTCAATGTTTGATATGGATGCCGTATGGTATCATGTACCCAGAAAAAAAATATTACGTTTGATTAATGTTCATGTTAAAGGTTAAATAACTGTTAATAGTTATCCTCCCTATCCGTGTGGAAGTGGTAAGTTTTTGGCTATTTAAGTTGAAAGGAAATAACTTGAAGGCTACCGTTTAGGTCGCTAGCTCTCTAGTTTGCGAGTTAGCATGTGTCTCAAGACCCTGCAGTTGCACAATATGTTGTAAATCAGGGGTCTCAAAGACGCGGCCCGCGGGCCAAATGTGGCCCGCAGGACACTAATTTGAGGCCCCCGCCTTGATATGAAAGTTTAATGTTTGATATGGATGCTGTATGGTATCATGTACCCAGAAAAAAAAATATTACGTTTGATTAATGTTCATGTTAAAGGTTAAATAACTGTTAATAGTTATCCTCCCTATCCGTGTGGAAGTGGTAAGTTTTTGGCTATTTAAGTTGAAAGGAAATAACTTGAAGGCTACCGTTTAGGTCGCTAGTTCTCTAGTTTGCGAGTTAGCATGTGTCTCAAGACCCTGCAGTTGCGCAATATGTTGTAAATAAAAAAAGTATAAATGTGATTATAGTTGTGTTTTGTCATGTCTACAGGGCTCTAATAATGTTTTTTGTTTATTTTAATGTGAAAAAAACAATTTGTCTACCCACCAACTATATGTGGTTTCTTAAGTTTTTATTATTTGCCGTTTTGTTATTATTATTATATTTATTTATTACTGATTGATTTTCTTTATTCTTGATTTGTTTATTTATTTTTGTGCAAAAATTGCTGTTATTAATTCCAAGCGAGAGGAGCGATCACATCCATTATATGACCTGATTTTGTGATTTTCTATTTCTATTTGAGCGTCGACTTGCTGCATTTTGTTGTTTAAATGTCAATTTTGATTGGGTAAAACCTTCCCTACTTTTCAAATCTGAAGCACCCCCACACCTTCCCTTCTCGTTCTGGTAGAAGGTTCACAGGCCATATGTCCTGCTTCTGCCTCCACACACACACACACACACACACACACACACACACACACACACACACACACACACACACACACACACACCTTCAGAATACACCAGCAGATGGTGTTAGGAAATGGCAGCTCTTCCAGGACTTGCATGTTCTCTGTCTGGCGTCCAGCCTTTTCCATCCTAGCGGAACCTCATGCATGCAACATTAGCTACACCTTCACCATCTAATGAGCTCCACTACTTGATATACTACCTTCACAAATAGCTGAATAATATCAGGAAAATAAATACAATAAATACAATACAAATGTTTTTAATAAATAAAACTATAGGAAATAAAAATTAATAAATAATGTTTTGTTTTATAAATAATATAACAAATATATTACATTTTAAATATATTATATTCCTATTAAATAAATAGTGTTGTTTCATAATTGAATTTGTAAATATGTATTATTAATACAATTTTATTTTTTTATAAATAAAACTATAAGAAATAAAAATTAATAAATAATGTTCTGTTTTATAAATAATATAACAAATATATTACATTTTAAATATATTATATTTATATTAAATAAATCGTATTATTTCATAATTGAATTAGTAAATATGTATAAATTTATACAATTTTTTATTTTTTGAAATAAATAAAACTATAAGAAATAAAAATGAATAAATAATGTTCTGTTTTATAAATAATATAACAAATATGTTACATTTTAAATATATTAGATTTCTATTAAATAAATAGTATTGTTTCATTATTGAATTAGTAAATAAGTATAAATTAATAATTTGTTTTATTTTTGAAATAAAACAAAAAAATAAAAATTAATAATGTTGTGTTTTATAAATAATATAACAAATATATTACATTTTAAATATATTATATTTTTATTAAATAAATAGTATTATTTCATAATTGAATTAGTAAATATGTATACATTAATAAATTCTTTTATTTTTTTAATAAATAAAACTATAAGAAATAAAAATTAATAAATAATGTTTGGTTTTATAAATAATATAACAAATATATTACATTTTAAATATATTATATTCCTATTAAATAAATAGTATTATTTCATAATTAAATTAGTAAATATGTATTAATTAATAATTAAAAATAATAATAATAGTGTTGGGTGTTAGGGTATCCTAAAATCAAATATTCAAAATCAATAGGGATCGTTTCCTCAAAAACAACTTAAAAATGCAGTCTGGTTGCCACGGTAACCAGACTTCCGCCAGAAGACAAACGCCTCTACTCCACCGCAAAGCGTTTCAGCAGACTCAATAAAACATCATATAAAGAAAAATGGAGCTTACATTTCGTGCTTCTCGGCTAAAATAAAAACAAAAACGGGGATAAAAGACTTGATGAAGCCTTTCGATGTTGGCTGAGATGCATAAAGAGCAACATGCGTCTTCTTAAAGAGTCACATGATCATCTTTTGTCTGCTTCCCAGAGCTTTTATGGTGCATTTTTATGGCACCTGTACGCTAAACATTCAGTTTAGCCCCCCCATCCCCCCCTGTGCAAGGCAGCGGTCGTTAAGTCACCAAATTAGTCCTCGTGGAAGAGAGAAAAATTAACAGCCCCTGCACAGGGCGCCATGACCTTTGAACCCCCGCCATCGCACGCTTGGGTAAGCGTGTGTGTGTGACTTGTGTGTGTGTGACTTGCGTGTGACAGCGAGGGGTTAACCAAAGAATGCGTGGGGCCTGCTGGTACCTCGGATAATTGAAGCATTTGTTGCAAGGTCACGCAGAGCAGCAGCAGCTACCCCCCCCCCCCCCCCCAAAAAAAAGACCTGCTGCAACCTGGAGCAGGGAAATCTTACTCAAACACTCTTGACTTTTTGTTTCACTAATTATTTTATATAAGAAAATAGTATTTTCAGCATAATTTGGCAAATTTGTATAATATATTAGTAGAATTAGTATAATAAATTAATATAATTATTATTTTATTCACATGCATGGCAAAAACAGTTTTTTTCATTTATCAAGTGTATAAATTTAAAATTATCATTATTTAAAATTACTGTAAAATTTGTGTTTTTTGTATAGCAGCATAATTTGGCAAATTATACAAACATTTATTTAAGCATATTTAAGCTTAAAATCATATTTTACAAAAATATTTTTTACAAATATTTTTATTATATTTTATATATTTTTTACAAACTGTTTATGTATTTATATAATTATTATATAATTCATGTGCATGGCAAAAAATATTTTTTCATTTATCAAGTGTATAAAATGAAAAATAATGATAATTATTTAAAATTACTTTAAAATTAGTGTTAAATGGGCAAATAGACAAACATTTATTTAAGCATATTTAAGCTTAAAATCATATTTTACAAAAAATATGAAAATACACATTTATTACAAATATTTTTATTATATTTTTATATATTTTTACTAAATATTTATTATGTATTTATATGATTATTATTTTATTCACATGTGTGGCAAAAAAATCATTTATCAAGTGTATAAATTAAAAAATGAATTTAAATTATTTAAAATTACTTTAAAATTTGTGTTTTTTGTATTGTAGCATAATTTGGCAAATTAGACATTTATTTCAGCATATTTAAGCTTAAAATCATATTTTACAAAAATATGAAAATACACATTTATTACAAATATTTTTATCAGATTTGTATATACTTTTTTTTACAAAATATTTATTATGTATTTATATAATTATTATTTTATTCACGAGCGTGGCAAAAAAATCATTTATCGAGTGTATAAATTAAAAAAATAATTATAATTATTTAAAATTACTTTAAAATTAGTGTTATTTGTATAGTAGCATAATTTGGCAAATTAGAGAAACATTTATTTAAGCCTATTTAAGCTTAAAATCCTGTTTTACAAAAATATGAAAATACACATTTATTACAAATATTATTATATTTTTATATATATTTTACAGAATATTTATTATGTATTCATATAATTACTTTATTCACATGCATAAAAAATCATTTGTGTATAAATAAAAAAATAAATAAAATTACTTTAAAATTAGTATTTATATGTATACTGTACTAACTATTTAATTAATTGTTTTTATTGGCTTGATAAAAAAAATATTTTTTTGTGTAGAAATAACAAAAATACCTAAATATTTTCAAATTTCAACTTCATTTATGATTACTTCTTTATTTATTGTATGCACTTAACCTATTTAGTCACACTGGAAGACACAAAACTATATAAATGTAACGTATATATAAACTGTAGATGTGCTGAAAATGCACCAAAATCCTCAAAGATGGCCGCCATAAATAAAGCGGAAGGGAAGGAGCCCTGCCAAGAGGAAGAATAGAAGCCGCGGGGATGAACGTGGCCATAATTGACTTTATGGCGTCCGCAAACACCAAGTGTGTCCTCAGCTGAGCACGGTGTTCTTAAACAAGCGTCTCGGCCGTAAAAAAAAAAAAAAGCCAGTTTCTCAAACACAGGAAGCCATGTTGGAACACAAACACATTGTTAGGACATTTCGCTCCATCCGAATACAATATGAGGTGCGTTTGATTGCATCATAATGATTTAATTTCTTTAAAAAATAATAATCAACATGTCAGATTTCAATATTTAATTTTAAATATTTATTATGTATTTATATAATTATTTTATTCACGTGTATGGCAAAAATATTTTTTTATTTATCGACTGTATATATTAAATTATTGAAATATTAATAATATTAAAAAATATATTATTTTCAGCAAACGAAGACTGCTTTTTGGATTTCAACAGCACACACACACACACACGCAGACTTTGGAGGTGCAACCAACAGCGTCTCATGATTGCAAAAACGAGCGACGCCGTGGAGTTCCGTGATTACCAATCACGTTCCACTCAGGCATTGAAGAGCCGCCTATTGTTTATGATCAGAACATTAGCATTCCGCCTGCTCTAGTATTGATTTTTACGGTTCCTGTCGTCCCCGAAGAAGTCATTCTATCATGAAGCGCGGTGGCGCTAACATGAATACACACGCACACACGTCCGTCATTACGGGGAAGTCAATTATTTACCGCGTGCGTGCGTGGGCGCAAACACGGGCTGCAATATTTACATTTAGATTAAAGTTGCTCCATTTTTGGTGAAGGAAATCCTAAAAAACACCAGAAAATAAACATTAATCTCAGGTGTGTGGGAAAGCAAGAAGTGAACAAATGTAACAGTTACTGATTGTAAAAATTAAAATTAAAATTAAAATTAAAATTAAAATTAAAATTAAAATTAAAATTAAAATTAAAATTAAAATTAAAATTAAAATTAAAATTAAAATTAAAATTAAAATTAAAATTAAAATTAAAATTAAAATTAAAATTGGATGCTCATGTCACCTCGTACTTCAGTATGAGGTACAATATTAAAAAAAGCTGTATTATGGAAAGCAGGAAGTGAACAAATGTAACAGCTACTGATTGTAATTAAAATTAAAATTATGTCATTGGATGCTCATGTCACCTCGTACTTCAGTATGAGGTACAATATTTAAAAAAAACTTAAACTGTATTATGGAAAGCAGGAAGTGAACAAATGTAACAGTTACTGATTGTAAAAGTACCAGATGGAGGGGTAGGATTTAATAAGCTTTGCTTCTTCTTTATATACTGCAAGTACAAGTTTAAGACTGTTTAGATAGCTTTTACATAAAATCTAGCCTTGATGCTAATGCTTCAGGAATCCCTGAAAATATGAGAAATCACTCCACACTCTTTATTGCTTTCTAGTTCTACCATATCTTACTTATTGTGTGGAAATATGGGCTAATAACTATAAAAGCAATCTTCACTCGCTAAATGTACTGCAAAAAAAAGGCCAGTAAGGATAATTCATAATGCCGCCAAAGAACATACTAACTCCTTATTTTTAAAATCACAAATACTTCAACTTGCTGATATAGTTCATCTTCAAACAGCTAAAATAATGCATAAGGCTAAAAATAAACAATTAGCTGAAAAAAAGAAAAAATGATAAAAAATGATAAAAAACTTAAATTATATTGGGAAAGCAGGAAGTGAACAAATGTAACAGTTACTGATTGTAAAAATTAAAATTAAAATTAAAATTAAGTCATTGGATGCTCATGTCACCTCGTATTTCAGTATGAGGTACAATATTAAAAAAAACTGTATTATGGAAAGCAGAAAGTGAACAAATGTAACAGCTACTGATTAAAATGAAAATGAAAATGAAAATTGAAATTGAAATTATGTCATTGGATGCTCATGTCACCTCATACTTCAGTATGAGGTACAATATTATAAAAAAACTGTATTATGGAAAGCAGGAAGTGAACAAATGTAACAGCTACTGATTAAAATTAAAATGTCATTGGATGCTCATGTCACCTCATACTTCAGTATGAGGTACAATATTAAAAAGAAACTGTATTATGGAAAGCAGGAAGTGAACAAATGTAACAGCTACTGATTGTAATTAAAATTAAAATTAAAATTAAAATTAAAATTAAAATTAAAATTAAAATTAAAATTAAAATTAAAATTAAAATTAAAATTAAAATTAAAATTAAAATTAAAATTAAAATTATGTCATTGGATGCTCATGTCACCTCGTACTTCAGTATGAGGTACATTATAAAAAAAAAAAAAACTTAAACTGTATTATGGAAAGCAGGAAGTGAACAAATGTAACAGTTACTGATTGTAAAAGTACCAGATGGAGGGGTAGGATTTAATAAGCTTTGCTTCTTCCTACTCTTTTTGGACATGTGGAACTGTGAACTGATTATGGGATGCATTCAATTGTAATGATTGAGATGATTTTGATGACATGATTTTGACATCATGATTGTGATGATTTGAGGCACTTATGTGAACGCTGCACGGCGTGAAAAGGCGGGAATAAGCAGCGATACGCGGCTCTGCACGTTTCCTGCGGCGAGGCTGATCGTAGAGGTGCCGGGTTTTGCTGACTGCACTCAGAACTCGCAAAGGAAGCGTGTTAAAATGCACCCCCAACTGCTGGAATGTATTTATAAGTATTCGAATGAACATTAAGGATTAAAACCAGGTGGGAATACGAACTGGAAGATTCACCGATAATGTTTATTTTCCTAAATGAGCAAGCACAACTACCAATAATATTTCTCTGAAATAGCTTTTACTTGTTTGGACTTGAATAATGCCTTTTATGAAGACTTTATTGGGATGTTTATGGCAATGTTTGGGGTTTGGCGAAACATTTTATTGTGAAGTTTTTGCAAACTCTTGCAACTGTGTGCCCGCTTTTGAAGGATATTTGTCAGCAGTGCGCCAATAAAGTCAATTTTATTTAAACTCAGTCACCTTAAATCTCTATCAAAGTATTTTTCCACATGCCCGCATGTATTTTTTGTAAAGGTGACCTCAGTTTCAGAAATGTTAAATCTGTAAAAAGTATTAAAGATAAAAATATAAATGCTAAACTAATAACAGTTGAGGTAAAAATTTATCTAAATCCAATATAAATCCAATTATTATTATTTTTTTTTATTATATTAAGTATAATAATAATAATAATTATTATATATAATTATATAATAATTATACATTTAAATTCTATTATAATTATATAATTATTATTAATAATAATTATTTTTTATTATATTAAGTGTAAAAACAATAATAATAATAAGTATAATAATTTTAAGTATATATACTAAAAATTAAATTAAATTAAACTAATATAATTAAATTAAAATCAAATATAATTCATATAATAAATATGTTACGCCCGAAGACAGCTGGAATAGGCTCCAGCACCCCCCGCGACCCTCGTGAGGAAAAGCGGTAGAAAATTAATGGATATTATGTTAAAAATGTTAACTGTAAATCTAAATGTTAAATAGAAATATTACATCTAAAAGCTATATATAAACTTTTTTTCTTCAGCTTTGGAGTACAAATTAAATAAATGGTAAATGGTACATTTTTTATATCTAAATGTTATAATCTATTCGATTATTTTTCTATTTTTTATTATAAAGTATTAAATCTAAATTATTATTATTATTAAAATTAATTATAATGCATATAAATGCAAAATGTTTTAATATTATAGATATTAAATGAATACAAAATTTATTTATATCTATGTCAAGAGTTAAAAATATGATGTGTTCAATCGTGGCTTCATGCTTTTATTATGAAGTGACTGCCTGTAGGAAGTAAGGACTACAACTCCCAGAATGCTTGCCGGCTGACTGTCTCGTGCTGTTGGAGTGTTTGGAGGCGGGGAGTCAGTCAGTCTGCTGGCCGGGCAGCAGTGTGTGAGTGTCGGGCAGCAGGAGGAGCCCGCACCGCCTGGAGGACAGACGACGAGGCGAGCGAGCGAGAGAGAGAGAGCGAGCGAGAGAGCGAGGAAAAAAGAAGAGACATTAAATTGAAAGAAAGACGTTGCTTTGCTCGGAGGCCAAAAAAAAAATCGCAACCCGAACGTTCGAAAGGCTGAAGTTTGCAAATGGACAGACTGGGTGTCGACTAGGGACAAAAAGCCAGCGGAAGACGTCTGCAGGAGGTGAGACTCGACCGTTTCTCCTTTCTTTTTTTTGTTTTCTTTTGGGCCGTCCTCACATCTGGCTTTGTTAAAGTTGAAGGGTGCCGTGCGACGGGTTATGGAACATCTGCACCTCTGCCTTTCTTTTTTGTGTTTATGCATTAATGCGCGAAATTGTTCGCTCGTCACACACGAAAATAGGATGCCTCTGAAGGCGTAATAGATGCCTTTTGTGTTGTTTTCTCGTCTTTATTGCAAGGTTACAACTAACTTGCACGCATGAATGCTTTGTCGTCTCCGTCCAGTATGTGCTAGCAGCCTCTATCTTCATGCAAATCGTTTTAGTTTAGCATTTGCAGCGTTAGCAATCATTATTATTGTTATTAGCCATTAATAATGCTGCATTCAAGTTCACAAATGGGCTATTTTGGTTTTGGACTTTGCAGCTGAGTGCGGATGTTTGGGATTTAAAGCCACATAGGAAGGAAGGAAGCAAGTGTGTGTGTGTGTTGGGGGGGGGGGGGGGGGGGGTGCAGACAAACTGCCAAGAATTCAAACAGTTGCAACTAACATCACACTTCATGATTAATCACGTTTAAAGTGCTGCACATCATGCAAGGGATCAGTTAACTGATTATTTTTTTTAACCCCCAAAATATAACAATGTCCGATTGAACATGTGTTGCTGTTAAACTGCATAAAAACATTAATTTCCATACACAAAAAGCATTCTCAGTCATGTTGCTATGATTGGATTCACTGATAGCAAACATTAGGGGCCAAACTTAGCCAAATTGCTATCATTAGCCGACAATAAACATACTGTAACTAGTGCAATATCGCATGGGAAATCCTTCGTCTCGTCACGCGTGGGATGACAATCCCAAACTTTTCCACCGTGGTATTGTTATTCCTCTCTCCAATTGGTCGTGTAATTGGAGCAAAACAAGCAACGGAATCAAACTATGGAATGGATTGAGTAATGGAACTCAAACAAAGCACAACGATGAGCCAATTCAAGAAACAATACAAGCAGTTGATGTTTGCTAAATACAAGGATGAAGAGTCTTGAACCAGTCATGATGTGCTATATATATCACTATATTGACACTTACTATGGTACCCATTATGTCATTGGATGCTCATATCACCTCCTACTTCGGTACGAGGTACATTATTAAAAAAAAAAAAAACAAACCAAAAAAAACAAACAAACTGTATTATAGAAAGCAGGAAGTGAACAAATGTAACAGTTACTGATTGTAAAAATTAAAATAAAAATTTAAAAAACCTTAAATTATATTAGGAAAGCAGGAAGTGAACAAATGTAACAGTTACTGATTGTAAAAATTAAAATAAAAATTAAAAAAACTTAAATTATATTAGGAAAGCAGGAAGTGAACAAATGTAACAGTTACTGATTGTAAAAATTAAAATAAAAATTAAAAAAACTTAAATTATATTAGGAAAGCAGGAAGTGAACAAATGTAACAGTTACTGATTGTAAAAATTAAAATTAAAATAACCTTAAATTATTTTAGGAAAGCAGGAAGTGAACAAATGTAACAGTGACTGATTGTAAAAGTACCAGATGGAGGGGTAGGATTTAATAAGCTTTGCTTCTTCCTACTCCTTTTGGACATGTTGAACTGGGAACTGATTATGGGATGCATTCAATTGTAATCTGATGCATGTTCAAATGAAATAAAACCATTACCAATTAACATGGCATGTTTTTGGAATGTGGGATGAAACGGGAGTACAAATAAAAATAAATAAAAATAGTAGTAAAAATAAAAAATTAAAAAATTAATAAATAAAACAAAATAAAACCAAAAATAACAAAAAAAAACAACCCAAAAAAAACTTCAACTATATTAGGAAAGCAGGAAGTGAACAAATGTAACAGTTACTGATTGTAAAAATTAAAATAAAAAAAAATAATTAAAATTTAAAAAAAAATAATTTTTTTAGGGGTAGGATTTAATAAGCTTTGCTTCTTCCTACTCCTTTTGGACATGTGGAACTGTGAACTGATTATGGGATGCATTCAATTGTAATCTGATGCATGTTCAAATGAAATTAAACCATTACCATTGGTGGCGTCGTGCATGTCTTATTACAATATCATCTATAATATCATCTCTCCGGGAAACAAACAGACTCACGCTGATGGTGAGTCAGCATTCTTGTTGCGCGTTATCATTGGCTTTATGACAGTAGCATTACATTACTATGATGTCTGACAGGAACAAGGGGGGGGGGGGCTCCACAAGGTCGGTGACGCCTAACGGCGCATCACATGTCCTAACAAAGTGTTTTTAAATGTTTTTTTTGCAGACATTTTTAAGTAAAACGGGACGCCGATGGCGACGTCTTTTGCGATGTATCTGTGGAACCGTTTCCGTATCTCCGACTGCGTCTGTGCCGAGTGCCATGGCCGGTGATGAGCGCCATGCTAAAGCAGCGCAGGAATAACAAGGAGCACTCAGTTCACGCAGAGGGAAAACGCTGGAAGAAGTTGGTGGAAAATCTTGTTTTTTGCCTCAATTTTGAGCCCTGTTTTTTTTTATTATTTTGACCTAGATACATGTGCAAGGCGCCGGAGTGGCCTTTTTTTTTTGCTTTCGACACTTTCTGGCTGAAGCGCTCATTTTTAGCCAATCGCACGCTTTCTGAACAATGTACCTAATAGTCACGGACGGCGGGATGCACAAGTACGCAAAGTGAGGATGTAAGCAGCAGGAAGATGGGAGGCTTATGAAGAGACGGAGGAACCAGCAGAGCACGATGGCCCAAACCAGTTTGCTGCAGGGGAAGCGCTTTTACTGCCGGGAGTGGGTCTTCCATAAGATCCAGCACTGCCTCCAGGAGAAAAGCGGCAACCTCAGCGGAGTGAGCAGCACCCCGGGTAAGCCGCAGCCTCCTCTCGGGCCCAGCGGCGCCCTGACATCAGGCTCGGCTAAAAGCGGCAACTCATGGGGAGTTTTACTGGTCGGCGGTCCCGGTAGCGGGAAAACGGCACTTTGCACGGAACTTCTGTGGCCCACGTCCGCACCGGGAGTCCAGCGAGGTCTGCACCAGCAGTGCCTGGCGTTCCACTTCTGCCGGGCGGACGACTCGGACACGCTCTGCGTCGCCGGTTTCATACGCGGCCTGGTGGCGCAGATTTGCCGTGGCGGACTGGTGCCGGGTTACGAGGAGAAGGTTCGTGACCCGGCCGTGCAGAGCGCCCTGCAGGCTGGAGAGTGCGAGAGGAACCCCACTGAGGCCTTCAAAAGGTAAGACCGGGACCCAGAATGGTCCGTGGGTTAATTGTATCGTATCATCAAGAACATTTTTGGGCTTTTTGATTCACTGGTCTTCATTTTCTTTATTATGAATATGAGTTTTATATTTGTCAGTGTTACAATGTCGCGGAATTGGGTAACGCAACCGATAAAAACGTCTTATTTTTGGCACACGGCTCGCTTCTCGCTCTCGCCCAACATTTACAATGAACGCGACTGTTGTAATTACCAGATTCAAGTCCAGAACGCTGCCCTTCTCTCTTCAATTGCCATTGTTCACTCACAACACAATCCAGGTTTAAGCCCTAAATATGCCTCACACACTTAAGTACACACTTAATATAAAATGTATAGCTACTCACAAGATTTAAACTTTACAAGACAAAAATAATAATATATTAATAATAATAATTCATTCATTTTCTATCGCTTTTTCCTCACAAGGGTCACGGGGGGTGCTGGAGCCTATCCCAGCTGTCTTCGGGCGAGAGGCGGGGTACACCCTTGACTGGTCGCCAGCCAGCCAATCACATGGCACATATAGACAAACAACCATTCACACTCACATTCAAACCTATGGACAATTTGGAATCGCTAATTAACCTAGCATGTTTTTTGGAACATTCAAACTCCACACAGACATGGCCGAGGGTGGGATTGAACTCGGTTGTCCTAGCCGTGAAGCCTGTGTGCTAACCAGCCCTGGTTCAGTATATTTTTTTATCAAAATAGTAGTCATGCCAAAATGTTGTGTTGCTGCTGGATGTTCATAGTATCCGAGTGATACTATTGTGGCGGGTGCTGGAGCCTATCCCAGCTGTCTTCGGGACGAGAGGCGGGGTACACCCTTGACTGGTGGCCAGCCAGCCAATCACAAGGCACATATAGACAAACAACCATTCACACTCACATTCATACCTATGGACAATTTGGAGTCGCTAATTAACCTAGCATGTTTTTTTTGGAATGTGGGAGGAAACCGGAGTACCCGGAAAGAAAACCCACGCATGCACGGGGAGAACATGCAAACTCCACACAGAGATGACCGAGGGTGGAATTGAACCCTGGTCTCCTAGCTGTGAGGTCTGCACGCTAACCACTTCACCGCCGTGTCGCCCAATAATAATAATAACTAATTATTCACACAATAAATGAAAATGAACTGAGTGTTTTATGGAAAAACAAGACTAAGAGTGCACAGGCCACACAGCGAGGCAACCCGAGTTCGATTCCACCCTCAGCAAAGATAACTGGGATAGGCTCCAGCACCCCCGCGACCCCCGTGAGGATAAGCGGTTGAAAATGAATGAATGAATGAGATATAAGATATTCACACACAAAGTTGATTTTTGGTTGTTTTAGAAAAACAGCAAAAGACGCGTTTTAGACATGCTGCAAACCAAACTACTGTTTGTGTTGTTTTCATATTGATTCGGTCCATCTAGGACAAGCCTGTGCAAATATTTTCCCAGCGAGGCCCACATAGTGAAAAATGAAAGGATGCGCTTTGCAGCTTTGATATTTTGTGGATATGTGTGAAAAATATTTACAACCTGTTTATTATATATATTTTTTTCCCTTTCTTGTGCTGTTTTTTTTTGTTCAAAATAGTAATATTATTCTTGAATAATCTTTGTATTTTTTTCTCTAATATTATAACTTTATTCCCATAATATTCTAACCCAATTTTCTAATGATGTCAACTTTATTTTGCTTTGTTTCTTATATTACATCTTTTTAAAAAATGTAAATATTTAAACTACATACCAAAGCGACCTATTGTTATTTATATTACAAATTTATTCTCATAAAATTGCAATGTTTTTCTTGTTAGAATACGACTCATCTCTTTAAAAATTTAAATTAAAAAATTAAAAAATTAAAAATTTAAAAAACTTAATTAAAAAAAACTTACATTATATTAGGAAAGCAGGAAGTGAACAAATGTAACAGTTACTGATTGTAAAAATTAAAATTAAAAAATTTTAAAAATTAAAAAAAAATAATTAAAAAAACTTACATTATATTAGGAAAGCAGGAAATGAACAAATGTAACAGTTACTGATTATTAAAATTAAAAAATAAAAATAAATAAAAATTCAAAAAAATTAATTAAAAAAACTTATATTATATTATGAAAGCAGGAAGTGAACAAATGTAACAGTTACTGATTGTAAAAATTTAAATAATTTCTTTTTTAAATTACAAAAATTATAAAAAAAAACTTACATTGTATTAGGAAAGCAGGAAGTGAACAAATGTAACAGTTACTCATTGTAAAAATTTAAATTTAAAAATTTAAAAAATTAAAATTAAAAAAACGTAATTAAAAAAAACTTCAACTATATTAGGAAAGCAGGAAGTGAACAAATGTAACAGTTACTGATTGTAAAAGTACCGGATGGAGGGGTAGGATTTAATAAGCTTTTTTGACTTTTTTGACCTTCATTCTTATAACAAAAACTATCCCTACAATTTCAGTGTTTTAAAACGTTCTTCTTGTAACTATGACTTTATTACCATATTTTGACTTTATCCTCTTAAAAAAAAAATTCCGCAACCTATTTTTCTAAAAAAAAATTGTTTGTTTTTTTTAAATAAAAAACATTTTTTTTAAAAGAAAGAATAATCCCAATAAAAGAAAATGAACTGGATTATTTTCAATATATTACCATGTGAATGCATGTCCGTATTCCTGGTCCCTTGCCTCCAAACAGGCAAGAGGAGTTGTGATAATATGATCCAATAAGGTGCATTCAAGGACAGCTGCATAAAGTGTGAAATCTCAACACTTGATTAAAAAACGCCATCAGTGAAGCATAAAAATAAACATGTATATTCTGTAGATATTACTTGTATTACCACGTAGTTAAAAAGCATTGCTCATCATAACCATAAAATGTCTTGAGGTCATCTAGGGATTGGGTGTTGCCTCCAAATGTTAAAATACAAAGCAGACCCCTCCCCCACCACTGCCACCTCCTGACCCTGACGCACCCCTCCCCCGGTTATTTTTTTTTAATACTCTCACTACTGCTCACACCCGTTGCATCGCTCCACCTCCACCTTTATGTGGAGGATTTGTCGACACAGTCTAGGTCAGGGTAGTGTGTGTGTGTGTGTGTGTGTAAAACACTGAACACACACATTTCTTGTCTGGCCATCTGCTGAAGCTTGTTGCACCATCTCATCACACACACACACACGCACGCACACACGCAGGCAGGCGGTAAAGTAGGTCAGCAAGGTAAATCATTTTTTAAACACTCACTGGAATCAACACCGTCCCCCTCCATCTGACACCTTCCTTCCCGGGGAAGGTCTTGTCATCTGGTCATAATGACGACTCCCTCCGTGTACCAACGACTTCAGTTTGACCCCCCCCTCCCTCCACCCCCGCCGCCACGACAGAAAAAGCAGGTTACTGAAGGGACAAGAATAGTCTGAACCCAGTTTTCCTCAGACGCACGCTGGCTTGTCTTCACGCAGGCTGGCCTGCACTAATAAATGTAAATAAATAAATGTTTAGCCTCAACACTTTCCATTACTCCATTATTATTATTATTGTGAGTGTGAATGGTTGTTTGACTATATGCGCCCTGTGATTGGCTGGCCACCAGTCCAGGGTGTACCCCGCCTCTCGCCCAAAGACAGCTGGGATAGGCTCCAGCACTCCCCGCGCGACCCTCGTGAGGAAAAAGCGATAGAAAATAAATGAATGAAAAAACTTCAACTATATTAGGAAAGCAGGAAGTGAACAAATGTAACAGTTACTGATTGTAAAAATTAAAATAAAAAAAAATAAAAAATTAAAATAAAAAAAATAATTAAAAAACTTACATTATATTAGGAAAGCAGGAAGTGAACAAATGTAACAGTTACCGATTGTAAAAATTAAAATTAAAACATTTTAAAAATAAAAAAAAATTAAGAATTAATAAAAACTTACATTATATTAGGAAAGCAGGAAATGAACAAATGTAACAGTTACTGATTATTAAAATTAAAAAATAAAAATATAAAAATTCAAAAATTCAAAAAAATTAATTAAAAAAACTTTATTAGGAAATAAAGGAAAGCAGGAAGTGAACAAATGTAACAGTTACTGATTGTAAAAATTAAAATCTTTTAAAAATTAAACATTTTTTAAAAATTAATAAAAAAAAACTTTTTACTGATTGTAAAAATTAAAAAATTCAAAAAATTAAAGAAAAATGTAAAAACTAATAAAAAAACTTACATTATATTAGGAAAGCGGGAAATGAACAAATGTAACAGTTACTGATTATTAAAATAAAAAATATAAAAATTCAAAAATTCAAAAAAATTATTAAAAAAACTTACATTATATTAAGAAAGCAGGAAGTGAACAAATGTAACAGTTACTGATTGTAAAAATGAAAATTGAAAAAAAAAAATTAAATTAAAAAAACAATTAAAAAAACTTACATTATATTAGGAAAGCAGGAAGTGAACAAATGTAACAGTTACTGATTGTAAAAGTACCAGATGGAGGGGTAGATTTTTAAAAAGCTTTGCTTCTTCTTACTCCTTTTTGGACATGTGGAACTGTGAACTGATTATGTGATGCATTCAATTGTAATCTGATGCATGTTCAAATGAAATTAAACCATTACCATTACCATTGTTGTACACAAATAACCCAGTCAGTCTCACCGCTGGTAAAGTGGTTTCATGGTGTCGGAATGGTTCTATTTGACACTAAATAAAAGGAAAATGGACGCGAGTAAAACTTTATCATTATCTCAACACTGCAGGCCTTGGGGATGGAATAGAAATTCACAAGGGGTGCGTTTGTTTTTGTTTTGACTGAGCGCTTCCAAGGCTGCTCAGTCACAAACTTCCACGGGTTGTCTTGTTAAACGAACATTTTTTTTTTTTTCGCTTTTTAGCCTCCACCAACCAACCCCCCTTCTTGTCCAGTCCAGCTGTGGTTTTCAGCTAGCGAGTACATGCAGGAGGCCCCCCCTCTGCTAAATTCTTTGGCCAGTCAAAGACAAACACGTCTTGTTTGTTGATAGTAATCGCCACTTGTATGTTAATGCAGTCCAACTGGTTCAGACACAGGTTGACGTCCGCGCTGTACAAGCCGATTGCTGCGTTTCCCACGTTGGCTAACTGGGAACCAGTCCGACTTGAGGCATTTCTCTTTGAAACGTTGTATTTTAGCTATGTCCTTTTTATCTCACGTACTCGCCATTGGAGGACTGAGGATGTGGATTTTATTTACGTCGAGCAACGATTGCGCATTTTAGGGTCATTCAGAGCTGACTCACTACAGGTGTAGCAAACGTAATAAAAACCGAATGCAAAGCTGACGGTCAATAAAAAAAGGAGATTGGCGACCGAAATGCAGGAAATGGTTATTGACTCATGCGTTTGTGTCCACGTGATTACGTTGAGTCACACTGAGGAAAAAAAAATGCAAAGATCCGCCTCATGCGGAATATTTCAGCATCATTCCGTTTGGAAACCGTAGCGCAGACGTTTGCTCAGCTGTTGTAGCGTTACGTCGTCACATGATCGTCTTGTCTTTGAAGTAGCGGAACATTGAGACGGTTGCTGAAAGCTTCTAAAAAAAAAAAGTCAACAGTCAATGCTAGTGTGAAATAGCGCTGTGCAAAAGATTCTTCGAAGCTAACGTTAGCTTTATGTACGCTCATACAATCCAGCATTCACTGCCCAGCACGTATGTGTCAAAGCGATTGATCAATGATTGATTACCCAATTAATCGACAAGTATTTTGGTATTTTATAGTTTTGTTTATATATGCTCCAACAATTAAATTTTCCTCCTAATTTGATGTTGTTCTTGTAAATATATGACTTAATTCTTTTTTTTAATATTGTGATTTTTTTCTCATAAAATTACAGCAGTTTTTTTGCATTTCTGCTATTTAAAAAAATATTTTTTTATTTTTTTTTAATTATTTTAATACTTCAATTATATTTGAATGAAATGACATTTTTGACCAATTTTTTGCTACTTTTTTCTTTTAATATTTCAACTTCCTTTCCTTTTTTGCATTTCTGCTATTTAAAAAAATATTTAAATATTTCATCTTGTAAATCTTCTCGTCATGACTTTATCCTTGTAAAATTATAACTTTTTATGTAACCTAACATTCCAAAAATCACAACTTTGTTTTTGTTTCTCACAATACTATTACTTTTAAAAATTGTTTTTTTAATACTTCAACTATATTTAAATGAAATGACATTTTTCCTCATAATATTATGTTATGTTATTCTTGACCAATTTTTTGCAACTTTTTTTCTTTTAATATTTCAACTTCCTTTCCTTTAAAATTACTGCTGATTTTTTGCATTTTTGCTGTTTTTAAAAACAATAATTTATCCTCATAATATTTAGCTATTCTTGTCAAATTATGACCAATTTTTGCAACTTTTTTCTTTTAATATTTAAACTTTCTTTCCTTTAAAATTACTGATGATTTTTTTTGCATTTCTTCTGTTTTTTTTTAAAGAAATTTTTCCTCATATTTAGTTATTCTTGTCAAATTATGACCAATTTTTGCAACTTTTTTCTTTTTATATTTCAACTTCCTTTCCTTTAAAATTACTGCTGATTTTAGATTTTTGCAGGGATTTTTTTGCTTTTTTGTTAAATTCTATTTTTAGAATGTGTCAATAAAAAAAAATGCCACAGTTTGGACACCCCTTGTCCAGTGCCTAACCAATAACCAAAACAAAACGTCAAGCTTCAGATTACCGGGAGCCGCAGCCCTAGGATCAATAACTTGTGCATTTCGGCCATTCGCCCCCCCCTCGCCCCGGGCTAGAACCCCCCCCCCCCCCCCCCCCACCACCACACGAAAAGGGAACATACATTTTTGCCCCAATCAGAGTAAACGACAATGGAGGACCACGGTGCTATTGGTACTATAGTATACATTTACTACATTATACAGTACTACTTGAACCAGCAACATCAACAAAGGGTATTCAAGAGGCGGTTTGAGGTATTTGGGCATATTTGTCATATTCCACCATACAAACAGATTTTTTTTTTTAAATCAAAGATGGCTGTATTTTGTCAATCAAGTGACAAATGGTGCCTCCAGCCTTCCGTACATGTTTTTTTCCTTCAGGACAAAAGAACTGGCTTCCAATGTGGGGGGGGTGGGGGGGTGACGGGGAATTAACACAGTCATGTGGGCCCACGCGAATTCCAGCAGTTTGTTTTTTTTTTTTTGCTGAGGGGACAAAAACTGCAGTTGAGTGGAGGTGTGACCTTATCTGCCTCCATGTTGTTTGTTGTTGAGCTTTAACCGTCGTCTCGCCGCCGCCACGAGGCCGATGATGAACGCTCGCAGGTTAAACGACTATTGTCGTTAATACGTGATTTAAATCGGGTGTGCAAATCTTCTGTAAATAAGATTTAACAGATCACTTTTTTACTCCTTGGGAATGTTGCCAGAAAGTTAAGAAAAAACGTGTTCCCCTTTTTGGCGAACGCGCTCACGTCATTCATGCGCCGTATGCGTGATTTTAAACAGAATTCAAAGTGGAGCACGTTCCCACTCAAGTGAAACCAGGGCAGCTATTTAACAACCCGGCGTGGGCGCTTTGTGTGTGTTTCTTTTACGCCGGTGTTGACTTCTCGGCCGGCGCACACTCGGCAGCTCTCGGGGGTTGCGGGACACCAGAATGAAAGCCGCTCGGGCGCTTTCATGTGGTGCACGGCGGTGGAAAATTGGGGGAAAATTAGGGCCGCGTTTTTAGTGAACAACTAACACAAAAACGCAGTATCCCCCCCCACTCGCCGCCCCCCACCCCTTGTGACGCATCAACTCCAGTGGAGCAGAAGAGGAGAAATGGCAGCAGCGAGGATGCAATGATGACTCAGCACTCTGAGGCTAGCCTCTGCCTCCACATCACTGGCGGACATTGTGTGTGTGTGTGTGTGTGTGTGTAAGCATGTGTGTGTGAATGAGTGTGTAGTAAATAAATATGCAATATAGAAGCGCCTACATATTACATGCATAGAAGAGAAAACAGTAAAACAGTGAAGAATTTGCTAAGGTGGCGTAAAAGCTTTATAGCATGGGTGTTCAAAGTGTGGCCGGCGGACCCATTTACAGCTCACGTCACATTCTAAACACAGAATTTCACAAAAAAAAAACTAGAAAAATTAGCAGTACATTTACAAGAATAAAGTCAAAATATTGTGCAAAAAAAAGTTGTAATCTAACAAGAAAAAGTTGTAATTTTACGAGATTAATGAAATATAGTAATATGAGGAAAAATATAATCTGAGTTTTGCAAATATTTAATGAAAAATATGTTTTTTATGTTTCTAAAATGAGGAAAAAAATTATTTTAGTTTAAAAATAATTGAATATTTCCAACAATAAAGTCTCAATAATAACAGAAAAAAAGTTGTATTCTGATATGAAAAATATTAAAGAAAATATTAATGAAATACAGAAATATGAGGAAAAGGAGTTTTGCAAATATTCAATGAAAAATATGTTTTTTTAATATTTCTAATATGAGGAAAAAATAAATTTAGTTTAAAATTAATTATGAAAAGAACATATACAAAAGAACGTTGAAATAATTGGAAAAACAGCTGAATATTTCCAACAATAAAGTCTCAATAATAACATAAAAAATATTAAAGAGAATATTAATGAAATACAGTAATATGAGGAAAATATAATCAGAGTTTTGCAAATATTCGATGAAAAATATGTTTTTTATGTTTCTAATATGAGGAAAAAATATTTTAGTTTAAAAGTAATTATGAAAAGAACATTTACAAAAAAGAAAGTTAAAATAATTGGAAAAACAGCTGAATATTTCCAACAATAAAGTCTCAAAAATAACATAAAAAATATTAAAGAGAATATTAATGAAATACAGTAATATGAGGAAAAATCTAATCCGAGTTTCGCAAATATTCAATGAAAAATATGTTTTTTATGTTTCTAATATGAGGAAAAATAATGGAAATAATTATAAAAACATCTGAATATTTCCAACAATAAAGTCTCAATAATAACAGAAAAAAAGTTGTATTCTGATATGAAAAATATTAAAGAAATTGTACTGTAATATAAGGAAAAACATTTTTAAAAAGTACATTATTTCCACAGTCATAACATTATGAGGTAATTTAGGTTGGGGTGGTATAGTAATAAAGTGAAAATATGATGAGTATTATGAAAAGAAAATGTACAAATATTATTTAAAAGGGAAGTTGAAATATTTGCAAAATTTTAAAAATTATTTTTCCACAAAGCTGACCTGCAGGTTGTTTTTTTTGTGTAAAATATGAATATATAACTTGATATATTTACATGCAAAGTTGCATCCTTTCATTCTTCACTTGCCCCCCCGCTTTAGAGAATGACTTCTTTCAACGATGAACTGACTTTTCTCCCCATAAAGTCACTGAACTGGACCAAAAAGCTTGACTGATAATCCGGACTTGGCAGGGAAAGAACTCCTTTCCCAGTCATTCCAAAGTGTGTGTCTGTGGAGATTGACGCACACTCCGGTGTCGACAGGGAAACGAGCGAGGGGTGGCGAAGGGTTGAAGAGGATGAAATTTCAGATCCCGTCGCTGGTGTTGGATAGCTAAGTCAGGAATGTGCACCTCGCTCGGACTGGGAAGAGCTTCAGGGATTTGTGGGAGCTATCTGAGGCACGAGTGCTGGCTCGAGACCAAGAATTGGGACTCCTTCGTAGATGTACAGTCGGCCCTCGTTTATCACTGTTAATCAGTTCCAAGCCCAACCATGATAGGTGAATTTCTTCCTTATTTACAAATTGAATTGTCATCGTTACAGCATAGAAAACTACTTTATAAATACAGTTTAACATTATTAGAGCCCTCTAGACATGAAATAACACCCCTACAGTCACCTTTACACTCTTATTACCCAATAGAATAGACATAATCACAGAAAATAAGACATATAATAAGACACACACATGCACCTAGCTTATAGTTAGTTTTTTTTATACATTTACTACATGTTTTACATTAATTTTAGTTTGAATAATTGGAAAAACAGCGAAATATTTCAGACAGTACAGTCTCAATAATAACAGAAAAAAAGTTGTATTCTGAGAGGAAAAATATTAAAGAAAATATTAATGGAATACAGTAATATGAGGAAAAATCTAATCTGAGTTGTGCAAATATTCAATGAAAAATATGTTTTTGTGTTTCTAATATGAGGAAAAAATTAATTTTAGTTGAAAAATAATTATGAAAAGAAAATTTACAAAAAGAAAGTTGAAATAATTGGAAAAAACAGCTGAATATTTCCAACAATGAAGTCTCAATAATAACAGAAAAAACTTGTATTCTGATATGAAAAATATTAAAGAGAATATTAATGAAATACAGTAATATGAGGAAAAATAATTGGAAAAACAGCTGAATATTTCCAACAATAAAGTCTCCATAATTACAGAAAAAACTTGTATTCTGATATGAAAAATATTAAAGAAATTATACTGTAATATAAGGAAAAAAGTACACTATTTCCACAATCATAGCATTATGAGGTACAAAAACAAGAGTTGTAATTCTTGGAAAATTAGGTTGGGGGAAAAAGTGGTATAGTAATAAAGTGAAAATATTATGAGAGTATTATGAAAAGAAAATTTACAAATATTATTTATTTGGGAAGTTGAAATATTTGCAAAATTTTAATTAAAAATGGGCTAAAAAAAGAGTAAAGTTGCTATTAATAATAGACTATTTCCACAAAGCTGACCTGTGTTTTTTTTTTGTGTGTGTAAAATACGAATATATAACTTCATATATTTACATGCAAAGTTGCATCCTTTCATTCTGGACATCACTAGATGTTCATGATAGATGTTACATTGGGAAATATTGGCAACAGCCAATCACGGGGGAGCAATTAAAAAAAAAAAGTTAGCAACTCAGATGGCCCGGGGAACCAGAAGTGAACTGAATTAGCAGTTGTGTTGTACTGAGAATGAAATCAAAGCCTATGAAGAACATCTCAACGGTACTATTGATTCCCCTCTGGATGAGGTGGACACGTGAGTCTGTGGAAAGAACTTCAACTTCTAATGATCTGGATGAATGTATTCAATAATCATGGCTGAAAGCTTCGTCCTTATCTGGGGACATTGGAAAACGGGTCGATTCTGTTGTCATTTTTCACCCGAATGATTCGAAACTCAAGTCAATTCGGTACCCTGAAGGCACGTTGCACCTTCTAGAAGCATGTTCCGCAATGACGACCCACCAAACTTCAAGCGAACAAACGCTTGTGGAGACAAAAACCTCAAGACTCTGTACTCTGTCTCGATCAAGATCGAGATCGAAACAGATTGGGGGACTGGAACGACAAAACAATTTGTGTAGACCAGGGGTCTCAAACACGCGGCACCTCCAAAATTAGTGGTGCTGGGAGTAGCTGGTCAGGGTCACAGAATGTTCCTGCTTCAAAACACTCAAAACTCCCTTTCTATTGTCGAAACCAGGGGTCTAAAACACGCGGCCCGTGGGCCAAATATGGCCCGCAGGACACTAGTTTGAGGCCCCCGCCTTGATATGAAATTTTAATGTTAGTGCGGCCCGCGCAAGTTTGATACGGATGCTGTATGGTATCATGTACCCAGAAAAAAAATGATTACGTTTGATTAATGTTCATGTTAAAGGTTAAATAACTGTTAATAGTTATCCTCCCTATCCGTGTGGAAGTGGTAATTTTTTGGCTATCTAAATTTAAAGGAAATAACTTGGAGGCTACCGTTTAGGTCGCTAGCTCTCTAGTTTGCGAGTTAGCATGTGTCTCGAGACCCTGCAGTTGCGCAATAAAAATATATTATATAAATATATAATATTTTTTTGTAAATAAAAAAATATATAAATGTGACTATAGTCGTGTTTTGTCATGTCTACAGGGCTCTAATAATGCTTTGGTAATTTTAATCTGAAAAAATAATTTGTCTACCCACCAACTATATGTGGTTTTTATTATTTGCTGTTTTATTATTATTATAATATTTATTTATTTATTACTGATTGATTATCAGAGATTTTACTGTAGAAAATTGGAACCAAAGCACTGAAAAAATTTGTATATTTTTCTGTTTTTAATAATTTTTTTTTTTTTTTGGGGGGAAAACCTGATGTGGCCCAGTCTCACCCAGACCCTAGCTCCAGTGGCCTCCCCAAGTAAATTGAGTTTGAGCCCCCTTGGTGTAGACCAAGAACCGTTTTACTTGGTAGAGCGAGGTCGTCCAGTACCCGGAGGATTGGTTTGAACTTCCACTAACCTCCATTCCTGTCACCGCTGTTGTGTCCTCGGGCACGATTCGTCACCCACATTTTCCTCCGGGCTCGCCCACATGGCAATGTTCAGCTTCACTGACCAAGATGCCGACGTAGAACCTGGATCTGGGCCCCGGGTTCTCCCAATGCTCGTCAAAGTATGGCTTAAATGCAGAAGAAAAATTTGGATTAATTATGAGAATTATGAGAAGAACTTTGCATCAACTCGGATCGAGGACTTGAGAATGAAGCGCCCCACAGAGTCGCCTTTTTTTTTGTCTGCAGTTCTCGTCTTTTGACTCTCTTGACAAGCCGAAAGTAGCTGAACTACGAGCGAACAATAGCCTTTTGTTTGACCCACTTACTGTCACTGTGGATTTTCATTGTCTCAGTGGGCGACGCAACCTCGGCCCATTCACGCCCCGGTCGTCCCCGTGGATGGACATTCCTTTTGGCAAGGCTCCCAGGTGGCAGCGTAGGGTTCTTCGCGGGCCGCCGCCATCAGGAGAGATTAGGCCGAGTAATGGCACAATGAAGCGGGGGAAATCGTCTTAAGAGTGTTAGGAGGTTGTTAGAGGAGAGGTTTCATCTAGTCTTGTAAGGACTGGTTCTAGACGACTTAATGGTTTGGGGTGGGGGGTTGGGGGGGGGGGGCATTGGACATCAATGCTCAAGACTCTAAGGATCTCTTCTCTAGTATTCTCAATGCATTCGATCGATCACAACCGGACTGTTCAGGATCAGGAGTTTGGATTCTCATCTGAGCAGGCTTTATGAGTTCTAGGGACTAGGTGGGACACACATCAATCAGACTCGATAGGACAGCAAGATCCGATCTCTTTGTCCACTAACAGAGAGGCAGATCCAGACAGGAACCGTCCATTCAAAACATCTAAGACAGGGGTCTCAAACTCAATTTACCCGGGGGCCACTGGAGCTAGGGTCTGGGCAAGGCTGGGCCGCATCAGGTTCCCCCCCCCCCCCAAAAAAAAACGCATTTATTAAAAACAGAAAAATAAAAAATTAAAATTAAAAATCAAATCAAAAAAATACAATAAAATTTAAAATAATAAAACAAATTAAAAAAATAAATAAATATAAATATAAATATAAATATAAATATAAATATAAATATAAATATAAATATAAATATAAATATAAATATAAATATAAATATAAAAAATTAGCATTAACATTAAAAATAAAAATTAAATTAAATACAAATACATAGAAATAAAACAAAAATAAAATAAAAATAAAAAAAATAGAAAAATATACAAACTTTTTTTCACGCGGGCCAAATGTGGCCCGCCGGACACTAGTTTGAGACCCCTGCCATACAGCATCCATATCAAACTTGCGCGGGGCCGCACTAACATTAAACTTTCATATCAAGGCGGGGGCCTCAAACTGGTGTCCTGTGTGCCACATTTGGCCCGCGTGCCGCATGTTTCAGACCCCTGATTTTAGGCATCAATATTTTTTTTTTGAAGCAAAAAAAATATATACTGTAGAGTATGTGATGAGTTTCCTTATCGGTGTCAGCCTCACGTGGGTATTGAACCGTTACCACAGCAACATGTGGCCCCTGTTGTGCGAGCATCACGACGCGGTACTGATGTGAAGGACATCACTTCCTGTGTAGGCGTTAAAAACGAGTCTACTGCACATTATTTCAGCTCCAGGTACATCCTGAGTAGATACATTCATAATTTAGTGTTTTTTTTTTTTTACACTGGAGGAAACACTGCCTTTGAGCTAAATATTCTGTCATGACACGTTATTATGCGGAGTTGAGCAACATGGCCGTGCAATATGACTATCGCCGCATCACTAGCGAGCACCGGAGTGTCGGACGGTGACTTAAAAGCATCCTGACAGCATCTCGCAAGTGAAGCCAACGCAGTCGCTCGGATGTTTAATGTCTACAAGAGTCGTTCCAACAACGAGAAAGCCGCTCGCTACGCCGTGGAGTCTGTGACCTCCCGGGCGTTAATATCGCACATGAATGTTAAGCGAACCGAAAAATGTGTTCAAGCTTCGCGGAGTCTTGTTTCGGTTTCTCAGTGAGCGCCCGCGGGCGTTTCATAGCGGCGGTCGCGACGCTGGGAGAAAATGTCATTTCCCCCCGAGACTCTTTAAATCCGGCTTGACAGATGGCGATAAAGTGATCCGAGGATTTCAGGTTGCTGACATTTTAATCTGAGGCCGCGTTAATTAAACATTTAAAAATAGGCTTGAGCCAATCAATGAATTGATAGGAAAACTTCTCAAGACGTTGCCAAGATACCATCGGTCACCTTGCAAAACGACACACGTTCTTTGACTTTCTCAATATGGCCCGCAGGACACTAGTTTGACACCCGCTGCCTTGATATGAAAGTTTAATGTTTGATATGGATGCTGTATGTTATCATGTACCAGAAAAAAATATTACGTTTGATTAATGTTCATGTTAAAGGTTAAATAACTGTTAATAGTTATCCTCCCTATCCGTGTGGAAGTGGTAAGTTTTTGGCTATTTAAGTTTAAAGGAAATAACTTGGAGGCTACCGTTTAGGTCGCTAGCTCTCTAGTTTGCAAGTTAGCATGTGTCGCAAGACACTGCAGTTGCACAATATGTTGTAAATCAGGGGTCTCAAAGACACGGCCCGCGGGCCAAATGTGGCCCGCAGGACACTAGTTTGAGGACCCCGCCATGATATGAAAGTTTAATGTTTGATATGGATGCTGTATGGTATCATGTACCCAGAAAAAATGATTACGTTTGATTCATGTTCATGTTAAAGGTTAAATAACTGTTAATAGTTATCCTCCCTATCCGTGTGGAAGTGGTAAGTTTTTGGCTATTTAAGTTGAAAGGAAATAACTTGAAGGCTACCGTTTAGGTCGCTAGCTCTCTAGTTTGCGAGTTAGCATGTGTCTCAAGACACTGCAGTTGCGCAATATGTTGTAAATAAAAAAAGTATAAATGTGACTATAGTCGTGTTTTGTCATGTCTACAGGGCTCTAATCATTTTAATGTGAAAAAAATAATTTGTCTACCCACCAACTATATGTGGTTTCTTAAGTTTTTATTATTTGCTGTTTTATTATTATTATTATTATATTTATTTATTTATTACTGATTGATTGATTTTCTTTATTCTTGATTTATTTTGTGTAGAAAAATAAAAAGTAAGATATTTGAGAACAGTGGAATGTTTTATCAGAGCTTTTCTTGTAGAAAATCGAAATTAATTTTTTTTTTTTTTTGAAAACCTGATGCGACCCACTCTCGCCCAGACCCTAGCTCCAGTGCCCCCCCAAATAAATTGAGTTTGAGACCCCTGCCTAAAAGCATTTTCTCCATCTTCTCTTAGATGTGTGCTCTTGCCTCTACTGAGTGCCAATCCACCGCCGCAGGCGCTCTTCCTGTTGGTGGACTCCATCGACGAGGGCGGTCAGCTGGGCGAGGCGGAGCAGAGGTCGTCCTCCCCGGGCTCCCCAAGAACCATCGCCGAGCTCCTCGCCAGCCATCACGAGTTCCTGCCGCCGTGGCTCCTGCTCATCTGCTCTGCACGGAGACAGAACAAGGCCATTACCAAGCTTTTCACGGGTACGTTCTCCTCCATCGTGCTTGCATACACGTATTAAGTGTTCATCGCTTACACTTGTAAAAATGTCAAAATTAGGAGTAATTTTACAAGAATAAAGTCAAAAAATTTTTAAAAAGTTGTAATTTAACAAGAAAAAAATTATTATTTTAATAGCATAAAGTTGAAATATAAAAAAAATTATTCATTTTAAAAATTAATAATATAGGGAAGAAAACAATGACTGAGGTTGTGATTTTTTTGGAAGTTAGTTGGCAGAAAAAGTCAACATAAAATCATAATTGATGGAAAAATATCAGACAGATAATTTTATGAGGATAAAGTCAAAATATTTAGAGGAAAAAAGTAGTATTTTTAAATAAAATTTATTTATTTCAAATTTAAATAAATAGCTAAATATAAACACATAATATGAGGAAAAAATTATGTCATTTTAGTAGCACAGAGTTAAATTTCAGAGGAAAAACAAAGTTGTCATGTGAGAAACAAACAATATAAAAATAGTATATAATATATAAAATATTATCTAAAATAATATAAAAAGTCTGCCTTTTTGGAAAATTAGGTTGGGGAAAAAGTTATATTATTAATTATTAATATTATTACATTATTTATCCTAAAGGAATAAAGTCATAATCAGGAGTGGAAAATAATCAGGAGTTGAAAATTTACAAGAAAGCTCAAATAATTGCAAAATGTAAAAAAAAAAAAATTTGAATAAAGTCGTAATATGAGGAAACATGCCATTTTTAAAGCTTAGAGTTGAAATATTAAAAACAAAAAAAAATTAGAAACCTTAACTATTATGGGAATAAAGTCACAATATTCCAATAAGAAAATTTCTGAACATTTAAGTTGGAAAATGGGTAAAAAGTTGCCAATACAGAAGTATACTAATATTTTGTTGCACCCTTTAATTTTTCGACCGTGTCGACCTCGTTGGAAAATGTTTGATTAGCCATCTTTTGAGACTTAATCCAGGCTGATGGTTGACTAATGGTGGTTGTGTACACAGAAAAAGCCATGAAGGTTGCGGGTGTGGCGCTGTCCTATGACACTTGCTGCTCTTATCTTGTCAGGCAGGAAGCCGCCATTAATCACCAACCACCTCTGTCTTTCTGAAAGCTTTCCAGGTTGTCTTTGTACGATTAATTAATCACAGCAATAACTCCGGATTATAGCTGCGTTTTTTTTTTTTTTTTGTTTACTGCAAACAATAGAGCATTGTGAAAATGATAATGAGCAATAATGAGCAGTCAAACGGAAAACAATCGCTGTACAAAGGAAGCGGAGGAGACATCTTGTTGCACCTGAAGTGTCAACGAAAGGTGACGTTAAGAAATTGAACAAGCGGGTCATTAAGTCGATGGTGACAGCACCTGCGTCCAATTAGCCGGACAGCAAATGACCGCTCCGTCCTTAAGTGCCGCCGACGCGTTTAGATTAGATCCGTGTTGACGCTTGGTGACTCGCTTTGACTTGGCGTCCGTCCACTAATTCCAAAAACCCGACTGCGACGCAAGCTGCTCGTGTAATATCCATATGCTAGATTCGATTCCGGTTCCACAGTTTGCATACCGACTCGCTCTATGAATGAAAACATTCATCTAACTCCCAACCACGGAGCGCGGCGCCCAGACTAGCGGGTGCCCCACGTAGGCTATTCCTCCATATGTGTGTGTTGTGGTTTTCCAGGCTTTTTTATGTCGGAGAAACGCAACGAGCAGCTGCTAGCTTCCTTTCACCGACTGCCTCTCCGTACTTTTTTTTTTTTCCTTTTTAGTGGCTTTAGAGCTGCTTCAGATTCAAACGTTTGTAAACAATCTCCTCAAAGATCCTCCTTTTTCCTCAGCCAAAACTCGCTCATGTGATGTGATGCCACCGTTTTCAGTGAAGGGCATAGATATGAATTTCCCCAGCTTGTGTTCCTGCTCGTAATATTATGAGGAAGAATGTAATTTTAGTTGAAATATGAAATAACAGGTGTAATATGACAAACAAAACAATGAATTTTTGGAAAATTGGGTTGAGAAAAAGTTAGATTATGGGAATAAAAGCAAAATATTGTGGGAATAATATCTTAATATTACAAAAATAAACTTTAAGAAGATTATTTAAGGAGGAAAGATTAAATATGAAAAAATGTGTAATATGACAAACAAAGCAATGCATTTTTGGAAAATTTTGTTGAGGAAAACTTATATCATGGGAATAAAGGCAAACTATTGTGGAAATAATGTCTTAATATTACAAAAATATGAAATTTTTGAAAATTGGGTTGAGAAAAAGTTATATAATGGGAATAAAGGCAAAATATTGTGGAAATAATGTCTTAATATTACAAAAATAAACTTTAAGAAGATTATTTAAGGAGGAAAGTTGAAATATGAAATAACAGGTGGAATATGACAAACAAAACAATGAATTTTTGGAAAATTGGGTGGAGAAAAAGTTATATTATGGGAATAAAGGCAAAATATTGTGGGAATAATGTCTTAATATTACAAAAATAAACTTTAAGAAGATTATTTAAGGAGGAAAGTTGAAATATGAAATAACAGGTGGAATATGACAAACAAAACAATGAATAAAGCTGAAATTTTTGGAAAATTCGGTTGAGGAAAAGTTATATTATGGGAATAAAGGCAAAATATTGTGGAAATAATGTCTTAATATTACAAAAATAAACTTTAAGAAGATTATTTAAGGAGGAAAGTTTAAATATGAAATAACAGGTGTAATATGACAAACAAAACAATGAATAAAGTTGATTTTTTTGGGAAATTGGGTTGAGGAAAAGTTATATTATGGGAATAAAGGCAAAATATTGTGGGAATAATGTCTTAGTAATACAAAAATAAACTTTAAGAAGATTATTTAAGGAGGAAAGTTGAAGTTTGTAAATAATGAATGAATGAATAATGAATAAAGTTGTTATTTTTGGAAAATAGGGTTGAGGAAAAGTTATATTATGGGAATAAAGGCAAAATATTGTGGAAATAATGTCTTAGTAATACAAAAATATGAAATATGAAATAACAGGTGGAATATGACAAACAAAACAATGAATAAAGTTGTTATTTTTGGAAAATAGGGTTGAGGAAAAGTTATATTATGGGAATAAAGGCAAAATATTGTGGGAATAATGTCTTAGTAATACAAAAATAAACTTTAAGAAGATTATTTAACGAGAAAAGTTGAAGTTTGTAAACAATCTCCTGCCATGTGCGATTCCCCCGTTTTGAAAAGAGCGAAGGCCATCGGTCGGACTTTGCCTTGCCTGCGTTGCGACGCGTGGTCGAACCTCATTCCATCCGATGGGAGTCTTTGCAGACTCACAATAGCTTTAGCTTTCCTCCTTCAACGATGCTTTTAGCGGCGCTTTTTGTTTTGTCTGGATTCAGTCTTCCGGCTTTGAGTTCACGACAACAAGAATGGACGTTTTTTTTTTTTTTTTTCTTCTTCCTGTTCACAAACAGAATAGCGTGACCCACTTATGTACTCCAGCATTCATTCGCTTGGAGGACACTTTATTCATGCTGTGCCGAAGGACACCCAAGTACAACACCATGAGATATGATGCCAAGTGTCCCATTAAGATATACTGGCTTTTTTTTAAGGCGGCCTACTTGGGAATTGTTAGCTTCCTCATGCTAATTGTTTGGTTTCTGTTTGAAATGCACCGAAAAGGCAAAGACATGTGTTGTCTTTGTGACTGTCGGAAAAAGGAAACCCCAACTAATCCTGATAGTATGTATCCGAGATGACTGCCCCCCCTTCCCAACCTCACCCCAACCACATCACTGAATTCTTCTCGCCTTGCTCAACTCCGTCTCATGTCGGAATGTGCTTTGGGAACACTTCCACACCTCCGAGACCTGAACAGGAAGTTTAAAGGAGGCTTTCTGACTCCTGCTGGCCCCCCGGACACTCTTCGCTCGCATCCGCTCGGCGTGCAAAAACAAAGGCGCTTCTGTTTTGTGTGTGTCGATGGCGGCGAGAATTCGGATGTCGTTTCGCCCGGTGATATTTTATGATGGTTCCTTTTTTCTGATAAAGACCCCAAACGGTATGGAGGACCAAAACTGCCAAAATAATAAATAAATAAATAAATAAATAAATAAATAAATAAAAGTGAAAAAAATGAAAAAAAAATCAAAAAATTAAATACAAAAATTAATATAAATGGAAATAAAAACAAAAATAAAAAATATATACATAAATAAATAAATAAAAGCTAAAATAAATACAAAAATAAAAAAATATATACATAAATAAATAAATAAAAGCTAAAATAAATACAAAAATAAAAAACAAGATTCAAAAATTAAAAAAAAAATACAAAAATAAATGTAGAAATAAATACAAAAATAAATATATAAATAGAATTACATATCAATAAATAAATAAAAGCACTCTGCTCTCATATGTATTTATTTCATGCTGCAGACAATGTCAGCTTGAAATGCAGAAGGAAAAACTATTCAAATGAGGGGGCGGTCCTAAGTGTGTCTTGGGTTGAACTGTTCGCCTATTGGTTGATCGACATATGAGTGCGAAAAAGCTCCGTCGGGGAGGAGAGAGATCAGGCTCCAATAAGGCTTCCACTCGGAAAAGCAGGTAATCCGGGGAAGCATTATCCGAAATATCTGCTAGCAAACGGAGATCCCTGGAGATTGCAGCCATATTTACCGCCATTGAGAGTGGTGTGGTGACTTCCTCTTGCTGTGGCCGTTTGCAGGCATACCTAGTCGATTTTCGCACTCACATGTCGATCAACCAATAGGCGAACAGTTCAACCCACAGACACACTTAGGACCGCCCCCTCATTTGAATAGTTTTTCCTTCTGCATTTCAAGCTGACATTGTCTGCAGCATGAAATAAATACATATGAGAGCAGAGTGCTTTTATTTATTTATTGATATGTAATTCTATTTATATATTTATTTTTGTATTTATTTCTACATTTATTTTTGTATTTTTTTTTTAATTTTTGAATCTTGTTTTTTTATTTTTGTATTTATTTTTGCTTTTATATTTTATATATTTATTTATTTATTTATTATTTTGGCAGTTTTGGTCCTCCATAAAACGGTGCCAGTGGAACACATCCATGCAGAAAATGTCCCCCCCTCCCCCTCAAAGAGTGCGGTGCTACTGTACAGCGATGATAGGGGTAGCGGAGTGGAAACACTTAGGCGGCAATTTTGGTCGGGAGCCGGGTAAGAGTGCATGGCAATTTTACAAGGCCTCGGGGGGTTGAACGCAGAGAGCAAAGGAGAAGGCGGGGGGGTAGAGGCGGGGACGCCGACAACCGTGGGTGGGGGGGGTTGCAAATAGAATAAACCGCCTCACGAGCTAAGACGGGTTTTGAAATCTCGAAACCATCCAAACCGAGTGGATGTCAGATTTAAAAAGAAGTGGTGGGTGAGCTGGAGCTCCGCCCAAATGTGGAGACCAGACTTTGAACATCTTTGGGTCAAGTGGATGTCATTCCTCAACTCGTTTTTTTTTTTTTTTTCCAATCTACCCCATCGCTTCTTTGCTCCATGAAATAAAAATACAAAGCGCCCACAGGTATCACTTTTGGAAATAAATAAATAAAGTTGACTTGGATTTGCAGCGGTTACTTGAATAACGACCTTAAAAGGGAAGTAGATGAAACCTTTGATGGAAAGGCTTTTCATGTCTTTAGACCTGAGAAGAAGCGGGTCTCTTTTCCAGATAGCAGAGAGAGATGGTTTGCAAAAAAAAAAAAAAAAAAAAGGCCAGCGGGAGTGAACAGGAAATAGCTTTTTATACAGCTTCTACTTTTGAAACATCTTTGGAGCAACTTGCCATAAGTTACATTTTAATGCATACAAAGAATCACATAACAAATATTTATTGCATCAAGGCTTTTTGACTTTATTTTGTTCACTTCCTGCTTTCCATAATACAGTTTTTTTTATTTAATTTTTATTTTTACTACTATTTTTATTTTTATTTGTACTCCGGTTTCCTCCCTCATTCCACAAACACGTTATGTTAATTGGTAATGGTAATTACCATTTTTTTAAATTTCATTTGAACATGCATCAGATTACAATTGAATGCATCACATAATCAGTTCACAGTTCCACATGTCCAAAAGGAGTAGGAAGAAGCAAAGCTTATTAAATCCTACCCCTCCATCTGGTACTTTTACAATCAGTAACTGTTGCATTTGTTCACTTCCTGCTTTCATAATATAATTTAATATTTTAATTTTATTTTTTTGATTTGAAATATTTCTTAGTTGGGGGTAATGGTAATGGTTTAATTTCATTTGAACATGCATCAGATTACAGTTGAATGCATCACATAATCAGTTCACAGTTCCACATGTCCAAAAGGAGTAGGAAGAAGCAAAGCTTATTAAATCCTACCCCTCCATCTGGTACTTTTACAATCAGTAACTGTTACATTTGTTCACTTCCTGCTTTCCATAATACAGTTTAAGGTTTTTGTTTTGTTTTTTTGGTTTTTGTTTTATTTTTTTACTGCTATTTTTATGTGTATTATTATTATTGTATTTTTTGGTTGTTCTTTTGGTTCTATTTTGTTTTATTTTTATTTTTACTACTATTTTTATTTATACTCCGGTTTCCTCCCACATTCCCAAAACATGCTATGTTAATTGGTAAAGGTAATGGTTTAATTTCATTTGAACATGCATCAGATTACAATTGAATGCATCACATAATCAGTTCACAGTTCCACATGTCCAAAAGGAGTAGGAAGAAGCAAAGCTTATTAAATCCTACCCCTCCATCTGGTACTTTTACAATCAGTAACTGTTACATTTGTTCACTTCCTGCTTTCCATAATACAGTTTAAGGTTTTTTTTGTTTTTTTTTGTTTTGATTTTTTTATTTTATTTTTATTACTATTTTTATTTTTATTTGTATTATTATTATTGTATTTTTTTTTGTTTTTTTTTGTTTTTTGTCATTTTTGGTTTTATTGTTTTATTTTTACTACTATTTTTATTTATTTTTATTTGTACTCCGGTTTCCTCTCACATTGTCCAAAGGAGTAGGAAGAAGCAAAGCTTATTAAATCCTACCCCTCCATCTGGTACTTTTACAATCAGTAACTGTTACATTTGTTCACTTCCTGCTTTCCATAATACAGTTTAAGGTTTTGTTTTTTTTTTTAAATAATGTACCTCGTACCAAAGTTCTTTTGAGGTTCATTTTACCATTTTTGGAAATTGAAATGGAGGAATATAGTGACAAAAAAGGCCTACATGCCCACACAAGAAGTATAAAAACCAATATTTTCATGGATGAGGAAGCCCAAGAAGGTACATTTGAAAGCTAACACAAGCTAGCACAAGAGGAAGGTTAAACCAGGTAGCGCCGAATGTCGGTTTCGAACTCCCCGCACATAAAGTGTTGTGCCGAGAAGCGTGCAGTGTCTTCTAACGGCTCTAATCATCACAGAGAGAGCGAGAGAGCGACTGGGGCCATAAAAGACATAAGCCCCCCCCCCCTAACCCCCCTCCGCCATCCCCTCCTTTGAGCGAGGGAATTCCATCTCGGCACTGATACAGCAAGTTCAATGAGGTTAATTTCCCCCAATCATGACATACATCATTTCCTTTGTTACGCCAATTTTAGCCTCCCACAAACTTGAACCCAGCCGCACATTCATACTCACATTTAAAGCCCCCCCCCCGCCTGCAGTAATGAATCACAGCTGTAATTAAGTCTGTTATATTCCCAGCTCAGTCTGAGGAATGTTATTGGACTCGTCTTCGTGTGAGGCACGTCGACTGGAAGGGAAGTCAGGGTTAGTCATTCACATCTTAAGATGCTTGACCCGCTACTAATCATGTCACATTTACTGCCTCATCCAAACGTAGGAAATTGCAGGAATGTACATTTTGTCACCTTAAAGAGGGTTCGAAGTGAAGCTTCAAAATGCGGAAAAAAAAAGAAAGCAATTTATTACAAACCACAAAGTGAAACTGGTGACACGTTTAAGAGGATAGCAAGTTCCCTGCAATACCCCCCCATAGCCAATGCCGTTTGACGCCCCTGCACGACCTGGAGCGCCATTGCAAAGTGTAAATTCTTGCAATTTTTCAACTGGTCTTGATCAGCAGTATACAACGGAACCTTGGTTTTCGTCATTCATTTATCACAAAACATCGCAATTTTTTTTAATCGCATAAAAAATAGCAAAAAATCACAAAAAAATCGCAAAAAAATTGCACAAATCGCAAAAAAATTGCATAAAAATTTAAATATGAAAATTATTAAATCTATTTAATCCCTTCCAAAATTTTTTTTATATATATTTTAAATTTATAACGAATAATTAGAGTTTTACAAGCAAAAAGACAACGCAACAATAATCAATAATACTGACTACTGTGTTACGTGAAATATTGTATGAAAATCGAGGCAAAGAAATTGCACAAAAATTGCAAAGAAATTGCAAAAAAAAAATTTAAATATGAAAACTGAGGCAATTAAATCTATGTAATCCCTTCCAATTTTTTTATATATTTTTAATTTATAGCGAATAATTAGAGTTTTACAAGTAGAAAGACAATGCAACAATAATCAATAATACTGACTGCTGTGTTACGTGAAATATTGTATGAAAATTGAGGCAAAGAAATTGCAAAAAAATTGCAAAAAAATGTAAATATGAAAACGGACGCAATTAATTCTATTTAATCCCTCTAAGGCAAAGAAATTGCAAAAAAATTGCAAAGAAATTGCAAAAAAATTGCAAAAAAATTGCAAAAAAATTGCAAAAAATATTTAAATATGAAAACTGGGGCAATTAAATCTATTTAATCCCTTCCAAAAATTGTTATATATTTTTAATTTATAGCGAATAGTTAGAGCTTTACAAGCAGAAAGACAATGCATCAATAATCAATAATACTGACAGGTGAGTTACGTGAAATATTGTATGAAAATCGAAGCAAAGAAATTGCAAAAAAAAATGCAAAAAAATCACAAAAAAAATCACAAAATCACAAAAAAATGTAAATGAAATACGTGAAATATTGTATGAAAATCGAGGCAACATTGTAGTGAAAAGTTACGAAAAAACTCTAAAATCTCCAAAAGGGTCGGGGTCTCCTTCGCTGAGCCCACCCTGGGAAAGACGTGAATCACGGCCCTCACCTCGCCGTGCCCGCCGTGAACGGGGCGCTCTTTGCCCAAGCTGCCAAGAGGCACAACTGATTTACCGCCGCCCATCACAAAGGAAACGAAACGGCACCGTTTCAAGCGCGGGGGGGGGGGGGGGGGGGGGGCCCACGCCGTCTCTCAAAGACGCCCTTTGTCCTCGCGCCCGCGGCTGAATCTTAACACGGCGTAGCCGCAAAAGGTCAACATCATTTTTAACATCTCCACGTATATATATGTCCGTCGTCCTGCGTGTGTGTTTGCTATTTTTTTTGTCAGCGGCCTCATTCGGAGGTCACCACAAGATCTTCTGGCCCGCTGACAACATAAATAGTCGTAAAGCAACAAGGTTGTTTTAATTCTGTGGAATGCCCACCCCCACCTCCCACCCCCACCACCACCACACACCCAGAAGAGAGACAAAGATGCTTCTAAATCCGCAGTAAATTACTCGTTGTGACAAAGTTTACATGACGGGGACGCAGGAATGCGGAAAGACCGAATTCAGGATTTTATCAGGGATTACACATACTTGACGATAAGATTAGAATCTGAATCATTTAATAACACGGATTTATGGGAGTATATGAAAGCTTCCGTGAAGTATCGCTTTAAGGCGATGACGAGCCCATTGTACTCTGGGTATGGTAGTTTACTCTTTCGTTAGCTTTTAGCACGTTTGCATGTGATGATACTCCATGACTTTAGGGATTATTGCAAGTCTGTGTGTATTTTTTGGGGTTCTATTGTATGTAATCTAAGGTATTTGTGGCTGGAATGACTTTATGTCAGTAAGCAGTACGACCCAAATAAGGTCAGACAAAAAAACGGAATTCAATTGAATGCATCACAATCAGTTCACAGTTCCACATGTCCAAAAGGAGTAGGAAGAAGCAAAGCTTATTAAATCCTACCCCTCCATCTGGTACTTTTACAATCAGTAACTGTTACATTTGTTCACTTCCTGCTTTCCTAATATAGTTGAATTTTTTTTTTGGTTGTTTTTTTTTGGTTTTTGTTATTTTTGGTTTTATTTTGTTTTATTTTTTAATTTTTTTAATTTTATTTTTACTACTATTTTTATTTATTTTTATTTGTACTCCCGTTTCCTCCCACATTCCAAAAACATGCTATGTTAATTGGTAATGGTTACATTTGTTCACTTCCTGCTTTCCATAATACAGTTTTTTTTGTTTTTTTTTAAATAATAATTAGTTAATAAAAATAGTTAATAATAATAATAACGAGGTGTGACTGCTCTATGCAAGATGTCGGGTATCAATAACTGTCAAAACGAGCTTTCGCTTAGATTTCAACACCCAGTTTGGCCGCTTGTGCTCAAAGCGGAGGGGGGGGGGGGGGGGGGGGCAGCTATTTCCGCCAGTCCTTGGCCGATTCTCATCCTCCGCAGACACGCACATTCCCCTCCAAATACTCGACTTTTAGTGGCGAATGACTTCCTGAAGGATGTCATCTTCCCCGCCAAGTCGATAGCTGCTCGTCGCCGTGCAGATTTGCATCAGGATTCACGTACGCCGTGTCGCCCGCCAGGCTACACACGTCAAGTCCTCCTTGAGATGAGCCGAAGGCCGTAATCCTGAGTGAATACAGTAATTTACCAGCGTGCTGTCTGACAGCTAGCTTAAATTACTGCTCTACCTCGGCAGTGACACAGCAGAACTTCTGAGCAACCCCCCCACCCCCCCCCCCACACACACCTCTCACTCCTAATGTGATGCCCTTTGGTATGTTGCATTCTTCAGCCAAGTATTTATAGGCCATCTTTTTATCTTCAACGCTCGGATGCACTTAAACAGACGTTTACTTTAATTGGCGGGTGATTATAACGAGCTCTTGTGAACGAATCATTGGATTATTTTAATTTATTCTTGCTCAAAAGTAAACCGTTTCCTGATCTACGACCTTCCTGCCAATCGTATCGATTCTGGAGCAAACTGCCTGGCTATTATCTCCCCATGCGAAGCATCAAAACGCTTCCAGATATCCCCGGCTTTGGTTTGTGTCGATCAGAACGGAAAGGCGAATAAAATGTGACGTTTAGGGAAACATGTGTTGGAACGCTTAAACGAGGTCGCCAGGGGGTCGGTAAGTGTATTGATGAACCAAAGCACGGACAAATGTGGGGAAATTTGATCCGACGTCAGGTGGAAATGACTACTAGAGCATTTTGGTTGTTTGGTGTTGTTGTTGTTAAGAGCTATATTGATAAATTATGTTGAAACTAGTTAGTTTGCAGTTACTGCAGTATATGTATTTTACTTGGTTTGGATGCAGGATTATTTTATATGATAGTAATTTGGGGGGAAAGTACATTTTTTATCATTTCATATTCCAGGTATTCCTCAAAAAACACGTTTTTGATATCATGCCATTCACATTTTTAACTTACGTTTTATACATTTTAAGAAATTTTAATTCTTGTGTTACTCCCCCAACCTTCCATAAGTGGGTCAAAAATGACCCGGTCAGGTTGTTTTCTTGAAATATCTTTGTAATGAAAATTTTTATAATTTCATATTCCAGGTATTCCACAAAAAACATGTTTTTGATATTATGCCATTCATGTTTTTAATACATTTTAAGATTTTTTAGTTTTTGTGTTACTACCCCAACCTTCCTTAAGTGGGTCAAAAATGACCTGGTCAGGTTGTTTTCTTGAAATATCTTCGTAATGAATTTTTTTTATCATTTCATATTCCAGGTATTCCTCAAAAAACATGTTTTTGATATCATGCCATTCATATTTTTAACTTACCTTTTATAAATTTTAAGAAATTTTAGTTTTTGTGTTACTACCCCAACCTTCCATAAGTAATGAAATTTTTTAATGAAATTTTTTTATCATTTCATATTCCAGGTATTCCTCAAAAAAAAATTTCATATCATACCATTCACATTTTTAATACATTTTAAGAATTTTTTGTTTTTGTTACTACCCCAACCTTCCATAAGTGGGTCAAAAATGACCCAGTCAGGTTGTTTTCTTTTAATATCTTCGTAATGAATTTTTTTAATCATTTCATATTCCAGGTATTCCTTAAAAAAACATGTTTTTAATATCATGCCATTCACATTTTTAACTTACCTTTTATAAATTTTAAGAAATTTTAGTTTTTGTGTTACTACCCCAACCTTCCATAAGTGGGTCAAAAATGACCTGCATGTATTTTCTATGGAATCCAATAGGAACCTTTGATTCTTATCAACTCCTAAATATAATACTAAATATCATACAAGTGATTATTCCTAACCAAAATAGCAAAATTGGCATAAAAACGCATTGATTCTAGTATGGGTCATTTTTGACCCACTTATGGAAGAGTGTAGGGGTCCAGTCACTCGTGCATCAAAGGGTTAAGACAAGTCTGGGGTTTCCGGATTAGGCCGCTGCCCGAGCGACGCAATGTCGAATACATGGAAGACGATAGATTTATCGTTTTCTCAAAAACTAAAACGTATCGTCAACGCAGACCCGCAAAAAGTCTACCATTAACGACTGTTTAGTAGATTAACAGATCGACGTTCAACCACATTTTGGATTGTTAAATAAATATACTTTATTAATCCGGTGGGAATGTAATTAGTCAGTCAGGCGAGCTCTCCGATGACGAGTTAGATTTGGTGGGTCGGCTTCTTCACGTCGCAGGTTTGAGTACCTTAAAGTCGCTCAGCTGTGCTGTTGACAGAAACCCTGACAGATACGGCGATAAGTCGCATGTATTATATATACTATATTATCGCTCAGTGTCCTATTGCATCTTAATGAGCTCCTGTCACTCAAATCCCAGGATCCTATCATACATGTTCTCGGTGCAAACGTTGCCCTGCCCCCGCTTCGCTTCCCTCCGATCGGTACAACAGGTCTGACTGGAAAACGGCTCCAAGACTGAAGAGCAGGCATGTTTGAACAAGAGCCTGTTCTTGTTCGCCGCCTCCAGTACAACATAATTAATTGTTCAAGTGAAATAATTGCCTTTTTTTCATCATTTAAAACTATTTTTCTAACAGTCTCTGCAGAAATGGCCGCCCAGAGATAAACAAGGGAGCTTATCAAACCAAACAATATCGCTGTTGGATTAAATAACCGCACTTGTTTGCAGTACTTCAAGACTACGGTCCTCGTACTTTGAGGGGTTTTGGTTTTTCTGTGGAGTGACGGGCGCTGCAGCTGTCGAGCAGACGTTGTCACACAGAGCTTTACCGGAGCATCTGAGGGCGGCCGGGGGCTTGGGTTTCTGTTTTCTTAGCTGATCCGCTGAGCTAAGGACACTGTCCTGCAAAGAACGCAGCCGATTCGAGACGCTGCGGACTGGACGATGAGCTCACAGCAACACACACACACACACACACACACACACGAAGGTTGCCTCGTTTGTCATTTGAAAAATTAATCTGGAAGGCCAACAGTCTGTCTTTTGTGCACGGAGCAGCAGCATCTCTGGTGGCTGGTGTCCAGGTCTGTAACAAGCAGCAGCTGGCTCAGAGGCCTTTTCTCCTCTGGAGCTGCATCTCACACACACACACACACACACACACACACACACACACACACACACACACTGATGAATGTGGCATTTGTTGCTCTATTCGCAGCCGCTATTGTCCGCAGCGCTCACATACACAACGGCCACACAACAGCTACTACAGTCGAGGCTTTGTGACCGAGCAGGATTAAAGTTTTTTTGGAAGCTTTCTATTGCAACTGTAACTTGTTGCATTCCTTTGTACTCAAACGCCACCTTCTAAAAAAAATAAAAAATAAAACAATTTTGTGCATAAATCTACGGATCAGAACAGCAAACAGACTCATGCTTTCATATGTTCTCACAGAAAGTGTAAAAAAATATATGTTCTTTATATTATCAACATTATTTAAAAAAAACAAAAAAAAAAAATAATAAATAAAAATAAATAAATAAATAAAAATAAAAAATTAAGAATTAATAAAGTTAAATAAAATAAAAAAAAATGAATATGAATTAAAAAATAAAAAAAAACAAAAAACCTTAAACTGTATAATGGAAAGCAGGAAGTGAACAAATGTAATAGTTATTGATTGTAAAAGTACCAGATGGAGGGGTAGGATTTAATAAGCTTTGCTTCTTCCTACTCCTTTTTGGACATGTGGAACTGTGAACTGATTATGTGATGCATTCAATTGTAATCTGATGCATGTTCAAGTGAAATTAAACCATTACCAATTAACATAGCATGTTTGTGGAATGTGGGAGGAAACCGGAGTATAAATAAAAATAAAATAATAAAATTAAAAAATAACACAAAATAAAAACAAAAACAACAAAAACAAAAAACCAAAAAAACCAAAAAAAAACCAACTATATTAGGAAAGCAGGAAGTGAACAAATGTAATGTTTACTGATTATAAAAGTACCAGATGGAGGGGTAGGATTTAATAAGCTTTGCTTCTTCCTACTCCTTTTGGACATGTGGAACTGGGAACTGATTATGTGATGCGTTCAATTGTAATCTGATGCATGTTCAAATGAAATTAAACCATTAGCATTATTCTGGTAATGGCTTTATTTTGCGGTGCTTGCAAACGTCTCCTTCCCTCCCCTCTTGGAGTGACTCGCTTTGTAAATAGTGTGTCAGTGACCGTGGAATGTTTTGTCTGCAGCAGGAAGTCAATTTCATTTGAGATCAAGCCACTATCCAGAATCGGCCTTTTAGTTCCGATAAATATTGTCCTAACGGCAAATAAAAACAATCAAGTCAAATATGACATGATCCGCATTGCTTGTTTCCCCCTTTAATGGCCTCTTCCCCTCGGCTAAGCTGCTGGGTTTCCCGTCCCAGTTGGCACAAGTCCAGAATGTCCGTAGAAGGCTCCGGTCCAGAGAGCTACCGTAGGAGGAATAGTGGATGCATCCACAGCACATAACATTCCCGAGTCCCGCGTTCCGACGCCACAAAAGAACCTTGCGAACGAGTGCTTCTTGCAATCTGATCTGATCATGTGAAGTATGAGAAGAGCGTTGACACTCGAGTGGTTCTGATAAAAACGCAGAAACAAGGCCAAGTAAACTGCCGTTCTACTGACTAATCAGTCTTCCCACGGGAGTTCATAGTTTGAAGGGCTGCAGTCACGCATCTTCCCAGATTTCTTGGGTTTGGGATTTGAAAATTGATTTTTTTTTTGACTGGAGTTGGAGCTGGAACTGGAATCATGCAGCCAAAGAGAACAGGGTGGGGGGGTGAAGGAGGAAAAGGCGCACAGTGCAGTGCAACAATTCCAAACAAAGTGGGTTGGGGTCATGGAGTTTCTGTTGTCATGAACGAGCAGCCCGTTTACTGCTGGGGAGTGATAAAGTTTTTGGTGGTAAATCTGTGTTTTCAAGGATGGACATAGAGAGAACGTCAATTCAGCTATTTGATTGGATTTAAACCTCTCGGAAATTTCTATCATCCGATTTTTTTTTTGAATCAATGTTTAACCCTTAGATGCATAAGTGGGTCAAAAATGACCCGGTCAGGTTGTTTTCTTGAAATATCTTTGTAATGAAAATTTATCAATTCATATTCCAGATATTCCTAAAATAAAACATGTTTTTGATATCATACCATTCACATTTTAACTTACCTTTTATAAATTTTAAGAAATTTTAGTTTTTGTGTTACTACCCCAACCTTCCATAAGTGGGTCAAAAATGACCCGGTCAGGTTGTTTTCTTGAAATATTTTTGTTATGAAAATTTTTCATAATTTCATATTCCAGGTATTCCTAAAAAAAACATGTTTTTAATATCATGCCATTCACATTTTTAACTTGGCTTTTATAAATTTTAAGAAATTTTAGTTTTTGTGTTACTACCCCAACCTTCCATAAGTGGGTCAAAAATGACCCGGTCAGGTTGTTGTCTTGAAATATCTTTGTAATGAAAATTTTTCATCATTTCATATTCCAGGTATTCCTAAAAAAAACATGTTTTTAATATCATGCCATTCACATTTTTAACTTACTTTTTATACATTTTAAGACATTTTAGTTGGTCAAAAATGACCCGGTCAGGTTGTTTTCTTGAAATATCTTTGTAATGAAAACTTATCAATTCATATTCCAGGTATTCCTAAAAAAAAACATGTTTTTTTAATATCATGCCATTCAATTTTTTAACTTACCTTTTATAAATTTTAAGACATTTTAGTTTTTGTGTTACTACCCCAACCTTCCATAAGTGGGTAAAAATGACCCGGTCAGGTTGTTTTCTTGAAATATCTTTGTAATGAATTTTTTTTTTATCATTTCATATTCCAGGTATTCCTCAAAAACATGTTTTTGCTATATACCCTTTTTAACTTACATTTTATAAATTTTAAGAAATTTTAGTTTTTGTGTTACTACCCCAACCTTCCATAAGTGGGTCAAAAATGACCTGCATGTATTTTCTATGGAATCCAATAGGAACCTTTGATTCTTATCAACTTATCAACTCCTAAATATAATACTAAATATCATACAAGTGATTATTCCTAACCAAAATGGCAAAATTGGCATAAAAATGCATTGATTCTAGTATGGGTCATTTTAGACCCACTTATGGAAGAGTGTAGGGTCCAGTCACTCGTGCATCTAAGGGTTAAGACAAGAAAGGCCTCAAGGACGAACGGCAATGATAGCGAGAACACATCCTCCCTCCCTACTGTGTTCATCGAGGGGGGGGGCTCTTGTCCGAAAGTTCACTCCGAGCTTGGGAACTACTGTCTGTTTGCTATCCAGCTTCCAGGTGTGGTTCTACTGCCCTCGTGGGAGGAAAAATTCCACAGCTCGTTCCTATCCAAACAGTAGCCTCGGCCTTGGCAGTACTTCAATACACATTACACCAGCAGTATATTACACATTTAAAGCAATCACATATACAGATAATGAGATACATGAAATTATAGCGAGTGATTATTCTGGGCCAACTGTTTGTCAATGAGACAATAATTAACTTAATGACCAGGCAGTAGATTAATGAATAAGCGAGAGCGGAAAAAAAGCTGTCTCACAATAATCTATAAATTGTTAAGTACATGAGTGTTTGTTTTTCCACGTCTGTTACCTCCAAAGAGGCAGTTTGAGGGTTCACTCTGTGCATTGGTTCAATGCCTAGGTACTTAGAACAACGGCAAACAGAACAAGACCTCTCTTTACAGAGTAAACGTGACTTATGAAATAAAATACTGCATTATTATGATATATATGATATGGAGGGGCTGCACGGTGGTCGAGTGGTTAGCGCGCAGACCTCACAGCTAGGAGACCCGAGTTCAATTCCACCCTCGGCCATCTCTGTGTGGAGTTTCCATGTTCACTCCGTGCACGCGTGGGTTTTCTACGGGTACTCCGGTTTCCTCCCACATTCCAAAAAACATGCTAGGCTAATTAATTAGCATGACTCCAAATTGTCCATAGGTATGAATGTGAGTGTGAATGGTTGTTTGTCTATATGTGCCCTGTGATTGGCTGGCTTGCGACCAGTCCAGGGTGTACCCCGGGCTGGGATAGGCTCCAGCATACCTGCAACCCTAGTGAGGATAAGCGGTATAGAAAATGGATGGATTAAATGATTATCTGACCGGAATCTTTCCATGGTGTCCCAACTCTAAAAAGAAAGTACTGCCGCCGGGTACTCCGGTTTCCTTCAACATTCCAAAAACATGCTAGGCTAATTAATTAGCGACTCCAAATTGTCCATAGGTATGAATGTGAGTGTGAATGGTTGCTTGTCTATATGGCGCCCTGTGATTGGCTGGCTGGCCACCAGTCCAGGGTGTACCCCGCCTCTGGCCCCGAAGACAGCTGGGGTAGGCTCCAGCATACCTGCAACCCTAGTGAGGATAAGCGGTATAGAAAATGGATAGATTAAATGATTATCTGACCGGAATCTTTCCATGGTGTCCCAACTCTAAAAAGAAAGTACTGCCCCCGGGTACTCCGGTTTCTTCCAACATTCCAAAAACATGCTAGGCTAATTAATTACCATGACTCCAAATTGTCCATAGGTATGAATGTGAGTGTGAATGGTTGTTTGTCTATATGTGCCCTGTGATTGGCTGGCTTGCGACAAGTCCAGGGTGTACCCCGCCTCTCGCCCCCTGAAGACAGCTGGGATATGCTCCAGCACCCCCCGCGACCCTGTGGTAGAAAATGAATGAATGATTCCTGATTTGGATGATACTTAATAATTGTCTCATATTTTTGGAAGAACTTTTCCATAGTAGTGTTGGACACGTAACCCCTGTAACGTTCCCTTCCTGTCCCGGTGGCCCCTGAAAGCGTGGGAACTCTAAACCGAGGCAGCAAATGCTTAGAAATACTCTTAGACAGACACGGTTGACTGCATCCATCGTCATGCATCATGATCAGCGATCGTGGGGCTAACATTCCAAAAGATGTGAGACTAAAGTCGAGTGTCTTTACATCGAGACAGCAGACGCCGTTTGACGCTGTCTGTCACAAGCATGCTGTGTACAATTAGCGAAAGAAACAGTCGGATGTTTCACAGGCCTGATTGGATGTTTCCTTTCGCTTACAGATTCTTAAACATTAGAGCTAAGCTACTTTTTTTAAATGTATTTTATTTGGGCAAATATATGAAACATTACAGTGCATTTCTTACACCAATCAAAATATAACTTTCCATTATTTACATTTGTATTCAACTATATGATCACAAGCCCAAAAAGGAGTAGGCTGAAACAAAAGCTTATAAATGCCTACCCCTTTTTTGCAAGATATAATCATGTTCATGACACAGTCTTGTTTTATCATTATTATCATTATTGTTATATGGTAATGGTTTAATTTCATTTGAACATGCATCAGATTACAATTGAATGCATCCCATAATCAGTTCACAGTTCCACATGTCCAAAAGGAGTAGGAAGAAGCAAAGCTTATTAAATCCTACGCCTCCATCTGGTACTTTTACAATCAGTAACTGTTACATTTGTTCACTTCCTGCTTTCCTAATATAGTTGAAGTTTTTTTTTATTTTTATTTTTTTATTGTTTTTGGTTGTATTTTGTTTTATTTTTTAAATTTAGAAATTTTATTTTTAATTTTACTACTATTTTTATTTATTTTACTCCATTTTCCTCCCACATTCCAAAAACATGCTATGTTAATTGGTAATGGTTTTATTTCATTTGAACATGCATCAGATTACAATTGAATGCATCAGATAATCAGTTCCCAGTTCCACATGTCCAAAAGGAGTAGGAAGAAGCAAAGCTTATTAAATCCTACCCCTCCATCTGGTACTTTTACAATCAGTAACTGTTACATTTGTTCACTTCCTGCTTTCCATAATACAGTTTAAGTTTTTTTTTTTTTTTAATTCATAATAATTTTTTTAATTTTATTTAATTTTATTAATATTTTTTTTTTAATTTTTTAATTTATTTATTTTTTGTCACGTACCAAAGTAGGAGGTGATATGAGCATCCAATGCCATAATGGGTACCATAGTAAGTGTCAATATAGTGATATATATAGCACATCATGACTGGTTCAAGACTCTTCATCCTTGTATTTACTTGTATTTATAATCTTTATCATTATTGCCATTATTATTGTTATTATTATCACCATTATTATAATCATTAATATTACCATTTTCATCATAGTTGTAACAATTTTTGGATATATTTTTTCATTATTAAATTTTACAGACTTCATTGCTTCTTGTAGAGTGCTGTATCATTCCATCTGTTGTTTTGTGAAATCCGCAGTATTTGTGCTTTTATTGTCAATTTATTAGCCCACTTTTTCCCCCCTAAGTGTAACATTTACATATAATTTTCTGGATTGCATGTGTCAGGTGACTTTACTGATGATGTGGTGGGTCTGAACCTTTGCCGTTGCCAATTGTGTTGCAAAAATAAGAAGGCACTTAGTGAAAGAACATGACTTATTTTCTTCCACAGAGGAATACTTCTTTGTGGTTTTGTATTCCATAAAGTTCTATATCTGTTGGCAGGGGTTTTGTTTTGGGGGGGAGACTTGTTGATCACTCGCTCACTTAAGTTGATGTTTCAGCTGTAACTTTTGCACACTCTATTATTATTAAAACAGCCTCTCAGGAAGAGTGCACGGCGAGTTATTTGCCCCAGATTTGTTTTCCGTATTGCTTGTTGCCTGACTTGAAAGCAAACCGCTCCTGATGGTCTCTCTCCTGCCAGCAGCCACAGGGCCGACGCGCTCATTTCCTCTGTAAGGATGTATTTTAGTCAGTTATCCTGCGCCTTAGGAAATTGGAGATTAGCTGAACCTAATTATCTCAAAGTATAAAAATCAATGGCTGAACACACGACGTGGTTTTAAAGTCATGAACGCGGACGACTGCAGCAGTTTAATGATTCATTCATTCATTTTTTACTGCTTTTTCCTCATGAGGGTTGCAGGAGTGCTGGAGCCTATCCCAGCTGTCTTCAGGCGAGAGGCGGGGTACACCCTGGACTGGTCGCCAGCCAGCCAATCACAGGGCACATATAGACAAACAACCATTCACACTCACATTCATACCTATGGACAATTTGGAGTCGCTAATTAACCTAGCATGTTTTTGGAATGTGGGAGGAAACCGGAGTACCCGGAGAAAACCCACGCATGCACGGGGAGAACATGCAAACTCCCTGCAGAAATGGCCGAGGGTGGAGTCGAACTCGGGTCTTGTAGCTGTGTGGCCTCCGCGCTAACCACTCGACCGCCGTGCAGCCCGGAAAATGTCTTCATTCATTCATTTTCTACTGCTTTTTCCTGACGAGGGTTGCGGGGGGTGCTGGAGCCTATCCCAGGGCGAGAGGCGGGGTACACCCTGGACTGGTCGCCAGCCAGCCAATCACAGGGCACATATAGACAAACAACCATTCACACTCACATTCATACCTATGGACAATTTGGAGTCGCTAATTAACCTAGCATGTTTTCGGAATGCGGGAGGAAACCGGAGTACCCGGAGAAAACCCACGCATGCACGGGGGAGAACATGCAAACTCCACACAGAGATGGCCGAGAGTGGAATTGAACCCTGGTCTCCTAGCTGTGAGGTCTGCGCGCTAACCACTCGACCGCCGTGCCGCCACAGTTTAATGATTATGCATCGTAATCTTCCGATTCATTACTCATCTTGTTGTACTTTTCCTCTCCTAGGGTTCCGAAAGATCAGCCTGGATGATCTACGCAAGGCCTACATCGTCAAGGATGTTCAACAGTACATCCTCCACCGCCTGGACCAGGAGGAGGCCCTGAGACAGCACCTCACCAAGGAGACTGCAGAGATGCTGAACCAACTCCACATCAAAAGCAGCGGATGCTTCCTATACCTGGAACGAGTACTGGACGGCGTGGTGGAGAACTTCATCATGTTGCGCGAGATCCGCGACATCCCCGGAACGCTCAACGGCCTCTACCTTTGGCTCTGCCAGAGACTCTTTGTCAGGAAACAGTTTGCCAAAGTCCAGCCCATTCTCAACGTCATCCTGGCAACTTGCAGGCCGCTCACGGTCAAGGAGCTCTACCACGCAGTTTGGACCAAGAACATGACTCTGACTATGGAAGAGTTCCAGAAAAAGATGGACATTCTGTCCAAGTTGTTGGTGGACGGTTTCGGGAATACTAAAATCCTCTTTCATTACAGTTTTGCCGAGTGGCTCCTCGATGTTAAGCACTGTACGCAAAAGTATCTGTGCAACGCCGCCGAGGGACACAGGATGTTGGCGATGAGTTTCACCTGCCGAGCAAAGCAGCTTAAACCACATCAAGTGCAGGAGTTTGCTCTTCACTTGGTCAATTCCAGTCTCCAGATGGAGCCGTCGAATCTGGCTCTTTGGATGGTCTGGAATGGGACTCCCGCTAAAGACTCTTTGACCACTTCGATACCGAAAGAGCAGGAGGTTTTGCAGCTTCTGGTGAAAGCCGGAGCCCACGTCAACAACGAAGATGACCACGCCTCGTGTATCGTGCAACAGGCGCTAGAACGAGAGGACTCAATTCGGACGTTGCTGGATAACGGGGCGTCGGTGAATCAGTGCGACTCCAGCGGAAGAACGCTACTCTCGAACGCGGCCTACAGCGGAAACCTCGACGTCGTCAACTTGCTGATCTCCAGAGGAGCAAACATGGAGCTGGTGGACAACCACGGACAAACGGCGGTTACCCTTGCCGCGAGACAAGGTCACACCAAAGTGGTCAACTGTCTCATTGGCTGCGAGGCCAACATCAACCACACGGATCACGACGGCTGGACGGCGCTCCGTTCGGCGGCTTGGGGAGGACATTCAGAAGTCGTTTCGGCTCTACTTTACGCCGGCGCCAAAGTGGACTGCGCCGATGCCGACGGCAGGACGGCTTTGAGAGCGGCCGCCTGGGGGGGTCACGAGGATATCGTGTTGAACCTCCTTCAGCACGGCGCCGAGGTCAACAAAGCCGACAATGAGGGAAGAACCGCTCTCATCGCCGCCGCGTACATGGGACACAGAGAGATAGTGGAGCATCTCTTAGATCATGGCGCCGAAGTCAATCATGAAGATGTGGACGGTCGGACCGCCCTTTCGGTGGCGGCGCTCTGCATCCCCGCGAGTAAAGGCCACGCTTCTGTCGTGAGTCTTCTCATCGACAGGGGGGCCGAGGTAGACCACTGCGACAAAGACTGCATGACCCCGCTCCTCGTGGCCGGCTACGAAGGACACGTAGACGTGGTCGATTTACTTCTGGAAGGTGGCGCCGATGTGGATCACACGGACAACAATGGACGCACACCGCTCCTTGCAGCGGCGTCCATGGGGCACGCGTCAGTTGTCAATACGTTGCTGTTCTGGGGCGCCGCCGTCGACAGCATCGACAGCGAGGGAAGGACGGTGCTGAGCATCGCCTCGGCTCAGGGGAACGTGGAGGTGGTGAGGACTCTGCTGGACAGAGGTCTGGATGAGAACCACAGAGACGACGCAGGCTGGACACCGCTGCACATGGCGTCGTTTGAGGGCCACCGGCAAGTTTGCGAAGCGCTCATCGAACAAGGCGCCCGTTGCGTGGAGGTCGATAACGACGGCAGGATACAGTTGATATTAGCCGCGCAAGAAGGACATTACGACTGCGTTCAGATTCTCCTGGACAACAAGTCGTGCATCGACCAGCGAGGCTACGACGGGAGGAACTCTCTCAGGGTGGCTGCACTAGAAGGCCACAGGGACGTCGTCGAACTTCTGCTCAGCCACGGCGCAGACATCGACTACAAAGACGCAGACGGACGCCCGACGTTGTACATCTTGGCACTCGAAAACCAGCTAGCAATGACAGAGTACTTCCTGGAAAACGGCGCCAACGTGGAAGCCTGTGACACCGAGGGGCGAACGGCCCTCCACGTTTCCTGCTGGCAGGGTCACGTGGAAATGGTGAGGCTGCTGATCAACTACCACGCCGACGTGAATGCCAGCGACAACGAGAAACGTTCGGCGCTCCAGTCTGCCGCCTGGCAAGGCCACACCAAAGTTGTGCAGTTTTTGATTGACAACGGGACACGCGTCGATCACACGTGCAACCAAGGCGCAACCGCCTTGGGTATCGCCGCCCAGGAGGGTCACATCGACGTTGTGCAGATACTCCTCGAAAACGGTGCCGACCCTAACCACGCCGACCAATTCGGACGCACTGCAATGAGAGTGGCGGCAAAAGGCGGCCATTCTATGATTATAAAACTCTTGGAAAAATATGGCGCCTCAACGCTTAACGGCGGCAATCCGTCTCCGGTACACACCATGGACGACAAAATGTCTGTGACCGTTAAAATGCAGTCCCTCACCATCAAATCAAGTAGTTCCGGCAGCACCGGCGCGGGAGATCTGCAGTCAGCCGGACGCGGTCTCGCCAACGGACCCGTGCATGCGTTCAGCTCCCCGTCTGAATCCCCCGATTCCACCGTCGATCGACAGAAATCGTCACTCTCAAATAATTCGCTCAAGAGCTCAAAGAACTCCTCCCTGAGAACCACGTCGTCTACAGCCACGGCTCAAACCGTACCCATCGACAGCTTTCACGCTTTGACGTTTACGGAACAAATCCAGCAGCACTCGCTGCCTCGAAGTCGCAGCAGGCAGTCCATCGTCTCGCCTTCGTCCACAACGAAATCAATCGGGCCTCAGCAGCCGCCCTCGCCGTCCAATGACTTTGACTGGTCTCTGTTGAAATCCGGTCTCAAATCCACAAAGGGAACTAAAATCGGAAACGGAACGTCAAACAGCAAAGCCGCAGACAAGAAAAAATCAAATCAGGGTCCGGTTCTTGAGTACGAGATGACGCAATTTGACAAGCGAGTGGCCCTCAATAAATCAGTCGCCAACATCGCGGCAAAGGATCCTCATTGCAAAGTCTTAATCGGAGGATCCATCCAGCACCAGGATCGGAGTCAAGTCCAAGACCAGCTCTTCATCCAGCAGCAGAGCTGCGCTGAGAAGAGGCGTAACGGAATCATGACCAACCCGAATTATCACATACAGGGTAATCAGGTCTTCCTGGGTAGGGTCTCGGTCCCTCGCAGTATCCAGAACAGGGACGTTCTGGAGAACTATCCGGTCGGCGAAACAGAACTAAGCCTTAAACAAACCCTGAAACTGCAAATTGAAGGATCGGATCCTGGGTTTAATTACAAAAAGGAAACTCCGTTATAGTCGGGATATCGGAGAGGGGGACTGGATCGTAAGTCAAAAACCACCATCTTGAATCTAATCAGACTCGAATGAAGAATGTCTACATCTGGACCTGTCAGTCAAACGCTTCCTGTGTGCTGTCTCCAATATCTTGAACGCCGATCGTCATCACAAAACGGGGGCGGGTGGGGGGTGTGCCAAAGGAACTGTTTTCATGTTCTCAAAAACAAAACAAAAACCTGATACTCTGTGCCTACATCTGTTACAGCCTTGTAGTCCTGCAAACGTATGGTTCTAATTTAATATAATATTTAATTCAAATGTATGCACTTTGATTTTTTATTTACTTTGCATCCCATCCTTTAGTTTATCAAGAGTGTGTGAGTGGTTAGCGCGCAGACCTCACAGCTAGGAGACCAGGGTTCAATTCCACCCTGGAGTTTGCATGTTCTCCCTGTACATGCGTGGGTTTTTTCCGGGTACTCCGGTTTCCTCCCACATTCCAAAAAAAACATGCTAGGTTAATTAGCGACTCCAAATTGTCCATAGGTATGAATGTGAGTGTGAATGGTTGTTTGTCTATATGTGCCCTGTGATTGGCTGGCTGGCGACCAGTCCAGGGTGTACCCCGCCTCTCGCCCGAAGACAGCTGGGATAGGCTCCAGCACCCCCCTGCGACCCTCGTGAGGAAAAAGCGGTAGAAAATGAATGAATGAATGAGTTTTCCTCTATTTTGTGTGGAAGTGGTAACTTTTTGGCTTCTTATTTTGTCTTTCCCCACCCGCGGCCATCTCTGTGTGGAGTTTGCATGTTCTCCCCGTGCATGCGTGGGTTTTCTCCGGTTTCCTCCCACATTCCAAAAACATGCTAGGTTAATTAATTAGCGACTCCAAATTGGCCATAGGTATGAACGTGAGTGTGAATGGTTGTTTGTCTATATGTGCCCTGTGATTGGCTGGCCACCAGTCCAGGGTGTACCCCGCCTCTTGCCCGAAGACAGCTGGGATAGGCTCCAGCACCGCCTGCGACCCTTGTGAGGAAAAGCGGTAGAAAATGAATGAATGAATGACGACTTTTTCCTCAATTACTTACAATTTTTTCTTGCGCGGTGAGCAAGTGGTTAGCGCACAGACCTCACAGCTAGGAGACCGGAGTTCAATACCACCCTCGGCCATCTCTGTGTGGAGTTTGCATGTTCTCCCCCCTTGTGCATGCGTGGGTTTTCTCCGGGTACTCCGGTTTCCTCCCACATTCCAAAAAAAAAAACATGCTAGGTTAATTAGCATTACTCCAAATTGTCCATAGGTATGAATGTGAGTGTGAATGGTTGTTTGTCTATAGCAGTAGAAAATGAATGAATGAATTCCCGATTCCTGTGTGGCTACCAAAGTGCTAACTTCTACAGTCAATTGGAATTGAACCCTGGTCTCCTAGCTGTGAGGTCTTCCAAAAAAACATGCTAGGTTAATTAATTAATTGGTGTCTCCAAATTGTCCATAGGTATGAATGTGAGTGTGAATGGTTGTTTGTCTATATGTGCCCTGTGATTGGCTGGCGACCAGTCCAGGGTGTACCCCGCCTCTCGCCTGAAGACAGCTGGGATAGGCTCCAGCACCCCCCGCGACCCTCGTGAGGAAAAGCAGTAGAAAATGAATGAATGAATGAATGAGTGCGTTTGTTTTATTCACACTGACAGCAATGTACCCGCCGGGAGTACGTTGGCACCAATCAGAGGACATACGTTGCCCGTAAATAGCTTGTTTTTTGTTGTTTTTTTTTTTTGCTTCTGTGTGATATGTTTCATAGTCTCGCCGATTTAGTCCAACAGTTTGATATGAGAGCATATTTATTTTTGGAAAAAAAAGCCACTTTTTTTTGTTTGCGTTACGCTCGACCATGGTGCTGTGTTCACAAGTCTTTGAGTGTTTAAGTGTTTGGTCACAAAAGAGAAAAAAAATACATTTTGTCCCCATGGGATTTTTTTTTAAATTTTTTTATGTGTTTATATTTTTGCTTTTGATGCGTGCTTAAGAATATTTAAATATATCCACTGTTTTTTTTTTTGTTTGTTTTTTTTGGTGCTAAAAGATCATGGCTTCTTGTTTGTGGTCACGTTTCACTCAGCGACATCGACTGCTTAGACGGGATTCAACCCCCCCACTACCTTGCTAAAAAGTCAAATCCGTGGGTGTCGTTGTGAGAAGTTAGTCTTAAAACCAAAGTTGGAACAACCGCCCCCACCCCGCCCCCCTCCCCATGGTCCCCGTGTGCTAAGCTGAATGTCAGTCAAAACAGAACCAGAAGTCAAGACATCTGGTTCTCGTCACATTTGCAGTCATATTTTTTTTTTTTGCGTCACGCTAACACAGTGAGCTAGTTTCCGGGGAGGGGGGGGTTAGAAAGTACAGTCGGGCGAGCTCGGAGGAACGCCGTGAACACATAGGCGGTCTTCTTCTTTAGCGTGTGCTCGGACTGTAAATACGCTCACGATGTCACGATGCGTACATTCTGACTTTCATTTCAAAACAATTCCTGTCTCATATGGAAAGGGATTTTTCTGATGTATATTATAATTAAAAAAAATGCTTAATAAACATATTTGCTTTACTGCTGGAAAACAAACTGATGTCTCGTTTATGTTTGTTATATAATAGACACGGATGGTATGTAAACAAAGGGTACATATACGGTAGAAATACTAAGTGCAGTACATGTACGGTAAATATGCTGAAAAAGTTTATTAAGTATATTTTGAGAAAAACACATATAGTTTATTGCCATATTATTTTATAGATTTTATTCTCATAATGTAACTTTTCCCCAAGCAAAATTGTCAAAAAAAATGTTTTTTTTTCTCTCAAAACAACTTTTTTCTTTAATAATTCAACTTTATTCCGCTAACATTTTATTTTTCCTCATAATATGAAGTTATTTTTGCATCACATTTTCTCAGAGTACAATTCAAATTTATTTGATTAAAATGACTGCAGATTTTTACATTTTTGCTGTTTTTTTAAATTATTTTTTTAATTTATCAATGTTTTTTTGTCTCAAAACAACTTTTTAAAATGTGACTTTTCTCTTTAATGTTTCAACTTTATTCTGCTAAAATTTTATGTTTCCTCATAATATTAAAATTTATTCTATTAAAAAAAGATTTTTCAATTTTTGCTGTTTTTTTTTTTGCTTAGAATGTGCTGCGAGCCGCACATGGCCCCCTTTTTTTGTTTCTGACTTTTTAAAAAGTGACTTTTCTCTTTAATATTGCAACTTTATTCTGCTAAAATTTTATTTTTCCTCATAATACAAAGTTATTTTCTTTTATCACATTTTCTCATTAGAGTACAATTCAAATTTATTCGATTAAAATGACTGCAGATTTTTCAATTTTTGCTGTTTTTTTATTATTTTTTTTTATTTATTATCAATGTCACTCCAGCCCCATGGTTATTTTGCTGAAACTTTATTCTTGTAAATTTTCTCCTCATAATGTTAGTTTATTGCCATAATATTTTGTAGATTTTATTCTAATAATATAACTTTTCCCCAAGCAAAATTGTATTTTTTTGTCTCTCAAAACAACTTTTTTAAAATGTGACTTTTCTCTTTAATATTTCAACTTTATTCTGCTAAAATTTTATTTTTCCTCATAATATGAAGTTATTTTTCTCATGAGAGTACGATTAAAATTTATTCTATTAAAATGACCGCAGATTTTTCAATTTTTGCTGGGGTTTTTTTTGTTAGAATTTGCTGTTTTTAAAAAGTGACTTTTCTCTTTAATATTTCAACTTTATTATGCTAAAATAATAATAAAATAATAATACAAATTATTATTTTCGATCACATTTCTCATTAGAGTACGATTAAAATTTATTCTATTAAAATGACTGCCGATTTTTCAATTTTTGCTGTTTTTTTTTTTTTTTTTGTTAGAATGTGCCGCGAGCCGCACATGCCCCCCTGGCCGCACTTTGGAGAACTGTAGGGATGTCAGAAAATCAACTTTCTTGTAAATTTTCTCCTCATAATGTTAGTTTAGTACCGTAATATTTTATAGATTTTATTCTCATTTTTTGTCAACTTTTCTCCGAGCAAAATTGTCCAAAAATGGCTTTATATGAAAACTTTTTAAAATGACTTTTCTCTATAATATTTCAACTTTATTTTGCAAAAAAAAAATTTGTTTTTTTAATTTAATTTTTTTTTTAATGATTTTTTTACCCCATTTTTGCTAGGTTTTTTGTTAGAATGTGCAGTAAGCCGCACATGGCCCGCAGGCCGCACTTTGGAGAGCCATAGGGATGTCAGAAAATCAACTTTCTTGTAAATTTTCTCCTCATAATGTTAGTTTAGTACCGTAATATTTTATAGATTTTATTCTCATTTTTTTTGTCAACTTTTCTCCGAGCAAAATTGTCCAAAAATGGCTTTATAGAAAAACTTTTTAAATGACTTTTCTCTATAATATTTCAACTTTATTCTGCAAAAAAAAAAATTATTTAATTTTTTTTTTTTGATTTTTTTTTTCCATTTTTGCTAGGTTTTTTGTTAGAATGTGCAGTAAGCCGCACATGGCCCGCAGGCTGCACTTTGGAGAGCCATAGGGATGTCAGAAAATAAACTTTCTTGTAAATTTTCTCCTCATAATGTTAGTTTAGTACCGTAATATTTTATAGATTTTATTCTCTTTTTTTGTCAACTTTTCTCCAAGCAAAATTGTCCAAAAATGTTAACTTTTTTTTGTTTCTCAAAACAACTTTTTAAAATGACTTTTCTCTTGAATATTTCAACTTTATTCTGCAAAAAAAAAAAAAAAAATTATTTTATTTTATTTATTTTTTTCCCATTTTTGCTAGGTTTGTTTGTTAGAATGTGGATGTCAGAAAATCAATTTTCTTGACAAGATTTCTTGTTAAAAAAAAAAATCATTCATTTCATGGCACTAGGTGTGAAATAATAAATGAGGTAAATTAATTACAAAATAAATAAAGACACCCTGATGCAAACGACATCCAACCCTAATTGGGTAAGAAGTGGAAAAAAAGGCGTAGACGATACAAGATAGTAGCGGTGGAAGGTGATGATATCTCCTCGCTGACCATGGATCCTTTCCTCGGAAAGGAAGTATACGTCGCGTAGCAGCAAGCATGACAAACGACTTATGTGATGTCATCCAAACAAATATGTCCGCTATTTGACATGCTACATGGTTTACGTAGCTCACGTTAGCTTCCCTGATATTTCATACTACAAACACACATTTTTTTTTTTGGCTTCTCTTCTTCATTTTTTTTTATGCACGGTAAAAATGTACTGCAGTGTTGGGCCGTGCCAGAACACAGCGGAGGTGCAACAACAGCCAAGTGTGCCAAACGCTACATCGCTATACCGCCTCCCTGCTATCTCCCCGGTACACTAAGTTCATGATGGGAAGAAGCCAAAGAAAAAGCAAAACACTCATAATGCTGTGCTAACATCACTCTCACATTTTAACATAAGCATCATGCTGGGCTAGCCGATTTGCTAACTCCATGATGGACGTTTACACGAGGGGGGGAGGAGGGGGGGGGGGTAACCTAATTTGGAGTGAAGGAGGACTGCTAAATGCTAATTCCTGATGCCGCTTCGATGTAAAACAGTATGTTTACTACGGGAAAAAAGATGGCTGCTAAGCTTGCGATGTTAGTGTTGCAACGAGCATGCAACACTGATGCAAACACTGCCCCCCCCCCTTTACTGGGGGGCCACAAAGGATGAATTCTTGACATTCTTTGTGTCCGTCCCGTGCACGTCATCATCTGTGTGCAGCGTTGCGTGCGTGCGACACGTTTGGCTAGCTACCAAGGTGATATCGATTAGCTGAGGAATGATGGAAGCAGCAACTGAAGCTTTGCGGTGAAAACGAAGCAGAGTAAAAAATGTTAATTAATTGATGATTCAGCTTTTATTCTTTCATTTACAGGAAGTCCTCCATTTACCAAACGCGTATATCAGTATGCTTTTTTTTTTTTTTTTTTTTTACTTTTGCTTCAGTCAAGGTCGGCTTTTAGAGTGGAATTTGACACGAGGTCAACTTGCGAAGCACTTCCTGTGTGCCGCGCATTAAAAAAAAAAAAAAAAAAAAACACCCTCTTGCCTTGACGCACGGCCATGAGAAGACGAAAATAGAAGCGCTGAGTTCGGAACGTGCAATTATATTGTTTACTGCCGTGGATCTTTCAAAGCAGACCACAGAAATCCCATTTAAGATGCAGGAGGGCTGCCTTTTTACTTACTGCACAACTCTTGCTGCGGTTAACTTCTTTTTACACTTCAACACTTAAAGTTGCTGAGGAATGAAGCCATGAATTATTGTCGCTTCGTTAATAGATGGAGCTAATGGAAATGTGACACAGGTCGGCTAGGCAGTGCTATCTATGTAAAATGAAATAATAACATAATAATACTACAATAATAACATAGAAATAATAACATGCTCACATGTTAGCGTACTTAGCATAGCATACTAGCATACTTGCACATCGCAAACAGCAGAAGGAAAGTGTCCGTCTACGTCTATAACTGCGTGGAAACAGTTAAAATACTCACTGTATAAGGACAGTGCAAGGTATTCATCAATTGCTAACAGTTAGCATGCTAGCACTATTTGCTCGACACACAACATACGGCTCACGACATATCACGACACAATTATCTATGTACATTTATACCTGTGAAAACAACTAAAAAAGCCAACACACTAATTGTTAGCATGCTAGCTATGATAACATGCTAACTATTGGCTAATACAATTAGCTTAACTCACAACAAACGGCTCAGGGGATCATGACAATTATCTATGTACATTTATACCTGTGAAAACAGCTAAAAAGGCCAACACACTAATTGTTAGCATGCTAGCTATGATAACATGCTAAGTATTGGCTAATACAATTAGCTTAACTCACAACAAACGGCTCAGGGGATCATGACACAATTATCTATGTGCATTTATACCTGTGAAAACAGCTAAAAGGCCAACACGCTAACTGTTAGCATACTAAAAATGATAACACGCTATTAGCTTGTACAATTAGCTTAACAAACAACTGCAGAGGGGATCACAACATAATTATCTATGTACATTTATACCTGTGAAAACAGCTAAAAAGGCAAACACACTAACTGTTAGCATGCTTGCCATGATAACATGCTAACTATTGGCTAATACAATTAGCATAACACACAACAAACGGTGGAGGGGATCACTAAACAAGGCCCTGTACATTTATACCTGTGAAAACAGCTAAAACGACAACACGCTAATTGTTACCATGCTAGAAATGATAACGCGCTATTAGCTTGTACAATTAGCTTAACACACAACAAACAGTGGAGGGGATCACTAAACAAGGCCCTGTACATTTATACCTGTGAAAACAGCTAAAAGGCCAACACACTAATTGTTAGCATGCTAGCTATGATAACATGCTAACTATTAGCTTGTACAATTAGCTTAACACACAACAAACAGCAGGGGGATTATGACGCAACTATCTACGTACATTTATACCTGTGAAAACAGCTAAAAGGCCAACACACTAATTGTTAGCATGCTAACTATTGGCTAATACAATTAGCTTAACACACAACAAACGGTGGAGGGGATCACCACACAAGGCCCTGTACATTTATACCTGTGAAAACAGCTAAAAGGCCAACATGCTAATTGTTAGCATGCTAGCTATGATAACATGCTAACTATTAGCTTGTACAATTAGCTTAACACACAACAAACAGCAGGGGGGATTATGATGCAACTATCTATGTACATTTATACCTGTGAAAACAGCTAAAAGGCCAACACATTAATTGTTAGCATGCTAGAAATGATAACACGCTATTAGCTTGTACAATTAGCTTAACAAACAACTGCAGAGGGGATCACAGCACAATTACCCATGTACATTTATACCTGTGAAAACAGCTAAAAAGGCAAACACACTAACTGTTAGCATGCTAGCTATGATAACATGCTAACTATTGGCTAATACAATTAGCTTAACACACAACAAACAGCAGAGGGGATCACGACACAATTATCTATGTACATTTATACCTGTGAAAACAGCTAAAAGGCCAACACACTAATTGTTAGCATGCTAAAAATGATAATACGCTATTAGCTTATACAATTAGCTTAACACACAACAAACAGCAGAGGGGATCATGACACATTTATCTATGTACATTTATACCTGTGAAAACAGCTAAAAGGCCAACACACCAACTGTTAGCATGCTAGAAATGATAACACGCTATTAGCTTGTACAATTAGCTTAACAAACAACTGCAGAGGGGATCACAGCACAATTACCCATGTACATTCATACCTGTGAAAACAGCTAAAAAGGCAAACACACTAACTGTTAGCATGCTAGCTATGATAACATGCTAACTATTGGCTAATACAATTAGCTTAACACACAACAAACAGCAGAGGGGATCACGACACAATTATCTATGTACATTTATACCTGTGAAAACAGCTAAAAGGCCAACACTAACTGTTAGCATGCTAAAATAGATAACATGCTATTAGCTTGTACAATTTGCTTAACACAACAAACAGCAGAGGGCATCATGACACAATTATCTATGTACATTTATACCTGTGAAAACAGCTAAAAGGCTAACACTAACTGTTAGCATGCTAAAAATGACAACATGATGTTAGCTTGTACTATTAGCTTAACACAACAAACAGCAGAGTGGATCATGACACAATTATCTATGTACATTTATACCTGTGAAAACAGCTAAATGCTATGGTTAGCATGCTATGCTATGATAACACGCTAACTATTGGCTAGTACAATTAGCTTAACTCACAAGGCCCTGCACATTTATACCTGTGAAAACAGTTAAAAGGCCAACGGTTAGCATGCTAGCAATGCTAACACGGCAACTATTAGCAGCGATTAAGTGCTAACATGCAAACTGCTAGCATGCTGGAAATACCCCCCCAACCCCTCTTTTGTATGTCTATCATTTTTCTATGATGATTTTTCTTTTATTCCTGCTGCTCTACTGACACCCCCCCCCCTTTTTTTGGTGGTTCGATCCATATGGAATCTGTCTCTTCTTTTCCATCCTTTGTTGTCCCTTCCTCCCTCGTCCTCCTTCTTTCTGTCAGGCAGACCTCAACACGACTGCTGGGGAGTTCAACCCAGGACAACACACACACTTTCATTGAATCAAAGTGGTGGGTGTGACGGAGCCCGGGGACGGATGGAGAAAAGTGAAGAAGAAGAAGAAGAAGAAGAAGAAACAAAGATCCTGTGTGTGTTGCAGTGATGCAGGAGCAGAATTATTCACACCACTTTAGCGTCACATGACGTCACATGTCACATGACGTCACATGACGTCAAACATTTGGATTGGCTATGAATGTTCAGAAACACCAAAGCTGTTGAAGACCAACACGATGACCAACTCCTACGTGATGGAGAAGATCCAATCCAATCAAATCCTCAACTTTCACACTTAAATAAAACTAAAATAAATAAAACTAAAATTAAATTGGAATAAAGTTTTCATGTTTCAACCATTCTAACATATAAAAACCTTAAGGTGGATATTTTTTGTGCTCATTTTTCACACCTTTGTGTCTGCGTTGTGGACTCCTATGGAGCAGCTCCACACAATAACCACCACAGAAAGCTTAGATCTTCCAGAATCTGCACCTATTCCAGCTCTATTTCTGTAGATTCCATGAAAAGTCCCGCCTTCATTCTTATTCTTTTCACAATTTCCATTCATCAAGTAAATAATGAGACGTAGAATAGAGATAGCCGAGATAGCCGGACCATGAACGCATCACGTGGAAAAGTTAGTCTATTTCCGTGGGACGGGAACGCGAGTGCGGTGCCGTCGTGAAGGAGCTTGTATCCACAACAAGGGCACGGGTGGAGAAGGAGGAGGAGAAGGAGGAGCAGATGCGGTTGCTGGCACGATTCCCCCCCCCCCCCGTTTGGACACTCCAGCGACTTCCATGACATCACGTCCAGATGCTCCTCAGCTTCAAAGTCACGACTGTGGAACTTTGAGTGCTCGTTAGCCATCTTGGTTGGGAATGATGTGGGGAGGAGCTTCCCAAATGAGAGAGTTAGCAGGGGGGGGGGGTGCGGCAAAAAAAAGCCCCCACAGCTGCGAGGGGGCATAATGGGGGGCTGATTAGATGAATGGATGCGTCTAATCAGAAGGTGGAAAATGGAGATCCTCGTGACATTTCTTCGGAAGACGTGTGATAATAATTATTATACTTTTACAATTTTGGCAAAATTTGTGGGTGGGGGGTGGGGGGGTCTAAAGTGGCACAAAAACTTCACAAGCTCAAGTGTCATAAAATAAAATAAACGTTAATGACGTTAAAGTGAATGATATGCGTTTATGAGCACCAAATAGGCTTCTCTACACATCTTAAAATGATCTGTCTGAAAATATATTTCTATATTCATATTATATTATATTATATATTATAAAATATTTAAAAATTATTATAAAAATATACAAAATGTAAAATATATAAAAATTATAATATTACAATGGCAGGTGGCAACGTCTGAAAATATGATATTTCTATATTCATATTGTATTATATTATACACTATAAAATATTTAAAAATTATTATAAAAATATATAAAATATATAACAATTATAATATATTGTATTGTATTACAATGGCAGGTGGCAATGTCTAAAAATATGATATTTCTATATTCATATTATATATTATAAAATATTAAAAAATTATTATAAAAATATATAAAATATATAAAAATTACAATATATTATATTATATTACAATGACAGGTGGCAACGTCTGAAAATATGACATTTCTATATTCATATTATATATTATAATATATTTAAAAATTATTATATAAAATATAAAAAGTATATATTATATTATATTACAATGGCAGGTGGCAATGTCTGAAAATATGATATTTCTATATTCATATACTATATTATATATTATAATATATTTAAAAAATATTATAAAAATATAATATATTAAAATATATAAATTATTAATTTTTATTAAATATATATAATAATATATATAATATCTACAAATTATAATATAGTATATTACATATTATATCTATATTCAATATTATATTAATGGAAGTAGGACGGCCACTAGAAGAGCAGGCTGATGCTACAAAGACAAACAAGCTTCTGGGCGTGGCCCCTCCATTCATCCCTTAAAGACAATGCTACAGTGAAGGGGGGGGGGGTGTTGGTGTGTATGATGGGGGGAGGGGGGGGGGCTCCCAGGTGCAGCCATCATCGGTTAAGCAGCATGGCGGTTAATGGCGTTCCCCGATCAATCGCCGCCCAGGCGGGGGGCCCAGGCACCTGTATACATATTTCATGACTACCGGCAGACGCTGCCTATCACCTTCTTACCCCCCCCAAGAACAACCCTGACACTCAACCAATAACCATCCCCCCCACCCCAACACTGGACCCCCAACCCCCAGCCCCCAACCACCTCCCAGGCATGGATGAAAGGGAGGCTTGACTTGTTACGCGGGGCACGGGAAGATGGGCTTCACCTCGACTCCCCCCCCCCCCCAAGCCTTCTTGTCTTTGTGTGCAGCAGCAGCAGGGGGGGGGGGGGGGGGTTATGTAGTGCAGTAATACATGATTTAATTACTAATTAAATCATTATAATTATATAAATACTATTATATAAAATTATATAAAAATATTTTATTTTTATATAATTTGTTAAAATATTTTATATTAAAATTTTTTAAATATTTTATATAAAAATATTAGGAATATTATATATTATTTAAAAATATTAATAATATAAAATATATACTGAAAATACTGTATATTCTTGTACTTTATTTTAAATAACTGTTAAAAAAAAGAGTGAAAGGTTTGGCGTTCCAAGGTGGACGGCAAAAACGGGAAAAAATTCCCGGGTTGAAAGACGTGCAGGGAAATCAAGCTAATAGCGTGTCGCTGATTGGAGGCCAAATAGCAGGTATTTTTCCTGCCAAACGCCGCGCGTCTGCATCCATCCCTTCGTCCTGTTTCCATGGCGACAACCAGAGCTGGCCACAAGGGAGCGGAACAACCAAGATGCCGCCGCGCTTATCTCCGCCCCCCCCCAACCCCCCTTCCATCATCACCTCCCCGGGCGCGTAGCGTCACGTCTTTTGACCTACGCCGACACCCGTCGAACACGACAACCTTCAAAGCACCATCACTTGCGTCCGACATCCATGGCCGCCTTCGCCACAACATCACAACACTTCGAAATTCATGCTACAACGTTTTTTTTCCAAAATATACATTTAAGCTAATTTTCTACCTAAATTTATCATCTTCAAGCATAAAAAAAACAGCTAAATGAATTTAAATGCTAATATCAAATATGCTGTAATGATGTAGTATTCCACTCTGGTCACCAGGTGTCAGTATTGTTACACTCATGAGACAACAACCACCACAGGAAGTACTGCACAGAACCGGAAGTACAAAAAAGTCTGTATTATGTCTACTCTATCGAGTAATAGGAGTGTAAAGGCGACTATAGGGGTGTTAGTTAAAATTTAGAGGGCTCTAATAATGTTAAAAAAGCATTCAGAAGGCCGTAAAAAGGTTTTTTAAGTCACTCGACAAACATGGAAGATAAAACATTGCTGTCAAAAATACAAATTTTCCGATTCTAAGTATCGTGGAAGGAAGCTTCGAGAAATTCGAAACTCGATTCCATTTACCGACTCGTGACAGAGGTCTCATGGTTCACCCGCTGACGTAAATCGGGTACTCACGTCACTGGAATGACATGTTGCCGCCTTGTTTACTTTTTAAAATCTCGATGAGTAAGTGAACGAGTCAACAGATACGAGTACTCGTGAGTCCCGATTCAGTGAACCCCTTCTGAGGTATGAACGAACGGTTCGAGAGTCGCATATCTCTCCTCCAAAAAGTATGTCACAGCCGCTCGAGAAATGTCGGCGCTGTGTTTGGAATACTGCGTGCTGATCTTTAAACTGGCAAAGCTTGCAAAACCAGACGAGGCGTTCAATGTCTGCAAAGCCTTACACTGAAAAAGACTGGAAAAAGAATGTCGGCAAAATGTCGGGAAAAACAAACACGCTTGCTAATATAAATGATATACGGGTATGTTAGCGTATAGGGGTGTAAGACAATATCGTTTCGGCGATATATCGCGATACTGTATCGATATTAAAAAGTATGATATGGATATTTTTAGGCATTTATCATAGACTGTATATGGTATTTATTCAAGTGCAGACACGGCAAAGGTTCATTTATGATTTTAATTTAGGTTAGGGTTAGATCGTTAGGTGGCAGCACAAAATTAACCAACATTTTTTTTTTGACAAAATTGAAAAAAAATTAAATAAATTGAAAAAACACAAGGCTGAAGTGTGGACACATTTTGGATTTCTACAAAAAGTAGGGTGTGCAGAAATTGACAAAAAAAATTGACAAAAAATTTACAAATTTGACAAATTTACAAAAAAAATTTGACGAAAAAATTTGACGAAAAAATTTGACAAAAAATTTGACGAAAAAAAATTGACAAAAAAATTGACAAAAAAATTACAAAATTGACAAATTTACAAAAAAAAATTGACGAAAAAAATTTGACGAAAAAATTTTGACAAAAGCCGTTTCATGTGTCGTGTTTCCGGAATAAAGTATTCAAAAAACACGACAAATCTGCGAGTCCACTTAGCGAGTCACCATGAGTACCTCCCGCTAGCAAGCAATGCTAAAGTCCTTTTGTATACTACAAAAGTAGTACTGTGATATTGCAGGTATTTTGTTTTTCAAAATTGATATCACTATTTTATTAAATAATGCTTATTTCCAGCATCCTTAAAGGACTTTTTACTGATGTTAGTTACTTTGTTCAAAATACAAAAATACTCTTCTGATGGTGGATAAGTCTGGGATTTTTTTTAGACATAATTGAATTTATTTGTTTATGTTTTTTTTTTTTTGTAAATTTAAAGTTGGATGTTAAAACTTTATTTATCCAAATGCTAAACTTTAAGTTTTTACAAAGGAAAGTTTGTGATACAGCATAACATACTGTTCGAAATGGAATAAAAATATGTTTAGTTAGTGCATATTGCTGGTGTAATTAAATTTTTCCAGGAAATAATCTTTAATTACAAGAAAAAAAAAAAAGAAAAAAAAATATCGCCTTGTTAACAGTATCGTGATTTATTGTGATATATCGTATCACCAGATCCTTGCCAATACACACCCCAATACAAGAGGATATAATGAAGTACAGCCTATGATGATGAGTGACAGCTCGTCAGGTCTGACAGATGACATTTAGTTACAAAGTAGGACAACCGATAGCAAATATTATGTTTACAAACTCAACGTCCGAACAATAAAAGCTAAGTGGAGACAAGTGCAGACAAATGTACTGCTGTTGACATAGCCTGTGTGTGTGTGTGTGTGTGTGTGTGTGTGTGTGTGTGTGTGTGTGTGTGTGTGTGTGTGTGTGTCCCAGGAAAGGAATGGTGGGAAAATGTGGTGTTTATCCCTCATCCAGACAAAAAGTGTCAACAGCTGCGAGGCTAAGCGTTTAGCATGCATGCACGGCACACACAGCTGGAAGGCGCACGAGTGCTTTATAAACCGCGTTTGTCGTCGCTTTTCATTGGGAATTGGATCATAAATTATACGAGATTACAGTCGTATATTCAGACCCGACATTTTGAGTGTTCAACTCAATTTTATTAAAAAAAAAACAACAACACGGGGCTGCACGGCGGTCGAGTGGTTAGCGCGCGGACCTCACAGCTAGGAGACCAAACCCTTAGCGACTCCAAATTACCAACAACAATAACCAGCAACTCACTTTTATTAAGTAATTTACATTTTTATTTTATTATTTTTTATATACTGTAATATTTAATATTTTATATATTATATAAATATATGAATAAATTATATACAATATTTTTTGTATTTTTTAAATATTTTTTAAATATTTTTTAAATATTTTTTAAATATTTTTTAAATATTTAAATTATTTTTTTTATTTTTGTTATACTTTCATCAGGTCAGGGGTGTCCAAAGTGCGGCCATTTAGGGAAAAAGTCATAATTTTATGAAATAATGTGATATTATGTGTGTATATTATGATGCCCTGTGATTGGCTGGCCACCAGTCCAGGGTGTACCCCGCCTCTCACCCAAAGACAGCTGGGATAGGCTCCAGCACCCCCGCGACCCTCGTGAGGAAAAAGCGGTAGAAAATGAATGAATGAATGAATTTTATTATTTTTTATATATTGTAATATTTAATATTTTTATATATTATATCAATAAATTATATACAATATTTTATATTTTTTATATTATTTATTTTATTATTTTTTTTATACTTTTGTTAGGTCAGGGGTGTCCAAAGTGCGGCTCGGTGGCCTTTTAGGGAGAACAACTGCCTGGCAATGCTAATATTTAGCGGCCTTCAGCACGTAGGTTCTATATGGAGGAGTGCGTTCAACGATACAAACGTATTTCGAGCGTTGCTTTGGTCATCATCTCGCCGCTGCCCCCCCAAAACCAGAGTGTCTCATTCTCTTGTCAGGGGCCGCAGCGTACCCTTCAGCGCTCACGATAGCGGATTGACTCATGTCATCCAAGTCGTCTCGCCGTACTTAAGCGGAGCTCCGCCTCCCAGCTAGCTAACACTTGTCATGAACCCAAGGTGAACGCGGGGACGTGACGGAGAAATTAAAGCGGCAGGAAGATGGAGATGCGGCGTGAAATGAAAGAAAAGGAGGAATTAAACCATGGGCTTTTTGAAGCGGAGGCTCGCTGTGCGTCTGGCTTCTGTTTTATGAGTGATGACATCCCGGAAAATACGAGCAAGGCATTGCTGACGGATAAAATCCCTCAATAGCAACATAGCGTGTTGACTCAAGAAATAAAAATGGATTATGTTTTTTACTATAAGCCTGCCAATACATAAGCACCGCATCATATTTATGTTTTATTATATTTTATATCTTATCTAATCTGGGCTAAAAACACTACAAACCGACTCTTTTCAAGTTAGCGAACGCAGCGAAAAACGTTAAACATTTCATATGTTTGGTCTTCATGGATTCTTAGCTAAGAAGCGTATAGCTTAGTGGTTTTTTTGGTGGTCACATGATCACCAGATCCTGTAAAACGGGCGAATCAGAGCCGTGACAGGAGATCCGGCATTTTTCCACCTTGGCCTTTCACGCAGGAGTAAGCCTAGCCAAGGTACTGTCGGAACGCCGGCATCCTGAAATTCTGTTATGTACTCAATTTTTTTTATATAAAATTTATTTTTTATTTTAACTTCATGCTAGTAAAATTAATGAATAATTATATAAAATATAAATAATATTAATATAAATAATATTAATATTATTTATAAATATAAATAATAATAAATAATATATAAATAATATTGTTTTTTTTTGCAGATTTTTTTTTTGTTCAATTTTTTTGTGTACTGCCCCCGGGCCGCCCTTTGGACACCCACGATGTAGCACTACCTATGATGACGATATAGCTCTCAATTTGGATGAAAAACTGATTACATTTTATAGGGCGATCAGGAAAACCGTTTGGATCCAGGAATTTCATTAAGGAATCTTTAACATTGCAACATTTTCGGAATTTTCGGTTGAAATGACAAGCTTATTCCTTGTTTTTGTTTGTTTTTCATATTACAACTCAAATATTTTTTATTTATTTATAAATTTTATTTTTTATTTCAACTTCATGCTAGTAAAATTAATTAATAATTATATAAAATATGAATAATATTAATATAATATATAATACTAATAACAATATATTAATATTATTTATAAATATAAATAATAATAAATAATATATAAATAATATTACATTGTTTTTGCAGAATTGTTTTTTTTTTTTACACTCAATTTTTTGTATACTGCCACAAATAGCCCCCGGGCCGCCCTTTGGACACCCCTGATGTAGCATTACCTATGATGACGACATAGCCCTTTATTCTTGTCCCTTAACCCTAGCTCTCCGAGTGCTTGTCTAGCTAGCTATGTGATGATAGCAACATCTGCTATCAAAGTACTTGGTATTGTATTGTATTGTAGTACTACTAAGCCCCCCCGACCCCCGATGTTCAAAGCCCGTGTTGCACAACCAGAACAACCCAAAAGCAAAAGTACCAAGCTGCATTCAGTATCCTAAAACTTCCATAGCAACATCCGTGTTGTCTCCATCTCAGATTTCCAAGAATTCCACTCATCCTCACTATTAAAAAAAAAAAAGCCTACAGGGAATAACTCGGACAAAGTCTACAGAGGCTGTGTTTTTTTTCCCAGAACTGGATCTACTAATAAACTGGACAAGGAATCCTGTTTTGGATCAGCATCAGCCGCTCCAGATGTCTGCTTGTCCAGGACCGGGAATGACAACAGTGAGTCTTTCCCATGGAATGCCGAACATGACAAATCACCACTCCAACAGGGACCTTGACTCCGTGGAATGATGAGATTAAAAAACGTTTACGGTCCTACAGGTGGCTTCCTGCCCGGCACAGGGAAAACATTCAATGGATGGACATGATGGAAAATCGGTTATGGTTATTGTCGGAAAAATTAATAATCACAGTATTATAATAATTATTGTAAAAAAATATTGTTCAAATCGCAAATATGGAAATGTTATTTTTTTACTAGTCACTATCGGCCGGCCATTTTTGAAGATTTTGACTGATTTTTTTTTTTTGACTGATTTTTTTTTTCAAATATTACGACTCAAATAAAAAAAAATAATAAATAAAATAAATAAATAAATAAATAATAATAATAAATAATTTCAACTTCATGCTAGTAAAATTATTTGTCATGATAATATTACATTTTGCAACATTTTCGGTTTGACAAGCTTATTCCTTGTTTTTGTTTTTCATATTACAACTCAAATTTTTTTTTATTTATAAATTTTATTTTTATTTCAACTTCATGCTAGTAAAATTATTTGTCATGATAATATTACATTCAGAATATTTGCAGATTTTTTTTGTTTTTACTCAATTTTTTGTGTACTGCCACAAATAGCCCCCGTGCCGCCCTTTGAACACCCCTGATTAGCATTAGCATATTACCTATGATGACAACATAGCCTTTTATTCTTGTCACTTATACAGAAATACAAGCGAAATAGTGCAATCATCCGTCTATACATATACAACATACTATGCAGTACTACTATGAATACTACACAGTACTATACTATGAATGCTAAAATGATTAGCATTTATTTTTGGTGACTTCTCGATGAAGGATTTCCCTTCGCGGCGAATGAGCCAAAGTCAATCATCATCCAAAGCGTCGCTTTAAGTGTTGTTGATTTTTTTTTTTTTAATAAAGTTCAATTTCCAAAGGTCTTTAAAGCGGCCCCCGTCAAAGACAACAAGTGAGCGTTTTGATGAAGGTCAACGTCATCGCCGAGTGCTCTCATCCATCACGGGTGTCGAAATCCCGCCGGCGGCGCTCCCTCATTATCGCAACGTGCCATTTTAAAGACACAATTATCCGCCGTACACAAAGGTTACGCAGACAAAGTCGCTTTTGTCTCGTTTGCGTTCTCCCTTTTGACCCGCAATTAATATCTCATGTGCTGCCAGACGATAGCGAAACGACGCACGAGTGCTGCCAAGGATGGGAAAAGGGGGGCGATGGAGAGCACCGACGAAGCAACGAGGAGAAGAAGAAGCTTTCGTGTGTCACTCGTTAAGCCCGGGGAACGCTTGGGGGGGGCGTCTCGGCAGGCGTTGGGGGGGGTGGACAATCCACTCGCGGCTGATGGAGGACGGAGACGTGGAGTTGCTGCTGCCACCTAGCTGGAGGCTTGTGCATCATTCGAGCGTGAACGCCGCCGCGCACACAGGCAACGCATGGGGACTCGAACTGAACGTTCCCCTCCACCCCCCCACCAACCCCCCCGGCTTTCGTTTCGAGGACAAGTTTGAAGGAGATTGGATCACGGTGGTCTACATCCACCACAAGAATCTTCTCACAAGGCCTCGGAAGACCTGACTATGAACATGCCATTGCTGATGATCTGAGGCTAACGCTACTAATGTGCTCCAGGCACCGTTTTAAGACGTGTAGTGAAGCCTGGGGCGGGGCCATCTAGCTCGAAGCAGGTCAGAGATGGTATCCACATCATTTTCCCTTCAAGATGTCATGAAAGGCAAACGCAAACATGAAAAGCTACAGAGTTTGAGCGCCTTTTCTCTCAAAAGCAAAGCAAACAAAGGAGGGAGATGTCTCTCTTGCTGGGTGTGCATAAAGACATATGGTATTAAGGTTCCAAGATGATTTAAAAAAAGTCAATTTTGCATAATAAGTCACCATAAACATGGTCAAATTTGTCTAGAAATAAAAGGTTTAAAAGTGCTTCTTTCAAAAGCAAAGCAAACTAAGGAGAGAGATGCCAGATTTGGTCACGTTTGGTGCTAATACACACGTCATAAAATTCCAAAATGACTAAAAAGTCACCATAAACATGGTCAAATTTGTCTAGAAATAAAACATTTAAAAGTGCTTCTTTCAAAAGCAAAGCAAACAAGTGAGGGAGATGCCAGATTTGATTATGTTTGGTGCTAATACACACGTAAGGTTCCAACATAACTAAAAAGTCATTTTTGCATAATAAGTCACCATAAACATGGTCAAATTTGTCTAGAAATAAAAAGTTTAAAAGTGCTTCTTTCAAAAGCAAAGCAAACAAAGGAGGGCAATGATAGAGATGGGTGTTCATGGATACATATTAAAGTTCCAACATCATTAAAAAGTCACTTTTGCTTAATAAACGACCTTTAACGTGGAAAATTTGGAAATGTAAAGTTTAAAAATGCTTCTCTCAAAAATAAAGCAAACAAGGGAGATGCCAGATTTCTTCACGTTTTGCGTTCATAGACATTTGTTAGAACATCATTAAAAAGTCACTTTTGCATAATTTGCATAACAGGGTACCTTTGACGTAAAAAAATTGGAAATGAAAAGTTTAAAACTGCTTCTTTTAAAAGTAAAGCAAACAAGGGAGTGAGATGCCAGATTACTTCTTGTTTTGCGTTCAAAATAAGCATTTTTAAACTTTTCATTTCTAAATTCTCCATGTTAAAGGTCGTTTACTATGCAAAAGTGACATTTTAATGATCTAACATGTCTATGAATGCAAAAACACGACAAAATCTGCCATCTCTCCCTTGTTTGCTTTACTTTTGAGAGAAGCATTTTTAAACTTTTCACTTCCAAATTTTCAATGTTAAAGATGGTCTATTATGCAAAAGTAACTTTTTAATGATGATCTAACAAATTTCTATGAACGCAAAACCTGATCAAATCTGGCATCTCTCTCCCTTGTTTGCTTCATTTTTGAGAGAAGCATTTTTAAACTTTACATTTCCAAATTTTCAACGTTAAAGGTCATCTATTATGCAAAAGTGACTTTTTAATGATGATCTAACAAATGTCTATGAACGCAAAACATGAAGAAATCTGGCATCGCACTCCCTTGTTTGCTTTACTTTTGAGAGAAGCAGTTCAAACTTTTCATTTTCAAATTAAAAGAAGCAAGTGAGATGCCAGATTTATTCATGTTTTGCGTTCATAGACATTTGTTAGAACATCATTAAAAAGTCACTTTTGCATAATTTGCATAACAGGGTACCTTTGACGTCAAAAAATTGGAAATGTAAAGTTTAAAAATGCTTCTTTTAAAAGTAAAGCCAACAAGGGAGTGAGATGCCAGATTTCTTCATGTGTTGCGTTCATAGACATTTGTTAGAACATCATTAAAACGTCACTTTTGCCTAATAGACGACCTTTGAAACACATTCAAAAAGCGAGTATAGTCTTTATTTAAAGACACTTAATGCTTAGGATGGTGAAGGCGTGCGCTAGTTTGCACGGCGTTACGTAAGATGGCAAGGTTGTTAGAGTCCGGAGAATCCAATTAGGATTGAAGTCCATTCTCCTGCTCGGGAAATAATCTGGCCAGCTCAGGCTTCAGTTTTTTTTTAATTACCTTAATGCACATCCCGGCAGAGGACCGCAGTATCCGTGAAGGAGGCGAGCGGACGGGCGGGGCGGTGTGTTGAGGAGATGTCGTAAATCTAGGCTTTTCTGGCGTTAATGGTCGGACCGGAGCTGGGGCGTTTATATATCAGCCCCCCCCGCCCCAACCCCACCCATGCGGGATGTAACGGTGTATGTTAAAACATCCAATAAGAATCCCTGACATGGCTTCAATTTATTGCCAGGGAATGAGAATAAGAAACCGAATCAGGTGACATTAGGGACTTGGACACGGGTCATCGTATCGCAAGCCTCTTGTGTCGGCGCTAATCTACTCACCTGCATTTGTGCATTGTTTCATCATGTTGTTTCATGGCCTATTAGCTTTAAAAAAATTTTTTTAATGTAATTTGGGCCTAAATGAAGCATTTTCAGGCACTAAAATGGCTACATTTTTGGGGGCTGCGCATGCTAGCTCGAATGCAAATGAAACTTATTAATATTCCACGCTTATATTTGCTTCAAAGACAAAAAAAAAAAAAAAAAAAAGCAGGAGCGCGATCCATCAGGATGCATTATGATCCCACGCCTGGCCCAGACGCCGAGTTCAGGGGGAATTGTAAATGTTTTATACGCTTTGTGGCGGCAGGAGGAGGTCCAAAAAAACGAAGGCCAGCTATGGAAACGGTCGAGATTGAACTTAAGCTTTTCATGCTTCCACTAACAATCTTATGAAAGGGTGTCCATTACACAAAAGTGACTTTATGACAAGGGTGTCCAAAGTGCGGCTTATGACATACACTGTACATAAAAATACCTCATTGGTTCCTGGCATTCATTCATGTTTCTATGCTGCCTTCAGTGGAAACAGTTTTTTGTGATTTATGCGCCTGAAACGCCCAACTTCACTTCTTCGGAACATGACACCGCCCGTAGTTAGTTGGCCCCCGCCCCAGGCTTCACTACACGTCTTAAAAGGACACCTAGACTTAGCCAGTTAGCTACAGACATGTTTTTCTTCAGCGTTTAAAGTCAACTTAGCAAGATAATGTGAGTATAATGTTCACACTTTAGTACTTTATGGTGGAGATCTGGTACCTCGCCAAGATGACTCCGCCCCAGGCTTCACTACATGTCTTAAAAGGACACCTAGACTTAGCCAGTTAGCTACAGACATGTTTTTTTTCAGCGTTTAAAGTCAACTTAGAAAGATAATGTGAGTATAAAGTTCGCACTTTAGTACTTTATGGTGGAGATCTGGTACCTCGTCAAGATGAGTCCACCCCAGGCTTCACTACACGTCTTAAAAGGACACCTAGATCTAGCTAGTTAGCTACAGACATGTTTTCTTTAACTTAAAGTCAACTTAGCAAGATAATGTGAGTATAATGTTCGCATTTTAGTACTTTATGGTGGAGATCTGGTACCTAGATGAGATCTAGTATCAAGATGAGTTCACCCCAGGCTTCACTACACGTCTTAAAAGGACACCTACACTTAGCCAGTTAGCTATAGCCGTGTTTTTCTTTAACTTAAAGCCAACTTAGCAAGATAATGTGAGTGTAATGTTCGCACTTTATGGTGGAGATCTGGTACCCGCCAAGATGAGTCGACCCCAGGCTTCACTACACGTCTTAAAAGGACACCTAGACTTAGCCAGTTAGCTACAGACATGTTTTTCTTCAGCGTTTAAAGTCAACTTAGCAAGATAATGTGAGTATAATGTTCGCACTTTAGTACTTTACGATGGAGATCTGGCACCTCGTCAAGATGACTCCGCCCCAGGCTTCACTACACGTCTTAAAATGACACCTAGATCTAGCTAGTTAGCAACAGACATGTTTTCTTCAACTTAAAGTCAACTTAGCAAGATAATGTAAGTGAATGTTCGCAATTTAGTACTTTATGGTGGAGATCTAGTACCTTGATGAGATCTAGTATCAAGATGAGTCCACCCCAGGCTTCACTACACGTCTTAAAAGGACACCTAGACTTAGCCAGTTAGCTATAGACGTGTTTTTTCTTTAACTTAAAGTCAACTTAGCAAGATAATATGAGTATAATGTTCGTACTTTGGTACTTTACGATGGAGACCTAGTACCCCGCCAACATGAGTCCGCCCCAGGCTTCACTACACGTCTTAAAATGACACCTGAAGCTGCTCAGTCAACTACAGGCCAAGTGTAATCTTATGGGGCTATTGCTCTCTTTTACTAAGGGACATCTGGTGCGTTCAGGACCAAGATGATGCTATGCGATATTCTGCTACACCTGGCAACACACAGAGACGTAACGGTACGCCACCTAATGGCCGCTTACTGCCATCGCACGTCCAGCACTCCAGGAGGCGCCGCCCTGCGCTGCAGCCATGAGAAGTTGGATTTGGTTTTTCATGTGTCAATCAACAACTTAATTATTCACTTCCTCTGATTGTCTTTGACAATTACATCACAGCTAACTAACTCCGCAGCTAACTAACTCTTGAAGGACTGCAAGGACACTTTTTTTGTGTGTTTTTAATGGCTACCCAATTCCTATCCTCCTCGGTGCGCCACACTGATAGCAGTGGAATGCTTTTCATGGAGATTCCAGCTTTGCCAAACCTCCCCGTGGAATGGACATGTCAGGGCGGCTCGCTAATTAGAGGCAGCCTAAAAAAATAATACTCCCCTCATGGCACCAAAATAAAACATAAAAAAAATAAAAAGTACTGGTATAATATATGAGGATACCAAATCATGCGTCCATTGTTAGCTACCTCATATTAACGTTTTGTTTGTGTTCATGTTTCACATAAGAATTGTGGATGATGGGGGGGGGGGGGGGGGGGGGGCAGACTATATATTTTACACAGAACAGTCCACCTGGTATTATTGTATCTGTAAAATTGTCATGCAATCTGCTATTATTATTTATTATTTTATATTTATATTTAAATATTTTAAAAATAATAAAATATTATAATAATTAAAATGAAATTAAAATAATTATTATATTATTATTATGTAAAATATGCAAATATAACAATATTATTATATATAATTAATATAATAATTAGCATTGATATAATAAATATAATAATCATAATAGTTATAATAATATAATAATTATTATTTTAATGTAATTTTATTTTAAATAACAGACCATGTCAAACAACGAAATTGATACAACCATGAAAAGGTTGGCTCAGGCCATGATGCCAGGTTGTATGTTGAGTTTAAATGAAATACTTTGGAAAGATTGGGCGGGCCGTATTCAAACACTTGGCGGGCCGGATGTGGCCCCCGGGCCGTAGTTTGCCCACCCCTGGTCTAAAAGCAAGCAGACCCGTCATGGTGGATGACGGATGAATCAGAAGTCGACATTTGGCTGGAAAAAAAAAAAAAAAAAAAGCTTGAAGATGGCGTCTAATGTTGGTGATTATCATGACTGACGTGTGACTCAGTGGATCCAACCAAGTGGAAGACAAGACTCAAGTTTGATCCCTCTCGGTAATCAACCCACGGAGGCGTGCCTGACTTTTTTTTTTTTTTTTTTTGAACGACTCCAAAGCTTTTTGTGTTATTATCGTTACCTTTGCTGAAGGTAAACGGTACGTAGGTGTTTGATGTCGTTGTACTTTGTTTTGGGGTTTTTTCTGCAGTACCAGATGGACTAGATGAATCAGTGCCGGGGCTGTTATTACTGTGATGACAACACGGTACTGACAAAGCACCGCTAAGTGATCTGTTTTGCCTGGTTCGCACACCCACAGTGGTCATAGTTCAACAAGGCGAAATAAAACAAGCAAAAATAAAAGGCAATAATATATTGTGATATGCAGTACTCTACATTGGTCACTAGGTGTCACTAATGTTACATTAATGACAATCAATGTAGCCACCACAGGAAGTAGTATAGAAATATTCATTCATTTTCTACCGCTTTTTCCTCACGAGGTTCGCGGGAGGTGCTGGAGCCTATCCCAGCTGTCTTTGGGCGAGAGGCGGGGTACACCCTGGACTGGTGGCCAGCCAGCCAATCACAGGGCACATATAGACAAACAACCATTCACACTCACATTCATACCTATGGACAATTTGGAGTAATGCTAATTAACCTAGCATGTTTTTGGAACATTCAGACTCCACACAGACATGGCCGAGGGTGGGATTGAACTTGGGTGTCCTAGCCGTGAAGCCGTGTGCTAACCACCCGGCTGCTGTGCAGCCCTGGTTCAGTATATTTTTTCATCAAAATAGTAGTCATGCCAAAATGTTGTGTTGCTGCTGGATGTTCACAGTATCCGAGTGATACTGTTGTGGGGGGTGCTGGAGCCTATCCCAGCTGTCTTTGGGCGAGAGGCGGGGTACACCCTGGACTGGTGGCCAGCCAATCACAGGGCACATATAGTAGACAAACAACCATTCAAACTCACATTCATACCTATGGACAATTTGGAGTAATGCTAATTAACCTAGCATGTTTTTGGAATGTGGGAGGAAACTGGGGTACCCGGAGAAAACCCACGCATGCACGCATGGAGAACATGCAAACTCCACACAGAGATGGCCGAGGGTGGAATTGAACCCTGGTCTCCTAGCTGTGAGATCTGCGCGCTAACCACTAGACCACCGTGCCGCAGTATAGAAATTTAACGCAAATAATTCTCCCGATGTCATATTTTCTTTTATTATGTCTACAATAGAACGGCACGGCGGTTGAGTGGTTAGTGCGCAGACCTCACAGCTAGGAGACCAGGGTTCAATTCCACTCTTGGCGATCTTCTCCGGGTACTCCGCTTTCCTCCCACATTCAAAAAAAAAAAAAAACATGCTAGGTTAATTAGCGACTCCAAATTCTCCATAGGTATGAATGTGAGTGTGAATGGTTGTTTGTCTATATGTGCCCTGTGATTGGCTGGCGACTAGTACCCTGGGATAGGCTGCTGCAGCACCCACCCCCCCGCGACCCCCGTGAGGTAAAACGGTAGAAAATGTCTACAATATTAGTAAATAGGAATGTAAATGTGACTATAGGGGTGTTATTTCAGGTTTTGAGGGCTCTAATGTTAAAAAGGTTTTCTATGTTTTTTGGTTTATATTCAATATTTATCACTGCCTTATTGGCATTTAAGTGTTTTTTTTTTTTTTTACGTAGCTCAGTCTTGGTCAATAAAGACAACAAAAAAACATGCTAACCAAGTCACTCCCATATTCCATATGGTTATGTATATATTACTTATGGATATTGACCATGCAGCAGCAGCAGGACTGTGAGTCAGCCTTTTTTGCCTCCCCTGCCTGTGCTGCAATGGAATAAAAGCAGGGTGAGATAATGCCTGACTTGGCAGTCATCATCATCATCATCACCGCACCCACGTCCTCCTCAAGGAGGAATTCTGCAAAGTGGTACACTACTGCCACCTGCTGGTCAATAAATGGAAGCGCATCAAACGTCACACTTTGGAGAAGTTCCTGACCTTTTATAGTTTTTAGTATTATAATTTTGTATTTTTAAAAAATTATATGTCTTTTAGGCTGAAGTACATGAAAGAACATGCAATACACTTGCCATAACGTAACATAGTATACGTAATATAATAAATTATTGCTGTAGAATGAGCGGTCAAAAAAGACATGGGAGCGAAAACGGCAAAATGTCGACATCTAGCGGATATAATGAGTAATTGCAACCAAACAGCTTTTTGTTGTATTTGATCAGTGTAGTACTGACAGCGTTTGTTGATTAAACCAATGGTGTCCAAGGTGCTGTCCTGCCCCCCCCACACACACACATTCTAGAAGTTTAACACAAGAAAACTGCAAAAATTAAAAAGTTGTAATTGATAAAGTCAAAATATTACAGAATAAAGTGCACATTCTAAAAAAGAAAAAGTGCAATTTTATGAGAATATACATGTGAAAAATAATATTTTACTAGCATGAAGTTGAAATATTGAAGAAAAATGTAATGTTTTCAAAGTCCTAATATTATGAATAATAAACTTTGAGATATTGTGAAATATTTGTTGCTAGAAAGAAGTAAAAATATGAGAATAAAGTATCTCACGACAACTTAAAAAGTTGTAATTGATAAAGTCAAAATATTACAAAATAAAGTGCACATTTTAGTAAGAAAAAGTGCAATTTTATGAGAATTTCCACATGAAAAATAATATTTTACTAGCATAAAGTTGAAATATTGAAGAAAAATGTAATGTTTTCAAAGTCCGAATATTATTAATAATAAATTTTCAGATATTGTGAAATATTTGTTGCTAGAAAGAAGTAAAAATATGAGAATAAAGTATCTCACTATAACTTAAAAAGTTGTCATTGATAAAGTCAAAATATTACAGAATAAAGGGCACATTCTAATAAAAAAAGTGCAATTTTATGAGAATATACGTACATGTGAAAAATAATATTTTACTAGCATAAAATTTAAATATTGAAGAAAAATTCAATGTTTTTGAAGTCCTAATATTATGAATAATAAACTTTAAAATACTGTGAAATATTTGTTGCTAGAAAGAAGTAAAAATATGAGAATAAAGTAACAATTACTAGACAAAAAACTCAATATAAGTAGAAATAGTAGTACACGTCATGTATCTCACTCCAACTCTGATGTCAACAAACGCCTCTTGTCCTTAAATGCACCATGTGATCACACGTAAATATCACAACATTAGGGTGAGATCCAAGATGGCCAACACAAACCAATACAAACGTTTAGTAAACATTTGCGATGGTAACTGAAAATGATGCTAACTGCTAATGCTACCACTGTATCAATGACGATGATTCGTGATTGGTGTCTCAATGCCAAATAGTGAGCACGAGTCTGATGCCATTGTTACCGTAACAGTCACTACATGGTAAAATGAATATTAATAACATTCCATTATGAAACTGAAGCCTGAATGCAAACACACACACACACACACACACACACACACACACACAGCCCCTGGAGAAATTCCTGACATTTTTCCCTGCCATGTGTCTGGCGTAAGAAAGCAGCCGAGTTCGACTCCGCAAACCGTTGTTGCTCTTGACATAAAACATCATTTTTCTTTGTTTGGGAACACTCATTCCCAAACACACACACACACACACACATTTCATTTCCTGTAAGAGGCAACCATTGTAAATCTTCCCGTGAAGATAAAAAACACGCCAAGGATGATAACTCCAAATCTGGGAATATTACGAAAGTTCCATCATGGAAGCAAACATCATCATCCATCGTGACGCAAGTGGCTTTAAGTCTTTCCGGCGTTATAAAAGGACGCCTCGGGGTGGACTCCACTGTAGGAGCCTCCTGCTGCCCTTTGTCTCCGCCCCCCCCCCCCCCTCCATGATGGCCACAGCAGTTGTAATTGATAAAGTCAAAATATTACAGAATAAAGTGCACATTCTAATAAGAAAAAGTGTAATTTTATGAGAATATACACGTGAAAAATAATATTTTACTAGCATAAAGTTGAAATATTAAAAAATAAATGTTTTCTAAGTCCGAATATTATGAATAATAAACTTTCAGAAATTCTGAAATATTTGTAATTCATGAAGTCAAAATATTACAGAATATAGTGCACATTCTAATAAGAAAAAGTGCAATTTTATGAGAATATACATGTGAAAAATAATATTTTACTATCATAAAGTTGAAATATTAAAGAAAAATTAAATGTTTTCTAAGTCCTAATATTATGAATAATAAACTTTCAGAAATTCTGAAATATTTGTAATTCATAAAGTCAAAATATTATTGAATAAAGTGCACATTCTAATAATAACAATTTAATTTTATGAGACTATATACGTGAAAAATAAAATTTTACCAGCATAAAGTTGAAATATTAAAGAAAAATTTAATGTTTTCTATGTCCTAATATTATGAAAAATAAACTTTCAGAAATTCTGAAATATTTGTTACTAGAAAGAAGTTAAAATATGAGATTAAAGTAACAATTACAAGACAAAAAACCGAATATAAGTAGGAATAGTATAGTAAAAAATATATATTTTCCATTAAAAAAATGAAAAAATACTGTAATTTTAGAATAGTCTAAATGAGGAAAATGTATTGTAAGAAGAAAAAAATAATGTTTTCTGAGTCTTAATATTATGAATAATAAACTTTCAGAAATTCTGAAATATTTGTTACTAGAAAGAAGTAAAAATATGACATTAAAGTAACAATTACAAGACAAAAAAACAGAATTTAAGTAGAAATAGTATAGTAAAAAAATTATATTTTCCATTTTAAAAATGAAAAAAAAATGTAATTTTAGAATCGAGAAAAATATATTTTTTTGGCATTTCTTTACAAGAATAAAACTAATATAGAGAAAAATTTTAATTTTAGCAGCACAGACTTGAACTATTAAAGATATATTTGTTTTAAAAGTAGTATTATGAGAGTATGAGTATTATTCTTCATATTATTCCTATTTTCCCTTTCCCTTATTATTCTTTTTTTCTACTTTCTCCCAGGTTGGTGAATAGTAGTCATTTCCCCGAGGCGTGCAGTATCAATAACGGCCACTAGAGGTCAGTAAAGGTTCATAATAAGAAGATGAGACGGTTTAATGCTTGCTAAGTTGCTAAATTAGATACTTTCTTAGGATAAGATGACCCAAAAACAAGAAAGTGAGTCTTTTGTGTTTAGAAATGAAGAAGTCTAAAAAACAAAAAGGTTGACTTTTAAAAAGGGAGGCACAGTTTTCCATCTCTGCGTTCCAGATGAGAGAAAGTCATTGAGAGCATTGTTCTTTTTTTTTTTTTAATGTTCACATCAAAGCCCAGCGGCGGCCGCTTCCACAGGAGATGTCTTTTCCTTCCCTGGGCTGTGTTATCGTTTATGATGATCGATATTAAACAGACACGGCGCATAAATCAAAAAAACGGCGGCAGGGCCTGAAAAACCGCTTTCAAGTACCAACAAACTCTGCGGTCGGAAAGCAATTCACAAGCTGTTGCTGTCTCTCTGTTTGCCAAGAGCGAGGAAGTCGGGCGGTGTGGGCCCAACGTTCTGTAAATAGATAGGGCCTACTGCCCGGCTCGCACACACACACACACACACACGTGTACACATACGTGTACAGTACTTTTTCTATACAAAAACAATCACAAAACGTCAAACTAGCCGCTTCCTGTGTGTAAACATTTGGTTCTTTCATTATTTCCAGTCTTAAAGGGAAGCAGTAACCTGCTTTAATGATAAACACAGCTCACAGCTACAGAGCGCTGCAGTGCCCTCTAGCGGTGATCCATGGCATTGCAAGAGAATCCGGACATGGAGGGAAAAAAGCCAGTAAAACCAATAAAGCTAAACTATAAGTTAAATATGTATAAATATATATATAAAATAAATATAAAGCTAAAATATTTTATGAATAAAATTAAATAAAAATCAAATATAAAATAGCCATATTATTCATAATAAATATAATTAAAATATATATATATACTGAGTCAATATTATGTTTTATTTACTCTTGATGTCTTCTATATTGGTAATAGGACCATGAAGGTGACTATAGGGGTGCTATTTCATGTCTACGGTACTTTAATGTTAAACGTAATAATATAATATTCCATTCATAAATAAGGAATCGTACATTGCCAATATCGAATTGACAGGGGTGTCCAAAGTGAGGCCCGGGGAGCCTTTTGCAGACCATGCATCCCGTATGACATTTTAACAACAAATATTTTTCACCTTTTTAAATTAAAAAAATAAATAAATAAAAATGAAAAAATAAAAAAATAATTTAAAAAAATCAAAAAATGTAATTAAAAAAAATAAAAATAAAACAATAAAAAAAATTAATAAAAAAATAAACTAAATAAAAAATAAAATAATGTAAAAGTTGTCAATGGTGATTAATCATGCTAAATTAATCTGTAAACTATGCTTAATCTGATTAAAAACAGACAGCAAACACAAATAGGATATAAATACGGCCCTTATTCCCTCCACATGACACGTGGCATTATATCGGAGTCTTCACTAAGTCCAGCTTTGTGTCCCTCGGATCAAAAAGTCCCTCCCCGATAGACGAAACGCCGCCTTCGGAGCGGAGGAAGCGCCACTTCCTCAGGACATCTCTCCGGATGTCTTCAAGGGGCCACGTGAGCGCGGTGGATTGTAGATAACCGTCTGATTTGTTTATCTCCGCTTCCCTGCACTGTTTGCTCACAAAAGCTCCTCGGCACGCCCGACGTCCAACGTTATTTTTTTTTCGTATTTTGGGGGAGAGTGGGGGGGTGGTTGGGGGGATGTGAGCCACTATCTGGGTGAAGACTTTGGTTTTCAGGCGGCGCTTGTCCAGTTTGTATCTTGCTAAACTGTGTTTTGAAAGCTGCGGCTTATCGCCCTCCTCCTGCCTGAGGAAGAGGGAGCGACGGCATGGGAGGAAATTCCGCCTCTAATGTCTAATCGTCATGCGAGGAGGGGACGGAGGTCAGACGCTACCGAGCGGAGATGAGACCCAGAGGTGCTTTGGCTTTTCCAGCTGATAAAGTTCGATAAATACCTCCCATTTAGCCACGTTAAAATGCTCTAAAATGACAGAAATTAAGATTTTAAAAGGAAATCAAACCACAGTTTATACTCAATCATGACAACCTGACCCAACTACTACCATAGAAGGTACAAGAACTAGTGGTGTAGTATAGGTACTGCAGATAAGGACTACACATCAGTCGGCACACAGCATAAGAAAATATTCCGAGCATCGTGTTGGCTTTGATGTAGTCAAACCTCATTTTTTGGGAAATTGAGTTTTGATTTTCGCATACCGATTTTTGTATAATGTTGCACGGAACAAACTGAAAATCGAGTACCAAGCACACTACGCCTTTCCGTACATTTTTTAAATTTAGTGCAACGACTAAATAACCCGTTGGATGCATTAGATTTACGATATTTTTTTTTTCCGTACATTTTCAGTTTCGCATACCATCTCGGTTTTTGTACAATTTTGCACAGAACAAACTTGAGTGTAAAAAACCAAGCACACTACGCCTTTCCGTGCATTTTTTATATTTAGTGCAACTGCTAAATAACCCATCGGATGCATTAGATTTACGCAATTTTTTTCCGTACATTTTCAGTTTCGCATACCATCTCGGTTTTCGTACAATGTTGCACGGAACAAACTAAAAAAAAATCGAGTAACAAGCACACTACGCCTTTCTGTGCATTTTTTATTTATTGCAACTGCTAAATAACCCATCGGATGCATTAGATTTACGATATTTTTTTCGTACATTTTCAGTTTCGCATACCATCTCGGTTTTCGTACAATGTTGCACGGAACAAACTAAAAATCGAGTTCCTAAACCAAGCACACAACACCTTTCCGTGCATTTTGTATTTTTTGCGACTGGTAAATAACCCGTCGGATGCATTAGATTTACGCAATTTTTTTTCGTACATTTTCAGTTTTGCATAGCGTCTCGGTTTTCGTACAATGTTGCACGGAACAAACTAAAAATCGAGTTCCAAAGACAAGCACACTACGCCTTTCCGTGCATTTTCTATTTATTGCAACGACTAAATAACCCATCGGATGCATTAGATTTACGATATTTTTTTCGTACATTTTCAGTTTCGCATACCATCTCGGTTTTCGTACAATGTTGCACAGAACAAACTCAAGTGCAAAAAAACAAGCACACTACGCCTTTCCATGCATTTTTTAAATTTAGTGCAACTACTAAATAACCCGTTGGATGCATTAGATTTACGCTATTTTTTTCGTACATTTTCAGTTTCGCATAGCGTCTCGGTTTTCGTACAATATTGCACGGAACAAACTAAAACTCGAGTTCCTAAACCAAGCACACTATGCCTTTCAGTGCATTTTGTATTTTTTTCGACTGCTAAATAACCTGTCGGATGCATTAAATTTAAGCTATTTTTTTCGTACATTTTCAGTTTCGCATAGCGTCTCTGTTTTCGTATAATGTTGCACAGAACAAACTAAAAATTGAGTGCCAAAACCAAGCACACTACGCCTTTCTGTGCATTTTTTTATTTAGTGCAACTACTAAATAACCCGTTGGATGCATTAGATTTATGCTATTTTTTTTCGTACATTTTCAGTTTTGCATACCATCTCTGTTTTCATACAATGTTGCACGGAACAAACTAAAAATCGAGTTCCTAAACCAAGCACACTATGCCTTTCAGTGCATTTTATATTTTTTTCGACTACTAAATAACCTGTTGGATGCATTAGATTTACGCTTTTTTTTCATACATTTTCAGTTTCGTATAGCGTCTCGGTTTTCGTACAATGTTGCACGGAACAAACTAAAAATCGAGTTCCAAAACCAAGCCAAATTTTATAATAATAAAATAAAATAATGAACCCTAGAAAGTAACCCTAACCCTGAGTGATCCTCACCCTGCGAACTAACAGTAACCCTATACCTGCAAATGAACCCTAAAACACTTCCCCTTAACCTGCAGGCTAGCCATAACACCCTAACCCTGTGAACTAACCTGAACCTTTACCCTGCAAACTAACCCCAAACTTACCCCTCACCCTCAACCTGCAGGCTAACACCAACGCTGCATGCTAACCCTAAACCTGTGCAGTAATCCTCACGCTTTGGCCGCAGCCTGCGATGTAAGACGAGTCCATGTTTTTATCTTTTCCCCGCTATTAAGTGACAACACATTGTTGTCAGGGAACAATGGCGCACAGGAAGTTGGCCTAATCCAGTGTGTCCATGCAACAAGATCAACTTCACACAAACAAACCAAGCCCATTCCTGTCATGGCGGCTTTTTCCCCAATACGACAACCAATACACTTTTAGGATGATCAGCATGAGCGGCGACACGTTGAGAGGGAATAATCTTCCCCAGCAAGGAAGTGGACGGGGGATTGAGAATCGGGCGACAAGAGCTTCAAAGTGAGCGCCGACGCCAAAAAAAAAAAAAAAAAAACCTTGAAGGACTTAAAAAGGCCAGCAGGGGGGCTGTCATGGTCATTATCTTGGTGGCACACACAGAGCAACCCTTTGGAAGCCCACCCAGGGATCCTTGCAGCTGTTTGAAGTTGAATTTGAAGAAAAAAAATAAAAAAATAAAAACAAAACATGCGCTTCTTCTCATTTTTTTTATTTAGTGCAACTACTAAATAACCCGTCGGATGCATTAGATTTACGCTATTTTTTTTCGTACGTTTTCAGTTTCGCATACCATCTCTGTTTTCGTATAATGTTGCACGGAACAAACTAAAAATGGAGTGCCAAAACCAAGCACACTACGCCTTTCTGTGCATTTTTTATTTAGTGCAACTACTAAATAACCCGTTGGATGCATTAGATTTATGTTATTTTTTTTCGTACATTTTCAGTTTCGCATACCATCTCGGTTTTCGTACAATGTTGCACGGAACAAACTAAAAATCAAGTTCCAAAACCAAGCACACTACAGCTTTCCGTGCATTTTTTATTTAGTGCAACTACTAAATAACCCATCGGATGCATTAGATTTACGCTATTTTTTTTCGTACGTTTTCAGTTTCGCATACCATCTCGGTTTTCGTACAATGTTGCACGGAACAAACTAAAAATCGAGTTCCAAAACCAAGCACACTACGCTTCTCCGTGCATTTTTTATTTAGTGCAACGACTAAATAACCCGTTGGATGCATTAGATTTACGCTATTTTTTTTCGTACATTTTCAGTTTCGCATACCATCTCGGTTTTTGTACAATATTGCACAGAACAAACTTGAGTGCAAAAAAACAAGCACACTACGCCTTTCTGTGCATTTTTTAAATTTAGTGCAACTGCTAAATAACCTGTCGGATGCATTAGATTTACGCTATTTTTTTTCGTACGTTTTCAGTTTCGCATACCATCTCTGTTTTCGTATAATGTTGCACGGAACAAACTAAAAATGGAGTGCCAAAACCAAGCACACTACGCCTTTCTGTGCATTTTTTATTTAGTGCAACTACTAAATAACCCGTTGGATGCATTAGATTTATGTTATTTTTTTTCGTACATTTTCAGTTTCGCATACCATCTCGGTTTTCGTACAATGTTGCACGGAACAAACTAAAAATCAAGTTCCAAAACCAAGCACACTACAGCTTTCCGTGCATTTTTTATTTAGTGCAACTACTAAATAACCCATCGGATGCATTAGATTTACGCTATTTTTTTTCGTACGTTTTCAGTTTCGCATACCATCTCGGTTTTCGTACAATGTTGCACGGAACAAACTAAAAATCGAGTTCCAAAACCAAGCACACTACGCTTCTCCGTGCATTTTTTATTTAGTGCAACGACTAAATAACCCGTTGGATGCATTAGATTTACGCTATTTTTTTTCGTACATTTTCAGTTTCGCATACCATCTCGGTTTTTGTACAATATTGCACAGAACAAACTTGAGTGCAAAAAAACAAGCACACTACGCCTTTCTGTGCATTTTTTAAATTTAGTGCAACTGCTAAATAACCTGTCGGATGCATTAGATTTACGCTATTTTTTTTCGTACGTTTTCAGTTTCGCATACCATCTCTGTTTTCGTATAATGTTGCACGGAACAAACTAAAAATGGAGTGCCAAAACCAAGCACACTACGCCTTTCTGTGCATTTTTTATTTAGTGCAACTACTAAATAACCCGTTGGATGCATTAGATTTATGTTATTTTTTTTCGTACATTTTCAGTTTCGCATACCATCTCGGTTTTCGTACAATGTTGCACGGAACAAACTAAAAATCAAGTTCCAAAACCAAGCACACTACAGCTTTCCGTGCATTTTTTATTTAGTGCAACTACTAAATAACCCATCGGATGCATTAGATTTACGCTATTTTTTTTCGTACGTTTTCAGTTTCGCATACCATCTCGGTTTTCGTACAATGTTGCACGGAACAAACTAAAAATCGAGTTCCAAAACCAAGCACACTACGCTTCTCCGTGCATTTTTTATTTAGTGCAACGACTAAATAACCCGTTGGATGCATTAGATTTACGCTATTTTTTTTCGTACATTTTCAGTTTCGCATACCATCTCGGTTTTTGTACAATATTGCACAGAACAAACTTGAGTGCAAAAAAACAAGCACACTACGCCTTTCTGTGCATTTTTTAAATTTAGTGCAACTGCTAAATAACCTGTCGGATGCATTAGATTTACGCTATTTTTTTTTCGTACATTTTCAGTTTCGCATACCATCTCGGTTTTCGTACAATGTTGCACGGAACAAACTAAAAATGGAGTGCCAAAACCAAGCACACTACGCCTTTCTGTGCATTTTTTATTTAGTGCAACTACTAAATAACCCGTTGGATGCATTAGATTTACGTTATTTTTTTTCGTACATTTTCAGTTTCGCATACCATCTCGGTTTTCGTACAATGTTGCACGGAACAAACTAAAAATCGAGTTCCAAAACCAAGCACACTACGCTTCTCCGTGCATTTTCTATTTATTGCAACGACTAAATAACCCGTTGGATGCATTAGATTTACGCTATTTTTTTTTCGTACATTTTCAGTTTCGCATACCATCTCGGTTTTCGTACAATGTTGCACGGAACAAACTAAAAATGGAGTGCCAAAACCAAGCACACTACGCCTTTCTGTGCATTTTTTATTTAGTGCAACTACTAAATAACCCGTTGGATGCATTAGATTTACGCTATTTTTTTTTCGTACGTTTTCAGTTTCGCATACCATCTCGGTTTTCGTACAATGTTGCACGGAACAAACTAAAAATCGAGTTCCAAAACCAAGCACAATACGCTTCTCCGTGCATTTTCTATTTATTGCAATGACTAAATAACCCGTCGGATGTATTAGATTTACGCTATTTTTTGCTATTTATGCTATTTTTTCAGCTGTTTGAAGTTGAATTTGAATAAAAAAAATAAAAAAATAAAAACAACACACGCTTTGCCGCACGCAGGAATCTAATTCTAGACCGAGGAATGAAAAAAAAAAGGTGGTGGATAAAAAAGGTGAGAAAGAAAAGAGCAGAAGCTCTTTAATTAAAAAAAAAGGAAAAAAAACTAAGCCCCGCCTCCCTCCTTGCCGGGTCCTCCTCCAAGAGTGACACTTGATGAAGCGAGCAGACAATGCCTCCGTGGAAGAAGTCACCCTTAATTCTCCTTTTCATCGGCCGGCAGCTTTTGTGTGGCCGGGTGCTTTACACATTCTTTCCTTGTGATTCCGATGCTCCAAGGTGGGAATGATTAGTGTCCGTGGGTAAATCCCCTTATTTCATTCCGCCTCTTCTATGATGCTTCTTCTCAGCTTAGCATAATGCTGACTCCTCTTACTGTTGACGGGACACGCCCACCGACCACTGACCCCACCCCTTCTAGCATCCACGTCACCTTATGGCACTCAACTACAGGAACACTTAGTAAATATACATGTATACAAAAGGTGTACAAATGTATACAAATATACACAAATATACACGTTTCATTTTCGTAGATGTACAGCAGGAGTGGGCAAATATTTTGACACATGGGCCCATTGAGTTAACAAAATTGTCCTGAGGGGCTACAACATATATTTAACCAGTGATGGCAATCACAGTGTTTTAATTTTTATATTATTTTATTTTTTTATTTGTATTTGTATTTTTGTTTTTTATTATTATTATTTTATTATTTTATCATTTTATTATTTCATTATTTTATCATTTTATTATTTGATCATTTAATTATTTTATCATTCTATTATTTCATCATTCTATTATTTTATTATTTTTTATTATCTTTTTATTTTATCATTCTATGTTTTACTATTTAATTATTTAATTATTTAATTGTATTTGTATTTTTCTTTTTTATTATTATTATTATTTTATCATTCTATTATTTCATCATTCTATTATTTTATTATTTTTATTATATTTTTATTTTATCATTCTATGTTTTACTATTTTATTATTTTATTTTTTAATTGTATTTGTATTTGTATTTTTTATTATTATTATTTTATCATTATATCATTTTATCATTTTACCATTTAATTATTTTATCATTTAATTATTTTATCATTTAATTATTTTATCATTCTATTTTTTATCATTCTATTATTTCATTATTTTTTATTATCTTTTTATTTTATCATTCTATGTTTTACTATTTTACTATTTTATTATTTTATTTTAAATTTTTTAATTTTTTTTTTTTTTTTTTATTATTTACTACCGTATTTTCCGAACTATTAGTCACACTTTTTTTTCATAGGTTGGCTGTTCCTGCGACTCAGTTACTTTTTTGAGAAATAACTAGAAGTAACTATAACTAATTACTTTTTTACACATCAAACTACGTCATTTAATTTTACAGTTTTTTGTTTTTTTACTAAATAAGACAACAGACTTGCAAATCATGTTGCAAGTTTGCATGTTAAAAGTTGAAATACTTGGAAAAGCAACTGGCGGGCCGGATTCAAACGCTTGGTGGGCCGCATGTGGCCCCCGGGTCGTAGTTTGCACACCCCTGATGTACAGTGATCCCTCGCTGCATGGGGGTTCACCTTTCATTTGGTTTTTAAAGTACATTTTGTATTATCGGCCATTGTGTTCTGCAACATTGTGGTGTATTAGAGCAATCTATCTGTGCTAGTTATTGTATTTTCTACTGCTACCAGTAGAGGGTGTGTTTTAGTGTTTGTGGGAACAAAAAAGTGTGTAGTTTTTGGAGGAGGCCTGTGTGCAGATTGTTTTGCTAACTCTCCAGTTGGACGTGATTATTGTGGCGTAAACACGTAAACACGTCCCGAGATCAAATCAGCATCAAACGTTTGTCCCTTCAGACAGAATCATCACGAGCGTGCACGTGACAACACACGCATTCCTAACGGGCGCGCGAGCCCGTATGTGTGCTGCGTTTCCAACAACCACTTTAACCACTTCCTCCTTAATCTGCCAAAGCTCCTTTTCTCAGGCCCGAGATAACAGCCTGGGCGCACCAAACAAGGGGGGGAAACCCGCATGTTGCGCACACCCTCGGGCCTTCCCGTCCCTGAACTTATCTTCAGCCGTGTGATGCGGGCCCTCGGCTGAGATAAAAATCATTCATTACTGTCGGTTTGTTCGGCGTGCACGGCTGCGGAATCGACACGCTAGACCGCGAGGCTTCTATGGAGTCACATGACCGATATGTCACATGTGCGTTTCTTGAAAACCTCCTTTGTTTGGATCCCCATCATCAAGCCGGTCTTGCATCATGCATGCAAAGTTCACGGGACACGTAAAAGACGTGTCAGAGCGTGTTTCCGGGCATGCTCGGGCCTGCGGGGTACAGCGTCGCGGCGAGTGTGAGCGAGCTCACGTCCGAGTCCATGACGGCGAACAAGAAGACACGACGTGAATTGAGAGACCCCCACCACCACCATCCCCCCCCTGCAACCCCCCCGCCCAACAAGATGAAGTAATCCCTTCCCGTAATTAAAGGATGAGGAAAGATCAAAGAACGAGTGTGAAGAAAAGAACATCCTTAAAAGTCGGACTTAGCGCCGTCTAATAACATCGCCTTGTGATCTTCAAGTCCAAAAGGAATATCCAATGACAAAATGATTAGCCAATAGGCCTGAATGTGTCTTTCATATTTTGGAAGATATGTATGTTAAGTTAGATATATATATATATATATTTCAAGAAAAAAATGCATTTCAGCTTTTAAGCCTTAAATATCGACTTTTTTCCAATTTTTTTGCTTTTTTCTCTTAAATATTTTAACTATCTTACAATTTTTATTATTATTTTAAATTATTATTTTATTTTATTATTTATTATTTTGACTTCATTTCCATATTCCACAACCTAATTTTGCAAAAAATAATTTGTTTTGTTTTTCATTGTATTACCACTTTTAAAAATATTAAAAAAAAATATTTTAGCTCGACGCTACAGACCTCATACTATTACCATTATTATTTTTAATTATTATTTTATTTTATTATTTATTATTTTGACTTCATTTCCATATTCCACAATCTAATTTTGCAAAAAATAATTTGTTTTATTTTTCATTGTATTACCACTTTTAAAAATATTTTAGAAAAATATTTTAGCTCGATGCTACAGACCTCATACTATTACCATTATTATTTTTAATTATTATTTTATTTTATTATTTATTATTTTGACTTCATTTCCATATTCCACAACCTAATTTTGCAAAAAATAATTTGTTTTGTTTTTCATTATATTACCACTTTTTAAAATATTTTAGAAAAATATTTTAGCTCGATGCTACAGACCTCATACTATTACCATTATTATTTTTAATTATTATTTTATTTTATTATTATTTTTGACTTCATTTCCATATTCCACAACCTAATTTTGCAAAAAATAATTTGTTTTGTTTTTCATTATATTACCACTTTTAGAAATATTTTAGAAAAATATTTTAGCTCGATGCTACAGACCTCATACTATTGCCATTATTATTTTTAGTTATTTTATTTTATTATTTATTATTTTGACTTCATTTCCATATTCCACAACCTAATTTTGCAAAAAATAATTTGTTTTGTTTTTCATTGTATTACCACTTTTAAAAATATTTTAGAAAAATATTTTAGCTCGATGCTACAGACCTCATACTATTACCATTATTATTTTTAATTATAATTTTATTTTATTATTTATTATTTTGACTTCATTTCCATATTCCACAACCTAATTTTGCAAAAAATAATTTGTTTTGTTTTTCATTGTATTACCACTTTTAAAAATATTTTAGAAAAATATTTTAGCTCGATGCTACAGACCTCATACTATTACCATTATTATTTTTAATTATAATTTTATTTTATTATTTATTATTTTGACTTCATTTCCATATTCCACAACCTAATTTGGCAAAAATAATTTGTTTTGTTTTTCATTATATTACCACTTTTTAAAATATTTTAGAAAAATATTTTAGCTCGATGCTACAGACCTCATACTATTACCATTATTATTTTATTTTATTATTTATTATTTTGACTTCATTTCCATATTCCACAACCTAATTTTGCAAAAAATAATGTGTTTTGTTTTTCATTGTATTACCACTTTTAAAAATATTTTTGAAAAATATTTTAGCTCAATGCTACAGACCTCATACAATTACCATTATTATTTTCTTTTATTATTTATTATTTTGACTTCATTTCCATATTCCACAACCTAATTTTGCAAAAAATAATGTGTTTTGTTTTTCATTGTATTACCACTTTTAAAAATATTTTAGAAAAATATTTTAGCTCGATGCTACAGACCTCATACTATTACCATTATTATTTTTAATTATTATTTTATTTTATTATTTTTTATTTTGACTTCATTTCCATATTCCACAACCTAATTTTGCAAAAAAAATAATTTGTTTAGTTTTTCATTATATTACCACTTTTTAAAATATTTTAGAAAAATATTTTAGCTCGATGCTACAGACCTCATACTATTACCATTATTATTTTTAATTATTATTTTCTTTTATTATTTATTATTTTGACTTCATTTCCATATTCCACAACCTAATTTTGCAAAAAATAATGTGTTTTGTTTTTCATTGTATTACCACTTTTTAAAATATTTTAGAAAAATATTTTAGCTCGATGCTACAGACCTCATACTATTACCATTATTATTTTTAATTATTATTTTATTTTATTTTTATTATTTTGACTTCATTTCCATATTCCACAACCTAATTTTGCAAAAAATAATTTGTTTTGTTTTTCATTATATTACCACTTTTTAAAATATTTTAGAAAAATATTTTAGCTCGATGCTACAGACCTCATACTATTACCATTATTATTTTTAATTATTATTTTATTTTATTATTATTTTTGACTTCATTTCCATATTCCACAACCTAATTTTGCAAAAAATAATTTGTTTTGTTTTTCATTATATTACCACTTTTAGAAATATTTTAGAAAAATATTTTAGCTCGATGCTACAGACCTCATACTATTGCCATTATTATTTTTAGTTATTTTATTTTATTATTTATTATTTTGACTTCATTTCCATATTCCACAACCTAATTTTGCAAAAAATAATTTGTTTTGTTTTTCATTGTATTACCACTTTTAAAAATATTTTAGAAAAATATTTTAGCTCGATGCTACAGACCTCATACTATTACCATTATTATTTTTAATTATAATTTTATTTTATTATTTATTATTTTGACTTCATTTCCATATTCCACAACCTAATTTTGCAAAAAATAATTTGTTTTGTTTTTCATTGTATTACCACTTTTAAAAATATTTTAGAAAAATATTTTAGCTCGATGCTACAGACCTCATACTATTACCATTATTATTTTTAATTATAATTTTATTTTATTATTTATTATTTTGACTTCATTTCCATATTCCACAACCTAATTTGGCAAAAATAATTTGTTTTGTTTTTCATTATATTACCACTTTTTAAAATATTTTAGAAAAATATTTTAGCTCGATGCTACAGACCTCATACTATTACCATTATTATTTTATTTTATTATTTATTATTTTGACTTCATTTCCATATTCCACAACCTAATTTTGCAAAAAATAATGTGTTTTGTTTTTCATTGTATTACCACTTTTAAAAATATTTTTGAAAAATATTTTAGCTCAATGCTACAGACCTCATACTATTACCATTATTATTTTCTTTTATTATTTATTATTTTGACTTCATTTCCATATTCCACAACCTAATTTTGCAAAAAATAATGTGTTTTGTTTTTCATTGTATTACCACTTTTAAAAATATTTTAGAAAAATATTTTAGCTCGATGCTACAGACCTCATACTATTACCATTATTATTTTTAATTATTATTTTATTTTATTATTTTTTATTTTGACTTCATTTCCATATTCCACAACCTAATTTTGCAAAAAAAATAATTTGTTTAGTTTTTCATTATATTACCACTTTTTAAAATATTTTAGAAAAATATTTTAGCTCGATGCTACAGACCTCATACTATTACCATTATTATTTTTAATTATTATTTTCTTTTATTATTTATTATTTTGACTTCATTTCCATATTCCACAACCTAATTTTGCAAAAAATATTTTTTTTTTGTTTTTCATTGTATTACCACTTTTCTCAAGTTTAACTGCAGTAACATTGTGTAGAGTACTACATACTGTATAACAACTGCTTTGAATGCGTTTTCTGAATGCCTCAGACAGTATTCCTACAATATATTCTCTCACATGGCCATTTTTATGCTTAAAAATGCTTCATTGAAAAGAAAAAAAACATTGTAAAATTTGGTAAAAATCATAAAAATTGTCGGTATTAAGCTATAAAACTGCATGATTTATTAATATAGTTTTGAAGCTGTAAAATTCAAAGTGCTAGATGAGTAATTTGTAAAAAACTTAAACCTAAAAGACACCTTGAATGGGTGGCAATAAACGGTTTTTCCTCCACTTATTTCTGCTGATCCTATTTTATACTCTTCATTGGCTGCTGTCAATCAACTCCTCCACTGCGAGGGCAGGCGGAAGCAGCGATGTAAAACAAACATTTCAAGCCTGAGCAGCGAGCGCCAAGGCTCGCTAGTGCGGCAGGAGTGCAGCTGGGAGGACAGCCGGGCCCTTCTAGAACCTTCTCTCATTTCCAGACCAGGAGTTTTCTTTTGGCCGAAACCAAACTCTCGGCGCTCACAACACACACATCAGCTAACAGTTATGCTAACACACGTACGCCAACTGCAAATGCAAGCTAGCAGTAGCATGAAGCTAGCCAAGTACAACTCTTGAAATCGCAGATGCATCTATGTTAAGCGCTTTATACACCGAAGACGATTATTTCCCAAGAAACAAGCGTTTAGAACATCGGTCTCAAACACGCGGCCTGCGGGCCAAATGTGGCCCGCAGGACACTAGTTTGAGGCCCCCCGCCTTTATATGAAAGTTTAATGTTAGTTTGATATGGATGCTGTATGGTATCATGTACCCAGAAAAACATTACTACGTTTGATTAATGTTCATGTTAAAGGTTAAATAACTGTTAATAGTTATCCTCCCTATCAGTGTGGAAGTGGTAAGTTTTTGGCTATTTAAGTTTAAAGGAAATAACTTGAAGGCTACCGTTTAGGTCGCTAGCGCTCTTATTTGCGAGTTAGCATGTGTCTCAAGACCCTGCAGTTGCGCAATATGTTGTAAATAAAAAGAGTATAAATGTGACTATAGTCGTGTTTTGTCATGTCTACAGGGCTCTAATAATGCTTTGTTCATTTTAATGTGAAAAAAATAATTTGTCTACCCACCAACTATATGTGGTTTCTTAAGTTTTTATTATTTGTTGTTTTATTATTATTATTATTATATTTATTTATTTATTCTTGATTTGTTAATTTATTTTTCATCTTATTTTGTGTAGAAAAATAAAAAAATAAGATATTTGAGAACAGTGGAATGTTCTATCAGAGCTTTTCTTGTAGAAAATTGGAGCCAAAGCGAAGTTTTAAAAAAAATTAGGTAGGTAGTTTGGTAGGTTACTGGGTCGGTTGCTAGCTTGGTTAGTGAAGGTATTTGCTCAATTTTGCTAGCTTAAGATAAAAGCTAAAACAAACACGTAGTCTCACAAATACAGACAAAAGATACTTATACACGCACCCATGCAAAAAAGGACTAACGTGACAACTGACAGTTACAACATCGGGTACGCATACGACAGTTTGCTTTCCAACGAAGGAAAAGCAGAATTTTCGAGACGCCTTGATGCCCCTGCGAACAATCGAAAGCAGAAACACCATCTAAGAAGCGGTTCAATTAAGGGCAGTGACCAAAGCTGATTGGTCCAGGACTCTTACACAATCTTGGAGTGTATAAAAGGCCATGCAGGGAAAGGAAGGGTGCTTTTTTGCAACTAAGACCCGCTTACTTGTAGGTATACAGGGACTGCAGATAAGCCTGCACGTCTGTATTAGGTATTCTTGTCAGGAATAAACAATCTGGTTCTCATTCTGTGATTTGGTTCTTTAAGATTCCGTTATCCTCGATTCGAAACCCACTTTGAGTCCTCGGGGGGAGGATTACTACATTTGGTAGTAATGCTTGGGTAGACATGTTAGCATAAAAAATATTCTAACACAAACAATACCTAAAGTTGCTTGTTTTGAACACTAAAGAATCGGAGGAGTCCCATGTAATGACTTGATGGACGAGCTAGGTTGTGTACGTTTACGTCAAGCTAACACAGTTAGCAATACTTTCTGCAGCGTAATTTAATTTAATTTAATTTAATTTAATCATAGTTTAAGGCTTTTTTTAGTTTAAGTTTAAGGCTTTTTTTTAGTTTAAGTTTAAGGCTTTTTTTTAGTTTAAGTCTTTTTTTAGTTTAAGTTTAAGGCTTTTTTTAGTTTAAGTTTAATTTAATTTAATTTAATTTAATTTAATCATAGTTTAAGGCTTTTTTTAGTTTAAGTTTAAGGCTTTTTTTTAGTTTAAGTTTAAGGCTTTTTTTTAGTTTAAGTTTAAGGCTTTTTTTTAGTTTAAGTCTTTTTTTAGTTTAAGTTTAAGGCTTTTTTTAGTTTAATTTAATTTAATTTAATTTAATTTAATTTAATTTAATTTAATTTAATCATAGTTTAAGGCATTTTTTAGTTTAAGTTTAAGGCTTTTTTTAGTTTAAGTTTAAGGCTTTTTTTAGTTTAAGTTTAAGGCTTTTTTTAGTTTAAGTTTAAGGCCTTTTTAGTTTAAGTTTAAGGCTTTTTTTAGTTTGTCTTTTTTTAGTTTAAGTTTAAGGCTTTTTTTTAGTTTAAGTTTAAGGCTTTTTTTTAGTTTAAGTTTAAGGCTTTTTTTTAGTTTAAGTCTTTTTTTAGTTTAAGTTTAAGGCTTTTTTTAGTTTAATTTAATTTAATTTAATTTAATTTAATTTAATTTAATTTAATCATAGTTTAAGGCATTTTTTAGTTTAAGTTTAAGGCTTTTTTTAGTTTAAGTTTAAGGCTTTTTTTAGTTTAAGTTTAAGGCTTTTTTTAGTTTAAGTTTAAGGCCTTTTTAGTTTAAGTTTAAGGCTTTTTTTAGTTTGTCTTTTTTTAGTTTAAGTTTAAGGCTTTTTTTTAGTTTAAGTTTAAGGCTTTTTTTAGTTTAAGTTTAAGGCTTTTTTTTAGTTTAAGTTTAATTTAATTTAATTTAATCATAGTTTAAGGCTTTTTTTAGTTTAAGTTTAAGGCTTTTTTTAGCTTAAGTTTAAGGCTTTTTTTAGCTTAAGTTTAAGGCTTTTTTTAGCTTAAGTTTAAGGCTTTTTTTAGTTTAAGTTTAAGGCTTTTTTTAGTTTAAGTTTAAGGCTTTTTTAATTTAAGTTTAAGGCTTTTTTAATTTAAGTTTAAGGCTTTTTTAGTTTAAGATTAAGGCTTTTTTTTAGTTTAAGTTTAATTTAATTTAATTTAATTTAATCATAGTTTAAGGCTTTTTTAGTTTAAGTTTAAGGCTTTTTTTAGTTTAAGTTTAAGGCTTTTTTTTAGTTTAAGTTTAAGGCTTTTTTTAGTTTAAGTTTAAGGCTTTTTTTAGTTTAAGTTTAAGGCTTTTTTTTAGTTTAAGTTTAAGGCTTTTTTTAGTTTAAGTTTAAGGCTTTTTTTAGTTTAAGTTTAAGGCTTTTTTTAGTTTAAGTTTAAGGCTTTTTTAATTTAAGTTTAAGGCTTTTTTAATTTAATTTAATTTAATTTAATTTAATTTAATTTAATTTAATTTAATTTAATTTAATTTAATTTAATTTAATTTAATTTAATTTAATTTAATTTAATTTAATTTAATTTAATTTAATTTAACACAGTTAGCAATACTTTCTGCAGCGTGATTGGCAGATAGTTCTTTGTGTTGCATTTAGGTGCTGTCAGTTCATGCGTGTGCGTGTTGTGTGACACACAGGTATCCGTCTGTCTTCGGGGGGCCTCAACTCCCCCCCCCTCCTCGGCTAAAGTTGTCACATCGCCGCGGGCCAACACATGTCAACAGCGGGCGCCAGTTTGAGGGGCTCTGACACTCGCAAGCGCTTTGAGGATCAACATGACAGTTTCTCCCAACTCCAGCCTTTTATTGGCGCGGCGAGCCAAACATGAAGGGGGAGGAAGCCGAAAGAGAAAGAGCTGCCGGGCTGTCAGAGGCTGTAAATGGTGATTTTGTTTCACTTCCCTTCATTTTTACCCCCCCCCCTCCTCGTCCCCGTCCCAACACAATCAAAGCCTCATTGAAGCCTGTCCAAAAGCAGCATGTTTGGCCATGCCACGAGGAAAGACAGCCATGTTATTTATTTCGTAGCTGGAGGTTGTTCTCGGGGGGGGGGGGGGGGTGATGATGGAGCTTCGCATGCCGACCGACAAACAGACGTGTGCGCGCGCGCGTGGGGACAGCCTACGGTTTAAACGAAACGCCAGCCCCGAGACGCACGACGCCCGCTGGCTTTTGAAACACGGCGCATGTCAAGATGGCTCAATGTCCACCTCGACTTTTAAACTGGTTTCGTGACGTAAGAGCTAAATAGAGCTCTCCGTAGCGTGCACGTATAAGGTGAAGGACTGTCGGCAACATGGACGTTGTTCCCGCATTTCGTCTATAAAGTGCGGCGAAGGAGGCAGGAGCGCTCTGCGGGCGACTGCGATGACCTCGTCCATGAAGTCATACTTCACGCATCATTAAATCGGACTTTTTTGAGACACAGACACCAACAACAATCGTTCTCAGCTGGGAGTTTTTTTTTTTTTTTTTTATGAGGCTGTTAATCCGAAATGACGAGGCCATCAATCACACCGTAGACCAGTCCGTGTTGGCATTGAATAACTGGGATAGCTAACTCGGGTATCGCCGACCAAAGTCATATAGAAATAGAAATGGAAACTTCTAAAACTCGAAAAAAACTAATTCTGGGACATTGGACAACTTAATTATTAACTTAATAACAGTCGTTATATATTCAGTCGTGAATTCCACAGCTTCACTCAGTTTATAGAATAATTTTGGTAATGGTTTAATTTCATTTGAACATGCATCAGATTACAATTGAATGCATCACATGTCCAAAAGGAGTAGGAAGAAGCAAAGCTTATTAAATCCTACCCCTCCATCTGGTACTTTTACAATCAGTAACTGTTACATTTGTTCACTTCCTGCTTTCATTATTTTATTTTATTTTATTTTATTTTATTTTATTTTATTTTATTTTATTTTATTTTATTTTATTTTATTTTATTTTATTTTATTTTATTTTATTTTATTTTATTTTATTTTATTTTATTTTATTTTATTTTATTTTATTTTATTTTATTTTTTTATTTTATTTTTTTTTATTTTATTTTTTTTATTTTATTTTATTTAGACGGATTAAATTCAATTAAATATATAGTTAATTATAGTTTAAATTATAGTTTAAGGCTTTTTTTAGTTTAAGTTTAAGGCTTTTTTTAGTTTAAGTTTAAGGCTTTTTTTAGTTTAAGTTTAAGGCTTTTTTTAGTTTAAGTTTAAGGCTTTTTTTAGTTTAAGTTTAAGTCTTTTTTTTAGTTTAAGTTTAAGGCTTTTTAGTTTACGTTTAAGGCTTTTTTTAGTTTACGTTTAAGGTGTTTTTTAGTTTAAGTTTAAGGCTTTTTTAGTTTGAGTTTAAGGCTTTTTTTGTTTAAGTTTAAGGCTTTTTTTAGTTTAAGTTTAAGGCTTTTTTTAGTTTAAGTTTAAGGCTTTTTTCTAGTTTAAGTTTAAGGCTTTTTTCTAGTTTAAGTTTAAGGCTTTTTTTAATTTACGTTTAAGGCTTTTTTTTAGTTTACATTTAAGGCTTTTTTTAGTTTAAGTTTAAGGCTTTTTTAGTTTAAGTTTAAGGCTTTTTTTAGTTTAAGTTTAAGGCTTTTTTTTAGTTTAAGTTTAAGGCTTTTTTTAGTTTACGTTTAAGGCTTTTTTTAGTTTACGTTTAAGGCGTTTTTTAGTTTACGTTTAAGGCGTTTTTTAGTTTACGTTTAAGGCGTTTTTTAGTTTACGTTTAAGGCTTTTTTTAGTTTGAGTTTAAGGCTTTTTTTAGTTTGAGTTTAAGGCTTTTTTTGTTTAAGTTTAAGGCTTTTTTTAGTTTAAGTTTAAGGCTTTTTTTTGTTTAAGGCTTTTTTTAGTTTAAGTTTAAGGCTTTTTTAAGTTTAAGGCTTTTTTTAGTTTAAGTCTTTTTAAATTTAATTTAATTTAATTTAATTTGTCTATTAAATTCAATATAGTGATATATTCCATTGAGTTGTTTTTTGAAGGATGGAAGGTCGGGTAAGTGCAATATCGTACAAAAACCAAGTCAAGTCTTTGCGACAAAAACAGACTCAATGGAAAACGTGAAACAAACTTCAAAGTGACGACGTATGGACAATTCAAAGGTTGTGTTCGAGATGCTCATGATTACAGTAATTTCCGCATTCTCAGAAGTAATCGTTTCCACTGTCGGATATAAAAATGAAATCCATATAACACTTTGTTCTTTTTGTTCACTAAATGTTTGAAGACGTACTTCTTACCCAACTTTTACGGATGCAACGGGGAAACTCCACTGTCAAATTCCTGATACTGATTAGACAGAAAATTCCGATGAGACGAGGATGTTTACAAGTTTTTACATTGTTTTCTACAAAGAAGATGGGCTCAGGGATTGAGAGATTACGGTTTAGACCAGGGGTGGGCAAACTACGGCCCGGGGGCCACATGCGGCCCACCAAACGTTTGAATCCGGCCCGCCAATTGTTTTTTAGTATTTCAACTTTTAACATACCAGCTGGCAACATGACTTTCAAGTCGGATGTCTTATTCAGTAAAAAAAAAAAAAAAAAAAAAAAATCGTAGTTTGATGTATCTGATGTTTAAAGTGCTCCTGAAAAAAGGAGAAATGAAAACATACAGCTGATATTATATAAAATTAGACAAATAATTCAAGGCGTAAAATTATAAGCGTAAAAATTCTTAAAATTCTTAAAATTCTTAAAATTATTACAATTATTACAATTATTACAATTATTACAATTATTACAATTCTTGAAATTCTTGAAATTCTTGAAATTATTAAAATTATTAAAATTATTAAAATTATTATAATTATTATAATTATTATAATTATTATAATTATTAAAATTATTAAAATTATTAAAATTATTAAAATTATTAAAATTATTAAAATTATTAAAATTATTAAAATTATTACAATTCTTGAAATTCTTGAAATTCTTGAAATTCTTGAAATTCTTGAAATTATAAGCGTAAAATCATGTGTGTTAAATATATGTTCTGGCCCCCGCACATTATTGTTATTAAAATTATTAAAATTATTAAAATTATTAAAATTATTACAATTATTACAATTCTTGAAATTCTTGAAATTCTTGAAATTATTAAAATTATTAAAATTATTAAAATTATTAAAATTATTAAAATTATTATAATTATTAAAATTATTAAAATTATTAAAATTATTAAAATTATTAAAATTATTAAAATTATTAAAATTATTAAAATTATTAAAATTATTAAAATTATTACAATTATTACAATTATTAAAATTATAAGCGTAAAATCATGTGTGTTAAATATATGTTCTGGACCCCCCGCACAATTTTGTTAACTCAATGCGGCCCATGAGTCAAAAAGTTTGCCCACCCATGATTTAGACTCAAGTGACTGTTATTGTGGTTTAGGAAGCACTACCGACTGTTGTTGGTAAAACCAGACTTGCAGCTGAACGACAGACAACCAAAAAAAAAAAAAAAAAAGCAGCCTGCAATAAATGTAAAAAAAACAAACAAACATTCAATTGCATAAGTATGATTTTGGGCTCTGAGCAAAAACGTTGAAAGACAAAAGGAGTGCAGCTGTACAACGATACGTCCTTTATTTTCCCCTGCAGTGACCTGTAATGTTTGTTCCAAAGTAAAGCCTGCAGTTATCTGGCTCCCCTTCTCGCTTTGCACCCAACGCTAACAAGTCGTGTCACGCCGCGTGAACCATTATTACTCCCAAATAAAGACGTCTATTGCTTGTGTTGATTTACTCGCTTGTGCCGCTCGTTCCTCGAGGGCTTCGCTGCGGTCCAAGGCATTTCCTACCATGCAGAGACTTTTTTTTTTAAACACAGAGAAAACTAACAAGTGATGGAAATACATGTGTGCACACCTTCAGGCACAAACGTCAACACCTAAAAATAACCGGTGGCATGGGATCACACTGTGACAAGATGTTATCGCGCAAATCTCAATCCGGGATAGATTGAGCAATACGTAACGCCACAGCTGCATAGGCTGCACAATAGCACTCAATCGGCACCTCCAGAAACAGCCTGATTGGCGGATAGGTCGACCAATATTTATCAGTCTGGCACTTTTTAACGTGTCTTCTTCAATATTATATTATGTGTAATACTACATTTTGTTGACTAAAATTCCACATTTACATCTTGTTACTGTATAGGTTATTATTTTGACTGCAATTCTACATTTTGTTACTGTATATTGTTTTTGATGTATATATATTTACACTTATTTTGAACAGCACCTGCCACTTTTATAATTATATTATTTTATTTTTTTTTTATATTTTTTTATTTAGATTTTTTTTTCATTTTATATTATTTATATTATATTCCTTGTTTTATTTTTAACCTTTTCCTTATTTTTACCTTCTACAAAATGTACCATGGAGTTGCACTCAAATGTCATTGTATGCAATATGATAATAATAATAATAATAATAATAATAATAATAATAATAATAATAATAATAATAATAATAATAATAATAACAACAATAACAATAACAATAATAATAACAATAACAATAACAATAACAATAACAATAACAATAACAATAATAATAATAATAACAATAATAACAATAATAACAATAATAACAATAATAACAATAAAAAATAATAATAAAATTTTATTTTTTTTATTATTTTTTTATTTATTATTATTCATAATAATAATTATTATTATTATAATGACAAATCCCAAATAATAATATAAAATTATAAAATTATAAAAATAAAATTATATTTTTTATTATTTATTTGTTATTATTAATAATAATAATTATTATTATAATGACAAATCCCAAATAATAATATAAAATAATAAAAAAAAATAAAAATAAAATTTTATTATTTATTTATTTATTATTATTCATAATAATAATTATTAATATTATAATGACAAATCCCACATAATAATAATAATATAAAATAATAAAATAATAAAAATAAAAGTATATTTTTATTTATTTATTATTCATAATAATAATTATTATAATGACAAATCCCAGATAATAATAATAATATAAAATAATAAAAATACAATTATATTATTTATTTATTTATTATTATTCATAATAATAATTATTATTATAATGACAAATCCCACATAATAATAATAATAATAATAATAATATAAAATAATAAAAATAAAATTATGTTTTTTATTATTTATTTATTTATTATTATTCATAATACTACTACTACTAATAATAATAATTATTATTATTATTATATAAAATAATAATAAAATGAAAATAAATTATTATTATTAATTTCTTCATCAATAACCTTCATACATTTTTATATTTTTACATTATATCCATCATATGAACTTTTCCCCCAAGCTCAAAATGACTTGAAATAAAAACAATGTTGCATCACCATCCTCTATGTCAAACCATAACTTCCTGTTTTGGGCTTTCCAAAGGTCACTGAAGGCACCACCAAAGTTATCCCAGGCTGTTTTTGCAATAAAACCTCATTTTCTAGGGCTTTGTCATCGTCGGGTACAAAAGGGACTTGCAGAGTTCACGATCCCCCCCTCCTCGTCGCTCCCTCCTGGCCGCCGTCCATCACAGAGGGCGGATGGACGGCGGGGTGAGGCAAGGCCAAGGGCGGAAGATTCAATGGCGCTCTGACAAGCTGCTTTTCGGACGGCCTCATGCGCCTTGTCGCTGGTGATGAGTTGCATGAATAAAGAAAAGCGAAGGCACAGCTGAGCATGCTAATAGAGTAATTGTGCTGGGATTTCAGACTGGAGCCGGAAGCCCCCACACCCCAAGCCCCCCACCGCCACACAAAAACCGTAGGCCTCAACTCGACAACACACACACACACACAGCCACCTTCTAACCCTTTACAATCCAACCCTCCAACTTGGCCAAAGACTTGGACGGTTAGTCCAAGCGGTCCCTTGCCAACAGACAGACCCCCTCATTGGGGGCCGTGAAAGAAAAGCCTTTCGCATCAACAAAATCCAAAAGAGCAGACAAAACACATCTTTGAACGCCGTCAGGCTTTCACACATTAAGAAATCTGTCCTCGGTCCGGAGGCATTTGATAGTTTCATTTTGCTACGACTCCCACAGGGGCCCCCCCCTCTCAAGTGCAGCTGCTTCCATTCTGCTCGTCTGTTTCGGGGGCCAAGGAGGGAAGCCTGTCATGGCGGCCATGTGAAGCCTGTTGCTTCACAACGAGGACGGGTCTTAAGGTTGCCTGATCGACGATGATTTGACTTTATATGACATGTTTGTGTTGACAGAAAGCCCAAGAACGTTGGCAGATATTGGGGGGGGGGGGGGACTCAAGGTACAAATGTAATGGTAATGGTTTAATTTCATTTGAACATGCATCAGATTACAATTGAATGCATCACATAATCAGTTCCCAGTTCCACATGTCCAAAAGGAGTAGGAAGAAGCAAAGCTTATTAAATCCTACCCCTCCATCTGGTATGTTTACAATCAGTAACTGTTACATTTGTTCACTTCCTGCTTTCCTAATATAATTTAATTTAATTATTTTTTAACTAAAGTCTTAAGTTAAGTCTTAAGTTAAGTCTTAAGTTAAGTCTTAAGTTAAGACTTAAGTTAAGACTTAAGTTAAGACTTAAGTTAAGACTTAAGTTGGGTCTTAACTTGGGTCTTAAGTTGGGTCTTAAGTTGGGTCTTAAGTTGGGTCTTAAGTTGGGTCTTAAGTTGGGTCTTAAGTTGGGTCTTAAGTTGGGTCTTAAGTTGGGTCTTAACTTGGGTCTTAACTTGGGTCTTAACTTGGGTCTTAACTTGGGTCTTAACTTGGGTCTTAACTTGGGTCTTAACGAGCTCACAACGAGCTCACAACGAGCTCACAACGAGCTCACAACGAGCTCACAACGAGCTCACAACGAGCTCACAACGAGACCTTAACGAGGTCATGGCGAGCTCATAAAAGGCCTTGACCAGGCCTTGAAAGGGCCTTGAAAGGGCCTTGACCAGGCTAAAAAGGCCTTTTCAAGGCCTTGACCAGGCCTTGAAAAGGCCTTTTTTAGCCTGATGCATTATTTTAGCTGTTTGAATATTAACTATATAAAATACAAATGTATTCCACAAAACTTTATTATTATACCAAGATAATATTTGTAACGTCCAGCAACAAAAAGACTCCCAAAATCAAGTCCGGGTGACTCAGGTGGTACAAAATGAGTCCACCCCAGTGATAAACTGCTGCACCCCTGAGGGCGCATCTAGCTAGCTACACAGTCAAAGAAAAGTTATTTTGATCTGCAAAAGTATTTTTACAACTTGGAACAGTGTCAATTTTCGGAAAATCGGAGAATCGGAAATAACCCTTTTGTGCGTTCCTGTTTGAGCCATTGTTGGAGAAACCACTGCCGGACATTTTTTTTTTTACAAGCACAAACAAACATTTGGACAATGCATACGGCGGTGGGGGGGGGGGGGGGGGGGGGGGGGTATGAGAAGTCACGTGCACAGCCCCATCCCAAATTTGTTGACACAATCTGCGCTCTGTGCCACCTAATTCCCGGATGTCGGCTCATCCTGTCCTCCAAATCTCCCCAAATCCTACGGACAGTGGTCCCCGAGAGGCCCTGTTTACCCTGGACCCCGGCCGTGGGTGGAAGCCTCGGACCCCCGGCTCATTTTTCTCCCCCCCCGGTGCGACACAGTCACGCACTCATCAGTTAATGCCGAACATCTGGAGGGATTAAGAGTGTCAAGCCAATCAGAGTTGAGCTAAAGGATCCCAGGGAAATACCACGGTGCAGCTGCACTCGGGATTTTTTGGGTTCCCGTTCCTTTTGCTGTCCTTTCCTGAAATTGCGTCAGAATTCCAAACTGCGTCATCATTCCAAAACAATCAGCTTTGTTGCAAAGACAAACCCGTAAATCTCTGTCCGGGGAAGGATCGTGGTTTGATCCAGCAACTCACTCTAAACTGACAACCGGTGATTATTTCCTACGATCGTAAACGCATCACAATCTGTCACCTGCATGTCAACATCGATTGTTTTGGTGTTTGCGTTTACGACTCGAGTTTCGGCTTCTCTCGGGGGACAACCGTCCCCATCCGCCTATAATTTCTGGTCAAGTTGGACGGGCAAGCAAGTCATTAAATGGGAGGACACGTAAGGGGGGGGGGGTGGAAGTGAAGTGGGGTCAAGACACCACCTGCTCCGAATGTTTGCCGCCATAAATCTTTTTTTCGCAGTCAAGTTATTTATTCCGTGCATTCAGTCGCCGGATAAAGAAGAAGTCGATAAAAAAGAAAAAAAATTTAAACCTCAGGTTGCGTTTACTGAACTGCGGGATTGTCATTGCCGGAGCAGTATCCAAGTATCCAAATGTCTAAGACACGGGTCTCAAACTCAATTTACTTGGGGGCCACTGGAGCTAGGGTCTGGACGAGACTGGGCCGCATCAGGTTTTCAAAAAAAAAAAAAAAAAAAAAAAACGCATTTATTAAAAACAGAAAAATTAATAAACTTTGCTTTGGTTTCGATTTTCTACAAGAAAAGTTCTGATAAAACATTGCACTGTTCTCAAATATCTTATTTATCTTATTTTTATTTATTTTTTTAATTTATTTTTTATTTTTCTGCACAAAATAAGATGAAAAATAAATAAACAAATCAAGAATAAAGAAAATCAAATCAGTAATAAATAAATAAATATAATAATAATAAAACGTCAAATAATAAAAACTTAAGAAACCACATATAGTTGCTGGGTAAACAAATTATTTTTTTCAGATTAAAATGAACAAAGCATTATTAGAGCCCTGTAGACATGACAAAACACGACTATAATCACATTTATACTCTTTTTATTTACAACATATTGCGCAACTGCAGGGTCTTGAGACACATGCTAACTCGCAAACTAGAGAGCTAGCGTCCTAAACGGTAGCCTTCAAGTTATTTCCTTTCAACTTAAATAGCCAAAAACTTACCACTTCCACACGGATAGGGAGGATAACTATTAACAGTTATTTAACCTTTAACATGAACATTAATCAAACGTAATCATTTTTTCTGGGTACATGATACCATACAGCATCCATATCAAACATTAAACTTTCATATCAAGGCAGGGGCCTCAAACTAGTGTCATGCGGGCCACATTTGGCCCGTGGGCCGCGTGTTTGAGACCCCTGGTCTAAGATGACTTAAGTATACTCCCAGGTTCTTGTTTCTAAGACCTCGCCTATGACAAACGCTCTTTTAGAACTGAAGCAAAGGAAGATAGAACAACGACATTAGTCCAGATGAGACCCCCCCCCGGTCCCCAGAGGTTCATGTGCCCCCATTGGTGATGAAATCGCATGAGATCAAGTTGCCGGAATGCACCGGCAGTCTCGGTTCTACTGGAACTAATCGGCGGGTATTGCTGCATCTGATCCCAAACAGCTGCCGAGCAGACGGGGGTTGGGTTGGCTGCAACTGGGAATGCCCAAAGCACCCCCCCCCCCCACGGCCCCCGCTCCATTTGGGGCAGAAAAACACCGCTCTGACCCTCAGCGGGTCTTGACCTCACAGGAAATGTATTTTGGTGTATCGGTTAGAGGAAAGCACCTGTCTTTGGAACTTTTCGGCGGTTAGTTCATTTGTTTTCCCAAACTACCAAGCTAGCACAAGCACCTAGCTTCCGGAAGATTCCGCGTCATGGATGTGTCCAAGTGACAATGCGGTTAGGCGGTTGTTGATTTCTCGTTGCCGTCATCTGGAAGTCATTTCCCATGAAGACAAGAAGCTAAATTAGCTTTAGCTTTCTCTTGACAGAGTGAAAAGGAAGCCTTCCAGAAGTGCTCCGAACTTCCTGATTCCAAGGTCCTCAAGGACACATCTTTACACACTTAATCCCTCACTTTTACAAGCACCGTTGTCCGCCATTTTGTATGTATGTGTCCACACGTGAACGTCCATACAAGGAGGATTAAAAAAAAAAGCCAGATGTTTTATGTTAAAAGCAGCACGGCTCTTGTGAAACTGAAGTATTTAACTTCTGTTAGGATTGTCCAGCCTGGAGTTGAACTACCTGATACCGTGAAAAATATGAATGTAACATAAAAGGCACGACACCTGTCACAAACGTTAATAATCCTATTCAACGGTTAGACAACTTTTCTGGTTGACTGGTGGTCCCTGATGGCCGAAACCACAAATCCAGGCAAAACATTTTAAGCTAAAACGTCTGGTTTTAACTGGATTCAAAGCTAGCTGCTATACTGCACTAGCATACATACAAATAGAACAAAAATACATTTCTGGGGATCACAATACATGAAAATATGACCTGGAAACCTCATATTAAGCATATACAACATAAGGTGGTCACTATAAAAGCAATCTTCACTCGCTAAATGTACTGCAAAAAAAAGGCCAGTAAGGATAATTCATAATGCCGCCTACAGAGAACATACTAACTCCTTATTTCTAAAATCACAAATACTTCAACTTGCTGATATAGTTCATCTTCAAACAGCTAAAATAATGCATAAGGCTAAAAAAATAACCAATTAGCTAAAAATGTCATCCAATACTTCTCTACAAGAGAGGAGAAATATGATCTCAGGGAAGAAGTACATTTGAAACACTTCTATGCTAGGACTACGTTATGCTAGCCATAGCATTTCAGTACGTGGAATCAAACTATGGAATGGATTGAGTAAGGAAATCAAACAATGCACAACGATGAGCCAATTCAAGAAACAATACAAGCAGTTGATGTTTGCTAAATACAAGGATGAAGAGTCTTGAACCAGTCATGATGTGCTATATATATCACTATATTGACACTTACTATGGTACACATTATGGCATATCAACTTAAACTATATTAGGAAAGCAGGAAGTGAACAAATGTAACAGTTACTGATTGTTAAAATTAAAATTAAAAAATTACAAACAATAATTTAAAAAACATAATTAAAATTATATTAGGAAAGCAGGAAGTGAACAAATGTGACAGTTACTGATTGTAAAAATTAAAATTTTAAAATTAAAATTAAAATTAAAATTAAAATTAAAATTAAAATTAAAATTAAAATTAAAATTAAAATTAAAATTAAAATTAAAATTAAAATTAAAATTAAAATTAAAATTAAAATTAAAATTAAAATTAAAAAATTACAAACAATAATTTTAAAAAAATATAATTAAAATTATATTAGGAAAGCAGGAAGTGAACAAATGTGACAGTTACTGATTGTAAAAATTAAAATTATAAAATTAAAATTAAAATTATAAAATTAAAATTATAAAATTAAAATTATAAAATTAAAATTATAAAATTAAAATTAAAATTAAAATTAAAATTAAAATTAAAATTAAAATTAAAATTAAAATTAAAATTAAAATTAAAATTAAAAAATTACAAACAATAATTTAAAAAAAATATAATTAAAATTATATTAGGAAAGCAGGAAGTGAACAAATGTAACAGTTACTAATTGTAAAAATTAAAATAAAAAAATTACAAAAATTAAAATTAAAAAAAAAACTTACATTATATTAGGAAAGCAGGAAGTGAACAAATGTAACAGTTACTGATTGTAAAAGTACCAGATGGAGGGGTAGGATTTAATAAGCTTTGCTTCTTCCTACTCCTTTTGGACATGTGGAACTGTGAACTGATTATGGGATGCATTCAATTGTAATCTGATGCATGTTCAAATGAAATTAAACCATTACCATTACACATGAATGATTTCAGGACTGATGCTAAGGTTCAAGTTCTCTTCTCCGGGCTTTTGCCTCCAACAATCAGAAAGGGGAAGTCACAAAACGAGCCATATCACCAAATTGTACATCGCTATTATGTTTTTTTTTCTGTTTTGATAGAAATACAAGTGCTAATTTTAGACTTTTAGGTCGTATTTTCAAAGTAAGGGGTCATGGAATTGAGATATTGAATCGGTGCCATCTTCCTCCACTCCTTTTGCTCTTCCATTCCAAGCTCACTCCCACATCCTGATGATGACAGGACTCCTTGGGCATTCCTGCTCTACTGATAATCCATCTCTTCCCGAGAACTTCAAAACAACTCCCTTTCCATGACTTTCCAAGGTAATAGTACATGGATCAAGTGATATCGGGTGCAACAATAACGTTGGGAATGACGACATTTTTCATCCTCTACGACATCGGTCTCAAAGATGCGGCCCACGGGCCCAATGTGGCCCACAGGACACTAGTTTGAGGCCCCCGCCTTGATATGAAAGTTTAATGTTAGTGCGGCCCGCGCAAGTTTGATATGGATGCTTATGGTATCATGTACCCAGAAAAAAATATTACATTTGATTAATGTTCATGTTAAAGGTTAAATAACTGTTAATAGTTATCCTCCCTGTCAGTGTGGAAGTGGTAAATTTTGGGCTATTTAAGTTTAAAGGAAATAACTTGAAGGCTACCGTTTAGGTCGCTAGCGCTCTAGTTTGCGAGTTAGCATGTGTCTCAAGACCCTGCAGTTGCGCAATATGTTGTAAATAAAAAGTATAAATGTGACTATAGTCGTGTTTTGTCATGTCTACAGGGCTCTAATAATGCTTTGTTCATTTTAATGTGAAAAAATAATCTACCCACCAACTATATGTGGTTTCTTAAGTTATTATTTGCCGTTTTATTATTATTATTATTATTATTATATTTATTTATTACTGATTGATTGATTTTCTTTATTTTTGATTTCTTTATTTATTTTTCATTTTATTTTGTGTAGAAAAACAAAATAAGAGCTTTTCTTGTAGAAAATCGAAACCAAAGCAAAATTTATTCATTTTTCTGTTTTTAATAAATGCGTTTTTTTGGGGTTTTTTTTGGAAAACCTGATGCGGCCCAGTCTCGCCCAGACCCTAGCTCCAGTGGCCCCCCAAGTAAATTGAGTTTGAGACCCCTGCTCTACGAGAACGTCAAACTGCCATTGCCACCGAGGAGGAATCTGGGCTAACTGGACTCAGAGGTGGGCGAAGGGAGCCGGGGGGCCGGCGGGGGGGGGGGCTAATGGCAGCCAGGGCCCGGTTATGGTTTGAAATAGGAGAGTGCTTTATGGGGCTTTCAGCCTCTAAATGTTACGGCTGTGTCACTTTTGCTCTAGAGACAAATTGCGTTGGAAAAATATGGCCCATAAAGTCTGTCAAACCTCAGTGCATGTGTGGCAAAGCATGAAAAAGTGCCATAAATGAAACACCCCCCCCCCCCCCCCATGCCCCCGCCACCCCCCACTCCACCCACGTGCCTGAAAAACAGACAGACAATCTGATTGACGTCTGGGTTGGGTGTGTGTGTGCCATGTGTCAGCCAACAAGCCATGGCGAGGCCTCGTCGGGGGTGGCGGCGGCAGCGGCATGTGTGCGGTTAGCACAGGTATCGAACCCGCAAACACTTGAAGTCCCTGTGGCACACACACGGCCGCCGTTCTTGCATCAATTAGACGTCGCTTCATCTTTTATGGATCGGTTTGAACTTCTAACAATTCTTTTAAGCTTTTCTTTTGTTCATCAGACCTGGAGTCTCCTTAGACTACGAAACATCTAACCAAACCTGGAGTCTTAGACTATGAAACATCTGTTATCTGGACTTCCAACCAAACATGAAATGTTCTCATGACCGCCATTTGTCTTATTTCTATTGACGACAAATCAGACAAAATAAGTGTTGAGCATAAAACATGCAGACCAGAACCTCTTGGAAAAACATCTAACCAAACCTGGAGTCTTAGACTACGAAACATCTAATCAAACCTGGAGTCTCCTTAGACTACGAAACATCTAACCAAACCTGGAGTCTCCTTAGACTACGAAACATCTAACCAAACCTGGAGTCTTAGACTACGAAACATCTAACCAAACCTGGATTCTTAGACTACGAAACATCTAACCAAACCTGGAGTCTAAGACTACGAAACATCTAACCAAACCTGGAGTCTCCTTAGACTACGAAACATCTAAATCAAACCTGGAGTCTTAGACTACAAAACATCTAATCAAACCTGGAGTCTTAGACTACGAAACATCTAACCAAACCTGGAGTCTCCTTAGACTACGAAACATCTAAATCAAACCTGGAGTCTTAGACTACGAAACATCTAACCAAACCTGGAGTCTCCTTAGACTACGAAACATCTAAATCAAACCTGGAGTCTTAGACTACAAAACATCTAATCAAACCTGGAGTCTTAGACTACGAAACATCTAACCAAACCTGGAGTCTCCTTAGACTACGAAACATCTAAATCAAACCTGGAGTCTTAGACTACGAAACATCTAACCAAACCTGGAGTCTCCTTAGACTACGAAACATCTAACCAAACCTGGAGTCTCCTTAGACTACGAAACATCTAACCAAACCTGGAGTCTCCTTAGACTACGAAACATCTAACCAAACCTGGAGTCTTAGACTACAAAACATCTAAATCAAACCTGGAGTCTTAGACTACGAAACATCTAATCAAACCTGGAGTCTCCTTAGACTACGAAACATCTAATCAAACCTGGAGTCTCCTTAGACTATGAAACATCTAACCAAACCTGGAGTCTCCTTAGACTACGAAACATCGAACCAAACCTGGAGTCTTAGACTACGAAACATCTAAATCAAACCTGGAGTCTTAGACTACGAAACATCTAACCAAACCTGGAGTCTTAGACTACGAAACATCTAACCAAACCTGGAGTCTTAGTCTGTGTTTTTTGTTTTGGTATTGCGGGAATCCAAATCCTGACAATTGCGTGGACAAGATGCCGGTGTTGGGTTTCCCTGTCGGGTTGCGCTAGCTCGTATAAGCCTTTCCCTTTCCAACTGCATGAAGGTCAGAGTTCAAGCAGCAGGCCCGAGGCCTCAGAAATGAGATGGCTGCTGAGGTGGGGAGGGGGGGTGTGAAGTGCACCCAAAGTTCACAGAAGACTGAGACGGTAAGAATGGATCTTGGTTGGAGGGCTCATTTGGGACCAATCAAACCTGGAGTCTTAGACTACGAAACATCTAACCAAACCTGGAGTCTCCTTAGACTACGAAACATCTAAATCAAACCTGGAGTCTTAGACTACGAAACATCTAAATCAAACCTGGAGTCTTAGACTACGAAACATCTAACCAAACCTGGAGTCTCCTTAGACTACGAAACATCTAACCAAACCTGGAGTCTCCTTAGACTACGAAACATCTAACCAAACCTGGAGTCTCCTTAGACTACGAAACATCTAACCAAACCTGGAGTCTCCTTAGACTACGAAACATCTAACCAAACCTGGAGTCTCCTTAGACTACGAAACATCTAACCAAACCTGGAGTCTTAGACTATGAAACATCTAACCAAACCTGAAGTCTTAGACTATGAAACATCTAACCAAACCTGGAGTCTCCTTAGACTACGAAACATCTAACCAAACCTGGAGTCTTAGACTACAAAACATCTAAATCAAACCTGGAGTCTTAGACTACGAAACATCTAATCAAACCTGGAGTCTCCTTAGACTACGAAACATCTAATCAAACCTGGAGTCTCCTTAGACTATGAAACATCTAACCAAACCTGGAGTCTCCTTAGACTACGAAACATCGAACCAAACCTGGAGTCTTAGACTACGAAACATCTAACCAAACCTGGAGTCTTAGACTACAAAACATCTAAATCAAACCTGGAGTCTTAGACTACGAAACATCTAATCAAACCTGGAGTCTCCTTAGACTACGAAACATCGAACCAAACCTGGAGTCTTAGACTACGAAACATCTAAATCAAACCTGGAGTCTTAGACTACGAAACATCTAACCAAACCTGGAGTCTTAGACTACGAAACATCTAACCAAACCTGGAGTCTTAGTCTGTGTTTTTTGTTTTGGTATTGCGGGAATCCAAATCCTGACAATTGCGTGGACAAGATGCCGGTGTTGGGTTTCCCTGTCGGGTTGCGCTAGCTCGTATAAGCCTTTCCCTTTCCAACTGCATGAAGGTCAGAGTTCAAGCAGCAGGCCCGAGGCCTCAGAAATGAGATGGCTGCTGAGGTGGGGAGGGGGGGTGTGAAGTGCACCCAAAGTTCACAGAAGACTGAGACGGTAAGAATGGATCTTGGTTGGAGGGCTCATTTGGGACCAATCAAACCTGGAGTCTTAGACTACGAAACATCTAACCAAACCTGGAGTCTTAGACTACGAAACATCGAATCAAACATGGAGTCTTAGACTACAAAACATCTAACCAAACCTCGAGTCTTAGACAACGAAACATCTAACCAAACCTGGAGTCTCCTTAGACTAAGAGACATCTAATCAAACCTGGAGTCTCCTTAGACTACGAAACATCTAAATCAAACCTGGAGTCTCCTTAGACTACGAAACATCGAACCAAACCTGGAATCTTAGTCTACGAAACATCTAATCAAACATGGAGTCTTAGACTAAGAAACATCTAACCAAACCTGGAGTCTTAGACTACGAAACATCGAACCAAACCTGGAGTCTTAGACTACGAAACATCTAACCAAACCTGGAGTCTTAGACAACGAAACATCTAACCAAACCTGGAGTCTTAGACAACGAAACATTAAATCAAACCTGGAGTCTTAGACTACGAAACATCGAACCAAACCTGGAGTCTTAGACTACGAAACATCTAACCAAACCTGGAGTCTTAGACTACGAAACATCTAACCAAACCTGGAGTCTTAGACTACGAAACATCTAACCAAACCTGGAGTCTTAGACTACGAAACATCTAACCAAACCTGGAGTCTTAGACTACGAAACATCTGTTATCTGGACTTCCAACCAAACATGAAATGTTCTCATGACCGCCATTGTACATTTGTCTTATTTCTATTGACGACAAATCATTCTTTCTACAAGTCGGTAAAATAAGTGTTGAGCATAAAACTGCAGACCAGAACCTCTTGGAGGCGGTAGCAATCATTTGGATGACTTAAGACCAACGTCATCGGGGTATGTAACCTCTGGCATGGGGGGGTTAACAAGGCATTATGGTCATTACCGCTGTCGGTGGAGGAGCAGCACTGAAAAGTACCTTGAAATGATTGCCCTGATGCATATCAATTTTCGGGGCTCCTGCTAAGTACCTCCTAAAGGCGAGCTAATCTTCGGTGCTGGGACAGGAACATGAGGTGAGGGGGTTGTGGACCCTAAGATAACGAGGGTTAGTCATCATGTGACATTAAACTAAGGGGGGTACAAATAGCTTTTTAAAGAATCCAAACATTGTCCGGTGAGGGCCACATGCTGACAAAAATAAAATAAAAAAACAAACAAAAAAAACTTAAATTATATTATGAAAGAGGAAGTGAACAAATGTAACAGTTACTGATTGTAAAAGTACCAGATAAAATTAAAATTAAAATTAAAATTAAAATTAAAATTAAAATTAAAATTAAAATTAAAATTAAAATTAAAATTAAAATTAAAATTAAAATAGGAAAGCAGGAAGTGAACAAATGTAACAATTACTGATTGTAAAAGTACCAGATGGAGTTAAAATTAAAATTAAAATTATATTAGGAAAGCAGGAATTGTACAAATGTAACTATTACTGATTGTAAAAGTACGAGGTGGAGTTAAAATTAAAATTATATTAGGAAAGCAGGAAGTGAACAAATGTAACAATTACTGATTGTAAAAGTGCCAGATGGAGTTAAAATTAAAATTAAAATAAAAAAAATAAATTATATTAGGAAAGCAGGAAGTGAACAAATGTAACAATTACTGGTTGTAAAAGTACCAGATGGAGTTAAAATTAAAATAAAAAAAATAAATTATATTAGGAAAGCAGGAAGTGAACAAATGTAACAATTACTGATTGTAAAAGTACCAGATGGAATTAAAATTAAAATTAAAAAAATAATAAACAATTAAATTATATTAGGAAAGCAGGAAGTGAACAAATGTAACAGTTACTGATTGTAAAAGCACCAGATGGAGGGGTAGGATTTAATAAGCTTTGCTTCTTCCTACTCCTTTTGGACATGTGGAACTGTGAACTGATTATGTGATGCATTCAATTGTAATCTGATGCATGTTCAAATGAAATTAAACCATTACCATAGCATTAAAAAAGAGCCACCCACCAATATCGTATCCTTGGCCATGTTAAAGGATCAACTTCAAGGAGCCGTTTTTATAGTTTATAGGATTTACCAAACTTCCACAAAACTCTGTTCTGTCATCTTTTATTAGGTCTCAAATTCATTTATCCAAGCAAGCCTTAATTTGAGTAAGACGGATTTAGCTCCCAACGCCCGACATCATCATCTTCAATGAATAAAAACATAGCCGACATAGCACACCTCAACTCGCCATCAGCGAGCCCCGCCACCCGAGCGGCGGGGAGCGGGTCACATAAAGGAAAAGCGGGGTCTTTTTATACCCGTTTACGGTTAGTGTTAGCAGCCATTTATGACTCTGCTGGCTCCACCAACGTGGGACACGGGACAAAAGGGAGAGCATGGCTGTCTCCTCCAAAGCTATCCAACGTCTCGTAACCTTACAGCCTTTTTTCCTGTTTTACTGCCATTAAAGTGCGTCTGGGAGAAAGCCACCCCCCCCCCCCCCCCATGTGCGGACCAGAGCGGTAATGAGGCGACTTCAAATGGTCCACACAGTCAAAAGGTTTGCACTTTTGTCGTTTAAAAAAAAAAAACATTTTCTGCACACCTCCTGGCCCACAGTGGAAGAGTTTGACATCAAAGATATCAAAGAAATCAATCAAAATGTAAACAAAAGTGGAGGAAACGCCATCAAAACTTGTGAGAATGCTAATAAACCTTACAGAAATGCAATGCAAACAAAAGTTCTGAAAATGCAATTTTTTGATTTGTAAACAAAAGCATTTCTATAATTTTGGTAAATTATTTTGGGGTTTTTTTTGCTTTCAAATCCATACAAAATGTAAACAAAAGTAGCGGAAACGCCATCAAAACTTGTGAGAATGCTAACAAACCTTACAGAAATGCAATGTAAACAAAACTTCTGGATATGCTTTTTTTTTATTTGTAAAAAAAAAGAATTTCTGTAATTTTGGTAAAATATTTTGGGGTTTTTTTTTGCTTTCAAATCGATACAAAATCCAATCAAAATGTAAACAAAAGTGGAGGAAACGCCATCAAAACTTGTGAGAATGCTAATAAATCTTACAGAAATGCAAACAAAATTTCTGGAAATGCAATTTTTTGATTTGTAAACAAAAGCATTCCGATAATTTTGGTAAATTATTTTGTTGTGGTTTTTTTTGCTTTCAAATCCATATAAAAATCCAATCAAAATGTAAACAAAAGTGGCGGAAACGCCATCAAAACTTGTGAGAATGCTAACAAACCTTAAGGAAATGCAAACAAAATTTCTGGAAATGCAATTTTTTTTATTTGTAAACAAAAGCATTTCTATAATTTTGGTAAATTATTTTGGGTTTTTTTTTTTCTTTCAAATCCATTCAAAATGTAAACAAAATTGGCGGAAAACTTGTGGGAATGCTAACAAAACTTCTTGAAATGCAATTTTTTGATTTGTTTTGTTTGCATTTCTATAATTTTGGTAAATTATTATTATTATTATTATTATTATTATTATTATTATTATTATTATTATTATTATTATTATTATTATTATTATTATTATTATTATTATTATTATTATTATTATTATTATTATTATTATTATTATTATTATTATTATATATTTTTTGCTTTCAAATCCATACTAGAATTAATTGAATAAAAACTTAAAAATGTCCATGCTGTATATGGGAAACAGATAGTTTGTCATATAGCCGTAAAGTATCTTTTATTATTGGAGATTATAAAAAAGTATAAAAATAAGTCAGAAAAAGTATGAAATAATTTCTGATTCAAATGCTAAGTATTACTGCCTGTATTCCCAGCCTGCTGACTAAGATCCGGTAATATTTAACCAGCGTGTGGCAATCATGCTCCTGCAAAGGAGGTCAGATACGGAGTTGTTCATTTTCCAAATCGATTATTTCCTTCCTGTTTGCTTTGGGAGTCTTACTTCCGAAAGCGGCGAACACAATGACCTTTATCTGGCGGAGGGAGACAATTGTGTAACCGCCGTCCCGCGGTGATCGCTGTAACACGGCCAAAGTTGATCGCCACTTCCTTTTTTTTTTTTTTTTTTGCATGAGCTGCATGGATCCTTGTCAGGAAGCAGAGGCCTGCTTGTGAAATCGGATAGCGATTGAAAAAGGTGCGTACTGAAATACCCCCCCGATGCCTTGTTTGGGCACATACGACATCCGAGCACGCATCCGAGATGCTAAGTGTACTCCCGAAATAACCGTGGAATAGCTGTCATATTTTGATAAGCCGTGTGAAGGCAGCCTTTGTCACCGCCAACAGGTGCATTGTGCCGCCCCGGCCGTACGCCGCTCGCTGCCAAGCGCTATCAATGCAAACAGACCACACCTCTCCAACCCGGGGTCGTGTTAATCATACACTGAGCACGCTCACAGGAAGCCGTTCACATGGCTTGTTGCTCGGGCGATGTGTGTGTGTATGTGTGTGTATGTGTGTGTATGTGTGTGTGTGAAGCACCTTGTTAAACGTTGTGTGTTTGTGTTTGAGACGTGAAAGCGAGCGTTCTAGTTTGAATAGTTTGTGTCAAAAAAAGTGATGGATGTCGCATTCTTCATTCTTTAACTTCAGGAAAATGCTAACAAAATGGATACCAAACAAAATGCAAACAAAACTTCAGCAAATTAAAAGAGCAAACTAGCAGATCCTTACCGCTACTACAACATTGGTTCTGTTGTCGCTGTGTTGTGCAATATCAGGTCCGTTTAAAAAAAAAAGTCAAGTACGCGTTAATGAGGGTTGAACAGGTAAAAAAAAAAAGTTTCCGTTATTTTCCGTTTTATTCCAAATCATTTCCTGCATTTATTTGTACCCAGCGTCATAAGCCTTTAGCTTCATTGCTAATCCAAAGCAAAACAGGGCGGGGTAAGCAACAGGGTAGGGTAACAGTATGGGCGGGGCAAAATCATGTTCATTGTGTTTCCGGTGTGCACACAGCTTTAAGATGTCATTTCAACATTAAACTTTGGTATCAAGGTCGGGGGGACTCAAACTAGCGTCTCGAGGGCCGCATTTGGCCCGCGGGCCGCGAGTTTGAGACCCCTGGGGTACACCCTGGACTGGTCGCCAGCCAGCCAATCACAGGGCACGTATAGACAAACATGCTAGGTTAATTAGCGACTCCAAATTGTCCATAGGTATGAATGTGAGTGTGAATGGTTGTTTGTCTATATGTGCCCTGTGATTGGCTGGCTGGCCACCAGTCCAGGGTGGACCCCACCTCTCGACCGAAGACAGCTGGGATAGGCTCCAGCAACCCTCGTGAGGCTAAGCGGTACAAAATGAATGAATGAATGAATGAATGAGTTCTCCTCCTATTTTGTGTGGAAGTGGTAACTTTTTGGCTTCTTATTTTGTCTTTCCCCAATGTGAGTGTGAATGGTTGTTTGTCTATATGTGCCCTGTGATTGGCTGGCTGGCGACCAGTCCAGGGTGTACCCCGCCTCTCGCCCGAAGACAGCTGGGATAGGTTAATTAGCGATTAATTAGCGACGCCAAATGGCCATACGTATGAATGTGAGTGTGAATGGTTGTTTGTCTATATGTGCCCTGTGATTGGCTGGCCACCAGTCCAGGGTGTACCCCGCCTCTCGCCCAAAGACAGCTGGGATAGGCTCCAGCACCCCCCACCCCCCCGCAATCCTCATGAGGCTAAGCGGTAGAAAATGAATGAATGAATGAGTTCTCCTATTTTGTGTGGAAGTGGTAACTTTTTGGCTTCTTATTTCGTCTTTCCCCAATGTGAGTGTGAATGGTTGTTTGTCTATATGTGCCCTGTGATTGGCTGGCTGGCCACCAGTCCAGGGTGTACCCCGCCTCTCACTTGAAGACAGCTGGGATAGGCTCCAGCACGGGTAGAAAATGAATTAAACGAATGAACGAACGCTTAATGCGTCAAAACAAATTAATTTTTTTCAATTCAACATTGCACGGCGCTAGTAGTTAAGCTAGTCGTTGTCAGCTTATTATCACGATTGTTGGCGCAATGTCACAGTCGTTGCATATGCTTCCTCAGCTTCGCACTCGATGATCGTCAACACACTCGCCGCTTGCTCCCGTAAACATCAGTCAGGTTCCCGCTGTGCACTCCATGTTGTTGTTGTTATTGTTGTTGTTAGCGTGCCAAATGATGACGAGGTGCCGGAGCGCCGTGCCTGCGCTACAAAACGAGTTGTCCCGTTTAAAATAAAAACATGTCACATGTGTCTCACAGAGATGAGCACATCTTGCGGGCAAATGCACGGCTTCTAAAAAAAAAAAAAATGCCTTCAGAGCTAACAAATGTATCTGCGGCGATGGCGGCCTTTTTATGAGTTTGTGTGATGTCAAAACCGCAGCAAAAGCTGTCATTAATGACATTTTTTTCCCCTCATTTCACACACAAAAAGGAGGACGACTTGAAAGCGCCCCCCCCCCCCCCCCCTTTCTTCAATATTTACACATGGCGCTTTGTAGTGCTCGCTCGCAGAAGCTTTCCATTTAGTGTTTGAATTTGATCAGAAAGTTGCCCAAGGAGCGAATGCCGCATTTTGCGTTAATAACACATACACTGAGGGGGGGGGTTCAAGACCCCCGAATCTGCAAATGTGTTCAATGTGCGTGATATTTCAAAGGAAATGCAGCAGCTTTCACACGCCGGATTAGGACCTCCGGCAGCACACGTTCGCTGGCTTTGATTAACCTAAGCCAGGCTAGCAAAGTGTAGCTTAGCATTACTTTTTGTCGGGGAAGTGTCCGGGTGGCATCCTGACTATCCGCCTACCCGAGTCACCTCATCTAGCTCCTCACAATGCGGAGGAGCAGCGGTTCGACTCCTGAGTTTCTCCCAATGACAAAGCATCTAACCTTATCTCGAAGGCTTATCTCCAGCCCAACCACCCGACTGAGGAAACTCATTTCAGCCGCTTGTACCCAAGATCTTCTACGTTTCGGTCACTACCCAGATCACATGACTAAAGGTGAGGGTAGGATCTACTGGTAAAAGGAGAGCTTTGCCCTTTCGACTGAGCTCTGATGCATCCTTCCCTGAACCTTCAACAAGACCCCAAGTTACTTAAACTTCTTGGGGCAGGGTCTCATCCCACACCCGGAGATGGCGCACCACCATTTTCCAGGCGAGAACCATGGACTCAGCACTGACACTAAGGCATCCCGTGGAAAAACTAAGGCGTACGGTGGAAAAACTAAGGCGTACGGTGGAAAAACTATGGCGCCCGGTGGAAGAACTAAGGCGTCCAGTTGAAAAACTAAGGCGTCCAGTTGAAAAACTAAGGCGTCCGGTAGAAGAACAGGCGTCCGGTAGAAGAACTAAGGCGTACAGTGGAAAAACTAAGGCGTACAGTGGAAAAACTAAGGCGTACAGTGGAAAAACTAAGGCGTACAGTGGAAAAACTAAGGCGTACAGTGGAAAAACTAAGGCCTCCGGTGGAAAAACTAAGGCATCCGGTGGAAAAACTAAGGCATTCGGTGGAAAAACCAAAGTCCAAAGCCATTTATGAAGTGGCAAACACCTGGACAAAATCTATCACGGTGGTCCCGCATCCATACATTTTTGTGTCTACTACAGCTTTTCCGGTGGAAAACCTAAGGCATCCGGTTGAAAAACTAAGGCATCTTGTGGAAAAACTAAGCCGTCTTGTGAACTAAGCCGTCCCATAGAAAAACTAAGGCATCCCATGGAAAAACAAAGCCATCCCGTGGAAAAATTAAGCCATCCCGTGGAAAAACTAAGGCATCCCGTGGAAAAACTAAGGCATCCCGTGGAAAAACTAAGGCCTCCGGTGGAAAAACTAAAGTCCAAAGCCATTTATGAAGTGGCAAACACCTGGACAATATCTATCACGGTGGTCCCGCATCCATACATGTTTGTCTACTACAGCTTTTCCGGTGGAAAACCTAAGGCGTACGGTGGAATAACTAAGGCGTCCGGTGGAATAACTAAGGCGTCCGGTGGAAAAACTAAGGCGTCCGGTGGAAAAACTAAGGCGTCCGGTGGAAAAACTAAGGCGTCCGGTGGAAAAACTAAGGCGTCCGGTGGAAAAACTAAGGCGTCCGGTGGAAAAACTAAGGCGTCCGGTGGAAAAACTAAGGCGTACGGTGGAAAAACTAAGGCATCTTGTGGAAAAACTAAGGCATCTTGTGGAAAAACTAAGGCATCTTGTGGAAAAACTAAGGCATCCCGTGGAAAAACTAAGCCATCCCGTGGAAAAACTAAGCCATCCCATGGAAAAACTAAGGCATCCCATGGAAAAACTAAAGTCCAAAGCCATTTATGATGTGGCAAACACCTGGACAATATCTATCACGGTGGCCCCGCATCCGAGGTACACACTAAACCGCCATGATGGCGTACTGATACACCCTAATCGGTATCAAGTATGGAAAGTTGATTGGCGTAGAAGAAGCAACGTATGGAGAAGTCCAACGGTAGTCGTGAGGACAAGGAAAGCAAAGAAAGCGAATGGCCGAAACCCTAAAAGATCATCCAGCAAACGCCTCATCCTTGTTTTCCCGTCCATAAAACCGTTTCCGGCCCCAGACGTTAAAAATAATGAGCGTTCCCAATCCTGTAAAATGCACAGGGAAATATTCCGCATGCTGAGCGCACATCCTGTGAAAAAGATTATTACGTCTGCTGCTAACTTTCATTAGCGCAATAGCAACTGGCGGCACAGAACCAATACAATAAAGCGGCGGGGTTGGGGGGGTCGGGGGGGGGAGCGACATAAAGCTGTCGCTCCGACTGGAATGGATGGCTCCTGGCTGGTTTGGGGGTGGGCAGTGGGACGGGGGAAAAGTGGACCTAAATCAGTAGGAGGGAGGAAGGCTGGGGAAGTGGACTTGGGTTTGCGGGGGGGGACCATCAAGGGGGGGGCCGCCAAGTAACCTCAGACTAGAGTTCAGCGTCAGTGAGGCCCAAGGAAGGCTCCAGGCCGCCTCCCGCCCCGTCGGATCCTCTCCTGGCTCCAGTCGGACTCTGTCCCTGATTAATAGCCACCGGAGGTGTCCAATCCAACGATGGCCGATAAGGGACCCCCAACCCCCCCCACCCGCCTCCTCGCCCCTCCTCGTAACAAGCTAGCTCTCCCTTTCTCCTCCTCTGGCACTCGGGGAAGCCAATTAAGCACATCTTAAAAATTCAGGAGCGGTGACAACTGGTCTGGGGCCCCCGGCTCGGGGGGCCGCGGTGAAACGGTAGCGTTCACACGGAGGACATTCCGATCCCGTTTAACCTCGGGTGTGAGGTCGGAAATAGTCACGCGTCTCTTACGAAAATTCAGAGTCGAACGATTTTCGAATTTCGACGACTGCGCCCGCACGTCCGCCCTCCTTTGCAGGGATTCCGTTCCCAGGCTCGCCAAGTGAGCAGGACAAGAGGGAAAAAAGGAATTTCTGAAAAGGCGAAGAGGGGGGGGTTCTCCTTTTCCAGACAAGAACAGAAGATTATCCCAGCAGCCAGTTACTCGATGGCCAACGTAACAGGTGATCAAAGCGCGGAACCCTAGGAAGGGGACTCGGGGGCGCAGCAGTGCGGCCAAAGGGATTGCTTCCCGGTGATTTGTAAGCAGGAAAAGACTTTTGACATGAAAGACAGCTTAAACAGCCGAGGAATAACAATATAATGCTTCTTGTTGCAGCTGAATTCCTTTTTTTTTTTTTTTTTGGGACTCCGGCATTTCCTACCGAGCCATTTGGACAGTCACATGCACGCAACAAAAGGCGACATGGGAAGGGGGTGGGGAGCCCGGGGTCTTAGGGCTAAAAGGGATGCTTTGTGCCGGGGATATTGTGAAATCGGACGACTCCCATTCCTTTTCACCGGAGCTATGTTCGAAATTTGGTTGCATTCTTCGCCGTGACAAAAGTGCGCTTTTCCCCATTGAAGGATTAGTCGGCAAATGCAAGTTTAATGGATCAGTTGGTTTTGGGTGGAAGATTTGGGTTTTTTGGAAGCACATTTCTTCACCCATTTGAAGTATCCCGTTCTTATATTAAAAAATATTGTGATTGTTTTTTTATAAAGCCAAGTGATACCGATATGATCCGATTGCGGCGTCAACTAACCATTATTTTGTAATCAATTAATTGGAAAATTCTTGTTTTGATTAGGCCCTAGATCAGGGTATCTCAACTTTACCACTTTGATATTGTGTGTGTACATACACAGCATAAACTGTATTTTTTTTCCCCCCCAATGAAAAAATAAATTAATCTCAGCTTTACAATATCGGTGAAAAATCCCATTAGCATCAACTTTACTCTTTTATTTTTCAAATATTTAAATTTTGATCTTCGTATATTCATCAATATTATGACTTTATTCCCATAATATAACTAATTTTCCAGAAATTATTTTATTGTTTGTTTCTCATGAATTTAATTTAATTTAATTTAATTTAATTTAATTTAATTTAATTTAATTTAATTTAATTTAATTTAATTTAATTTAATTTAATTTAATTTAATTTAAATTCAATTCAATTCAATTCAATTCAATTCAATTCCATTATCCTAAACAAACGCAACATATTTCCCTCTAATATAATAATAACTCTGATAACTCTATGGTACTCTAACTCTACTTTTCTAATTTATTATCGGATAATGTAAACTTTTTTTTCTCATTAGAAAATGACTACTTTGGCTTAATATTTTTACTTTATTCTTGCAAAATTACAGGTTTTCTGTTTAATTTAATTAAAAAAAAATTTTTAAACAAACGCAACATATTTTTCTCTAATATTTCAACTCTATGCTACTACTTTTCGAGTTTATTCTTGGAAAATGTATCCTTTTTTTCTCATTAGAAAATGACTACTTTCTCTTAATATTTTTACTTTATTCTTGCAAAATTACAGCTTTTCTGTTTAATTTTTCCATTAAATGCAAGTTTAATGGATCAATTGGACCAGAAATTATTTTATTGTTTGTTTCTCATGACTTTAATTTAATTTAATTTAATTTAATTTAATTTAATTTAATTTAATTTAATTTAATTTAATTTAATTTAATTTAATTTAATTTAATTTAATTTATTTTATTTTATTTTATTTTAAACAAACGCAACATATTTTTCTCTAATATTTCAACTCTATGCTACTACTTTTCTAGTTTATTCTTGGAAAATTTAAACTTTTTTTCTCATTAGAAAATGACTACTTTCTCTGAATATTTTTACTTTATTCTTGCAAAATTACAGCTTTTTTCCTGTTCTGTTTTTTTTTTTTTTTTTTTTTTTACACCTTCTTGTAAATTAACTATATTTCCATAATATTTTGTTCTACTACCAATATAATATAATATATAATCCTTTATGCAGCAAAATCCTCATCAGCAGTGACAAAATGGTGCTGAAATAAACTCCCCAGCTCGTCCAGAGCTCCGCACTTTTGACATCCACATTGATAACGAAGTGGCGGACCTTCCGGCATCAACCCGCATCCTTGCCTTACATAGCAAGACCACGGCTAGCCAAGGTTGAAAGTACGCATGAAGATGGGAGTTTATAACGTCATTACAGCCAAATGTCAATTTTGCGAGGATTCCTCGTCTGTGACGGACGTTCAAAGTCCTGGGAAGCCTCAAGTCTCGCCGACACAGACACACGTGTGACGTGTTCGTGCGTTTGGGGGGCGTGTCAAGATAAAGCGCCGTCGGGGGACAGGCTGAAAATGAGAATAAACTTCCTGTGGGAGGAATTTGGCTGCTACTCGTCATGGTTGGAATCTGCCCGCTCGCATACCGAGGGAATGGTAAATATTTAACATTTCATTTCCTCGCTGTAAGGTAGACCGGACGCGGAGGATATTACAATGAGGCCGAAAGACAGCGGCGAGGACTCGGGGGCGTAACAAGATATTAACCGAGGAGACGTTGCTTAAACATTTTGCTCCTATTCCATGCCTCCGATGTTGTTATCAATTTCGGAATATCCATAACAAAAGCCACAGAATGGAACTAGTGAAAATATTAGCATGTCCTGCAACCAAAAAAGTGGTTTATTACAGTATTCAGTGATGTGGAATGAGATCGGGAGCTCGGTGAACTTGCTTCCCGGTCACTTTATCAGATTTAGCATAGAAAATTTAGCATAGGTGCTATTTGTTTTTTTTTGACATTCTAAAAATAGAATTTAACAAGTAAAATTAGTAAAAAAAAAAAATTAAAAAAAGTAAAAAATTTAAAAATATAATTAAAAAAAATAAAATTTATAAAATTTAAAAAAAAAAATTTAAATTAAAAAAAATGTGATTAAAAAATAAAATAAATTTCTCCGGGTACTCCGGTTTCCTCCCACATTCCAAAAAACATGCTAGGTTAATTAGCGACTCCAAATTGTCCATAGGTATGAATGTGAGTGTGAATGGTTGTTTGTCTATATGTGCCCTGTGATTGGCTGGCGACCAGTCCAGGGTGTACCCGGCGCCTCTCGCCTGAAGACAGCTGGGATAGGCTCCAGCACCCTTGTGAGGATATGAAATGTAACACTACAAAAGCCACAAAGCAGTCAACATGTAGTTCGATGCTCAAAAGACAGCTAGTTAGCATAGTAGCAAGAGTAAAAATCCCAAAATATACTCAATACTTGCCGAAAACGCAGTACATTTACAACCTGACTGGAGTGATATGATTGCACCCTGCGGTGTCTTACAGTAAAGGAGTTAAAACGAGTTAAAAAAAAAAAAAAAAAACTGCAACTTCACCCGCCTTATCAATCACTTCCTCCGTGTCCGATTCCAGCGCGGTCACAAACAAGCGTACGTTCGCCTACTTTAGCGCTCGGCCGTGCCTCGCCTTATGAAGAGCTCATTGTGCTGCAACCTAGTTTCCTCGCAGGTGATTCATAGTCTGTCGGTCGGGTTCGGTCTGAAGTGTCCACAGCACAGGGAGACGCTCGGATGACAGACTTGTTCACGTCTTTGTTCGCACAAAAGGAAAGCCAAGACCGGGGTTGGCCCCGGGGCCACGAAGGACAGACACTTGACAACTTTTTGTATTGCCCCCCCCCCAACCCCGCTTATCAGGACCTGCAGTGATGGGGTTTTGATAAACCTGCACCGTTTGTATCGTGAAATAGTTGGATTTCAAACTCTGCTTCATCATGAAAATACTTCATCTCTTTTGAGATTACTTGGATGAGTCATAACTGCAATTTTTGAGGGTAATTTTTTTGGGCTGACTACTCCTGGGATGGTTTCACCACTGTTCCATATTTTTGCCATGTGTGAATAATGGCTCTCACTGTGGGTTGCTGGAGTCCCAAAGCTTTAGAAATGCCTGTATAAGCGCTTTTCCAGACTGATAGACCACAACTAATATCAGATATGTTTTAATGGGGGGGTCGGTCGTCATGTTGGTTTGGAATTTTTTTCTCCCTTATGGGGGGGGGGGGGGGGGGGGGGGGGGGGGGGTCGCCATGTCGGTTTGGAATTTTTTTCCTCCCTTAATATATTTCTGTTGAAAAACTGCATTTTATGTTATTGAGTAATATTAAATTTTTGTTTTATTTGATGGTCTGAAACATTTACATCAGGGGTCTCAAACTCAATTTACCTGGGGGGCCACTGGAGCTAGGGTCTGGGTGAGACTGGGCCACATCAGGTTTTCCAAAAAAAAAAAAAAAAACGCATTTATTAAAAAAAAAATATATATACAAACTTTTTATTTTTCTGCACAAAATAACATGAAAAATAAACAAATCAAGAATAAAGAAAATCAAATCAGTAATAAATAAATATAATAATAATAAAACGGCAAATAATAAAAACTTAAACCACATATAGTTGGTGGGTAAACAAATTATTTTTTTCACATTAAAATGAACAAAGCATTATTAGAGCCCTGTAGACATGACAAAACACGACTATAATCACATTTATACTCTTTTTATTTACAACATATTGCGCAACTTGCAGGGTCTTGAGACACATGCTAACTCGCAAACTAGAGAGCGAGCGACCTAAACGGTAGCCTCCAAGTTATTTCCTTTAAACTTAAATAGCCAAAAATTTACCACTTCCACACGGATAGGGAGGATAACTATTGACAGTTATTTAACCTTTAACATGAACATTAATCAAACGTAATCATTTTTTCTGGGTACATGATACCATACAGCATCCATATCAAACATTAAACTTTCATATCAAGGCGGGGGCCTCAAACTAGTGTCCTGCGGGCCACATTTGGCCGCGTGTTTGAGACCCCTGATTTACATTGTGACTACATGCAACATAATAAATCATAAGGGGGCAAACACTTTTTTCAGACCACTTTATAACTTCTTAAGTATAATTTATATATAAAAATATAGAATTTATATCATTGATATGATGTCAGAGAACATGACTTGGTGTCCATCCACATAAATTGATAAATTGCCCGACGGTGCCGCTCAAGTTAATGGATCATTCTGGACAATTCCAAAATTGAAGTACCCCATTTGAGTATTTCATCCTATACCCACAGTCCATCTACGTGTTTGTCATCGAGGTCTCCAAAAACCAGACCGGGGTCTCAACCCTTGTAGGGTTGTTATTTTACATAAAAGACGAAACGGACCTGCTACGTTCACATTCCACTGTACTACCTCACCGGTGGAACAAGTACACTCGTGACGCAGTACGGATATTGAACAGTCATGGAAGCAAGAGGGAAAGAGGAATGGAGGGCGTCTGGACTCCCTCACAGATATCCCTGCAGACTGTTTAGTTGACTCACTGAATGACGCAGGCTGCCGGCATAGTTGTGCTTACTTCCTGGAAGTCCGGCACAAGAAGCTGCCTTGGAACTATGGAGACGGAGGCCATAGCACGGCTCGCTAAGTCACGGAAACTTGGAAAAAGTACACCGTGACTCCTCGCTGACGTCCAAAAATGAAACATCTGGACCCGAGTGTGTGTCACTGTGACTTTTGATTTTCAGTCAGAAGAACGGATACTGGAAACATTTTGGAGGAGAAGAATGAAGGGGATTTTGAGGGGGGGGGTTGAAGTTAATGTGGCTCACACGAGGTACACTACTGGATACTCCAGTACCATCGAGTGGTTGACTCACTGATTTACACTACATATCACCTCGTACTTCGGTACGTGACAAAAAATAAAAAAATAATAATAATTAAAAAAAACTTAAATTATATTAGGAAAGCAGGAAGTGAACAAATGTAACAGTTACTGATTGTAAAAATTAAAATTAAAATTAAAATTAAAATTAAAATTAAAATTAAAATTAAAATTAAAATTAAAATTAAAATTAAAATTAAAATTAAAATTAAAATTAACCAATTCAAGAAACAATACAGCAGTTGATGTTTGCTAAATACAAGGATGAAGAGTCTTGAACCAGTCATGATGTGCTATATATATCACTATATTGACACGCACTATGGTACCCATTATGGCATTGGATGCTCATATCACCTCCTACTTCGGTACGTGACCAAAAAAAAAAAATTAATTAAAAAATAAAATTAACTACTACTAACTTTAATTACCTTAAACTGTACTATGGAAAGCAAGAAGTGAACAAATGTAACAGTTACTGATTGTAAAAATTCAAAAATCTTAATTAAAAAACTTACATTAGGAAAGCAGGAAGTGAACAAATGTAAGTTACTGATTGTAAAAATTCAAAAATTAAAAAAACATAAAACCTTAAACTGTATTATGGAAAGCAGGAAGTGAACAAATGTAACAGTTATTGATTGTAAAAATTCAAAAATTAAAAAACTTAATTAAAAAACGTACATTATATTAGGAAAGCAGGAAGTGAAAAAATGTAAGTTACTGATTGTAAAAATTCAAAAATTAAAAAAACAAAAAACCTTAAACTGTATTATGGAAAGCAGGAAGTGAACAAATGTAACAGTTACTGATTGTAAAAATTAAAAAAACTTAATTAAAAAAACTTACATTATATTAGGAAGGCAGGAAGTGAACAAATGTAACAGTGATTGTTTCCAGCTCATAATTAAAAAATTTTTTTTTTACTTTTACAATTTTAATATAATTTTTTTGCATGAATTCTACTTCCCTTTATACCCAAAAGGTATGGAAATGATCTAAAATAGACATGAGCGTCGTTATATGTAGGATATGTTATGGGATGGACTTGAAATCGAGCACTCGGGAAAAAAAAAAAAAAAAGCTTGGCATTGGGTTAGGATTCTTTTCCACACTTGTGCAGTCGTACACGGGGAGGCATCCTGTTTGTGTGTCTGCGACTGCTCCGGAGGGGGGGGGTGGGGGGGTGAAGGCTGCACGGCCGAGCTGTGGATCAACAGCTGGGAATGGCCTCTCATTGGGGATGAGACATGCCGTTCCTATGACAGATACCCGGAGAGAGCAACAGTAACATGTGTCTCCCAAGCCTACAAGTCCAAAAAACCACCACTCCACTATTACACCGTGCAGTGTACTTAATGAATAGCACACTTAAGGCTTGCGGGGTTATTTGTTTTTTTTTTTTGTTTTTTTTGCCGGAACACTGAACGGGGGGGTGGAACAGCCCCTGGTGACCTCAGTGGGCCATCTGAGATAATAAATCCATGACCCCGAGTTCCGGAGTGCTTTGGGCAAGGTCGGGGTGGCAAATTTCCCACTTCCACAATATCAGATGTTAATGTTAATTCATTTTAGGCCATGTGTAATGGCGCAAGAATGTCTCTCTCTCTCTCTCTCTTTCACTCTCTCTCTCTCTCTCTCCACAGCTTCGTCCAGGGCCGGAGGAATCTGTTGAAAATGTGTGACAGCTGTGGAAGTTGGCCGAGTCCCGGACCGAGGATGTATTAGATCTGGAGGGGATTCGAGCAAAAGGGTTCACTGGTGTCTTGCGTTTACTCCTATTTTCCCTGACATGATGTTTTCTACCCAAAACACATGACATTGTTTCTTTACTATGAAACTGTTTACAAACGTTCCACCAGTAAGCTAATTCCTGATGAAATTGAATAGTAATATATGGTACACAAGATATTATTCCAATATTTCTGTTGCAATGCAACTCCATTTAGAACCAGTCTATGCTATTATGGAATTATTTTACTCTTCGTTTCTGCAAAGCACCATGATTCACCTTGCGTACGCATGGCGTTCTATAAATAGCCTCACCTCGCCTCTGAAACAAAGCGTTCAGAACCATCCCAAACCTCTTCCAGGGCTCACTTCCTAATGCGCAAACCTCATTATCCAAAGTTAACACGAGAATACAACATTTATAGGTCAGAAAAGAGAAAAAAAAGCATAATGGGTTATATTTATGTACAACTATGGCCCTAAGAAAAAGGGGTCAAATAATGCCTTAACCAAAAAGAGGCTGTTGATATTTGTAATGGTAATGGTTTTATTTCAGTTGAACATGCATCAGATTACAATTGAATGCATCACATAATCAGTTCACAGTTCCACATGTCCAAAAGGAGTAGGAAGAAGCAAAGCTTATTAAATCCTACTCCTGGTAGGATCTGGTACTTTTACAATCAGTAACTGTTACATTTGTTCACTTCCTGCTTTCCATAATACAGTTTAAGTTTGTTGGTTTTTTTTTAAATAATGCACCTCATACCGAAGTACGAGGTGATATGAGCATCCAATGACATAATGGGTACCATAGTAAGTGTCAATATAGTGATATATATAGCACATCATGACTGGTTCAAGACTCTTCATCCTTGTATTTAGCAAACATCAACTGCTTGTATTGTTTCTTGAATTTGGTAATTTTATTTAAAAAATTTAAAAATTTAAAAATTTAAAAATTTAAAAATTTAAAAATTTAAAAATTTAAAAATTTAAAAATTTAAAAATTTAAAAATTTAAAAATTTAAAAATTTAAAAATTGTAAAATTAAATTTTTTTTAAATTAAAAAAAATAAATTTAATAAATAAATAATTTAATAAATAATTGTATAATTTTATAATATTCTAATTTTATAATTTTAATTTTTTTATTTTGTAATTTTGTCATTTTGTAATTTTAATTTTGTAATTTTAATTTTTTGATTTTGATTTTAATTTTCAGTAACTGTTACATTTGTTCACTTCCTGCTTTCCTAATAGAATTTATTTTTATTTATTTATTGGCTTTTTAACGTAGTCCTAGCATAGAAGTGTTTCAAAGGTGGCATGGAAGTCTTTCCATTTAGGGCTTGTCAATATTACACATTTCCTGCCCTACCTGATTGAAAAAAGGTGTGTTTAGTTGTCATGGGGCTCATGCGAGGACTCCAGGGATTGTGTAACAGCGACTAGTGTGCCCCCCCCCCCCTTTGCTGGATATGTAAATTAAATACTGGAAGCAGTGGTAGCAGTTGTCAATCAATGGCGCTGAGGGTTTGCAGCCCCGATGTGGCACACTGCCCAACCCGGCCTGCTGTCATGGTCAGTCCAAGAGGCATGGAAAAAAAAAGGGGGGGGGGGGGGGGCAGAGGGGTCGATGGCATCAGATAGTATTCCCCCCTCTCAGTCAGAATGTATTGCACAGACAGAGGGCTCTTTGTTGCCCCCCCTGACCCTCTCACACGGCTTTCACTTCTCAATTGTGGAGGTAATTTCAGAGCTGTGCCCCCATGTGCGTGCCCCCAACCCCACCCCCCCACCGCCAAAATCGCGCCCTGCAATCTGAAAGGCTTTTTTCAGCCAAAGGCTGCGGGGGCACCAGCACCCACTGATAGCATCGTGTCCCTGAACGAAGAGCTTAGCGGGGGCTACTGGACACCTGCTGGGTCTTTCAAATATGAAATGAACATGTCAAGGCCACACTGGAGGAACACAACGTGCCAGTTGGCTTATCATCACCTATCCAATTTCACCCTAGAATACATTTGCACCTATAGAACACATAGGCAAAGAGCCCCCCCTCTCTCTCCCGGCCCCGCTGGGACAGACTTGAGCCAGAACTCCTTGTATTACGTCCTTGCTGACCCCCTTTTGCACTTCACCTTTTCCTTCCCATTGAGGATGCATTCCTGGCGCACCACACCCAGGATCATTGTAATGAAAATTCCAGTGCCAATGCCAAAAGGATCCAGTTGCCTATAATCCTTTTGGGGGGGGGGGCATCACCTGATCCGGGGACAGCGAAGGCTCGGATTGCAGAGATGCCAGCACAGATTGGGGCAGAATTATTGGGGGCGAAGGGGTGAGAATGAACGTGAGGTTAGTGACGGTTAGAAGCCATCTGCCGAGCAAATACTTCGAAAAATACACGCCGACTTTGATGACTCGGTTGTTGGAGCATATGTGATTACATTGTACATTATAGTGTGTAAATATATCTGTTTACTGTGTAGCAGTAATAATTTCATCATAATTTATTTTGAATATAGAATATAGCCTATTGATTTTGAATTATATTTAATGTTGGTGGTAGGCGTGTTTCTTCTGGTCACTTTGTGGAAAGTTAGTTGTCAAATAGCTAGCATCGCTAAATGATATGTGTGGAAATATGGGCTAATAACTACAAAAGCAATCTTCACTCGTTAAATGTACTGCAAAAAAAAGGTCAGTAAGGATAATTCATAATGCCGCCTACAGAGAACATACTAACTCATTTCTAAAATCACAAATACTTACACTTGCTGATATAGTTTAATTTTCAAACAACTAAAATAAAAATAAAAATAAAAATAAAAATAAAAATAAAAATAAAAATAAAAATAAAAATAAAAATAAAAATAAAAATAAAAATAAAAACTATGGTACCCATTATGTCATTGTATGATCATATCACCTCGTACTTCGGTACGAGGTGCATTATAAAAAAATAAAAAAAAACCTTAAACTGTATTATGGAAAGCAGGAAGTGAACAAATGTAACAGTTACTGATTGTAAAAGTACCAGATGGAGGTTCAAATTAAATAAAACCATTACCATTACCCCAACTAAGAAATATTTTGAATCAAAAAATAAAAATAAAAATAAAAATAAAAATAAAAATAAAAATAAAAATAAAAATAAAAATAAAAATAAAAATAAAAATAAAAATAAAAATAAAAATAAACTATATTAGGAAAGCAGGAAGTGAACAAATGTAACAGTTACTGATTATAAAAGTACCAGATGGAGGGGTAGGATTTAATAAGCTTTGCTTCTTCCTACTCCTTTTGGACATGTGGAACTGTGAACTGATTATGTGATGCATTCAATTGTAATCTGATGCATGTTCAAATGAAATTAAACCATTACTATATTTGCTGCTCCGACTGCTAACTGGAACCTGATCCAAACCTGATCCAGAGATCAATGAAGGGGGAAAACAAGTCGTTTTGGAGGTGAATAGCAGTGACACCTCTTCTTATTGTTTCTCTCATATTTCTGGGGGAAGCCCACAGGCGGGCGGGGGGTGGGTTAATGCCTTGCTCAGGGCATCTGACCCGAGTATAGCTTGTGTAAGCCACAGGTGGATGCAACAAGCTCAGACCTGTTTTCCCCCCCTCTGAGATTGGGGAACATTAAAGGAGTAAAAAAAAAAAAAAAAAAAAAAAAAGCTTGAATGGCCTCACTCAACCCCCTCTAGTGGACGGAAAGCATTACGGCGTCTTCAGAGGTTGCTTCACAACTCCATGAACTTATGGCAGCGGACGCTGGAATGCAGGAAACGTATATGATTACCGCTTACGGATCCTGATGAGCCAAAAAAAAAAAAACGCGCTCCAAATTTTGATTTAAAAGAAGCATTTTTTTTTTGCGCAAAGCGTGGAGGAAGCCGCTAATGAAAACTTGGCAGACTCAAACCCTCGCCTTTTATTGCCCCCTCGCATGAGTGTTACATGAGCTTTTAATTTACATTGCATTAAAAAAAAAACATGCTACAATTAAATGACTATTTACCTTTCCATATCCAATAGCAGCGGCCGGTTGCCATGGGGTTTCAGTCATATCCAATCCCAGCCCCTTTGGCACACACTCTTATCTCTGTTTAAATATCCGGTTACTTCCCCCTCTGGTGCAGGCACACAGAGACATGTCATTAAGAGCAGTATCTCTCCCCCAGCACAGGCTTCCTTCCTGTACGCATGGTGACGGATTGATTTTCTCCGGTAGGGATCCTCTGCAAAAAATATATATATATTATTCATCTAAACCAGTTATTTAATACGGCGTTGAGTTCGGATTTTTTTTTTCTGGCTCACAGGGAGCCAAAAACAGCCAACAAAAAAGTATGAATTTATTTCCAGAAAGCTATGGAAGCCAAGTGTCATCACCCTAAAATAACCGCATGGAGTTTATCGTCATGGTTCGGAGTTTATTAGCACATGAATGAAACGGTGCTGGGAAGGCAGAATGAAGGCAGAATGAAGTCATGTGTACCTCCAAACAGGAAATTGCACAACTGTTAAGATAAAGATGGAAGTCGGGGGGTGAGGGTGGTGGGGGGCATAACGGTAATTAAAAGCAATTGCCGCGTTTACCATATTTGGAGTTGCTCTTCAGGTTTGTTACATAATTAATAAAGTTGTAAATGGACGACTAGTGATGCATTAGCGAGGAGTCATGAACATTGATTCGATTCCAATCAAGTAAGTACAGTAAACCTCGGATATATCGGACTCGGATATATCGGAAATTCGCTCACAACGGACAGATAAAAAAGAACCAATTTTTCTGCAATCTGTCATTGCATATATCGGATTTTTTATAACGGATTTCGCCTATTTCGGACAAAATCTCCAGTCCCGTTCCAATGCATTTCCATTAAATTTCCCTCGCATATATCGGATGGCCGCATCGTGGCGCTCCGATTCGCCGAATCGTGACAGGCCGCTATACGACGTCATTTGCAGCGTTGCCTGCGCGTCCAGGTACATTGGAAACATAGTCAAGGAAGTGCCTTTTTATAACGGATAAAATCCGATTTACGCATATACCGGATATAAATCTGATATATGCGTAAAACGGACATTTTCCGGTATACGCATATAACGGATTTCGCTTATATCGGACAAAACCAGTGGGAACAATTGAATCCGATATATCCGAGGTTTACTGTAGTAACTTGGAAGTAGGTGTCGGATTCGAACCACTGGTTGGTGCTTTACCACTTTACGGCATCGCTGACCCACAGGGGTCAAATCTTGTACTGAGAACGCATCGATTGCAGCCGCTTGGAAATACGCAGCTTTGATTAAGGATCGATCGATACATCGCCTGGACGATATTTGTGTCCTTATACGCACGTGGGTTCGCCGATTTATTTATTTTTCCGCCGCATGATTTACAGACAGGCATCCGCTTTGTGTTGCCGGAGGACCATGCAACACACGCGGTCGCGGTACCCCAAATGTGGCCCGCAGGACACTAGTTTGAGGCCCCCGCCTTGATATGAAAGTTTAATGTTTGATATGGATGCTGTATGGTATCATGTACCCAGAAAAAAATGATTACGTTTGATTAATGTTCATGTTAAAGGTTAAATAACTGTTAATAGTTATCCTCTCTATCCGTGTGGAAGTGGTAAGTTTTTGGCTATTTAAGTTGAAAGGAAATAACTTGAAGGCTACCGTTTAGGTCGCTAGCTCTCTAGTTTGCGAGTTAGCATGTGTCTCAAGACCCTGCAGTTGCGCAATATGTTGTAAATAAAAAAGAGTATAAATGTGACTATAGTCGTGTTTTGTCATGTCTACAGGGCTCTAATAATGCTTTGTTCATTTTAATGTGAAAAAAATAATTTGTCTACCCACCAACTATATGTGGTTTCTTAAGTTTTTTTTATTTGCCGTTTTATTATTATTATTATATTTATTTATTACTGATTGATTGATTTCCTTTATTCTTGATTTGTTTATTTATTTTTCATCTTATTTTGTGTAGAAAAATAAATGTTGGATTTAATAATAATAATAATAATATATAATTATATATATTATAATTTGTCTACCCACCAACTATATGTGGTTTCTTGAGTTGTTATTATTTGCCGTTATATTATATTATTATTATTATTATTATTATTATTATTATTATTATATTTATTTATTACTGATTGATTTTCTTTATTCTTGATTTGTTTATTTATTTTTCATCTTATTTTGTGTTGAAAAATAAAAATGGCACAGCCCCCAGTGTGGAGGACCCCCCATGAGGAAATACTGGAGTTAAAAGCTAAAAAAAAAAGCATAAAATAGGACTAAAAAGATAAAAACATAAGAAAAGTTGAAAAATATTAGTTAACAGCCTGATTAAAAATGTGTGTCTTTAATCTATATTAATCTATATCTATATATTATTCCTTAAAAAACCCCACATTGTTTAAACATAAGACCTGTAATATTTGTTATCATTATCATTTTTTCATGTAAATTGAGGGCGCAAAAGCAGTATCGGCCACAAATATCGGCCCAAGCAAAATCGGCAATCGGCTAAGGGTGATGGGAAAAAAATCGGTATCGGCATCAACCCCCAAAAAAAACCCATATCGGTCGATTTCTATCTTTGATGAGTGATTTCTAGTCATGCATACTTCATGGAAAAAAAGAGGGTTCCCTTTGACCAAGTGCCGGCTCGGAGCACACAAATGCACATGAAGTTGAGCGCGGTGCACCAACAGTAGAATGGATACCCCATAAGAACGTGGTATAAAATGTTCTTTCAGCACCTTGGCTCTCCCACATGTTCCATTCCGATCGTGTTACACGGACGAAGGGGGGGGGGGTTCGAGCAGATTCTGCACGTCTTTATCGTAAAAAGTTCGTCCATCGTACAGATGCCCCGGTGCTGAACTCTTTGGGAGAGTAAACAGTGGTGGGGGGGGGGGGGGGGGGGGGGCAGGCCTTTTCTTCTCTTTCAGCTGCACTAATGATGTTGTGGTGGACCACAGCTGTTTCTTCATAGCAGGTGTGCAGCGGGAGCCGCGGTGGACCACGCTCGGCCTGGATTCGAGGAACGCCAAGAACAAGACAGAAAGGAACGGAGAACCAATATCCCCACCAGAGATGCACCACCTCCATGAAAGTTGGATGCGGAATTTTACAGAATTTCAACTTGACGTTGGTGCGGCGCCCAAAAACTCCCCCCGACATCTTCACGCTGTAGTTACCAATAATTCTCCGACGAGAACTCGGCGGGAGTTCGTTTTTCAGGAGACAAGGTGCAGGCACCAACGTCCTAAAAATACATTGTGCTGATCCGTAAGGAAAGACAAGGCTCAAAGATCATTTCCTGTTTGGAATTTGCCTGAATGAGGAGAGGAAACAGGACATGCGCAAGAACTATTTACTGCACGGATCTGAGAAGATCATATTCCAGTCTATTTAGGGTAGTACGTTCAATTCCAACCATTACCCAACCACTCAATGATCTTCACGTGGGTTTTTCATCGTCTGCTTTCTGGCCATTTAATAATTCATAACAAAAAACTCCAACATGATTTCATCATTTCATCAAATATGAGCTGGAAACCTCATATTCCAAATATACAACATAAGGTGGCCAGAAATATTTCAGTATTGAACAAAGCAAAATTTGTTTTCAATCAGAAATCACTCCACACTCTTTATTGCTCTCTGGTTCTACCATATCTTACTTATTGTGGGGAAATATGGGCTAATAACTATAAAAGCAATCTTCACTCGCTAAATGTACAGCAAAAAAGGTCATTAAGGATAATTAAAAAAATTAAAAATTAAAAAATTAAAATTTGAAAATTAAAATTACTTAAATTGTATTAGGAATTAAAATTAAAATTAGAAAATTAAAATTAGAAAATTAAAATTAAAATTACTTAAATTGTATTAGGAATTAAAATTAAAATTAGAAATTAAAATTAATATTAGAAAATTAAAATTACTTAAATTGTATTAGGAATTAAAATTAAAATTATAAAATTAAAATTAAAATTATAAAATTAAAATTAATATTCGAAAATTAAAATTACTTAAATTGTATTAGGAATTAAAATTAAAATTATAAAATTAAAATTAATATTCAAAAATTAAAATTACTTAAATTGTATTAGGAATTAAAATTAAAATTAAAATTAAAATTAAAATTACTTAAATTGTATTAGGAATTAAAATTAAAATTAAAATTAAAATTGGAAAGCAGGAAGTGAACAAATGTAACAGTTACTGATTGTTAAAATTAAAATTATGTCATTGGATGGTCATATCACCTCGTACTTCAGTACGAAAAAAAAAACACCTTAAACTGTCTTATGGAAAGCAGGAAGTGAACAAATGTAACAGTTACTGATTGTAAAAGTACCAGATGGAGGGGTAGGATTGAATAAGCTTTGCTTCTTCCTACTCCTTTTGGACATGTGGAACTGTGAACTGATTATGGGATGCATTCAATTGTAATCTGATGCATGTTCAAATGAAATTAAACCATTACCATCATTTGAACTATTCCAACCCTTTAAAAATGTCTACCACGTTTCCAGTTGATATCAGGGTCAAATGAAGCAGGAACAAATACATCATTGGATACTTCTGTTGGGCAGGAAGTGAGGGCAGAGTGAGACCTCTGCTCTCGCTCGCCTAGCACCTCGAGCTAATATTAAAGCAGAGGCCATACGTGGTAAATATTAGCTTTTCTCTCTCCCCGTGTTGACTGTGTGCTTTTCCACACACATGCACTCGCACACACACACACACACACACACACACACACACACACACACACACACACGGAACAAAGGTCTGCCATGCTGCACGCCCACCAGGCGACTGAAGCAGAGGTGCTGATCATTGCTCAACAGCGGTGGCTTTTCATTGTGTGACTTATGATTACGCAGTTGAAAAGGTCCCCCACAGACCGGATGTGGAACCATGATAATAGGAGACGGGGGGCTCGTTCTGTCCGAGTGTTGGATCTATACGGATTTATGGAAAAAAATTTACAAGATTCTCCTTCTTGTAATATCTTTACTGCATGAGTCAGGTTGTTGCAGGCCTGACCTGAAGTCAAACGGCACCAACATCCCCGAGAGGTTCTACAGCAGGTGTCTACATGTCCAAGTCCAAATCCACTTTGAGCTCCAGACACATACTGTATACAGTAAACCTCAGATACGTATATCGGATTCGGATATATCGGAAATTCGCTCACAACGGAGAGATAAAAAAGAACCGATTTTTCTGTAATGCATTTCCAATAAAAATTCATTGCATATATCGGATTTTTTTATAACGGATTTCGCGTATTTCGGACAAAATCTCCAGTCCCGTTCCAATGCATTTCCATTAAATTTCCCTCGCATATATCGGATGGGCCGCATCGTGGCGCTCCGATTCGCCGAATCGTGACAGGCCGCTATACGACGTCATTTGCAGCGTTGCCTGCGCGTCCAGGTACATTGGAAACATAGTCAAGGAAGTGCCTTTTTATAACGGATAAAATCCGATTTACGCATATACCGGATATAAATCCGATATATGCGTAAAACGGACATTTTCCGGTATACGCATATAACGGATTTCGCTTATATCGGACAAAACCAGTGGGAACAACTGAATCCGATATATCCGAGGTTTACTGTATGTGTTCTACACGTGCATTCCCACAAATACACGGAACTTGCCTGTATACTCAGCTTGGGGGGGCTCAGTCAGATATTTTTCCGGTTGAAAACTCAACTAAAAAAAAACACTTTAACTCAAGCAAGGGTCAGCAATCGTAGCTCAGGTGTTAGCAAACAACTTTTTGGCACAGGAAGCAGGGAAGATCAGGAAAATGAGAGGCCCTATCGAAGTGGCATTACCCCCCCCCACTTCCTCCCGGCTTTCTTCTCTTCCCCAATGTGGTTTGTCTTGGCTGACTGATAATAAGAGACACAAAAATCCTCCTTTCTCTCCACCGAAAATGAGTCACTTCCTTTGCCAGGGCCTCGGTTGATGGATGTCCGCCAGGAGATACCCTGCTATTTATTGCCCTGTTTCCATCCCAAAAGTGGGGAGCCGGAGAAGGAGTAGTCTTTAGTGGTGACTGAATGAACACGCATCTCTGCGCATACAAATCTACCCCCCCCTCAAAAAAAAAAAAAAAAACATATCAATTCAGAGAAACCCAAGAGTGATAAAGCACATACATAATCTCGGAACCTGGGTTTAAGCATCCGGCAGGACCCAGAACAGGCGCTTGTTTTGTTATTTGTGCGTGCCTTTAAGGTCTCGGTTTTCCGTGACATCCCGCCGGGAGTCGTGAAGATTTATGTCCCTGTTCCTCGCATTTTTTTTTGAGAAAGAAAACAGACTTGCTCTTTTTCAGATGCACACAAACACAGTCTTGTATGTGGTCTCTTATGATAAAAACAGATATGGCTAAGGCTAGATGATAATGATGCTATAGAGCAGCGGTGGGGAACCTATGGCTCGGGAGCTGGATGTGGCTCTCCGACATGTCTGAACACAATAAAATGTATGATTATTACCAGCTAGCTAATTCTACAGAGCTAACCCGTTTGATGAATATGCAAAAAAAAAAAAATACAAACTACGGTGCTAAATCATGCAGCACCAGAAGTCCCATTACTGCATAGGTGTCAAGCTCAGGCCCGGGGACCAAATCTGGCCCGGGCTGCAATTTCAATCTGGAAAATAGTATTGAGTTAACCCAGTTACTATGGTACCCATTATGTCATTGTATGGTCATGTCACTTTGTACTTTGGTACGAGGTACATTATTAAAAAATAAAAATAAAAAAAAACCTTGAACTGTATTATGGAAAGCAGGTGAACAAATGTAACAGTTACTGAAATTAAAATTAAAATTAAAATTAAAATTAAAATTAAAATTAAAATTAAAATTAAAATTAAAATTAAAATTAAAATTAAAATTAAAATTAAAATTAAAATTAAAATTAAAATTAAAATTAAAATTAAAATTAAAATTAAAATTAAAATGAAAATTAAAATGAAAATTAAAATGAAAATTAAAATGAAAATTAAAATGAAAATTAAAATGAAAATGAAAATTAAAAATAAAATAGGAAAGCAGGAAGTGAACAAATGTAACAGTTACTGATTGTAAAAGTAATGGTAATGGTTTTATTTAATTTGAACATGCATCAGATTACAATTGAATTCATCACATAATCAGTTCACAGGTCCACACGTCCAAAAGGAGTAGGAAGAAGCAAAGCTTATTAAATCCTACCCCTCCATCTGGTACTTTTACAATCAGTAACTGTAACTTCCTGCTTTCATAATATAGTTTCTTTTTATTTTTTTTATTTTGTCACGTACCGAAGTACGAAGTGATATGAGCATCCAATGACATAATGGGTACCATAGTAAGTCAATATAGTGATATATATAGCACATCATGACTGGTTGCAATAATAACATTGCAATAATAATATGATCCACTGATCATGAAATAAAACAAATATGTTGCTAGCTATCCAAAATGCTACAAACGGCCAACTGAAAGCAGACAATGCCACCCAGCTGATGTAAAAGCATCTAAGTACACGTCTTTTATAGGGGATTAATGCAGCACACGCACACCGTCAGCCATGCACTTAGCCCACGGAGTCAAACACGACACACAGGAAACATTCCTTTCAGGTCAAGTTCAGGCACATCCCCCTAATGGAGGGGTTTGCACTTTTATTCATGGGGCCTTCTTTGGAATATCACTGCTTTATAACTATCGGCCTACTTGTTGGGCCCTCTTCTTTTTTTTTCCATTGCGGCACATTGTCCCTCCAGCATTGCCTTAAAACGCAAAGGATTGTGATTTAAATGGCTTTTGAGTACGCCTAATCCACCGGAGGCGCATAAATCACACAAAGGTAGCTCTGAAAGGCTCGTCGAATTCCACACGGCAAAAGAGGAAGTCTTAAATCCAGAGCTCGGCTTAAATAACAGCAAGGTGGCTTATCAATGGAACGATTTTTGACTTCTCTGATCGGAGGTAAAAGTAAATAAACGTTGTTGTTTCATAGTTTTTAACAATAAAGTTGCCAAAAAATAAACTAAACCTCAAATATTTATTGTATCTTTTAACCCCTGAGATACGCAGTATATAAAGTACACACAAGACGACAGTTCACAGGAAGGATGTAAGGTTGCGGGGAGGTCAAACGGAACATTTGAAATGTTTTTTCTTACCAGTTATGGAAATGGCAACAGCCAATTTCCTCTCCTTGTACGATAAGATCAGTAGCCTACTGGATAAAACGACGACCTGGGGTGAATTCGTTAGCGGCATGTTTTTTTTTTTTTTTTTACTTTGTCCTGAGGCCCCACGTTGACCCGCTGCTGGAAAGAGCACAGCACATCTCCATGGCAACACAAAGCAGCCAGCTAGTTATCAAAGCCTGAGAGATGATCAAACAGCAGGTTATTGAAGTCAACTGACGAACCAATATTTATGTTTTTTTTTTTTATCTTCAGTTACCCGATTATCTACCAGCCGTATCATTTTTATTTATTTTAGTCATCTTCGTCTGTGATATATGATCATTGTGCAGTTAGAAATTAAATATCTGATTGATTTTTACTAAAATGTTCATATTTAATTTGAATAGGGTTATGTTCCGAATCATTTCCTTAAAGTTATGCACTTTGGACAATAATGTTTAAAAAGATGACATATTAAGACGTAATTTTAATTTCCTTTACAGTATGAAAATACATCTATGTTAAATATAGCACTGTGTAACAAATATGTTTTTGGTATTGAATTGAATTGAAAAATTAAACATCAGATTAATATTGATAGTTTTTTCTGCCGATAGAAATGTGAGATAAGGTGTTACCTGGATTTCAGCCAAATGAATGGATAACGCCGGGTATCTATGGTCATGTGACCAGGACACTAGTGACAATCGAATTATTCCAAGTTTGGCCTTCAAATGTAAAAACGCGATTTGTTAAGTACTGGTAATGCAAGGCGGGGCTTAAATACTTCTAATGTTCATGAATTACATGAGATGTGATTGGACAGTTTCACATTTCAGTCATCTGCACGACATTCTGCATGTTGTATTTTTAATTTAATTTAATTTAATTTAATTTAATTTAAGCCAAACATCTGGCTGAAATCCAGGCACCACCTTATCTCACATTTCTATCATCAGAAAAAACTAATTTAATTTAAATTCAGCCAAACATCTGGCTCACAGGCACCACCTTATCTGACATTTCTATCAGCAGAAAAAACTAATTTAATTTAATTTTGATTAATTTAATTTAATTTTGATTAATTTAATTTTGATTTTGATTAATTTTGATTAATTTTGATTAATTAAATTTTGCTTAATTTAAAATAATTTTGCTAATTTAAAATAATTTTGATAATTTAAAATAATTTTGATTAATTTAATTTTGATTAATTTAATTTTGATTAATTTGTATTAATTTAATTTTGATTAATTTGTATTAATTTAATTTTGATTAATTTAATTTAATTTTGATTAATTTAATTTAATTTTGATGAATTTAATTTTGATGAATTTAATTTTGATGAATTTAATTTAATTTAATTTAATAACGTAATTCAAATTCAATTCAATTTAATTCACTGTAAAAATGTCCATGATACATAAAGGCCCAGTTTTAAAGACCACACAATCAATGCCCCTGCACACAAGCCACACCTCAAACTACCAATATTGACTGAATAATTGCCCTAAACAAACTCGACTACAGTTGTTCAACGTCGCATGTTCCAGCACAAACTGCTGTCATTCCGGAGGCTTTTCAATGCATGGCTAGTTAATGTTTAGCCACAAGAAAATATGTAATTGCAGACTTCCCGCTAATAAACTGTTCCAGACCAAAATCCTCCTGTAACATTATTATTATCTTTAGTCTTGAGGGATCTCGGTTAGATAATCTCGGCCTTCCTCACTTACACACACACACACACACACACACACACACACACACACTATTTGCATGCATCTTGAAATAGACAGATGACAACTATAAAAAATAAAAATAAAAAGTTGGCCAGTCATGAGATGAAGTCACCGACCACGGTCTACATAAGTGGAACTGCAACTGTGGCATTGAGTTAAAATCTATTTTTAAAAAAAATGCAAATGTTTGTCACCATGATGCAGTATATGAAACCACATAGCATGGCGGGAGACAACTGATTAGCTTAGCAGAAATCCTTAAAATAGCGTAAAATGCGTCCGATCCCAAAGTCAGGAAGGAGGTGGAATCAGGAACTTTCTCCTGCTCTCTCTCGCTGTGGGAAAAAAAAGTAAAGATACGGGCATACGGGCATCCAACCAAAAAAAAAAAAAAAAAAGAGGGGCCACTGGCTGCCTCGCCACCCTCAGCTCCGCCCCCTTCCTCCGTGAGCTGGGAGGCGGTCAAGAAGTGTGTGTATAAAGAGGAGCTCTCATTGAAACCCAACAGAGTGGGGACTTTTTGCATTGTCTTGCCTCTCGCATCAAACTCCCCTTCTCCCTGCGTCTCCCGTCTCCTTTCTCCCGGGGACAAAGAATGTCCTGAATGCCTGGCTTCCTCCTGCAGTGTCAAATAACTGCAGGATAGGTAGGTGCATGGAGAACCGGGCGTCCGAGGAGAGTCACATGGTGGTTGCAGACTTCATAATAAGAGTCCAGCATCAACACCAGGGTTTCTTTTGCTAACACAGTACATTGCTTTATAAATTTGATGAAGCTCTAAGTTGCACGGTGGTCGAGTGGTTAGCGCGCAGACCAAGGTTCAATAGGTTCACCCTCGGCCATGTCTGTGTGGAGTTTGAATGTTCTCCCCGTGCATGTGTGGGTTTTCTCCGGGTACTCCGGTTTCCTCCCACATGCCAAAAACATGCTAGGTTAGTTAGCGACTCCAAATTGTCCATAGGTATGAATGGTTGTTTGTCTATATGTGCCCTGTGATTGGCTGGCGACCAGTCCAGGGTGTACCCCGCCTCTCGCCCGAAGAGAGCACCCCCACAACAGTATCACTCAGATACTGTGAACATCCAGCAGCAACACAACATTTTGGCATGACTACTATTTTGATGAAAAATATACTGAACCAGGGCTGCACAGCGGCCGGGTGGTTAGCATACAGACCTCACAGCTAGGAGACCAGGGTTCAATTCCACCCTCGGCCATCTCCGTGTGGAGTTTGCATGTTCTCCCCGTGCATGCATGGGTTTTCTCCGGTTTCCTCCCACATTCCAAAAACATGCTAGGTTAATTAGCGACACCAAATTGTCCATAGGTATGAATGTGAGTGTGAATGGTTGTTTGTCTTTATGTGCCTTGTGATTGGCTGGCGACCAGTCCAGGGTGTACCCCGCCTCTCGCCTGAAGACAACTGGGATAGGCTCCAGCACCCGCCACAACAGTATCACTCAGATACTGTGAACATCCAGCAGCAACACAACATTTTGGCATGACTACTATTTTGATGAAAAATATACTGAACCAGGGCTGCACATTCCATACCCCGCCTCTTGCCTGAAGACAGCCGGGATAGGCTCCAGCACCCCCGTGACCCTTGTGAGGAGTAATAATAATAATAATAAAAAAATCTTGACAGCTTCAAATTTGTTTGGTATTCCTGGCTATTCTTCAATCTGCTATATATTCTGATTCAGGACTTCTTGTTCCGGCCAAGTTTGAAAACCTTTAAGATGGTGGAATGCCTTTTCCAGCAGGTCTTCCAAAAAGTATAGTTTTAAAACACAAGTATTTATAAAGACACATGGCGGCCCTAATAGTACAGCCAGTGTGACGCTAATTGCAGCAGCCCTTTGGAAATAGTCAAGAACCAAAAACGACGACCACATTATACTGTCATCTTTTGGCACATCAAAAGCTAATGACGACCATCCATCCATCAAACTGACTGACTCTCTTAAAAGAGGTAAGACAATGTATGACTTCACTCTTCATCCATTGACCACAACTCTAAAGACGCTCCTTGACTCCATTGGGAAAAGTTTGCCGTTCATTTCGCTCTGCGATCAAACCATATGGTACTATATACATCAAACCTGGAGGGAAAATAATATATATATATGTAATCGGAAAACAGATGGAGTTTGGAATTCATTTGTAGGCATGACGCTAATCTACGTTTTCCGCTTCATGCAAGCCAACAGAATTCAAATTGAAACCACAACAACAACAAAATGAACCTTGAATAATCTACGGACTTGATGAACTTCCTGGAGAGTCCAAAACACGTACAGTTCGGATGAAAACAAACCTTCAAGCAGTTTTTCATGTATGAAGTATGGAAAATGAAAATCCAATTCATGGATTCTAGACGCCCCAAAACACATTTTACAGAATAATTCTCATTTTACATGCAAAAAAAAAAGAGAAATAAACACATTTGGCCCGCGGGCCGCGTGTTTGAGACCCCTGATTTACAACATATTGTGCAACTGCAGGGTCTTGAGATACATGCTAACTCGCAAACTAGAGAGCTAGCGACCTAAGTGGTAGCCTTCCAAGTTATTTCCTTCAAAATTAAATAGCCAAAAACTTACCACTTCCACACGGCTAGGGAGGATAACTATTAACAGTTATTTAACCTTTAACATGAACATTAATCAAACGTAATCATTTTTTCTGGGTACATGATACCATACAGCATCCATATCAAACTTGCGCGGGCCGCACTAACATTAAACTTTCATATCAAGACGGGGGCCTCAAACTAGTGTGGGCCAAATTTGAGACCCCTGATTTATAACATATTGTGCATCTGCAGGGTCTTGAGACACATGCTAACTCACAAACTAGAGAGCTAGCGACCTAAACGGTAGCCTTCCAAGTTATTTCCTTTAAACTTAAATAGCCAAAAACTTACCACTTCCACACTGATAGGGAGGATAACTATTAACAGTTATTTAACCTTTATCATGAACATTAATCAAACGTAATCATTTTTTCTGGGTACATGATACCATACAGCATCCATATCAAACTTGCGCGGGCCGCACTAACATTAAACTTTCATATCAAGGCGGGGGCCTCAAACTAGTGTCCTGCGGGCCACATTTGGCCCGCGGGCCGCGTGTTTGAGACCCCTGTTCTAGAGACTCTGATGTAAAAGCACGTATTGTTCTTCTCAACAGGTCCCTCAGCTTGTATCAAAATGGACAAAAATTAAGTGATTTGATTTTTTTTGCGCTTTGACGCGGGATTGAGTCACTCGGGGGGCCGGTGCGGTTTCATCCCGTCAGTCACAGTCTACAAGGAGAGCACAGTAGCACCTTTGCACGCTGGCCCGGCCGCCTGTCAGCAGCCACATTAAGCCATTACACCAGCGTGCAAAACTGCCCTCGTGGCCGCCGCACACCGACATACATCCGCAGCATAATTACCCCCTCCACTTCATACCCATCTCCCCTGGCAACTCCAATCACAGCGGCCAAATAGCGAGGGGGGGGGGGGGGGGGGGGGCTAATTCATTACGTTTGTCGGAGGGAAGTCGGCCGCTTGTAATGACACCAATTGCGCTGACCTAAACGCTGTAATCGGACCTCTCGGTACGCCGGCGAGGAAATGGCTGCAATTGAGGCTCTTCCACTTCCTAGCAAACCCAGGCCCCGCCATCTAAAAGGGGGAAACGCTTCGCATTACCTGCGTCCCGCAGCTTGAAACGCTGCCTAATGAAGGCAAAATTGTACAAATTAAAGCCGACTGCGAGGGGGAGCCAACAAACAGAAAAGTAGAAGCATGTGTGCCAAATGGGTTTTCTCGTTAATTTGCTCGGCTAGATTAGAGTTAGACCGGAATCTAGCCTGGCTGTGCAATCAGGAAAGACCAGAGGGGAAACAAACACAGGCTGCTTGTTTGGTCCCAGGGAGGGGAAGGTGGTGCAGGGTCGGGTCGGGGAGGCGAGGGGAGGGTTGGAATTCTCCTTCTAAGAGCCGAGTCCAATATTTAACACCAAACTGCCAGGGTTGTTTCGCAAGCAAGGCTGACCCGGGGCAGATAATATTAGAAAAGACTTTTAATGATGTGTTATACGCTGCTGGGTTGCCAGATTTGGGGGGAAGGGGGGGTGCGCCGAACTGGCCAACACCGGCTGTGGAAGAAAGTTGGTGAATGTTTTCAAAAACGTACACCGTGATATGAGGCGCTCCATGAGGCGCTCCATGAGGCGCTCCATGAGGCGCTCCATGAGGCGCTCCATGAGGCGCTCCTTTGGACTCCATGTCAACATATTTGCATTCCGTGCCACGTCGGACCAAAAACCCTCCGTGTGTCGGTCCTTGTTTTCAAAAACGTACACCGTGATATGAGGCGCTCCATGAGGCGCTCCTTGTCAACATATTTGCATTTCGTGCCACGTCAGACCAAAAACCTCCGTGTGTCGGTCCTTGTTTTCAAAAACGTACACCGTGATACGAGGCGCTCCACGAGGCGCTCCACGAGGCGCTCCACGAGGCGCTCCACGAGGCGCTCCACGAGGCGCTCCACGAGGCGCTCCACGAGGCGCTCCTTGTCAACATATTTGCATTTCGTGCCACGTCGGACCAAAAACCCTCCGTGTGTCGGTCCTTGTTTTCAAAAACGTACACCGTGATATGAGGCGCTCCATGAGGCGCTCCATGAGGCGCTCCATGAGGCGCTCCATGAGGCGCTCCATGAGGCGCTCCATGAGGCGCTCCATGAGGCGCTCCATGAGGCGCTCCATGAGGCGCTCCATGAGGCGCTCCATGAGGCGCTCCATGAGGCGCTCCTTTGGACTCCATGTCAACATATTTGCACGTCGTGCCACGTCGGACCAAAAACCATTCGTGTGTCGGTCCTTGTTTTCAAAAACGTACACCGTGATATGAGGCGCTCCATGAGGCGCTCCTTTGGACTCCATGTCAACATATTTGCATTTCGTGCCACGTCGGACCAAAACCCCCTCCGTGTGTCGGTCCTCGGCGAACCCTTCAACCTCGACTTCGCTTGAAAAGAGCACCACTGATGTTAACCTGCATCTGCACACACTAAATACACAACTCGGCCCGGCAGCTGCGCTTGAGCCCCACCCACGGCATTACCTCAACGCGCTCGACAAAGCACAGGTTGGTCCCATTACAGCGCTGGATGGCGTCCACGCTGCTATTGGTTGGCGTGGAATAAAAGCAAGAGGCTGTGTGCGTGTTTTAAAGCCTACCTTCGGGATGAGGTAGGGGGGATGCAGGCGCGCCAGTTGGTCAGGAGATAATGTTATCTGGCTGCTCTTCAGTCAGCCACGACCGGTTCAAGGGGGCTCTGCGGGGCCAAGTAAGCGTTCCGACGAGCAGCTGGAGACCAGGAGGGTTCCTACTTGGACCCTTTTTACCCCCCCAAAAGATGCTTTATCATGTCAGAGAAAGTGCATTCTTTGTTTTACTGGTGGTCACTTGGAGACTACATGCAGGTATAAGACAATAACAATTCTCTTATGCTGGTATTCAATGACGAGGAACATGTCCATACAAATACTGATAAATTAAAAAAAGGCATATTTTTCTTCATGTTTTGCATTTCTAAGCATATGTTTTTGCATAGGTTTTTCTCCCACTGCCACTGCCCACTGTCAAGTCTGCCACAAATAGATTGCAGTCCTGTGGGAAACTAACAATGTAACTTAAACATTGCCAATAGGCCATTTTTTTATTTTTTTTAACATGTATTTCATATGTAATTTCCTAAACAAAATTGTTCATTTTTAAATAATAATTTTAATAATATTTAAATAATTTATTTATTTTATTATATTATTGACAAAGATAGCCATAATGGTTTATGGTGGTGACAATTTATGGAGAGAAATTTGTGTATTTTTATACAATCAAATGGGCCAATAGGCCATTTTTTAAATGATTTTTATATTTATTTTATATATAATTTCCTAAACAAAATTGTTCATTTTGAAATAATTAGAATAATATTTAATAATTAATTTATTTTATTATATTATTGACAAAGATAGTTATAATGGTTTATGATGGTGACGATTTATGGAGAGAAATGTGTGTATTTTTATTCAATCAAATAGGCCAATAGGCCATTTTTTAATGTTTGTTAATTTCCTAAACAAAATTGTTCATTTTAAATAATAATTTTAATATTTTATAATTAATTTATTTTATTATATTATTGACAAAGATAGTTATAATGGTTTATGATGATGACGATTTATGGAGAGAAATTTGTGTATTTTTATACAATCAAATAGGCCGATAGGCCATTTTTTATGTTTTTTATATGTATTTTATATGTAATTTCTTTAAAAAAAATTGTTCATTTTTAAATAATAATTTTAATAATATTTAATAATTTATTTATTTTATTATATTAGACAAAGATAGTCATAATGGTTTATTATGGTGACGATTTATGGAGAGAAATTTGTGTATTTTTATACAATCAAACAAATAAAGTAAAAAAATTATACATTTTTTAAAGGTTTGCAAACATTTGCATTTCAAAAAAGTTAGATTTGTAAACAAAAGCAGAATTTCTCTCATTTTGGGAATTTTTTTTTTTTTAATTTGTTTTGCTTTCCAATCCTATTTTTATTTGATAGTTTGACCTGAGAACTGAATTGTGTATTATCCCCTATATAAATAATTATCCATAATAATGATAATATTTCAGACTTAAAGCAAGCATGGTATGATTATGGGATGGCCAATCAGTGGATGCCTGAAATGTCATACTGCAATCTGAGAAATGGGTCAGAAAAAAAGCCCGAAGAGGCCGGCAGCCACTTTTAGCCCGCTTCAAGTCCCGTCACGTAAACAATGGCACTTCATGGGGAGAGGCTCGTCTTCCTTCCTGCCTCGCTTCCTGTCCATCGTTCTGCCTGACTTGGCAAACTCAATGCTTGCACCCCCCCCCCCCCCACACCCCCCCCCCTCCACTCACACACACACACACACACACTCCCATTCAGACCTCCCTCCCTCTTGAATCTGACAGCGAGGAGAGGAAGAGAAGAGGACAAAAGGAGAAATGATAAATGACTACAAAGCTACATGATTCCAGTGTGGAAGTGGAACACACCGAGTCAACAAGCGGGGCCCTTTTGACATGTAGATGGCGCCGATGGGTGGCGGCGGAGGTGGGCCTGAAGGTTGTGAATGTTCCGTTTGGCACCTACAGTGCACTCAACTTTTAACCCCCGCCCACGACCTCCACGTCCCTTTCTCATGCGAGCCCCTATGTGAGCAGATTGATGATAGCGCTGCACTTCCTCCTCGGGGAGCGCGACCTTTGCTGGAAGAATGGCTGACCGTTGATTAGCCTGAGTCATTACCATTCAAGGCGAGTGCTCGTTATGCGACCTTTTCATGATGAAACGCTGAATCACAATGTCAGCCGAAATAGGCTAATGGTTTACTTCATTTGGTACACGCTTAAAGCTATATCACATGTAACAGTACACGCAAAAACACATGTGCAATAAGTCAATTGTACATTTTTTTATAACATTATAAAACAGCATCACAAATAATGTTAATCATTTTACTGCCTGACAATTATTATTAATTGTAGTATTATATTTTACCTTTATATCTATATATCATTGAAAATATATTACTATTACTGCTGCATTATGCATTTTATTCCTGCACAAAACACAATAATCATGTTCAAATAATCATGTTGCATGATTATATTATTATTATTATTAACCAACTATTATTTATTTAATAATTTTATTAAATTATAGTGATTGATCATATTAAAATATTGAATTATTTTGAATTTACATACAGCATTTCATCACTTTTTCATTATAATCATTTGAAATGAATGCATGGACAGTTGGACAAATTTATATTTATATCTATATATCATTGAAAATATATTACTATTATGAGCAGAGAAAATGTGCTTTATTATGCATTTTTTCTGCACAAAACACAATAATCATGTTCATCAAATAATTATGTTGTATGATTATATTGTTATTATTATTTACCAACTATTATTTACTTACTAATTATATTAAATTATAGTAATTGATGATATTAAAATATTGAATATTTTGAATTTACATACAGCATTTCATCACTTTTTCAGTATAATCATTTGAAATAAATGGATGGACAATTGGACAAATTTATATTAATATTTTGTTTTTTTTTGCATCTCCCGTGCGGCAATATGATACTATAATAAAACAAAATGTGTACACAAAACACAATAATAAATAAAATAAACACAATAATAAAATAAATACAATTAAATGTTTAAAAAAAGATTAAACATCCCATTAACTATGAAATATAATCATAATATAATTCTGAAATTATTTTACTGCACAACTTTTTGTGCCACAATTCACCATAGCTGAAAAGAATTGAGTAGAAGCAGAGCTTATTTCAGGAGGTACATGATTCTTTGACCTATTCGGTGAGCACACGGGCCACCTGTTGGAGACCCCCTGATTGTGACACATTCCATGACCTGCCATTCAACTTTTAAGGAGGTTGTAAACTGTCGAGCTAACTTCCTGAGGAATACAAGCTAGTCTTTTCAAATCACGTTTATGGAGGTAATTAGCTCAAAAGGAAGAACATCAACTCACCTGACCAGGTGGCCATGTTTTACTGCGACTTGAATGTGGAACTATGACGCAATCCGAAGCTTAGTTGATGTCTCCAATCTAGAATGAGGACACAATGATTATTTCAGTCTTAGTTAACAACACAAAAAGTATATTTTCATGTTATTTCCAATAATAGAAGTACTTAGCGTTAGCATGGCGGTGGTAGTAGTCACAAGTTGTGTGTGCGGATGTGGGGGTGGGGCGATATAAGCGGTTTAACAACATAAATAAATGCAATAATATACTTACACAATCGTTAATAAATACAACCGATTAATAGTTTCAGCTTTGAAGAGCAAAACGTCCTGATTTTGGCATCTTTGCACGATCACCAGGTGCCTCCAATCAATTGCTGCTCTTCTTCGTTCGCTATGCGGTTCATTGACTCAGTAGCGCCCCCTAAAGGACGAGAGGCACACTGCTGCTCCAATACAATACAATACAGTACATTGTTAACTGTTTATTATGGTACTGCATTAAGGAATCTTGACAAAAAAAACATGATACCATCTTTTTACTGTCTTACACACATATTATACTTCAGTAAAGTACTAGTACAAAAGTTGGTTTTTTTTTTTAACTGGTGGGTTAGGGGATTTTTTTCACTGCAGACATGGAGTCAACCTTGAATGTTTCTTTTAAAGCTGCACCTGTATCGCACGCAGGGAGGAAGTGTGGAAGCTTGATGTGGGCGATGTGGACTCCACCCTCCCTCCCCAGGAAAAGGAAAAAAAATTAGGGTGTCTTTGTTGTCTACTGTGGGTCCATTTCATATTTATATATAAAGACTTCTAAAGAAGACACAATGACCTTGGCGCAACGTGTCTGATGTTCCTGTAAAAGGCCAATCGAGCGTTTGATTGCGGCCAAACACGGACACGCTTATGAGTATGCGTCTCTGGACTTTCCTCGTAAAAGACGAGGCGCTCGCTCGCTCGCTCGCAGACAGCTGCTTTCACTTTTTTTTTCTTGCTTTGCTTCTCTGGCGCGCTCGCACTTTCCTTTGTTGGAACAAAGTGTTCCTCTTTTGATGCATCCTGAGTAATGGCGTGAGATTTGCAAGGGGGAAAAGGCAACGTGTTCCTTTCAAGTTCTTCACACGGGCCTCCGCAGATGGACGCCTGGACCGCATGTAGCAACAGCAACGGCTACTTTGCGATTTCGTACGAGTATACGTATATAACTTATCATGAGCGGACTTAAAACAGCTGATTGGATGGAGCTGTCATGTGCATATTATGTCAACATCTCCACTTCCTGGACAATTGCTACTGTCTAATGCATAAAATAAATTAATTTTGAATGTAAAATAATTGATTAAATTTTTCATTACTTAAACATATATGAAATATTTTCATAAATAATGTAATCGAAACTATTGCTAAATCATTATAATAGTAAAGTAGTAGCAGGAGGAAGAGTAGTGGTATTATAATTATTGAGATGATTATTATGTTTATTATTATTATTATCAGCAGTAATTGTAGTTGTCATCACCAGTGGAAATATTCAGCATAAAATGCTAATTTGTAAATACAATTATTAATTATATTGTGCCTGAATTAAAATATTTAATAATTACAATAATTAAAACAATTAAAATAATTAATTAAAATAATTACAATAATTACAATAATTAAAATACAATCAGAAATAATGTAATTGTAATCTCAACATTTATTTATTTAATTAACTATTGTTAAACAATTATGTTGCATGATTATATTATTATTGTTATTTACTAACTATTATTTACTTACTAATTATATTAAATTATACTGATTGATCATATTAAAATATTGAATTATATTGAACACACACATGAAATATTATCATAAATAATGTAACTGAAACTATTGCTAAATCATTATAATAGTAAAGTAGAAGGAGGAGGAAGAGTAGTGGTATTATAATTATTGGGATGATTATTATGTTTATTATGCTTATTTTTAGTAATTAGTAATAGTAATTGTAGTTGTCATCATCAGTGGAAATATTCTGCATAAAATTTTAATTCATATATAAAATTATTAATTATATTGTGCCTAAATTAAAATATTTAATAATTAAATAATTAAAATATAATCAGAAATAATGTAATTGGAATCTCAATATTTATTTATTTCATTAACTATTGTTAAACAATTATGTTGCATGATTATATTATTATTATTATTTACTTACTAATTATATTAAATTATAGTGATTGATCATATTAAAATATTGAATTATATTTTAAATAATTTTTATAATTTTCATCACTTTTTCAGTATAATCATTTGAAATGAAGGGATAGACAATTGGACAAATTTATATTTATTTTTGTTTTTTTGCATCTCCTATGCAGCAATACAATGTAACTGGTCTAAAGAGATGATACATATCCTATAATAAGACAAAATATGTCAGCAGAGTAAGAAATGTGTGATTGACAGGTTGCTTTTGTAGGGAGGGGATGTGGTCTATAGAGTCAAGCTGTGCTGTGTTATGGAAAGGCGTTCTTTAATAACACTACTCTCACAGGGAGTGAGGCGGACTGTAAGGTCCAATTTAACCCCCCCCCCCCCCCCCCCCCAACCCACCTCAGACCCTTTCTTTGCTATGTTGCAGGTTGCATTGGAAAATGACATTCCAACAAATCCAGATGCATTCGGAATGATGAAAAATCTGACGGGGTTTCTTTTTAAGTGCGGTCATTTTCCTATCTGCTTCATGATACAACTTCAAAGATCTGAAAGAGAAGATGAGTTGTGGTGAGGTGGGGGGGGGGGATTGGTGGGTGGGGTGGGGGGGGGGGCATCCAGTGTTCCAATCCTGTAATTCCTTGACACATTTCTAGAAGCCCGTGCTTGAGCGTAAGCCTAAAACCAACAACAGATAAGCTCCTCTGTGTCCCTTTGCTTTCATCTGGAGGGTGTGGAGGTGCTGGTGGTGGGGGGTGGGGGGGGGGGGGGGGAGGTAAGCTTCCTGTTCTCGACCCCCCCGCCCCCCCTCCACTCCTGCTCTGGATTTAGAGACCCTGGAGGTACAACTAAGCAGATACAACTTCCAAACCCCCTTCAAACCAGTTTCTGTAAAGATCCACAAAGATCCTTTACGATATGAAAAAGTACGAGTGAGTGTCTGTACGCTCTTTCCTGGTCCAAATCGACTTGATCAATGCATGCAGGGTAACAGAAGTCGCAGTGACATGAGGTCACCTCCTTTATGGAGGTAATCAGAGTGTCCTTCCTGTCTATTTTTCCCCTTTTCACACAACCCACTCCCAACATGCAACAGGACACCGGGGGTTTTGTTCCGCCTTTAAAGCTCCACAAGGCAACGACACAAACAAACTAGACGGCAGCACAGGACGCAGGACGCTGGAGGAAGGGGGGAAAAAAAAAAGCTTTAAAAAGTGTTTACGTAGCAATGTCGGAATACAAACATTCCGCGTGGAGATTCCACAAAGTTGTTTGGCAGGAGCGGTCGTAAATCTCTTTGAAGCAGCAGCAGCTTGTTATGATATTTAGCAAGGTCATGCAGGTCATCTCTACTTCGACGTCGAGCTACGCAAATATTTCCTTTTCTGTGTGCACTTTAGACAGTAGCTCCTTTCACACAGGCTGCAAAAGCTGCCATTTTCACAGCTTTTTCCCTTGCTGTCCTGTCATCAGTCCCGATATGGAACTGTTGGGAAGAAGTCAACCCGTTTTCTATCAATTTCCGGAAGTGGTTTTAGTGCTGTATAACCAAGGCTTGCCTTTAGACTGTAGCCCTTTTCACACAGCCTAAAATCTGGCCTTTTCACAGCTTTTTTCCCTTGCTGTCCTGTCATCAGTCCCGATATAGAACTGTTGGGAAGAAGTCAACCCGACAATTTTCTATCAATTTCCGGAAGTGGTTTTAGTGCAGTTTAACCGAGGCTTGCCTTTAGACTGTAGCCCTTTTCATACAGAATTAAATCTGGAATTTTCACAGCTTTTTCGTTTGCTGTCCTGTCTTCAGTCCCGATATGGAACTGTAGGGAAGAAGTCAACCCGGCAATTTTCTATCAATTTCCGGAAGTGGTTTTAGTGCAGTTTAACCGAGGCTTGCTTTTAGACTGTAGCCCTTTTCACACAGAATTGAATCTGGCATTTTCACAGCTTTTTCACTTGCTGTCCTGTCATCAGTCCCAATATGGAACTGTTGGGAAGAAGTCAACCCGGCAATTTATCAATTTCTGGAAGTGGTTTTAGTGCTGTATAACCCAGGCTTGCCTTTAGACTGTAGCCCTTTTCACACAGAATTAAATCTGGCATTTTCACAGCTTTTTCCCTTGCTGTTCTGTCATCAGTCCCGATATGGAACTGAAGGGAAGAAGTCAACCCGGCAATTTTCTATCAATTTCCAGAAGTGGTTTTAGTGCTATATAATCGAGGCTTGCCTTTAGACTGTAGTAGCCCTTTTCACACAGCCTAAAATCTGGCATTTCACAGCTTTTTCACTTGCTGTCCTGTCATCAGTCCCGATATGGGACTGTTGGGAAGAAGTCAACCTGGCAATTTTCTATCAATTTCCGGAGGTAGTTTTAGTGCTGTATAACCAAGGCTTGCCTTTAGACTGTAGCCCTTTTCACACAGAATTAAATCTGTCTTTTTCACAGCTTCTTCCCTTGCTGTCCTGTCATCAGTCCCGATATGGAACTGTTGGGAAAAAGTCAACCCGGCAATTTTCTATCAATTTCCGGAAGTGGTTTTAGTACTGTATAACCGGGGCTTGCCTTTAGACTGTAGCCCTTTTCATACAGAATTAAATCTGGAATTTTCACAGCTTTTTCCCTTGCTGTCTTGTCATTAGTCCCGATATGAAACTGAAGGGAAGAAGTCAACCCGGCAATTTTCTATCAATTTCCAGAAATGGTTTTAGTGCTGTATAACCGAGGCTTGCCTTAAGACTGTAGCCCTTTTCACACAACCTAAAATCTGGAATTTTCACAGCTTTTTCGTTTGCTGTCCTGTCATCAGTCCCGATATGGAACTGTTGGGAAGAAGTCAACCCGGCAATTTATCAATTTCTGGAAGTGGTTTTAGTGCTGTATAACCCAGGCTTGCCTTTAGACTGTAGCCCTTTTCACACAGAATTAAATCTGGCATTTTCACAGCTTTTTCCCTTGCTGTTCTGTCATCAGTCCCGATATGGAACTGAAGGGAAGAAGTCAACCCGGCAATTTTCTATCAATTTCCAGAAGTGGTTTTAGTGCTGTATAATCGAGGCTTGCCTTTAGACTGTAGCCCTTTTCACACAGAATTGAATCTGGCATTTTCACAGCTTTTTCCCTTGCTGTCGTGTCATCAGTCCCGATATGGAACTGTAGGGAAGAAGTCAACCCGGCAATTTTCTATCAATTTCCGGAAGTGGTTTTAGTGCAGTTTAACCGAGGCTTGCTTTTAGACTGTAGCCCTTTTCACAAAGAATTGAATCTGGCATTTTCACAGCTTTTTCCCTTGCTGTCCTGTCATCAGTCCTGATATGGAACTGTTGGGAAGAAGTCAACCCGGAAATTTTCTATCAATTTCCAGAGGGAGTTTTAGTACTGTATAACCGAGGCTTGCTTTTAAACTGTAGCCCTTTTCACACAGAATTAAATCTGGCATTTTCACAGTTTTTGCTGTCCTGTCTTCAGTCTCGATATGGAACTGTTGGGAAGAAGTCAACCCGGCAATTTTTCAGCAATATTTCATTGGTATTTTAGAGCTGTATTACAGATGAACTATTGCCCTTTTCACACAGCCTGGAAGAGCTAAAATTTTCCCAGCTTTTTTTCCCAGCCGAGTGGCTCCCCTGTCCCCCGAGTGGCTCACCAGGGGAAGAAGAAGTCAACCCAGAAATGTTCCTACAATTTTCTAAGGCAGTTTTAAAGCTGTGGTACAGGTAACAGTAACCCCTTTCACACAGTTTGTAAAAGCTGGTGCTTTTTCCCAGCTTTTTGTCCCATGTGGCTGTCCTGTTTCAATGGTAAATCGACATGTAATGAAGTGGGGAGAATTTTCCAGGAAATTTTCAACAGATTCTTGTTCTTAGACTGTAGTCCCTTTCACACAGCCTGTAAAAGCTGGTGCTATGGAACCAGCAACTTCCTGGCTTCAGAATTTTGAACAAAGAATATTCTAAATGCCTGAAATTTTAGCGAAAAATCTTGAATGGAAACAAGTTAGCATTATCATTAGCAACAGGGTCAAAATCAGTCGGATTCAAAGCCCAACAAAGGAACTAAAGATCTCAGGAAGATCTCCTGTCGGGCGACCACACAGCAGATTCAAAGGTCTGCTGATAAGGTGACAGATTAAAGACAATCGGGGGGGAGGTGTGGGGCCATCAGTCGACTTCTTTGGGGGGGGTCGAAGGGCGAGCAAAGCGTTAACTGTGCGGTTAACCATCATCGCTAGCTTGCGTTTTGGCAAGGGAGGGTTTGCAACTTCCACCCGGTGACTGATGAAAAAAAGAAAGTCCCATATGAACCCCCACCCCACACACACACCGCCCCACCCCGTCGCCCCCCAGCCGGGAAGAGCCGGACGGAACTAAAGCCCCCCATTGTTGTCCCCTCATACAGGATCACCAGACCCGGCAGTGGGAGAGGGATGTAAAGGGGGGAGAAAAGATGGCGATGCGGGGGGTGGGGGGGAGGGGGCCTGGTTTGGTGTGTATGGGAGGAGGGTGGGTGGAGAGGGGGGGGCATCCCGCCCGCTCAAACAAATGGTGTGATAGGACTTGGCCCTATCTAATCAAGGGCAGGAGGTCACTTCCGAACAACTGGGCAATAAAAGATTATTTCCAGCCTCACAACAGAGGAGCCGTTGGCCGGGGGTTGGGAGGGGGGGGCAAGAGGAGTAGAGGAAGGAATGGAGGGTGGGGGTGGTAGTGGGGGGGGGCTGTCTGTGAGGGGAGGAAGTGAATTGAAAAAAGCCAGCAGACGGGAACCATCTGTCTGGATGCAAAGTCTAATCTCAGGGAAAAAAGAAGCAAAGAGGGAGGGGGACAAAAGAGAGAGGGGGGGGGTGGGGGCGGTTTGGGAATAAAATCCTCCTTCTTCCTCACAAACAAATCCATCCTAACTGTCGTCCCTACCTGTGTGTTTGTTTTCCATTGCTCGAAGATATCAAAGGGAAAAGCGGAACAAAAGTGGTTGTAGGGGGCCTGGAATGCCGCAAACACACACACCTAAACCCCCCAGCCCCCGAGGGGCCGTGGAAACAGGAACAAGGACGTGATCTTGTCAGTTAGGCCCTGAAGGATACTTGCCTTACAATGCCTTACGTTTCCTACGGAATGCTATAATTGTGTTCTTTACAAAAAGTACGGTAAGAAAACATAATGCAAGATCATCATCCTGAACAAATCAAAGATTTTGAGGAAGTCAAGGATATGTCACTTTTCTACCAATGATTTGTGTCCTTCCCAATCGGAAACTATACATGAATACATGGATGGATAGATGGATGTACAGGTGAACAGATAGATTGATACATAGATAATAGACAGATGGATGAACGGACGGCTTGGTCTGGACGGTTGGACAGACAAATGGTGGATGGATAGATAAATTGATAGATGGACAGATAGATAGCTATATAAGATCATAGCTAGACCATAGATAGATAGATAGATGGATGGATGGATGGAAGGACAGACAGATAGACAGCCGAACAGATCGACAGCGTGGTCTGGATAAATGGACGGATGGACGGACCAATAGATAGCTCGATAGATAACTAGATAGGCAGATGAACAGACGGATGGACGAAGGAGTGAACAGATAGCCAGATCAATTGATAATAGGCAAAAAGACAAACGGACAGACATAGCTCGGTCTGGAAGGTTGGACAGACGAATGGTGGATGGATAGATAGATTCACTGATAGATAGCTATATAAGATCATAGCTAGACCACAGATAGATAGATGGATGGAAGGATGGAAGGACGACCAGATAGACAGCCGAACAGATAGACAGCTTGGTCCGGATAAATGGACGGATGGACGGACCAATAGATAGATAACTAGATAGGCAGATGAACAGACGGATGGACGGAGGAGTGAACAGATAGCTAGATCAATAAATAATAGGCAAAAAGACAAACGGACAGACATAGACATACGTATAAATAGCTCGATCTGGACGGTTGGACGGACAAATGGTGGATGGATCGATAGATTGATAGATGGACCGATAGATAGCTATATAGGATCATGGCTAGACCACAGATAGATAGATGGATGGAAGGATGGAAGGACGACCAGATAGACAGCCGAACAGATAGACAGCTTGGTCCGGATAAATGGACGGATGGACGGACCAATAGATAGATAACTAGATAGGCAGATGAACAGACGGATGGACAAAGGAGTGAACAGATAGCTAGATCAATAAATAATAGGCAAAAGGACAAACGGACAGACATACGTATATATAGCTCGGTCTGGACGGTTGGACAGACAAATGGTGGATGGATAGATAGATTGATAGATGGACTGATAGATAGCTATATAAGATCATGGCTAGCCCACAGATAGATGGATGGATGGAAGGATGACCAGATAGACAGCCGAACAGAAAGAGAGCTTGGTCTGGATAAATGGACGGATGGACGGACCAATAGATAGATAACTAGATAGGCGGATGGACGGAGGAGTGAACAGATAGCTAGATCAATAGATAATAGGCAAAAAGACAAGCGGACAGACATACGTATAAATAGCTCGATCTGGACGGTTGGACAGACAAATGGTGGATGGATAGATAGATTGATAGATGGACAGATAGATAGCTATATAAGATCATAGCTAGACCACAGATAGATGGATGGATGAATGGATGGAAGGACGGACAGATAGACAGCCGAACAGATCGACAGCTTGGTCTGGATAAATGGACGGGCCAATAGATAGATAACTAGATAGGCGGATGGATGGAGGAGTGAACAGATAGCTAGATCAATAAATAATAGGCAAAAGGACAAACAGACAGAAATATATATAGCTCGGTCTGGACGGTTGGACAGACAAATGGTGGATGGATAGATAGATTGATAGATGGACAGATAGATAGCTATATAAGATCATGGCTAGACCACAGATAGATAGATGGATGGATGGATAGAAGGACGGACAGATAGACAGCCGAACAGATAGACAGCTTGGTCCGGATAAATGGACGGATGGACGGACCAATAGATAGCTCGATAGATAACTAGATAGGCAGATGAACAGACGGATGGACGAAGGAGTGAACAGATAGCTAGATCAATAAATAATAGGCAAAAGGACAAACATATATATATAGTTCGGTCTGGACGAATGGTGGATGGATCGATCAATAGACAGACGGATTGATTGATCAGTGAGCTTGACAAATCTTTGACGTGAGGCATCACGTATTGATGAGGTCATGGTACTGATTAAACAGGAGTCTTTGATCAATCAAGAGGAAATTTCCCAATTAATGATCAATAGGGTCTTTTTGTGACGATTGAAAAAGACCTGCACCTTCATCCAAGTGGCCTTTGTCCAAATAAAAGCAGACAAAGAGACAGGAAGTAGTAAAAGAATGCGCTATCAAGGCTGCATAGACACATGGTGACTTTAAAGTTCTGACACTACAAAAAAAAAAAGAACCTCAATAAAACACCTCCATCTTGGATAGTCCTCGTTTACACACCTCCATCTTGAATAGACCTCGACACCTGACAAAACACAGCCTGGTCCTTTATGGCTCCCCGGTACAAACCACGGTGCTCAGTGACAATCCAAACAGGAAGCAGACAGTTGTGGCCTTGCAGTTTATACGACGACTACTACTAGTTTTATACGACTGCCGCCACTACCACAAGAAACCAAGCCCAAACCGTGCATAATTCGGTAAAAAGGGTCCAAACTTAAGAACGACGAATATTGCGAAGGAAAACGTTATAAATACTGTACATAGTACTGTATGTAACCTATTCCTACAAAACTGTATATGTTCACTGTTGGCTAGAATATTTACTTAGAAAAAAAAACAACAAAAACTATGTGGCTTTCTCTCGTGTTCCAAGTGCCTCGTTAATTTAAAATAACAAAATGTTTATAAGAACTAACATTTCGTACAGAATCCTGATAAATGGCGGGTCTTGCCAAGCCTTGGTTTTGTTTAATTAAGTTTAATTACTACTCAAATCTGATGTACTGATCAACAAAAATTCTACATTTTGTTTTACATTTCTTGTACTTTTTCATTATCATTTATTTGTATGTATTGTATATATATACACACAATTTTTTGTATTTGTTTTTACACGGTATTTATAAATTTTGTTATTTTTATAATTGTTCAACATTGCATTTTATGGCATTTTTTTATTTATTGGATTTGTTTTTATACAGCATTTATCTATTTTTGTATTGTTATATTTTGCTTTTATTTAGCATTTCTACATAATGTTTTTAACATGTTTGATGTACTGATCAACATAAATTCTACATTTTGTTTTACATTTCTTGGACTTTTTCATTATCATTTATTTGTATATATTGTATATATATACACACACTATAATTTTTTGTATTTGTTTTTACATGGTATTTATACATTTTTTGTATTTTTATAATTGTTCAACATTGCATTTTATGGCATTTTTTTATTTATCATTTTTTATTTATTTGATTTGTTTTTATACAGTATTTATCTATTTTTGTATTGTTATATTTTGCTTTTATATAGCATTTCTATATAATGTTTTAACATGTTTTTTAAATAGCTTTTGTAGAGTATATACGTACACGCAATATATATACGTATATATATATATATACATTATATTAGAGTATATTTATATATTTGTTTCTCAAATAGCATTTCTATAGCATTGACAGCCTCCAAAGAAGTGCTGATTTACGATTATTTTGAAGTCGTTTTAAGGCCACGGAGGTGGAGTGGATGTTGGAAGTTTTTCCAAACACATCAAACGTTCTTGCAGCAGGTTTTCCAAAACCCAAACGTCTCGAGAGATCACTTCTTTTTTGAGCTTTCGCTCATGGTGTCGAGACTCCAGAACAGGCAGCGTTCCTTTCCAAAATCCCTCCACTTCCTCTGATTGCTTCTTTCTATTTATAATCCCTGAGTGGGGGGGGGGGGGGGGGGGGGGCGGTGGGGGCCTAATGAGAACCATATGAGGACTTGGGAGGAAAGCTGAAGCAGCACTGTGGAGGACGAGCGGGAGAGAACATTCTGCTCCACCGTGGTGCCCCGGCTCGGAAAAAGGACTGCCCCAGTAAGGACGTGCGGGTTGGAGGTTCCTCGGTGACTCACATGGTAGTCATGTGAGCGCCAAAACTCCAAATAGCATGACGTGGGCGTGTGGCGCTGCTAAATTTAACCTGAAACAAGTTGCAAAGGAGGGGGGGGGGGGGGGGGGAGTTGCGTTTTTATACCGGCGTATGACTTCATAATAACTGAGTCATGTTTCACTTTGCAGAGTCGCGTCAGTCACGATATGACGACTCGCACTGTGCAATTCCGCATGTAAAAAGTGCTTATTCAACAAAAAAAAATGCAGAAAATACGCAAAATTGTGTTGTGTGTTGAAGTGATGGCAAACTAAGGTCAAGGTCATAGCTGGAATGCTTCAGTATCATGTTAGCATAAAGCAATCAAATGCTATTTTAGCAACGTTCCAAAAATTTAAAGTGAGAGTGGAAACCTTGTCATCCGGAGGAGTCAATCTCGGCTCGAGTTGCATCTCTCTGAAAGACGACAGGAAATTGACAAGTCACTCATCCACTCTTAACCATTGAGGTCAACAAACGGCACATACCACTCTTCTCAGAAAAAATCCGGAATTTTCACAGCTTTTTCCCTTGCTGTCCTGTCATCAGTCCCGATATGGAACTGTTGGGAAGAAGTCAACCCGGCAAATTTCTATCAATTTCCGGAAGTGGTTTTAGTGCTGTATAACCAAGGCTTGCCTTTAGACTGTAGCCCTTTTCACACAGAATTAAATCTGGCATTTTCACAGCTTTTTCCCTTGTTGTCCTGTCATCAGTCCCGATATGGAACTGTTGGCAAGAAGTCAACCTGGCAATTTTCTATCAATTTCCGGAGGTAGTTTTAGTACTGTATAACCGAGCCTTGCCTTTAGACTGTAGCCCTTTTTACACAGAATTAAATCTGGCATTTTCACAGCTTTTTCCCTTGCTGTCCTGTCATCAGTCCCAATATGGAACTGTTGGGAAGAAGTCAACCCGGCAATTTTCTATCAATTTCCGGAAGTGGTTTTAGTGCTGTATAACTGTAGCTCTTTTCACACAGCCTAAAATCTGGTATTTCACAGCTTTTTCACTTGCTGTTCTGTCATCACACCTGATATGGAACGGTTGGGAAGAAGTCAACCCGGCAATTTTCAATCAATTTCCGGAAGTGGTTTTAAAACTGTATAACCGAGGCTTGCCTTTAGACTGTAGCCCTTTTCACACAGCCTAAAATCTGGCATTTTCACAGCTTTTTCCCTTGCTGTCCTGTCATCAGTCCCGATATGGAACTGTAGGGAAGAAATCAACCCGGCAATTTTTCAGCAATATTTCAGTGGTAGTTTTAGAGCTGTATTACAGATGAACTATTGCCCTTTTCACACAGCCTGGAAGAGCTAGAATTTTCCCAGCTTTTTTTTTCCCAGCCGAGCGGCTCCCCTGTCCCCGAGTGGCTCACCAGGGCAAGAAGAAGTCAACCCAGAAATGTTCCTGAAATTGACAAGTCACTCATCCACTCTTAACCATTGAGGTCAACAAACGGCACATACCACTCTTCTCAGAAAAGAGGGGAGGGTTTAAGTACAGAAGGCTTAATTAGTCTTGATGGTCCATTTAAGTGCTGACAAAGCAAAAATACGACAAAAGTCACCTGATGTTTCCTTGCTTACCTTCTTATTTGCCAACTAAAAGCAATTAAATGAATAAAAACACATTTTAGCAGGTTTTGTTTTGAGGACTTCCTGGTTAGTGTTGGTATTTCTAGCTGACCAACCAATTTTCAAAGCGATGACCTCATTGCCCGGGGGCCGGTTGGGTTGGGGGATGGGTGTCAGTTTAGGGTGGGGTGTCAACAGACCCAAGTGATAAATTCCCTGACAAAAAGAGGCGGACAAATGGGTGAGTGTTGCTTGGAAAAAAAAAAAAAAAAAAAGGAAGAAGGGGGCCGGGGGGGTGCACGGGGGGGTTGGGGTTACGCCATAAAAACCAAAGCATTGACGGCCGGCGTTTTATTATCTTTGAACAGGTGGCCCCCGCAGCCTCATAAGGGGACTTTGGGAGCATCCTGATCTGATTGCTCAAAAGGACGTAAAAGCATTTGAGCTACTTCCTGTGACAAACATGGCGGCTTGCTTGCTAGCTAGCAAAGACGCTAATGACCTTCATTGTCAAGGTGACTGTAGACTGTGACTTATATCACGGATCCCAGCTGGTAAAGCTCACACCCAGATGCCTTAAGAGCAGCGCCGGATTACAAGTTGACAGCTTTTAGCTCGATGGCTAGCGCTGCTAAAATACAAAGACAAGAAAAGCACAATTAAAGACACGACACAGCGCTTGTTTTTTTTTTCCATTCATTCATATATTTTCTGCATTAAAGTTAACATACTTTCTTTTGTGCCACCCTTTCTTTTTTTCACTAAGTATTTGATATTTTTGTTATATTCAGACATGAGTAAATTTAAGACTGTCTCTTGCAATAAATATCATAAAATAATAGAGCTTCACATAATAAATATATTTTTTACAACAAAACAACAAAAAAATGTTTTAAACAGACATTGTTTCCTTAAAAAAAAAAAAAAAAAGCCAGAATTCCTTTTATGGGTTTTGTGTTTGAGCTTACAATGTACACACAAGAAATGACATCAAGAAAACGGGAACAGATGAAGACTAAATGAGATGGATGTGCTTTTGTTAATGCAACATCGGCATAAAAAATGAAATAAAAATAAAAAAAAATAAAAAAAAGACACCTGCTGGCTATGAACGCCAGGTAACAGCTACATCAGCGCCCTCAAGGTGGTCCTTCACAGATTAGAAGACATGGAGAGGAGATATGGCAGCTGAGAAGCGAGGATGGATTGGGGGTTTTGGGTTTTTGGGGGTTATGGGGGGGCGGTTAAGGCAAACACTGGTGTGTAAAAACACGGTCCTGATCCAGAAGAAGAAAAGAATCGAGTGGTTACTCCTTTGCTTGGCTCCTTGTGGGGGCTTTGAAGAGGGAAGACGGGGTCGGAAGGAGGTGCTCGGAATGCTGGATAAACATTCTTAGTATTGTCATTATCGTCAGCGTAAAATCCACACAAGAAGGGAGGTGGTAGTGGGAAGAGGGGGGGGGGGCGATCAGGAGGGCTTCTCCTGGTTCTGTGGGGCCCAGCTCTCCAGTTTGCAATACACAGTGTTGGAGTTCTTGCAGCGGCAGCCCGGCCGGTTGACCCGGTCGTAGCAGCCCTGGCATGCCTTGAGGCAGCCCTTGACGGGCGGGTAGCACAGCAGGCAGGGGAAGAGTACCGACATTAATCCCATGCACAGGAAGCGCGAGCAGCAGTGCGAGTGCGACAGCGAGCAGGGGTGGTCGGCGCACGAGTCCCCCTCGTCGTCGTTGGAGCAGTGGTAGAAGATGCCCTTGACCAGGCACATGCAGGTGCCGTGTTCGAGCGCGCTCTCCGCCGAGCACAGGCACTGGCCGTTGCACGCCAGGCACGACGGCAGGGTCCTCGGCGCCGTGCATTCGCCGCATTTACACTTGCCGCAGCGCTCGCAGATGAACTGGTGCCCGGATGCGGGCGACACCTTAGAGGGGCTGGACGAGTCCGGTTTCCCTTTGAGAGGAGCCTGAGGGAAGTGGGGGAGCCCCTTGGGCTTGGGTTGAGTCCGCACGGGCCGTTGCGAGCTCAGTCTGCTGGGGGGCGAGCGTGCCAGGAGTCCCTGCTCGGAGGAGGCGCTGCTGTTGCTCCCTGAACTCGCAGCGCTCCCCGTGCTTGTGGAGCGGCTGAGGCCCGGCACCCGAGACCCGCTGTGATGCTGCCCCCCCACCACTCCAACATGGTGGTGGTGGTGGTGTCCCGACGGCCGGTGCTCATAATTGTTATTCACATTGACCAGCATGACCTCATGAGTCCTCTCCTGCTTTTCATGGGGCCGGGGCGGCATACGGGGCACCGGGGGCCGCCGCGCCACCGAGGGCCCTTCCGTGTACTCGTTACTGGAGCGGATGGCCTTGATTTGGTCCAGGGAGAGGATAGCGGCATGCTGGAACTCCCGCTCGTAATCCGACCTCCGGCGGCTCTCCAGGGAAGGCTGCTGGATCACCACTAATGAACCGCCGGGGCCATGTTGACTTTGGAGCTCCATCTGGGGGGATCACCACTTCCGACATTCACCGTGGACTTGGCATGCATCGGAAAACCTGCCATGGTGGGAGGGAGGGGGGGGGGGGCGAACAAAGAAGAAACAGTCAAGCACAACATTTCCAATATTCGTCATAGCAAAGACTTCCTTCCTGTCAGCCATACTTTTGATCCGCATCTTGAAAGTACTTTTTTTTTTTAAGTACTTTTCCCGTCCCAATACGCATGTCAAGTCCACTGAGGCCTACCAGCAAACACTTCCCCTTCCTCATTTGCATTTCTATGACTAGTTAACATTTAAATGCAGCCCCGCCACGAAATGAGGACACGACTAAATGAGCGGCCTCACTTAGTATTCTATGACTTACACCCCCCGAAAAGACGCTTTTCAGGGACCAGGAGCAAAAAACGAAGAAGAAAGTAAGAGCACATCATGTTTAAAAAACGTCAATGGGAGCATTTCACCGCATTTCCTGACTTTAAGGCAACTAGGTTTTCTATTTTGTAGCGTTTTACTCACAAATAAAGTTTTTTTTTTGCAGTTTTGCTGTCAATTCTAACAGTTTCCCTGTTGCGCAGTGGCGCTCAAATGCTAATCACTTTGCGCAGTAAAGTCTTACACGCAAATAGAAGAAAGTTATGAATGAAAACAAGCTCAGTGGGGGGAGGGGGGCACGGAAGACGCATGCACGCGTGGAACTTTATCAGCAAAAGCGACATTTAAAGACATTTGAAAGCGTTTTTAAACGCACACGGGAGCTTTAAATGTGCGTGGAAGTGCACAAAACTGCGTCAGATTGTCACCAATATGTAAAGAAAGTGCGAATAAGTGTAGGAAGGTGTTATTTACCTATAAGCAAGCGTCCATAGGCTCCAATCCATCAAGCAGGCAGTTTAGGAAAAGTCCATCCAAAATGGGAAACGCTGCAGCTGAACTCAGCCTGCTTAATCCCAAGTACGAATATCCGTTTCCTTAAAGTATTCCGACTTTATTCTCTTCTTTTCCTGTTTGCAAAGTTCATTGCTCCCGGTGGGAAAAAAAGACAGTAAATCCACAGTGTAACTCTGCACAAAAAAACCTAAAAAACACGCACTTTTTTTTTTAGCGTGGGAGAAGACAAACCAGAAGTAGGCCGAACTCTGACCAGGACGGAGCTTGGTACGAGTTCCGAATGGAGGACACTACAAAGTGTGTCGAAAGGCGAGCAAAGTGTGAGTGAAGCTAAAAGAGGCTGAAATCTCGGGGAGGTTCGGTCCGATGTCGGTGAGCTCCGTCGGGCTGGCTCCTGCTTGGCGGGGCTGCGGGGTGTGAATGAATGATGAGGGGGGGGCAGCAGTGTTTGCTGCCTTAGGCCACGCCCCCCTCGCAAAGGATACATTACATCCGCTCGTCATTCATTGGACGCATGAGAGCGGGCCCGCGTGCTCGCCCGCCGTGCGCGTGCTTAAGGTGGCGCGAGCGAACGTGCGCGGACTTCCGCTCTTGTGGCTTTGGTGAATAATGGCGTGACCCACCGTGACGTCAAACATGTTTTTTTTTTTAAGGAATCATTTTTGGTAAAAGACACTCACCTTGTACGCAAACAATAAACTCACACATTTATACTACATCTTCATAACATACTTTACATTATACTGCATGTTTATACCACCTTTATACTTAACATTTATACGGCCCCATTTATAGCCCACATTTAAACTACAATTCGACACTACATTTATAATATACGGTTTTACTACACATTTTTACTAATTATACAACATATTTACACTACATTTATAACAATTATAGCACTAATTTATACTACACATTAATTTGAGACATGACGTAAACATGCTGGTAAACATTAGCATCATAGTTAGCATCATAGCTAAATGTAAATGTAAAGCTATGTTAGCATATACAGTATAGTTACTATACTACCAAGGCGGCGATTAAGCTAGCTAACATGACTGATAGCTAAATGTTACATTTCCTATTCCCGGCAGTAAAAGTAGTAATAAGTTGAAATTTAGCTATTTATTTATGAAAATAAGATGTATCTACGTTATGTTTAGCATGTATGTCACAGTAAAGAAATGCTGTACATTGAAACACTAACTCGTAACTAGCTAATCCATATTAGCAAGTACTAGCAAAGAGTACTTTATGACATATGGATATTATTATGAAAGTATTAATGGAGGTCTCACATTGCAATCATGTTGTCATCATGGTGAGTAGTAGTAGTAGTAGTAGTAGTAGTAGGAGTTGTATTAGTAATACAGTATGCTGACTGTTCTGGAGATCACTTCCAGTCTACCTTAAAAAAAAACACTCCTCCTCTTGCCCCGCCCCCCTGCGGACCCCTCCCCCTCCCGTGTGGAGTGTGCTCTTCTGTCTCGGATGTTCAACATCCGGTTGCATGACGAGATGAAACAAGATGAGAAAAAGAGAAAGTAGAATACAAAGTCAATGTTTTTCATTGTCAGGCATCAGTCAGACCACACTGCCTCACAATAACAGTTACATCAAGATATTAATATTAAAGAAGACATAAAGAATACATGTTATAGTTTTAACATTTTAAAAGCGTCAGCATTTAAAAAGTAAATGTCAAACATAATTATTTTTACACTTAATTACTGCTTTATGAGCCAAACTTGTATGTACTTTTTTAATATGAATATAATAATAATAAACAAAAAATGCTTAACATAAAATAAATTCTGGGTCACCTCCAAAATGGAATATGGAAATAAAAAAAATACAATAAATAAAAATAGACTTAGAAAAAAAGATTTGATTCAGAAATTAAATGTGAAAATATGTAATTAAATTAGAATTGTTATACATCATTATGTTTATGAATATATATTCGAATAAAAATTCAATAATTAATAATTATTGATTAATAAAAATTCAATAATTAATAATTAATTAAAATAAATTTTAAGTAAAGTATAAATAACTTGAAACAAACATTTGTAATAACAATAAAATTGTAGGTAAGCCATATATATATATATATATATATATATATATATATATATATATATATATATATATATATATATATATATATATATATATATATATATATATATATAAAAATATTACAAATTTAAACATTTTAATCCACTCTAAGATTTTTTTGGAGTTAAGTTAAAGTAAAACATGGAGTTAATTATAATATATTTATATACATATATGCATACATATATGTCAATACTACTACATTAAAAAATCATAAAAAGTATTAAAAGTATTTGTAATAATAAATAATAAAAAAAAATAATATTTGTAATAATAAAAAAAATGTAATAACAAAATAAGAAATCAAATTGAAGATTGTGAAAAAAATGTTTAATGAAGTCCTTTAATAGTAATAATAATAAAAAGATAATTGTTTGTATGTTCAGATACAGGAAGTACATGGGCTCGCCATGCCATCACATGATTTATTGCATGTGTTAAAAATGCCGAGCTATCCAGCTGGAACGTAAACATATTTATTACGTTGCCAATACATAAAAAAATACACACGTGTGTGACTAATGTACACGATCACCGTAATGACTCTTCTTCTTCTTCCTGTTTGAATCCAATCATGATGAGTTATGACGGGACGATGTGCTTCTAAGAAGCCATCAGGAATGAGGGGGCGGGGTCCATGGCGATGTTCCTCTGCTGGTAGTCGACGTACGAGCGCAGCAGAGCGTCGGGGACGCGTGGCCTGACCACATTGAGGGCGCTCTCAAAATGTCTGACGTCCACGTGCTGAGACGTCATGTCCTCCTGCAGGGCCAGCAGGGCCGCCTCTCTGCACACGGCGGTGATCTGGGACAGGAAGTACGCACAGGGACTGTTTACTGATACGCTGATGCAATAGAAAACAATATTAGAAACACCACAATGTATCCCACCTGGCATCGGCAAGGTTTATCTGAAACATTTCAATGTAAAATGTGTTTATTTTGGTATTAAAACAAAAACAAAGACAGTATAACCATATAAAAGGGGGTTCCAAAGTGTGGGTCAGGGCACAAAATGACACGTGGGTTGTCGACTTATGGGACAGTGATAATATGTGCATGATTTTATGAGCTAACGTTTCTACTCGTGTTAATGAGTATCACCCCTTATTGTGTTGGCAATGTTATTAAACCTAAAAAGTCTAACTGACTTGTAATTTCTCATACAACTTTACAAAACAGCCACTGTAACTGCAGGGTCTTTTGTGCAATCGTTATGAAATTTGGTACAAAGCTTCCGAGCGCGGACGGGTAGCCGTGTGTCAAATTTGTGCAAGATTGGTTGAGAAAAAAAGTGGGCGGGACCTAGCATGTAATTGTCTCTTATGCCATTAAACTTTTGTCTAATGATGATAAAACTGCAGAATGATAAAAAAAAATGATCACGGAGACTAACAAATAAAAAATATTACAACGCTGATTGATTTTCCCGCTCTATAAAATCCGTCGGCCCACCACTTCCATCTCTTGATTGACTGCGGCGACTTTGTTGGGCGTCCTGGCAGCGCAAAGCAAATAAAAAAAAAAAAAGGAACTCATCAAAAGTGCCTCAGTCTGCTGACTCAAGACGCGACCTAAAAGTTGTCCCGATGGCGAGTCAGCAAAAACGCGTCCGTGTGAACAGTTGGCGCCCGTGTGCCGCCTCGGGTTAATGAACAGCAGTGATGGACGCGTCCGACACGGTCGTTGAATCCTAAGCTTCACGCCGCTCCTTATTTGCTGAGCATGCAAATATTACACGTAAACTAATAAAAAATTAAATAATATATAAAATAATAATAAATAATATATATGAATAATAAATATATAATATTTATATATATATACATTATTTGTATAAATTAATTATATATATAAATAATATAAAAATTGTATATTATAACATATTAAATAACATAATATATATACATAATATAATATAAAAAAGAATATATTTTTAAAATATATATAGAATATTTTTTTAATAATTGTTTATGTTATGCATTTATACATTATAGGACAAATTATAGGACAAATGATGCATTTGATCATTATTTTGAAAATAAAAAATATAAACAATTGAATACAACTACTAAAAAATAAAATAATATATAAAATAATAATAAATAATATATATAAATTATTTGCATAAATTAATTATATATATAAATACTATTAAAAATAGTATATTATAATATATTATATAATATAATATATATAAATAATATAATATTAATAAGAATATATTTTTAAAATATATACAGAATATTTTTTTATAATTGTTTATGTTATGTTTATACATTATAGGACAAATGATGCATTTGATCATTATTATGAAAATAAAAAAATATTTTATATGAATAAACAATTGAATACAACTAATAAAAAATAAAATAATAAATAATATATATAAATAATAAATATATAATATTTATATATAAACATTATTTGTATAAATTATAAATAATATAAAAATAGTATATTATAATATATTAAATAATAGAATATATATAAATATATAATATAAAAAATAATATATTTAAAAAATATATGTAGAATATTTTTTAAATAATTGTGTCCAACTTTGTAGACACCCTGTACAGTCAAGGGACTGCACTACAGTTAGAATCCATAGAGTAGTCAGTGTACAGCTTGTTGAAATGTCCTGTCAAGAGGAAGACATTTTCATGTAACGGGGTTAAGGCATGTGGGGGTGGGGGTTGGCCTGGCAGGCATGCACGTGTGCCCCGCGGCCGTCAGGGTGCCGCAGCATCACCCCTTCGCCCCCCACCCCAACCCCACCCCACATACAGCAGCCGCCTTTATGCTCGAGTGGCCAAAGGGATGCACATTCCGCTCTCAGCTACATCACCACGCATGAATGCACGCCAGCCACAACGCGCTTGATGTATGCACCATTTACATGCAGTAGACACTGTTTAGAATTACACTAATATCTAATATACTACATGTATATACAATACATCACATAGAAATGTTGTGGACAATACCATTTTCTTCAGTAAACCACAGTGAACCAGGACAGGCAGCATTCGTGCAGACCAAGTTCATGACGCTATCATCTTGACTGTAGACAAGACGCAAATATCTTGCTATTCACATGTTTCTAGATGTTTAAATAATAATGTTTTCCTTGTTGAACCGCAGCTCCTTAAATACAGGCAGCACTCATGCAGCTAGGGTCACCATTTTTGACCGTAAGCCAGACACAATTATCTTGCTACTCACTTGTGTTGCCAGATCTTTACACAATAATGTTTTCCTCATTGAATCACAGCTCCTCCAATACGGGGAGCACTCGTGCAGCCCCAGAACATGACACTCCTGCCAACATTCCTCACTGTAGGCAAGACACAATTATCTTGCTACTCACTTGTGTTGGCAGATATTTACACAGTAGTGTTTTCCTCATGAAACCGTAACTCTTCCAATACGGGCAGCACTCATGCAGCCCCAAACCGTGCCAACACTCCTGCCAACATTCCTGACTGTAGGCAAGACACAATTATCTTGCTACTCACTTGTGTTGGCAGATATTTTTACACAGTAGTGTAAACCGCAACTCCTCCAGTATGGGCAGCACTCGTGCAGCCCTAAACCATGACTATATACAAGACACAATTACCTTACTACTCATTTGTGTTGGCAGATATTTTTTTACACAGTAGTGTTTTCCTCATTAAACCGCAACTCCTCCAGTATGGGCAGCACTCGTGCAGTGCAAGACACAATTACCTGATTACTCACTTGTGTTGGCAGATATTTACACAGTAGTTTTTTCCTAATTAATCCGCAACTCCTCCAGTACAGACAGCACTTGTGCAGCCCCAGTAGTGTTTTCCTCATTAAACTGCAGCTCCTCCAGTATGGCAGCACTCATGCAGCCCCAGACCATGACACTCCCGCCAACACTTATGACTATATGCAAGACACAATTACCTTACTACTCACTTGTGTTGCCAGATATTTACACAACAATGTTCTCCTTGTTAAACCGCAGCTCCTCCAGTATGGCAGCACTCATGCAGCCCCAGACCATGACACTCCCGCCAACACTTATGACTATATGCAAGACACAATTACTTTACTACTCACTTGTGTTGCCAGATATTTACACAACAATGTTCGCCTTGTTAAACCGCAGCTCCTCCAGTATGGCAGCACTCATGCAGCCACAGACCATGACACTCCCGCCAACACTTATGACTATATGCAAGACACAATTACCTTACTACTCACTTGTGTTGCCAGATATTTACACAACAATGTTCGCCTTGTTAAACCGCAGCTCCTCCAGTATGGCAGCACTCATGCAGCCCCAGACCATGACACTCCCGCCGACACTTATGACTATATGCAAGACACAATTACCTTACTACTCACTTGTGTTGCCAGATATTTACACAACAATGTTCTCCTTGTTAAACCGCAGCTCCCCCAGTATAGACAGCACGAGTGCCGCCAAAAGTCAGGCTGGCAATCTCCATTATTTCCCCCCGAGGTGTGAGCCATGAAGGCAACCTGCTCAAGCATGACCAAAATAAACCCCGGTCCCGAGCGAGTCAAAAACCCAAAACCCAACGGCATTAAAAAAAAAAAAAAAAGCCGGGGGGGGCTCGCTAACACGGGCGGCACATTCCCACATTCTGGGGTCAAATCTGTCTGGTGTACTTTTGGGCTTCCTCCTGGAACAAAGGCGCTCAGTGAGTGTATCAGACGGCCTTAATGAAGGGCTTGTTAGGCGGCCGAGCGGCAGCAGATCCTCTGGTGTGTGTGTGTTTACTATCAATCCGCCCTTGTGTCTACAGCCGGCGACATCCAGTCCTCCCCTGCTGCCTCGCCGCCTCACCCCCCCTCACCCCCCCTCACCCCCGCACGCACAATCAGCCACATTTACAGCAGCCCGACCCAGCCTTTCCTCCCCCGTGCACGGCAGGAACACACTGCACTTGACTCCTACCGCGCAGGAAAACACTCAGCACTTCTCCTATCAGTGACAAAACGTACAAGAGGGGTGTGCTTTGTCTTTGGCTTTTATTGTGACGACCAAAGAAGGTTCCCGGTGAGAATATGATAATCGTAGAACCTCAAGATAATTACGCAACGTACTTTTTTGCATGTATGATGGCTGAGGATCTTATATTGGGACTTCAAACAGTGCCTGTACACTTCATAAAGCTTTTATAAGGGTCACAGTTTGACCCTGGAACTGATTAATTCGAATTTACAATGAATAAAATAATTCATTTATTATTTATGTTTCATAGATTATTTTTTTATGTTTTATAAATGTATTTATTTATATATTTTACACAAAAAATATACATATTTTTTATTACTTTTACAATAAATACATTTATTATTTATTATTAGTAATGAGTATTTATTATGTAATTGTGAAATTTACTTATGATTTATTCATTTATTATTTATGTTCCATAGATTATTTTTCCATGTTTTATAAATGTATTTATTTATATATTTTACACAAAAAATATACATATTTTTTATTACTTATGAAATATATAAATCACAATTTTACAATAAATACATTTATTATTTATTATTAGTAATGATTATTTATTATGTAATTGTGAAATTTACTTATGATTTATTCATTTATTATTTATGTTTCATAGATTATTTTTCCATGTTTTATAAATGTATTTATTTATATATTTTACACAAAAAATATACATATTTTTTATTACCTATGAAATATATAAATCACAATTTTACAATAAATACATTTATTATTTATTATTAGTAATGATTATTTATTATGTAATTGTGAAATTTATTCATGATTTATTCATGTATTATTTATGTTTCATAGATTTTTTTTCATGTTTTATAAATGTATTTATTTATATATTTTACACAAAAATATACATATTTTCTAATACTTATGAAATATATATAAATCACAATTTTACAATAAATACATTTATTATTTATTATTAGTAATGATTATTTATTATGTAATTGTGAAATGTATTTATGATTTATTCATTTATTATTTATGTTTCATAGATTATTTTTCCCATGTTTTATAAATGTATTTATTTATATATTTTACACAAAAAATATACATATTTTTTATTACTTATGAAATATATAAATCACAATTTTACAATAAATACATTTATTATTTATTATTAGTAATGATTATTTATTATGTAATTGTGAAATTTACTTATGATTTATTCATTTATTATTTATGTTTCATAGATTATTTTTCCATGTTTTATAAATATGTTTATTTATATATTTTACACAAAAATATACATATTTTCTATTACTTATGAAATATATATAAATCACAATTTTACAATAAATACATATATTATTTATTATGTAATTGTGAAATTTATTTAGTATTTATTAATTTATTATTTATGTTTTATGTATATTTGTTAATGTTTTTGTTAATGAATTTATGTATATATGTTATACAAAAAATACTTCTTTCAATAAATTTGCATTATTTTATAAATAAAATAAAATACAATTTTACGTTCTAATGTTTGTACATTTTAATAATAAATATTGTTTTATTTTATGATTTTATTTATATTTTTTTATATTTCAGAAATACTATTATAATATTGATATTTGACACAAAAAATTCTCAATGTTGACAAAGTGAAATGATCGGCCACGGTTTGACCCAGGAACAGACTAACAACTTTTCCATGATTTCTTATGGGGGGGAATCCATTGTAAATTCAAACAAATCTTTGCTATGTTTCCCCTCCAGTAACACGAGTGCATGATTGCAGTGTTCGAGTGCAACCAGTGGGTGTTCGAGTGCAGCCAAACATCAACACGAGCGTCCAAACAGCAGTGGAGATGACAGTAGATGACAGTACGGCATCCTCCACCCTAATCCTTTAAGAGTCTGAATCCCTTTTCCTTGGGGGGGGGGGTTTGGAGGAAATGAAATATCCAAATCAGACCGAGGAACACGGACTCTCAGAGAGGCCAGAGACTCCTCCAGAAATAAAACCTTTGATCCTCCAAAAAAGCCAAAGAGGAAGCATCTGCAGCGGCGTGGCCTCGCCAAGAGAAACACGGGCCTGACCACAACGCCATGCAACCACCAGGAGAGGGGGGGGGGGGGGGGGGGCATGTGGGCCGAAGATGAGGATGGAAACATGACACGCCGTCATAAAGTGTCTATTTGGAATTTAGAAAGCCAGCGTGATGATGAAAGTTCTCTTTAAGTCTTTTTTTTAATGCATTCAGAAGATGCATTCAAAGAAGTGATATAATGTAGTATTCCACAGCGGTCACTATAGGTGTCAGTAATGTTACATCGATGAGACTAAAGCCACCACAGGAAGTACTGTACAGAACAGGAAGTAAAAAATAATGTACTATATTGGGTGCTAGCAGTGTAAAAGTGACTGTAGGGGTGCTACTTCAATTCTGGAGGTTTCTAAAAATACAAAAAAACAATATTTAGAATTTTTCTATGCTCTTAACTACAAAAATATTCAATTTCTGAATAAGGAATCGGACTTATAGCTCATCACAGTTGAGTACGGAAGCAATTAACCGTTATAAACGAGCGTGTTTAATGTCATTAAAGTGTAAAAATAAGCGCACTAATCATGCGTAATGTGTTTTGGATGTTCTTACCTGTGTAAAAGCGTAAAAAGAAGACAACGCCTGACTGAATGTCCTCTGTATTTACTATAAATCGGCCATGTTATTGGATGTTTTGGAAAGACCCGTGTGGGGTAGCACCTGTGTTGGGGTTACACAAAGTTAAGTGTGTGTGTGTGTCTGTAATGGGGGGGGGGTTGGTGAGGGGGGCTGTGTGGGGGGGGGGGGGGGGGGGGTACCTCGCCTTTAAGGGCATATTTGTCCTCGCCCCTTAATCAGACGAATGAAAGCTCCACATTCTCCCTGGAAGCTGGGAATTCAAGGATGGCATATTTACCAAACACGCCCACACTGAAGTGACCCGCACACTCAGCTGTGTGTGTGTGTGTGTGTGTGTGTCAAGGTGTGTAAAAGTCCACCTGTGTGATGTGCTCCACTGAAATGTCCTTTTATTACCTCCGCCAAGCACAAAAATGCTAACCGAGTTGCATTGAGTGATGCTGGTTACTTTAAAAAAAAAAGTCAATAAATGGAGGAATAAATAAATATCAAAATGCAAAATAATGAAAAAGTAAAAAAAAAAAATTAACATAAAAATATGAAACACAAATTTAAAATGAATAATAATGTACAAATTTAATAAATTTACATTTTATAAAAGTTTTTTTAAAAATTATAAAAACAATTTAAAAAAAGTGGGGGAAGAATAAAAATAAACGTGACCTCCCAAAATGACTCAAATAATGACAATAATTAAAATAAGTAAGAAATAAAAGATGTAAATAAAAGTATACAAACCAAAAATAAATTTGAATAAAAATGATTCGACAAAAAGGTAGAAAAAATAAAAAATGACTTCAATAAAAATGTGAAAAATATAAAAAAATACTCAAATAAATAATAAAAAATCTATTTAATCAATGTAAAAAATAAATTAAAATAACAATGCTAAACGCAAGTGTAAAAATGTAAAATTACTCCTATTAAAGTGTTAAAAATTACTTAAATAAAAAAATTAAAAATAATAATTGTAATGTACTAATTGTACTAACTGTAATAATTGTAACTGTAATTTAATAATTAATGATAATTTAATATAATATAATAATGAAAAAATAATTCATTAAAATAAATACAAATGTAAATTACTTAAATGAAAAAAATAAAAATAATAATTGTAATGTACTAATTCTACTAACTGTAATAATTGTAATTTAGTAATTAATGATAATTTAATATAATATAATAATGAAAAATAATTCATTAAAATAAATACAAATGTAAATTACTTAAATGAAAAAAATAAAAATAATAATTGTAATGTACTAATTGTACTAACTGTAATAATTGTAATTTAGTAATTAATGATAATTTAATATAATATAATAATGAAAAATAATTCATTAAAATAAATACAAATGTAAATGACTTCCATAAAAGTGTGGGAAATAAAACTAAATTAGAATAAAAACAACTTAATAAAAGTAAAAATAAAAAAAAATACTCAAAAATGGGTTGCAATTGTGGACCCCAGGTTGAGACCATTTGAGAACCCCTGCTATGAAGGTTCTCATATTCCTTCTTTCCCTCCACAATTTCTAACCTTCTTGAGTTTTGCTTTCCATATTTGCTAAAAAGTGAACCACCCGGATGATTTCCTCGCCCCGCGTCGGAGCGCCATGACTCCTGCCAAGAGTTAACAACAGAGTGAAGACAAACAATTGCGCCAGTGAGCATGAATGGCCCAGCCAGCCAAGCGTTGCAGACACCTGGAGCTCGGACCAAACGGGGAAGAAGACCTACCGCTACGTCTGTGGGGGTCTGATCGCAAAGATATTGAGATGCGGCAAGATGTCTCCTTCAAGAGCACCGATGTCCTCGCCATAAAGGGAGCGCTTGGTTCGATCGACTTTAGCTTCCCGTGCTCTTTATTTAACAAGACATGGACGTGGTAGGAATGTCTGCAGCTCCACCAACAGTGACACCACATGTCACTTAATTTTAATAGAAGAAAAGTCATCATTTTATTAGAATATTGTTATAATAAAAATATAATATTATGAGGGGAAAATAGCATTGTTTTAATAGCATAAAGTATTTTTTTAAGTTAAAAAATTATGAAAAAAATAAAACAACAAAATTGTACATTTTTGGAAAATTAGGTTGCCGAAAAAAATAAAAATGCATAATTCCCATAAATATTATGGGAATAAAGTCAGAATTACGAGAAAAAAAATTTACAGCAAGAAAATTGAAAATGTTGAAAATAAAAAAAAGGAAATTGAAAAAATCAGCTGCAATTTTATGAGAATTAAATCCAAATATTGCCAGAAAAAAGTTGCAATTTTACGAGTACAAAAAAAAAAGACTGGGATAGGCTCCAGCATGCCTGTGACCCTTGTGAGGATAAGCGGTATAGAAAATGGATGGATGGAAAAAAATGAAAAAATTAGCATAGAGATGAAATATGAAAGAAAAAATGTTAGATGTTTTTCTTAGTATTATAAAAAACAAACCAAAACAACAAATATAGTTATGAGAATAAAGTCAAAATATTAAGAAATGTATTTTTACAATTAGAGAATTATTCTGTAATATTATGAGTTTAGTGGCGTTGAGTTGAAATATTGAAGAAAAAAATAGTCAAATTTTTAAAAAAGTCATATTATTATTACACATGTAACAAAATAAAGTGAAATTTTTGTATGAGAATAAAGTCTAAATATTATGGCAATGACATCATAATAATACAAGACAAAAAAATGTAACAAGATATTTAAGAGGACTGTTGAAATCTTCAAATCTTGGCATTCTGCCGACTGTCACTCATGTACAAACATGGCAGCTTCAGCAACTTTGCTAGCTTAGCTTAGCTCTCTTCTTGCTATGAGGCTCGACCTCGCACTAACACTCGTGGATTCGTCATCGTTCCTCCTTAAAGGGAGTCACAAGGCAGGCGAATACGAGGAGACGCACGTCTGTCACACAATGGAGCGTTTGTGTGATGATCGCCGACGGTCAGCAGCGAGATCACGAGTGCGGTCTGCAGACATGTTGGATGTCGAAACGTGGACGCACTCGTGTTGGTGAACTACACGGATCGGTCATTTAGAAATCCATGATGATGGAGATTTTATATCATTATTTTTGTATATTTTTTGTATTATTATTTTTATTTTATTTCCTAGCTATGTTATCATTTATTTCCTATGTTATCAGAAATGCCAACGAAAGCAGAGAAACTGACCTCGGCTCCAGAGTACTTTTCCGTGCGAGTCACCAGGTGGTCCACAGACACGTCTTCGCCCACGGGAATGTTTCGAAACTGGAGGCGAAATATTTCTCTTCGGGTCGCAGCATCTGGGAGAGGCACGTAAACGATACGATCCAGACGACCAGGACGCATCAGAGCCTGAGGAAAGGGAAGGACAATGGAGATCCGTTTTTGGGAATTACATCATCACAGGAGAACACATGGAAAGTAGCTACTACAGATCTCCAAAGCCCACATGAAGACCTTTAATTTAACGTACGACTTGATGTACTTTTCTACAACGTCACTTTTGGCTTTGTTACTTGTGAACTTTGACATTGACTACCTCCTCAAGGTCAAGGTCAATCAATACCAAAAAAATAATCAAGCTGAGTGGCTATCTACTTTCGATACAAACTAACAAAGTTTGGCAAAGATTCGATTAAAAAGTCCAGAAAAATTCTGGATTTTGGTGTCGGTGTTGTGTGACATTGCTGCGACCTTGAGATTTGACCTAGAACTGTGTACTTTGGTGGAGCCAAAGCTCAGAAACAAAAGAACATAAATAGCGACTATCGAGTATTTCGGTTGTAATTTGTACTTGTGAGGGAGTAAAAATGTTGAAATATCATTTGGTGATCCTCAAATTGTGGCGCTGGCCCCCCTGGGTGATCGGAGGGGTTGGCGGGTGAGGCCTACTCATAAAACGTCTTCACGGATGGCGGGTCTGTTAGTGACCAGTGATGGTGCCAGCAAAGTATGCAGTAATTTGTACAGAAAAATGAATATTATAAGGTTTTCAATGGTATTTCAAATTGGGGGCGTGTGGAATTTTTTTTCCCATTTTGGGAATTACATCATCACATGGAAAGTAGCTACTACAGATCTCCAAAGCCCACATGAAGACCTTTAATTTAACGTACGACTTGATGTACTTTTCTACAATGACACTTTTGGCTTTGTTACTTGTGAACTTTGACATTGACTACCTCGTCAAGGTCAAGGTCAATCAATACCAAAAAATAATCAAGCTGAGTGGCTATCTACTTTCGATACAATAACAAAGTTTGGCAAAGATATGATTAAAAAGTCCAGAAAAATTCTGGATTTTGGTGTCGGTGTTGTGTGACATTGCTGCGACCTTGAGATTTGACCTAGAACTGTGTACTTTGGTGGAGCCAAAGCTCAGAAACAAAAGAACATAAATAGCGACTATCGAGTATTTCGGTTGTAATTTGTACTTGTGAGGGAGTAAAAATGTTGAAATATCATTTGGTGCTCCTCAAATTGTGGCGCTGGCCCCCCTGGGTGATCGCGGGGGTTGGCGGGTGAGGCCTACTCATAAAACGTCTTCACGGATGGCAGGTATTTTAGTGACCAGTGATGGTGCCAGCAAAGTATGCAGTAATTTGTACAGAAAAATGAATATTATGAGATTTTCAATAGTATTTCAAATTGGGGGCGTGGGGAAATTTTTTTTCCCACACGCCCCCAATGGGCGGACATGATGGAAATTAATTGAGAAGCACTGACAAACAATTTTGTCAATAACAATAATAATAATAATAACACAACTAATAGTAATGTAATAACAAAATGGCCTCTAATATCTGGTTATTGAGTCCAAAGCAAAACCCCCTTAGACTAAAAAACAAGACAAACAGTTCCCCCCACTGGATCGCCGCGCCACGTCCGCGTTATCTGATGGACGCTCCACTTCCTCCAGATCACATCTCCGTGACCCCAAAACAGTGGCTAAGTACCCAAAGCCGCGGCTGTCTCGCTTGTCAGACGTCATTAAGTGGCAGGCGCCTCTCAAACGGCAGACAAGCAGACAGACGGACAAGTGCGGCTGTCTCCGAGCGCTCCACTCAGCCGCGACGTAACGCCGTGTAATGTACCCCCCCCCCCCCCCCGACCCCCCCGGTCCCCGTACAGATTGGACTTCAAGGACCTTGTGAATCCGCTTTTGTTAGCCAAACAGGAAATGACATGAAAAAATCAATTAGCGACTAGTAGTTTCACAAGTGGAACCGCTCGCCGTCGCAGGAGCGATCAGAGACTCGAACCGGAACGCCACACAATCTTCCTGAGATAAACAACTCCGTCCAGGCTACCTGTTAGCAAGTCGGAATGTTGGCCGCGTCAACACACGGCCTCCATTACCATCACTGGAAATCTCACATGGGAATGTAAAAGTAACGTTTTAGCACCAAACATGATCAATTCCCTCGCTATTACTGGGGTTACATTTGACCGAAGTCGTGTCTTTTCCTCCCTGATGCAAGATCAGGCTTCGCTACACATCTTAAACTACAGCTCTGCTAACAATCGGTCAGCTACAGACGTAGGAACTGTTAGTTTGTAGCTGTTAAAATGAGAGTGTAATGTTAGCATGTTAGCATTTAAGCTACACAAACACACAGGCTGCACGGTGATTGAGTGGTGAGCACGTAGACCTCAGGCTTCGCTACACATCTTAAACTACAGCTCTGCTAACAATCGGTCAGCTACAGACGTAGGAACTGTTACTTTGTAGCTGTTAAAATGAGAGTGTAATGTTAGCATGTTAGCATTTAAGCTACACACACACACACGGACTGTACGGCGGTTGAGTGATTAGCGCGTGGACCTCAGGCTTCACTACATATCTTAAACTACAGCTCTGCCAACAACCGGTCAGCTACAGACGTAGGAACTGTTACTTTGTAGCTGTTAAAATGAGAGTGTAATGTTAGCATGTTAGCATTTAAGCTACACACACACACACGGGCTGCACGGCGATCAAGTGGTTAGCGCGTAGCCCTCAGGCTTCGCTACACATCTTAAATTACAGCTCTGCTAACAATCGGTCAGATACAGACGTAGGAACTGTTACTTTGTAGCTGTTAAAATGAGAGTGAAACGTTAGCACGTTAGCATTTAAGCTAAACACACACACACACGGACTGTACGGCGGTTGAGTGATTAGCGCGTAGACCTCAGGCTTCGCTACACATCTTAAACTACAGCTCTGCCAACAATCGGTCAACTACAGATGTAGGAACGTTAGCATATAATGTTACAAAATAATGTACATGTTAGCATTTAAGCTACACAAACACACGAGCTGCATGGTGACTGAGTGGTTAGCACGTAGACCTCAGGCTTCGCTACACATCTTAAATTACAGCTCTGCTAATCAGTCAGCGACAGATGTAGGAACTGTTAGTTTGTAGCTGTTGAAATGAGAGAGTAACGTTAGCAAGTTAGCATTTAAGCTACACACACACACAGGCTGCACGGCGGTTGAGTGGTTAGCACGTCGACCTCACAGCTAGGAGACCCGAGTTCAATACCACCCTCGGCCATCTCTGTGTGGAGTTAGCATGTTCTCAGTTAGCATGTGTGGGTTTTCTCCGGTTTCCTCCCACATTCCAAACACATGCTAGGTTAGTTAGCGACTCCAAATTGTCCATAGGTATGAATGTGAGTGTGAATGGTTGTTTGTCTATATGTGCCCTGTGATTGGCTGGCATTCCAGCATGAAGGCTAAGCTATTAGAATGCTAGCTATAGCGGCACCTCTGACACTTTTTTAAAAATGGTTCCAAAATATTGAATACGGTAGCGTGCAAAGCCTGCAGGATGCCATGCCGAGGCTTTTGTTTGTGGTTTCCCTTCCTTATTTCCCCTCTGGATAAGCAATTTCCATTTCTAGGCGTGATGGACACTTTTCCAGCACTTTTATCTGCTGCAGTTCCTGTGTTTGCATGTGGAACACGAGAGGGTGGAACATTAGGAGCAGTTAGCCTCAGGTAACCACAGCGCCGGGCCCCGGCCTGACAAAAGGAGCAGTGGATCACAGGAGGAAATGTTCTTGTTTTTCAGGTCTCGGGATTCTTCCACTGGGGTCTGAATGGGAGAGACGTAGCAGTCTTGGAAGGTAAGTGGTTTTGGGGAACCGAGCAAGCACATGTGGCTAAACGCTCACAAAACATGAGTCCAGTAAAAGAACTCCACCAAGGCAACCATAATAAAGACGATATGCTAATATTGGAAGTAAGGCATCAAAAACCAGGAAATGACAAGACCTTGCAAGGTTTTTCCCACCCTGGTCCCAAACCTGGACCTGATGCTCATTACTAAAGGCTTACAAAGAACCAAACACAATAATAATAAAGATTCGCACAAAAAAATAAACTAGATTTTGCTTTTTCTGGTTAACTAGTTTTTGCTTTGACAAAAATATAAGACGACTAGTTTTTCATTCATTCATTCATTCATTTTCTACCACTTTTTCCTCACGAGGGTCGCTGGGGTGCTGGAGCCTATCCCAGCAGTCTTCGGGCGAGAGGCGGAGTACACCCTGGACTGGTGGCCAGCCAGCCAATCACAGGGCACATATAGACAAACAACCATTCACACTCACATTCATACCTATGGACAATTTGGAGTAATGCTAATTAACCTAGCATGTTTTTTTTTGGAATGTGGGAGGAAACCGGAGTACCCGGAAAAAACCCACGCATGCACGGGGAGAAACTCCATATGCAAACTCCATACAGAGATGGCCGAGGGTGGAATTGAACCCTGGTCTCCTACGACTAGTTTTTCAGGACCCAATTTTGAAAAAAAAAAAATGACTTTTAAGATAAATTCACAGCTGTTGATGTCACTGGTGTGTGAGTGACAGGAAGAAAAGCTCAGACTTCTAGGTAAAAATCGCATATTTGGCAATTTTTTTTCGAGTTACGCGAGTACCGTACCAACAAACAAAAATGAAAGCACGGTCTAGTGACGGACAAGCTAACACTTCCCTATCGCTAGCTAATTCGTTCAGCTCTTCCAAGAGGATCCCAAGCCAGTTGAGAGACACGGTCTCTCCAATGTGACCTGGGTCTTACCCAAGACCTACTCCTAGTCGGATGTGCCCTGAAAAACTAAACTGGGACGCTCCATGGAGGCATCCCGGAAGTGCTTCTCACCCTCTCTAAGGGAGAGCCCAGCTAGTATTGGCATAAAAATCGGGTATCGGTTCCGTGGTCCCCATTGGGTGGTAGGCCGCTTAACGAAGGTGCTTACCCTTCCTTGGTACGGCAAATCAAACATTGGCAGAAACTTCCAAAAAAAACTCCATGAATGCACTCTCGAATAGTCGTCACTGATGCTACTACAACAACACGGAAAATGTCTGGTAGCTTCCGGATGATCCGACCCCAAAGATTCCCAAACACTGCTAAACTCATCTGGCGGATTTCCAACTCTACCGGACCAGTAGACTATGGTGGGGGTACCCAACACGACAAATGGTTATCTGGGAATTCCAGGCTTCATAACAGTACGCTTCCACCTGAATTCTCGGAATCAGACCGACGAAGAGGACCCCCAGATGGACCGCTTTACAAGTCGAAGAACAAGTAGCGTGGGAGACACCCAACATGGCTTTCTTTGTCCCAACATGAAGGATTCCATCCACCCTGTTGCACACCTGACATGATGGGCGTCATTACACGCCAACCATTAGTCTTTTGGAAAAAGGCCTCCGGCTAGGAAGTCTGCTTCAAAATCAAAGCGGTACCACGTATTCCCGGTGGAATTGACCCTGGCGGTGCCCTCTGTGGGTTGTGTTGACAATGCTAGCATGTGTGCTATACAGCTATCCTCATTCAACCAATGCCCAATAACTTATCGATAATCAGTTGCAAAGTTGCTGAGATGTCTTACTGGATGGCGGACATGTTTTTCAACCAATTTGGCTCAAATTTGACACACATGTGGTTCTCCGTCCCCTACAGATGTGTACCGAATTTCGTGCGGTTTCGGCTAAACACCTTAAAGTTACAGTCGCCGTTTCATAGAGCGGGCGTCACCCCAATGGGCCATCGACTGTATTGTCTGTGTAAGCTAAGGCTTCTACTCTTGAAGGGTTGCACATAAATGGGTGAAAATTGGTCAAAACCTGCACCCCCACCATGTTGTTAGTGCTATTACTTTTCGGAGAAATACACCACACGGTGGCGCCGTCGTTAAACATCATAAGTCGGATTGACAGCTCGGCCAACAGCTACAGACGTGAGAACTGTTAGTTTGTAGCTGTTAAAATGAGAGTGTAATGTTAGCACGTTAGCATTTAAGCTACACACACACATGGGCTGCACGGTGGTCAAGTGGTTAGCGCGTAGACCTCAGGCTTGGCTACACATCTTAAACTACAGCTCTGCTAACAATCGGTCAGCTACAGACGTGGGAACTGTTAGTTTGTAGCTGTTAAAATGAGAGAGTAATGTTAGCACGTTAGCATTTAAGCTACACACACACACACACGGGCTGCACGGCGGTCGAGTGGTTAGCGCGTAGACCTCAGCTCTGCTAACAATCGGTAGTTTGTAGCTGTTAAAATGAGAGTGCAACGTTAGCACGTTAGCATTTAAGCTACACACATCGCATCGCGAAATTTGGTAAACAAATTTAACGGACTGTGAACAGGCACGTGTTTGAATCTGAGCAGGTTTGGTTGAAAAACATGGCCGCCATAGAGCAAAACGTTTGGGCATGGATATCTGAATCCGTGTATGCTAGAATGGCGGCGCCACCAAAGTAATCCAAATCATTCTAACTAGCCTCATTAGCTTCATGACAGAGTACTTCCTGTATAGGAAGACCCGTACCTCGCCTTCAACAACGAGGAATGCAAAGAATCCTCACAAGTGTTCTTCGGTTTTAGCTGCTCCAAGCTAAAGCTAACAGCTGCTAGCAAAAAAAGCTAGCATGAAGACCCTGACTTGCTCTACAATGGCCGAAGTACACACAAAAAGTCGCCGCTTGTTTTGACGAAGAAGCTTTTCGGAAATGTATGTTTCCATCAGATGAGACCGTCGGCCTGCCTTAAGGGAATTCAACCTACACGCTTTCCTAACCTGTCAGTCCACAATCCTCGGAGGCCTCGCTGAGTCATGGCGACTGGGAAAGGAAGAGCCACCCTCGGATCTTCACTGCTGAACTGGTGCCAAACGATAAATGTGACGAGCGATGGGAACCGAGCAGGGTTGCTCAATGTTGTCGTTTTCTAAACGCGTGTTTGATTCCAGCTAAATGGGCACCACAGCCAAGATGGCCATCAATAATATTAATAATAAATTATAAAAAATAAAATAAAAATAAAAAAAATAAAATAAAATAATAAAAAAATAAATAAATCAATAAAATTAATAATATTTATAATAAACCAAAACATATCAGAGCTGTATATTAATATATATCATAACAGTAACCACAAGAACATACTCCTTTATTAGCTTTCTTGCAATGCCCTTATATCTCATTTTAACACTTGAGATGAATCCAATTTACACAAATCCTAATTGGCTCTACTTCCCAACCAGGAATGTTTACGGAATCTTTACGATGCATATCTTTCCGAAGAAGATTACATCATTTTAGAAGACGCTTTTTGGGGCTCAGGTCACTTCTCATTTTGATGAGGGAGGTCACTATCAGAGCATGAGGAGGAACCAATGAACAACAACCAAGTAGGAATGATGAGAAAAATAACAAAAGAGAGAGAAAGAAAGAAAGAAAGAAAGAAAGAAAGAAAGAAAGAAAGAAAGAAAAGAAAAAACAAAAATGAAAGAAAGAAAAAATAAAAATAAAAATATGAAAACATGAAAGAAATAAAGAAAAAAAGAAAAAATGAAAGAAAGAAAAAAAGAAAAAAGAAAAAAGAAAAAAAAAGAAAAATGAAAGAAAGAAAGAAAAAAAGAAAAAAGAAAAAAGAAAAAAGAAAGAAGGAAAGAAAGAAAGAAAAAAACGAATGAAAGAAAGAAAAAACAAAAATGAAAGAAAAAAAAGAAAGAAAGAAGAAAAAAGAAAAAATGAAAGAAAGAAAGAAAGAAAGAAAGGAAATAAAGAAAAAAATGAAAGAAAGAAAGAAAGAAAAAAAAATGAAAGAAAGAAAAAAAGAAAGAAAAAATGAAAATATGAAAAAATGAAAGAAAGGAAGAAAAAAAGAAAGAAAAAATGAAAGAAAGAAAAAATGATAGAAAGAAAGAAAGACAGAAAGAAAAAGAAAAAAAGAAAAAATGAAAGAAAGAAAAAGAAAAATGATAGAAAGAAAGAAAGAAAAAAAGAAAAAATGAAAGAAAGAAAGAAAGAAAGAAAGAAAGAAAAAAGAAAGAAAATAACGAAAGAGACAGAATGACAAGAAAGAGAATGATGTGAAAGAGAACAGGATGAGGAATGAAAAATGGAGAACATGACAAGAAAGAGAATGATGAAAAATACAGAATGAGAAAGCAAAATGCTGAGAAACCAAAAATAAGAAAGTGAGAAAGAGAGAGAATGACAAGAAAGGGATAGAATGATAAATAATTCAAAATAAATTTAATTAAAATACACAATAAATATTAACATTAATAAATCTTTACATTATTACATTGTCGAATATTTTTTCTATGAAAAAAATAATAATGCAATAATTATCCATTAATATTTTTTTTCTTCATTTAAAATTTTTTAAGAAAAAAAAAAATTAAATATATTTCATGGCCTTTTTTTTTCCCCATTTCTTGACTGGAATTATGACAAGAACTCGGTGAAACAGAAGTGAAGACGTGCGCTGCCAAAAGTGACTTTGACAGGCTGAGCTAATCATGCATGCATTAAAAGACACCTCACCCCCCCCCCAAACCCAACCCCCCCAGGCTCCATAATCCTTTTATCATTTTCTTCTCCTGCAAATATAATGAAGCAAAGGGAAGGCAGGGCTTGTGTGGACGTGTGCTGCTGTCCCATCATCGTCTTCCTCATTTCCCTTCTTAAACACGACGAGCTTGGACTAAAATAGACTTTTGCTCGTAAACTTTGCGGCTTTTTCATTGTTGGGAATGTACATATTTGACCCCCCCCCCCTCTCCCACCCGTTGCCCAGCAGGAGTCCTGGCAGGAGGTGTGTGCACATGTGGCGTGTCTGTGCGTGGACGCCATTACACAAATATATCTCACACCTCTTTTACCTTTTATGGTGTGTGTGTGTGTGTGTGTGAAGGTCATGATCATATGGAGGCCAGGTGGAAGGGCCTATAGACAAAAGGGAGGGAGGGGCTCATAAGCAGCAGCTGCAGTGCAGAAAGAAGATGACATTAAGAAGGGGGGGGGCAATAATGTAAAAAAATGATTGCATTTATTACGAGTGTTGTAATGATTGTGATAGGAATGGGTGGTCAGGGGGAAAAAAAGCGAGCGAGTCTATGTTGAAATGTGCTCTTATTGGAGGGGGAAGGTGGGGGGGCATGGGCGGGGGGGGGTCATAAAAAGGGAGTCAAGCGGCTGCCATAAAATACATGTATGTTTGCTTTACAAAGAGCTCTTTCCTGAGAGCTGTCCGCAGTTGGCGGCTTCATTTTAAGGAATCTCGCCTTCAAGTGTAAACCGGCCGGGGGTCTGGTTCCTGTGACACGCTGTGGGCACCGCTGCCCCCCCCCCTCCCAACTCCGCATTCCTCACGCTGCAACGGCGGAAACAACCCCACGACTGTCTCGCCGCGCCGTTACAGTATGCGCATTCTCCTTCACGAGCTCAAAATGTTGACTTAACGAACGACGAAGACAACAACGCTTGACTGACTTGGTGGATTATTTACAGTCAATATGTTTATCATTATTAAGTGGGGGGGGGGGGGGTCACATCATTTATGACAACCTTTTTGTTGCTAGAGTACAGTTTTTTATTATATGTGCCAAAGTGGCTCAATAAATAAAAAAATATTATTAAAAAATATGAAAAAAATTCTCTAAAGTCTCTATTATGTTAAGTTTTACTTCATGATCAATGTATATATTATTTAAATTTAAATATTCAATTTTGATGATTTTTATTTAATTAGTGTATTATAAAATACTTTTGCATAATTTGTAATTTAATTCATTCATTAGTAGTAATTTATTCAATTTAATAATTTTAAAAAAAATATTTTTTAATATTTAAATTTAATTTCATGCATTCATTAGTAGTAATTTATTCAATTTAATATTTAACAATTTTTAAAATATTTATTTATATTTAAATTTAATTTCATTCATTCATTAGTAGTAATTTATTCAATTTAATATTTAATAATTTTCAAAGTATTTTTTAATATTTAAATTTAATTTCATTCATCCATTAGAAGTAATTTATTCAATTTAATATAACTATTTTAAAAATATTTTGTAATATTTAAAAATGTAATTTCATTCATTCATTAGTAGTAATTTATTCAATTTAATATTTAACAATTTTTTAAATATTTGTTATATTTACATTTAATTTCATTCATTCATTAGTAGTAATTTATTCAATTTAATATTTAATATTTTTTAAAATATCTTTTAATATTTAAATTTAATAAATATAATGTACATATATAATATTAAATATATAATATTATAATAAATATTTCATACATAAATAAAATATATTTAATATTATATTTAATATATTTCATGACTTCGCTGATTAGCATTGCTGTGCATTGACGAACGCTTCATGTCAGCAACTTAAACGTCTCATATCTCCAGCACACACATTCATACACAGAGCCCCCCCCACACTCATCGCGCCCCACCCCCGACCAGACTGCAGGTGCCGGGCCCACCTCGGGGTCCCTGCCGGGCTCTCGTTAGGCCTGGTGCCATTCAGGCGGCCCCTCACATGGAACCCCGAGTGCTTTGTGTTGCTCTGACAGGCCTCGTCGTCATGTGGCGGCGGGACCGTGCTGAGCCTATAGTGTTCAACCCCCCCCCCCCCCCCTCCACCACCCCCACCCCCCTCCCTGACAGGCTTTGCAGCAGGAGACTGTTTGTTTTACGTTGAAGAACCACAGCTTTCATCAGAGTCCACTCTAGGATTCAAGCCTGCATCACCAATAATACGTCCTGCTGCTCTGTTTCCATGGTAACCAGCAGTAGTCACATTAAAACATACTATACTGATAGCTGCATCCTCTTTTACACACACACACACACACACACACACACACACACACACACACACACACACACACACACACACACACACACAGCAACATCAACAGGAGTGTTGCTGAGTGACACAGCGGACTCGGACGGATCCGTTTCCACTTCCGTGAAATCTAAACATTCGTTTGTTTACCCTCATCCTGAACTGGGACCAGGCCCCGGGTACTGGGATAGGGACCCGTGTTATTTCGTACTTTCACTTTGGTTCCAGGCAGCCGGGAACTTTTCATTTGTAAATTTAATCCGATTTAGTTGAGCGTTCCTTGCTATTCTAGTGGATTTTCCGGATTAATTATTCTTTTGGATGCATATTCCAGTTACGGGATTCCATGGTTTTCCAAGTTTTCATGTTAGCAGTGCCGTTTAATCCCGCTTCCATATGTTGGTACTTAGCCTTTCTGGTTCGGATTGAGCTGTTTTTTGTATTGATTGTAATTGCCACCATGTCCCGGTATTCCGGGGTAAAGCATATCGATATCTGTAGCCGATCGATCGGAGTACTCGTATTATTTCGTACTTTCACTTTGGTTCCAGGCAGCTGGGAATTTTTCATTTGTAAATTTAATCCGATTTAATTGAGCGTTCCTTGCTATTCTAGTGGAGTTTCCGGATTTATTATTCTTTTGGATGAATATTCCAGTTACGGGCTTCCATGGTTTTCCAAGTGTTCATGTTAGCAGTGCCGTTTAACCCGCTTCCATATGTCGGTACTTCGCCTTTCTGGTTCGGATTGAGCACTTTTTTGTATTGACTGTAATTGCCACCATGTCCCGGTATTCCGGGGTAAAGCATATCAATATCCGTAGCCGATCGATCGGAGTACTCGTATTATTTAGTACTTTCACTTTGGTTCCAGGCAGCTGGGAATTTTTCATTTGTAAATTTAATCCGATTTAGTTGAGCGTTCCTTGCTATGCTAGTGGACTTTCCGGATTAATTATTCTTTTGGACGCATATTCCAGTTTCCGGCTTCCACGTTTTTCCAAGTTTTCATGTTAGCAGTGAATCCGATTTAGTTGAGAGTTCCTTGCTATGCTAGTGGATTTTCCGGATTTATTATTCTTTTGGATGCATATTCCAGTTTCCGGCATCCATGGTTTTCCAAGTTTTCATGTTAGCAGTGAATCCGATTTAGTTGAGAGTTCCTTGCTATTCTAGTGGACTTTCCGGATTAATTATTCTTTTGGACGCATATTCCAGTTACGGGCTTCCATGGTTTTCCAAGTTTTCATGTTAGCAGTGCCGTTTAACCCGCTTCCATATTTTGGTACTTAGCCTTTCTGGTTCGGATTGAGCTGTTTTTTGTATTGACTGTAATTGCCACCATGTCCCGGTATTCCGGGGTTAAGCATATCGATATCCGTAGTACCCGTATTATTTAGTACTTTCATCTTTGGTTCCAGGCAGCTGGGAATTTTTCATTTGTAAATTAAATCCGATTTAGTTGAGCGTTCCTTGCTATGCTAGTGGATTTTCCGGATTTATTATTCTTTTGGATGCATATTCCAGTTTCCGGCTTCCATGGTTTTCCAAGTTTTCATGTTAGCAGTGAATCCGATTTAGTTGAGAGTTCCTTGCTATGCTAGTGGACTTTCCGGATTAATTATTCTTTTGGACGCATATTCCAGTTACGGGCTTCCATGGTTTTCCAAGTTTTCATGTTAGCAGTGCCGTTTAACCCGCTTCCATATGTTGGTACTTAGCCTTTCTGGTTCGGAGTGAGCTGTTTTTTGTATTGATTGTAATTGCCACCATGTCCCGGTATTCCGGGGTAAAGCATATCGATATCCGTAGCCGATCGATCGGAGTACTCGTATTATTTAGTACTTTCACTTTGGTTCCAGGCAGCTGGGAATTTTTCATTTGTAAATTTATTCCGATTTAGTTGAGCGTTCCTTGCTATGCTAGTGGACTTTCCGGATTAATTATTCTTTTGGACGCATATTCCAGTTTCCGGCTTCCACGTTTTTCCAAGTTTTCATGTTAGCAGTGAATCCGATTTAGTTGAGAGTTCCTTGCTATGCTAGTGGATTTTCCGGATTTATTATTCTTTTGGATGCATATTCCAGTTTCCGGCATCCATGGTTTTCCAAGTTTTCATGTTAGCAGTGAATCCGATTTAGTTGAGAGTTCCTTGCTATTCTAGTGGACTTTCCGGATTAATTATTCTTTTGGACGCATATTCCAGTTACGGGCTTCCATGGTTTTCCAAGTTTTCATGTTAGCAGTGCCGTTTAACCCGCTTCCATATTTTGGTACTTAGCCTTTCTGGTTCGGATTGAGCTGTTTTTTGTATTGACTGTAATTGCCACCATGTCCCGGTATTCCGGGGTTAAGCATATCGATATCCGTAGTACCCGTATTATTTAGTACTTTCATCTTTGGTTCCAGGCAGCTGGGAATTTTTCATTTGTAAATTAAATCCGATTTAGTTGAGCGTTCCTTGCTATGCTAGTGGATTTTCCGGATTTATTATTCTTTTGGATGCATATTCCAGTTTCCGGCTTCCATGGTTTTCCAAGTTTTCATGTTAGCAGTGAATCCGATTTAGTTGAGAGTTCCTTGCTATGCTAGTGGACTTTCCGGATTAATTATTCTTTTGGACGCATATTCCAGTTACGGGCTTCCATGGTTTTCCAAGTTTTCATGTTAGCAGTGCCGTTTAACCCGCTTCCATATGTTGGTACTTAGCCTTTCTGGTTCGGAGTGAGCTGTTTTTTGTATTGATTGTAATTGCCACCATGTCCCGGTATTCCGGGGTAAAGCATATCGATATCCGTAGCCGATCGATCGGAGTACTCGTATTATTTAGTACTTTCACTTTGGTTCCAGGCAGCTGGGAATTTTTCATTTGTAAATTTATTCCGATTTAGTTGAGCGTTCCTTGCTATGCTAGTGGACTTTCCGGATTAATTATTCTTTTGGACGCATATTCCCGTTACGGGCTTCCATGGTTTTCCAAGTTTTCATGTTAGCAGTGCCGTTTAACCCGCTTCCATATTTTGGTACTTCGCCTTTCTGGTTCGGAGTGAGCTGTTTTTTGTATTGACTGTAATTGCCACCATGTCCCGGTATTCCCGGGTAAAGCATATCGATATCCGTAGCCGATCAATCGGAGTACCCGTATTATTTAGTACTTTCACTTTGGTTCCAGGCAGCTGGGAATTTTTCATTTGTAAATTTAATCCGATTTAGTTGAGCGTTCCTTGCTATGCTAGTGGATTTTCCGGATTTATTATTCTTTTGGATGCATATTCCAGTTACGGGCTTCCATGGTTTTCCAAGTTTTCATGTTAGCAGTGAATCCGATTTAGTTGAGAGTTCCTTGCTATGCTAGTGGACTTTCCGGATTAATTATTCTTTTGGACGCATATTCCAGTTACGGGCTTCCATGGTTTTCCAAGTTTTCATGTTAGCGGTGCCGTTTAACCCGCTTCCATATGTTGGTACTTAGCCTTTCTGGTTCGGATTGAGCTGTTTTTTGTATTGACTGTAATTGCCACCATGTCCCGGTATTCCGGGGTAAAGCATATCGATATCCGTAGCCGATCGATCGGAGTACTCGTATTATTTCGTACTTTCACTTTGGTTCCAGGCAGCTGGGAATTTTTCATTTGTAAATTAAATCCGATTTAATTGAGCGTTCCTTGCTATGCTAGTGGATTTTCCGGATTTATTATTCTTTTGGATGCATATTCCAGTTTCCGGCTTCCACGTTTTTCCAAGTTTTCATGTTAGCAGTGAATCCGATTTAGTTGAGAGTTCCTTGCTATGCTAGTGGATTTTCCGGATTTATTATTCTTTTGGATGCATATTCCAGTTTCCGGCTTCCATGGTTTTCCAAGTTTTCATGTTAGCAGTGCCGTTTAACCCGCTTCCATATTTTGGTACTTAGCCTTTCTGTTTCGGATTGAGCTGTTTTTTGTATTGACTGTAATTGCCACCATGTCCCGGTATTCCGGGGATAACACGATTGGCGGATGTTTCAAATCCAGGTTATTAACAAATTGACATAACAAGATGGAACCCGCGACATCGCAGCATTTGGCAACCTTGAGGTTGGGCGAAACGAGGGAGAGTTTGGGTTCCAAAAAAAAAAAAAAAAATTCCCCACCCAGCATGTGAAAAAACCTGTGTCGGATTTCCTCACAGACAAGGTCACCCTCTCCCGGTGTCGCCTCCGTGGCTCCACGCCGTAACTCAATCTGGCGCGGGACGGCGAAAGGAAGCAGCAGAAGTGGCGGGCGACTTCGTGTTTCTGTTCTTCTTCTCAACTCGAGAGTTGCGTGTTTGCATGAAAACGAGATTGGGTAGTCGGAGCTGCACAGCCCAGCGAACACTCGGAATGTTTGGGATTGTGCGGAGTAATCCCTCCCAGCTGCCTCTCAGCGCACTCTTCTGCCACTTCCTCGCCACACGAAAAAAACTCGACTTTTGTTTTGGGAGGGACGGGTGCTGAACATTGACAGCTTTTACACGTTTCGGCCATCTTACCCAAACGACAGCCAGTGAGCAGGGAAGGACGAGGGGGTCGAGAAGGGGGGGGACAAAAAGGAGCACAAAGGAACGCGTAATTAAGACAGGAAACGGGAGAAGAGAGGAAGGACTCTGGAGGCTTTGAGACACAGCTCGCTTTTCCAACGCGCGGGACCGATACCCGAGACGTCTGAATGGAAATCAGATCATCTGTTAACACGAGGCACATCACCCCCCCCCCCCGGATGCTGCCCGCAGACCCACACGGACAGGACACTTCCTGTTCCAGGCGTGGAGGTGGCGCAAAGTGTTGTCAAGGTGACCGGCTGTCCCCGGCACACACTTTGCCTCGCAACAACAACAAAAAAACCAACAACGCAGATGCGGAACTTAACACGCGGCCATTCATCAACCAACTGTTGCTCAACGTGATCGTCTCAATTATCAATTATGATATCAATTATCAGTCATAGCAAAATGAAAGGAAAGATCACCTGAAGGCATCTCAGCTCCTTCACCTATTTAAAAATAAAAAAATACTAATTATTAAAATTATTAAAATTATTAAAATTATTAAAATTATTAAAATTATTAAAATTATTAAAATTATTAAAATTATTAAAATTATTAAAATTATTTTATTATTATTAAAAATTAATCTAAAAGAATAAAAATACTTTTACATTATAAAAGATTTTAAACAGACATTTAAAATTAAGATATAACATTTTTATATTTAATTAATTTACATAAAAAAATAAAAATGTAAACATTGGACACTTAAAAATGTAATTGTAAAAAACCTTTTAAATAAAAAAATAAAAATAAAAAAATGTTAACGAAGAAATAAAAATGTAAAGATTTAATCAATTTAAAATAAAAATACAATTTTAAATAACATTTTCAAAATGTAAAAAAACAAACAAATTAAACAAACAAAACAAATTAAAACTATAGTTTACAATTTCAAAATTTAACTCATCAATAAAAAATTTAATTGTAAAAATAAAACAACATTACATAAATCAATTAAAAAAAAATCAGAATTGAAAGTGAAGATTTTTTTTAATGTAATTAATTTTAAATTAAAACTAAAACCCTATTTTAAATTACAACATTTTTAATTTATAAAATCAAATAACCATATATATTTTTAAACTAATGTAATTAATTAACTAATTAATTACATTAAAAATAAAAACACTTAACATAAAAATGAAACCAAAAACAGAGCTTGAGACTACCGCACTAAGCCAATGATACCGTTGGTCATGTGACTGAACGGCCAAGTAGAGGAAGTCCATGAGATTACAAATGAACCAGTGTGAGTACATCCGAAAAGCCGGAACACTTGATCCTAGGTTTTGACCGAGGGAGCGGGGGGGTGGTGGTGGTGGTGGGGGGGGGTGACGATGGAGTCTCAACCCAAACTTCCCCTTTCCTCCGTTTTATTGTGCGGGGTGGAGATAATTACCGATGGCGTGAATGAAAGGCTTTTCGCAAAGCCGCGGATAATGACGGGATGCACAGGCAGGAGAACGAGAGAAGAAGAAAACATGACAGGCAGGTATTAAAATCCCGTGGGTGAGGCAGGAAGGAAGTGGCGAGCGGGATGTGTTGCAACAACAGCGAAGAAGGAGCGAGCACCTTTTCTGTTCCTCGGCACCAATCAAACATCCGCATGTTCTCCTCCTTCGCCCGTGTTGCGTTGATTTATGGCGACGATCGCTGACCTCTTTTCTCTCCAAATTGCGTTTTTTTTTTCTCCCTGCCCCCCCCCCTCTTCCAGGGAACGTCCCACCAAATTTGGAGCGGCTGCATAATTCTTTCAGACAGCGTAAATTACACAGTGCGCTTCCTCGTCGGTGGCTGGAGGAATGTCTCGCAGCAATGATGGAGGGATGATGGAGGGATGGGAAACCAAAGCAATATGTAGCGGCACGTATCTGGACCTGGCTGGTACGCGTTCGCCGCCACAGGTAAACACGGAAAACAGATAAAGGCCAGTGTTTGGGGAGGCACGCTTCTTTTGGTCCGTTGATATGCGTGCCTTTCACACAGCAACCCATAATTAAGGTGTTCAAACTGCGGCCCGAGGCATTTCTTCATTAAAAATCAGCAATAATTTAACAAGAATAAAGTAAAGAAAAAAGAATAACACCATGATTTTATGATAACAAATAAAGTTGTACTTTAAAGAGTACTTTTTGGAAAATTAGTTAGCAGAAAAACTACAATATTAGGAGAATAAAGTCAAAATATTATGGGTATTAAGTAGGGATGTCCGATAAAATCGGCCGCCGATGATTATCAGCCTAAAAATGTGATATCGGGTGATATCCTGAGGACTTTTTTTAAAATTACAAATCAGCAATAATACAATATTAAGAGAATAAAGTCAAAATATTATGGGTATTAAGTAGAGATGTCCGATAATATCGGCCAACGATGATTATCAGCCTAAAAATGTGATACCGGATGATATCCCGAGGCATTTTTTAAAATTACAAACCAGCAATAACCAGCAATAATACAATATTAGGAGAATAAAGTCAAAATATTATGGGTATTAAGTAGGGATGTCTGATAATATCGGTCGCCGATGATTATCAGCCTAAAAATGTGATATCGGGTGATATCCCGAGGCATTTTTTAAAATTACAAACCAGCAATAATACAATATTAAGAGAATAAAGCCAAAATATTATGGGTATTAAGAAGGGATGTCCGATAATATCGGCCGCCGATGATTATCAGCCTAAAAATGTGATATCGGGTGATATCCCGAGGCATTTTTTAAAATTACAAACCAGCAATAATACAATATTAAGAGAATAAAGTCAAAATATTATGGGTATTAAGAAGGGATGTCCGATAATATCGGCCGCCGATGATTATCAGCCTAAAAATGTGATATCGGGTGATATCCCAAGGAATTTTTTTAAATTACAAATCAGCAATAATTTACCAAGAATAAAGTAAAGAAAGAAGAATAACGTCGTGATTTTATGATAACAAATAAAGTTGTACTTTAAAGAGTACTTTTTGGAAAATTAGGTTGCAGAAAAACTACAATATGAGAAGAATAAAGTCAAAATATTATGGGTATTTTAAGTAGGGACGTCCGATAATATCGGCCGCCGATGATTATCAGCCTAAAAATGGGATATCGGGTGATATCCAGAGGTATTTTTTAAAATTACAAATTAGCCATAAACTTTACAAAAATAAGTCGTATTATAAAACAAAACAAAACAGCAAATAAAGTTGTACTTTAAAGAGTACTTTTTTGAAAATTAGGTTGCAGAAAAACTACAATATGAGAAGAATAAAGTCAAAATATTATGGGTATTTTAAGTAGGGAAGTCCGATAATATCTGCCGCCGATGATTATCAGCGTAAAAATTTGACATTGGGTGATATACCTAGGCATTTTTAAAAATTACAAACCAAATTTGTTTTAAAAAACAAAACCGCAAATAAAGTTGTACTTTAAAGAGTACTTTTTGGAAAATTAGGTTGCAGGAAAACTACAATATGCGAAGAATAAAGTCAAAATATTTTGGGTATTAAGTAAGGATGTCCGATAATATCGACCACCGATGATTATCAGCCTAAAAATGTGATATCGGGTGCAATAATGCATGATTTTGTTGAGTCGTTGGTTTAACGTCCACACTTGGAGCGTTTTGGAGGCCATTTTGACGTCATGAAGAAGAACAAAGTGGACAAAGTCGGCACGTCCACGTGGTCAAATCCCGCTCATGTTCGTTAGCAAGCGTGTCTATCAAATGATCTTTTGACTTTTTACAGGCCATCGGGTATCATTTACTGACACCCCCAACCCCACCCCGACCTTGGAGAAAGGTCCTTCAGATGCCCAGAAGAGGCCCTGGGCTTGTCAAAGGATCGCCTGTTGAAGGTCGGCTGCGGCCGCGTGGAAAAAAAAAAAAAAAGGTGTGTTCTTAGCTTGTTATGTGACACGGTGGGGAGGCTACAGGAAGGTGAGGGGGGGGGGGGAGTGCGGGCAAGGTAGGGAGAGGGGGTGCTGGTGGGGGTGGAGGGGGGGCTCCAAGCATACAACAATGGCTCCTCTCATGTAGGCGGGGGCCATCAGTTAAGTGTGTTTTCCTGCAATTTGAGAAAGTGGAATCTGGTCAAATTGGTGTCCTCTTGAGTTCCGAATGCCTCAAGTTAGGTACCCCGTGTGTGTGTGTGTGTGTGTGTTGGGGGAGTTGTCTACACACTACAGCTGTCCTACCTAGTCAGACTACAGCTGTCCTACCTAGTCTTTCAGCATGAACTGATACACTTTGTTTACTTTCATGTCCTAAGAAGTGTAGACTGTGTGAATATTAATATTATAAGTTTATTCTCATAAAATAGAGACTTTTTTCTCGTTAGAATACAACTATTGTCTCTTGATATTTTGACTTTATTCTCGGAAAATTGCAGTTTTTTTTTAAATTATGTCTCCTTGTAAATAGTTTTTTTCAGAATACACAATATTATATTATATTATATTATATTATAATTAACTAATTAATTACAATTATTATAATTACTTTATAATTATAATATTAAAGTATAATTTTTGGGAAATTAGGTTGCAGAAAAAGTTGTTATGCGAGTAATAATTAAATGTAATAATTTACTTGCATAACAACTTTTTCTGCAACCTAATTTTCCAAAAATGATAATTAAAAATAATAATTAAATGTAATAATTTACTCGCATAACAACTTTTTCTGCAACCTAATATTCCATAAATGACAATTTAATATTATAATTATAAAATAATTGTAATTAATTAGTTAATTATAATATAATATAATATAATATAATATAATAATTATGCGAGTAATAATTTAATTGAATAATTTACTTGCATAACAACTTTTTCTGCAACCTAATTTTACAAAAATGACAATTTAATATTACAATTATATATTTTTTTATTTTTAATTATTTTATTTTTTATTTTCAATTATATAATGTTTAATTTTTTATTATATAATTTTTAAATATGTAATTTTTAATTTTACAAAAACGACAACTATATTCATTCTTATGATTGTTTCACATGTTACAACTTTCTAAAAAAAATCAATATTTCAACTTCATCCAACTAAAATTAAGTTTTTTCCTCATATTACGTTATTCCCGTAAAATTACGAAATTTTCGTCTTAATATTTTGAAAATAATTGCACATTTTTCAATATTTGCTTTCAAAAAAAATTTTTTTTTACTTTTCTTTTTAAATTATATCTTTCTAAAAAAATGCAGCAGGTCAATATAAAACACCTGCGGGATGCAAAAGGCACCGGGGGGCCACACTTTGTCCCCGCGTGGGCACCACGCATGCATTTGATTGTAATCCACGTCCGGCCTGTAATAACGTCCCGTCATATAACAATGAGGTTATGTAACAGCGTGATAAAGTAATAAGCAAAGAAAATGGCGGATGTAGTATTGGCACAATGTGCAATCCTATCTTGTGAGTCAAGGCAGCGACGCCCTGTTTTTGCAGAGACGTACATCCTCCTCTTTTTCTTTTATGCCGGCGTATTACTTTACAGTCTGCTGACCTTGGGTACGGTACACGCCGTGAAACACGACCCCCGGGGCCACCGGGCTATTTCTGTATTTGTCTTACAGTAAGCCGCCCGGTAATTGAATCACGCTCCGTGGAGACGCGAGTCCCGCTTGCACGGTCACGGCGGTTAAGAACGAAGCTTCTTAATCATGACCGTCGTCATCATTTTGTGGCCGACGTCCTGTAAGACATTTTAGCTCAACTAAATGGACGGCAATGAAATCCTTTCTTTATCAGAGGCCGCACAAAGACAGCCTTGTTGACGGTGTCGGCTCTGGGAGAAAAGCGGCAAAAAAAAAAAAAAAAAAAAAAAGGGCCGCGCCTCTGCTTGTGTAACGACTCCGGATCTCCTGCAAAGGTGATTCCCTTTGGCGAGGAAACAACAAGGCAGCGCTTCTAAAGATAGATAAACTGGTCTATTCACATGCTGTCGACTGCCTTCATCTCCTAAACTAACAAACCGCAAACTGAAAGGTTGCTGGCTTCTCCGACAAAACAAGCCTCGACTCCTTCGACCGTGATGTCGAACCGAGTGTCAAGCGTGGAAGTCGACTGTGGCGAGCATTCGCTTCGTGTACTCTCGCATGACAATGAATTAATTGCTTTTCTTTTTTGGTGAAGCCATACAAAAATATGGATGCCATTTTTATACTTTTTAAAAAATATTTTAATTTTTATTTAATTTATTATTTTATGGGTGGCATTATTTGTATTAATTTTTACAGAAAATATATTTTTTAATCTAATTTGTTTTAGTTTTGTGTACCATAAAGAAATATGGATGCCATTTTTATACTTTAAAAATTTAATTTTAATTTAATTTATTATTTTATGGGTGGCATTATTTGTATTCATTTTTACATAATTTTTTATATCTAATTTTTATGCAAAATGTATTTATTTTAAATGTAAAATAGAAAGGGGCTAACATTTTGGTTTTGTGTACCAGAAAAAAATAAAATAAAATATGGATGCCATTTTTATACTTTTTTAAAAATATTTTAATTTTAATATAATTTATTATTTTATAGGTGGCATTATTTGTATTCATTTTTACATAAAAATATATTTTTTTAAAATCTAATTTTTATACAAAATGTATTTATTTTAAATGTAAAAGAAAAAGGGGCTAACGTTTTAGTTTTGTGTACCATAAAGAAATATGGATGCTATTTTTATACTTAAAATATTTGAATTTTAATTTAATTTATTATTTTATGGGTGGCATTATTTGTATTCATTTTTACATAATTTTTTAATATATATATTTTTATGCAAAATGTATTTATTATTTTAACGTTTTAGTTTTGTGTACCATAAAAAATATGGATGCCATTTTTATACTTTTTAAAAAAATATTTTAATTTTAATTTAATTTATTATGTTATGAGTGGCATTATTTGTATTAATTTTTACATAAAATATATATTTTTTTAAATATAATGTTATACAAATGTATTTATTTTAAATGTAAAATAAAAAGGGGCTAACGTTTTAGTTTTTTGTACCATAAAAAAAATATGGATGCCATTTTTATACTTTTTAAAAAATATTTTTATTTTAATTTAATTTATTATTTTATGGGTGGCATTATTTGTATTCATTTTTACATAAAATGTATTTTTTTTAAATCTAATTTTTATATAAAATGTATTTATTTTAAATGTAAAATAAAAAGGGGCTAACGTTTTAGTTTTGCGTACCATAAAATGCTGTAATTTGTCCCAAAACCGCAAAGAAGACGGGACATTAAATGGAAGCTGCTGTTGATTAAGAAGGGAAAGTGAAGTTTCATAATGATTTGGAGTGAATGAGAAAGCGGGAAAAAAAAAAACTACTGCAGCTCGATATCATCCTGATGAGGACAAAGCCTAACATTCCCTTGCATTGTTATTGTTTACTCCTAAAGTGCTCCAGCAGGGTCTCGTCACCAAGAGTCTTTGCAGGCTCCCATCTGCTTGCAATTTAGGACTTTTTTTTTTAGAGATAAGAATCTTTTTGGGGGGCAAAACTTTCTCAGATGAGGGTCCCTGCTCTAATTGCCCTCTCTTATCTGCATCGGCGTCCTTTGTAGGGCGCTTTGTGGGGGTCACAGGACAGGAGTAATAGCTTTGCTAATGGCATTTACTGTAATACGTGTTCAACGGGAGCCAATGGGCGGCCATTTTTTTTGTGAGCGTGTGTGAAGGTTCGCCGTATCTGGCGCTTGTGATGAGGACTTTTGATAACGCCATTGCTGATGTGCTGTGGAAAAGCGCTGTGTCGCTGGAGCGTAAAAAAAGACCCGTGCTGGGTAAATATGACGGCAGCAACAATAGCATTTCTTGCCGCCACAGTAGCGTAGCGTAGCGTAGCACGTAGTACGGTTGTACTGAGGTGAACGCAGCGCTGTGGGAAACACAGGAAGTTATTGTTTTGTAGTAGCTTACGATTAAGAAAGTTAATTGTGAGTTAATCGTGGACTAATATTTACATTTGTTTGATGATCTGGAACATTTACTAGAACCAGACAAAAGTTTGGAGACACTTTCTTATTCAACAGCATGAGCGAGTGCTTTTTTTAAAGAGTACTTTTTGGAAAATTAGGTTGCAAAAAAACTACAATATTAGGAGAATAAAGCCAAAATATTATAGCTATTAAGTAGGGATGTCTGATAATATCGGCCGCCGATGATTATCAGCCTAAAAATGTGATCAGCAATAACTTTACAAGAATAAGTCGTATTACAAAACAAAACAAAACCGCAAATAAAGTTGTACTTTAAAGAGTACTTTTTGGAAAATTAGGTTACAAAAAAACTACAATATTAGGAGAATAAAGTCAAAATATTATGGGTATTGAGTAGGGATGTCCGATAATGTCGGCCGCCGATGATTATCAGCCTAAAAATGTGATATCAGGTGATATCTCTAGGCATTTTTTTTAAATTTCAAATCAGCAATAACTTTACAAAAATAAGTCGTATTATAAAACAAAACAAAACAAAACAGCAAATAAAGTTGTACTTTAAAAAGTACTTTTTGGAAAATTAGGTTGCAGAAAAACTACAATATTAGTAGAATAAAGTCAAAATATTATGGCTATTAAATAGGGATGTCCGATAATATCAGCCGCCGATGATTATCAGCTTAAAAATGTGATATTGGTGATATCAAGAGGCATTTTTTAAAATTACAAATCAGCAATAACCAGCAATAATACAATATTAGTAGAATAAAGTCAAAATATTATGGCTATTAAATAGGGATGTCCGATAATATCGGCCGCCGATGATTATCAGCTTAAAAATGTGATATTGGTGATATCAAGAGGCATTTTTTAAAATTACAAATCAGCAATAACCAGCAATAATACAATATTAGTAGAATAAAGTCAAAATATTATGGCTATTAAATAGGGATGTCCGATAATATCGGCCGCCGATGATTATCAGCTTAAAAATGTGATATTGGTGATATCAAGAGGCATTTTTTAAAATTACAAATCAGCAATAACCAGCAATAATACAATATTAGTAGAATAAAGTCAAAATATTTTGGCTATTAAATAGGGATGTCCGATAATATCGGCCGCCGATGATTATCAGCCTAAAAATGTGATATCGGTGATATCAAGATGCATTTTTTTTAATTACAAATCAGCAATAACCAGCAATAATACAATATTAGTAGAATAAATTCAAAATATTATGGGTATTAAGTAGGGATGTCCGATAATATCGGCCGCCGATGATTATCAGCCTAAAAATGTGATATCGGTGATATCAAGAGGCATTTTTTAAAATTTCAAATCAGCAATAACCAGCAATAATACAATATTAGTAGAATAAAGTCAAAATATTATGGGTATTAAGTAGGGATGTCCGATAATGTCTGCCGCCGATGATTATCAGCCTAAAAATGTGATATCAGGTGATATCAAGAGGCATTTTTTTAAATTACAAATCAGCAATAACCAGCAATAATACAATATTAGTAGAATAAAGTAAAAATATTATGGGTATTAAGTAGGGATGTCCGATAATATCGGTCGTCGATGATTATCAGCGTAAAAATGTGATATCAGGTGATATCCAGAGGCATTTTTAAAAATTACAAATCAGCAATAACCAGCAATAATACAATATTAGTAGAATAAAGTAAAAATATTATGGCTATTAAGTATTTTGTTGAGTTTGTTTGATGATCTGGAACATTTACTTGTGATAATCGTGCAAAAATTCACAACACTGTACAGAACCGGACAAAAGTTTGTGGACACTTTCTCATTCAACAGCATGAGCGAGTGTCTCAAAACTTTTGAATGGCACCGTATCACCGTAACTAGTCAAAGATCCTCTATACAACAGCAGTGGGTTTGCTATTTTGCTGCTTTTCTCTGTGGGATACTACTTTTGCACAGCATGCACACATCACCTCGCCTTATCTTAGAAATGACCCCCCCCCCCCCACCCCCACCCCCACCCACGCTTCTTTTTACCTGCACACACAAATGGCGCTATCTCGCCACTGCTGGGAGCCGCCACGGCTGAGTGCAAGGTGAGGATGACAAAAGGAACACCTGGCAAACACGGATGCGGTCCTCGCAAAAAGAAGAAGGAGGTGCACCCCCCCCCCCCCCCATGCCTCCGCTCCCCGCCCCCGCCCCTCCGCCAAAAGGCTCCTTTTCACACGGCAGGAAGTGCAATTGACAGCAGGAGCTGCATGTACATGTTCCTCTGCAACACACACACACACACACACATACACCTCGGCAGGACGCCCGAGGAGCTGACAAAGCACTTTTACCCACAAACGTCCATTCAAATAATAACTAATTAATTTGCACTAACTAATTAATTTTAACTATATATACTGTAAAAGAGGGAACTTAATTACCTTAAGTTCTGGAGATTTTTGGCAGTTTGCTTCCTGAAGATTCCAAGTTTGTCTGCGTACGGACTATAGGAATAATCATTCCGCTGTTGACTTTTCCCTGGCCACCTCGGAGACCTGGGAAATGCCACTCCTGCTAAAACAACACGCCGTGCGGCAGCTGACGTTCCTAAACGTACATTTCTGTCACATTCAGGGCCGTTTGGAAAAAACTCCAGGAGGCGTCGCTGCGTTATTCACAAAGAGCAACCTTGGCGAGAATATCAACTCCAACAGCGCAATAATTTTCGGGTCATTTTGAAAGTATCATTTAACAAAAAAATGTTTAAAAACACCGAAAAAATGAAATAATAAAGTCAAAATATTAAGAGAAAATCTAACAAAAAAAGGAAAAGTAACATCATTTTAGGAGCATAAAGTTGAAATATTCAAGAAAAAAAATTATTATTATTTATCTATTTAGTATTTTTTTTAAGCTGTAATAATATGAGAAATAAACAAAACTACATTTAATTTGGAGGAAATTAGGTTGGAGAAAAAAACTTTAAATATTACAGGAATAAAGTCAAAATATTTAGAGAAGAGAAAAATTATGAGGTCATTTTTTAAAAATAGCATAAAGTTGACATATTCATCATTTTATGTTCATTATTTTCCTATATATATATATATATATTTTTTTCCCCCTATATATTTCCTACAATATTATGAGGAATACGAAAAACTAAATAAAATCAGAAAATTAGGTTGTGGAAAAAACTTTTAATATTACAGGAATAAGGTCAAAATATTATGGGAATAAACTCATAATATTTAGAGAAGATAATTTACAAGATGAATGAATATTTGATAAAATAGCAATAGGAGGAAAATAAATATTATGAGGAAAAATAATGTCATTTTTTAAAATAGCATAAAGTTGACATATTCATCATTTTATGTTCATTATTTTCCTATATATATATTAATTTTTTCCTATATATTTCCTATGATATGAGGAATATGAAAAACTAAATAAAGTTAGAAAATTAGGTTGGGGAAGAAACGTTTAATATTACAGGGATAAGGTCAAAATATTATGGGAATAAACTCATAATATTTAGAGAAGATAATTTACAAAATTAATATTTGATAAAATAGCAATAGGAGGAAAATAAATATTATGAGGAAAAATAATGTCATTTTTAAAAATAGCATGAAGTTGACATATTCATCATTTTATGTACATTATTTTCCTATATATATATTAATTTTTTTCCTATATATTTCCTATGATATGAGGAATATGAAAAACTAAATAAAGTTAGAAAATTAGGTTGGGGAAAAAACGTTTAATATGACAGGAATAAGGTCACAATATTATGGGAATAAACTCATAATATTTAGAGAAGATAATTTACAAAATTAATATTTGATAAAATAGCATTAAGAGGAAAATAAATATTATGAGGAAAAATAATAAAATAAAATAATAATAAAATAGCATAAAGTTGACATATTCATCATTTTATGTTCATTATTTTCCTATATATATTTTTTTTTTATTTTTTTTTCCTATATATTTCCTACAATATTATGAGGAATAAGAAAAATTAAATAAAGTTGGAAAATTAGGTTGGGGGAAAAAGTTTTAATATGATGGGAATAAAGTCAAAATATAAATAAATTTTTGAAGTCAACTGTATATAACGTCTTCGCATATTCACATGTGTTGCTTTACTAATATATATAAATATAATATTTGGCATCCTTGCATCCTTTTTCACAATGTGGCTCCTGCTGGAATAAGTTAGGACACCCCGGTGCTCCATGAATACTCTGTGGGACCTTTAAGACTAACTTTAAAGCTTCAAAAGTCCGATTCCACTTTAAACGTGAAAGGGTCTTATCTGTGGAATGCACACGCCGCCACCGCCGCCATGACAACAACAACAACAACAAAAGCTGCAAGCCCACCAGACATCCTCTTTTGCCAAGCGACTTCCTGTTGACGCAGGAAGCCGAGTGCTGCTTGGAAAGACGCTGCCTTCAGGAAAAGCGTGTGACAGCTATACTGCGCCATCAAGTATTTATAACCTTTTTAGAGCCCCTCAGCTCTGTCTGAGGCCCCCCCTCGGTACTGTAACTCCCCTGCATTTCAGACCCGTAAATCTCTCCGTGGGATGACTGCAGTGTGTGTGTGTGTGCGTGTGTGTGCGCTATGACAACAGACGAGCCAGAGTGGCTATTTGTCTGTCAAAGTTAATCTCTGCTCACAGTCGGGCCGGGGGGGCCTTTTACTGTCTGTCAAGGAGGAGCGGAAGAAAGAAAAAGGAAAAAGCAGGAATGGATATTTCAGGGGGTGGAAAGTGGCGCATTCCGCAAATAGCTCCACTTTCGCAGCGAGGGATCCCATTTTCCTTTTTCTGGCCCTTTGGCGGAAATGACTATTTATGCAGAAAACACCTCCGTGTGTAATTTGGGTGCTGTTGCCCCCACGACGTGTGATACAATAATACTTCAAAGCTTTGTAGCCTTTGGCCGCCATGCAGCCCACCGACACCCTGAAAACACAGCAGCGCTTTCTGGTTAACCCTCCTTTCTGTCCCTGAAGGCCACACGGGGCCGCAGGCCGCAGTTATGAGTATCAGCTACATTCTTAATGAAAAAAAAACAAAACTCTGATATCTTTATATATTTGTTGTTATTTGTAAGTTATTTTTAAAAAGTTTATAATTTATTTTGTTATTTAATATTTTAATTATTTACAGTTGTTTTATTTTGGAAAAAGGCAAAAAAAAAACCAAACCTTTGTGACTATTATGGGTCGTCAAAGCAAATCACAGCAGCCCATTCAATTATTTCTCATAATTATGGGCCTGCAAGCCAAGCACAGCGGCCATTTGATTATTTCTCATAATTATGGGCCTGCAAGCCAAGCACAGCAACCCAATCGATTATCGCACATACTTTATTATGGGCCTGCAAGCAAAGCACATCAGCCCATTCAATTATTTCTGATAAGTATGGGCCTGCAAGCCAAGCATAGCAGCCCATTCAATTATTTATCATAATTAGGGCCTGCAAGCCAAGCACAACAGCCCATTGGATTATCGCAAGTACTTTATTATAGGCCTGCAAGCAAAGCACATCAGCCCATTCAATTATTTCCAGTAAATATGGGCCTGCAAGCTAAGCACAGCAGCCCATTCAATTATTTATCATAATTATGGGCCTGCAAGCCAAGCACAGCAGCCCATTCGATTATCACACACACTTTATTATGGGCTTGCAAGCAAAGCACATCAGTCCATTCAATTATTTCCGATAAATATGGGCCTGCAAGCCAAGCACAGCAGCCCATTCAATTATTTTTCATAATTATGGGCCTGCAAGCCAAGCACAGCAGCCCATTCTATTACCGCATATACGTTATTATGGGCCTGCAAGCAAAGTTAGTTGGTGTGAGAGAGACAGATGCCAAAGACAGGGTTGGATGGAAGCCATTGATTTGCTGTGGCGACCCCTGAAGGGCAAAGCCGAAAGAGAAAGAAGAAAAATTATGGGCCTGCAAGCAAAGCGCAGCAGCCCATTCTATTACTTCTCATACTGAATTATGGGCCTGCAAGCAGAGCGCAACAACCTATTCAATTATTTCTCATACGTAATTATGGGCCTGCAAGCACAGCACAACAGCCTATGTATTCTATTATTTCGCAAACTTAATTATGGGCCTGCAAGTCAAGTGCAGCAACCCATTCAATCATTTCTCATACATTATAATGGGCCTGCAAGCACAGCACAGCAGGTCATTCTGCTATTTCTCAGAATTATGGGCCTGCAAGCAGTGTATTTTTCCTATATCCTGATTTTTATTATTATTAAATATTGAATTATGGAAAATGTGGGCTAGCCAAGGCGTCCGTTGGTGTTGGTGTCAATAGAGGAACAAATAGATGGGAAATGGAGTCCAATTGCGTGTGAATTCTGAAAAAAACGGCATCCCTGAACGGACCGCATCGAACCCGTACAGAGTCGTACGTATTTCCACTTCCTGTTTGGTCTCCCAGGTCTACTTGGCTCCTGATTGGCTAAAAAAGCAAACAAGACGATGAGACTGCTTTTGCAGCTTTCTGCGGTGCTTCTCGGAGGGCCTGCTTACAGTAATTCACGGGCGCTGACAGCCATATGGAATACCGCTCTGCGCCGCAAACCCGACCTCTCAAGTCCCGCCAAAATGGGAAGACTGGAAAAGAAAAACGCACATCCTGCTCTTTACTGCGTTTTCGCCGATAAGACTGCAAATACTTTCAGAGGTTACCTTGGTGCGTCTAAACTTTGAGCTAACGTGTTTAATTTGAAGCTAGCAAGTAACATTTCTTCATGGAGGCTGTAATCGCTGCAGCTTGAGCGGCTGTTCCCGGGAATTAGAAAGCATGGAATGCGGAATATAGCGGCTGGGGTGCAAGGTGGAGGGGGGGGGGGGGGGTACAGAAGTAGCGCTGCTTTCATTGAAAAGGGATAGCGTGCTGTTTGAGTGGGCTTGGCAGGCCCGAAGGAGACGATATGGTTTTGGACAGCGTGTGCGGAGATAACCACATTTCCCTCCGGGCTTGTATTTCTGCCGTGGACTTATTCCCATTAATGATTCCTCTTCTCCTCACGGCAGGGAGTTCTCTCTATAATTTAGTCCTAAAAAAAAGTCCCTGAGGGCAGGTTGATGTTAAGTATAATAATAATAACATTTGACATAAAAGGAAAGCGGAAAGAAAAACAACGTCCAGACGATGCGTGCGGCACATCAGAAATTTTGAATTTGACAAAATGTTATGGGAATAATGGCAAAATATTATGAATAAAACATCAAGAAGAAAGTTTAAATAGTTTTTTTTAAGTAGCAGAAACAGCTGTAATTTTACAGGAATAAAGTCAAAATATTATGAGAAAAAAAGTTTTTTTTATTTTAAATTTTTGTAAAATTATAAAAACTTGTAAAATTTGAATAATACCATCTTAGCAGCATAGAAAAAAATATGTTATTTATATTTAAAATATGCTAAGTCGCAATATTATGACATAAAGTTTTTTTTTTAATTAACGCGCGGAAAAAGTGATAATATTATAGGAAAAATGTCGAAATATCATGAGTAAAACATTTACAAGAAGAAAGTTTAAATAGTTTTTTTTTAGCATATTGCACATATATACATATAGCACATAATAGTATTCTAGCATAGCATATTTAAAATATGCTAAGTTGTAGTATTATGACAAATAAACAAAAAATAAAGTTACATTTTTTGAAAATTAGCGCGCGGAAAAAATGATAATATTATGGGAATAATGTCAAAATATTATGTGTACAACATTTACAAGAAGAAAGTTTAAATAGTTGGATTTTTTTAAGTAGCCGAAAAATGTTACAAGAATAAAGTCAAAATATTATGAGAAAAAAAGTTGCAATTTTACGAGAATTAACACATTTTAAGAATATCAAAGACAAAATATGTTATTTATATTTAAAATATGCTGTCATAATATTATGACAAATAAACCAAAAATAAAGTTACATTTTTTGAAAATTAGCGTGCGGAAAAAATGATAATATTATGGGAATAATGTCAAAATATTATGTGTACAACATTTACAAGAAGAAAGTTTAAATAGTTGGATTTTTTTAAGTAGCCAAAAATTTTTACAAGAATAAAGTCAAAATATTATGAGAAAAAAAGTTGCAATTTTACGAGAGTTAACACATTTTAAGAATATCAAAGACAAAATATGTTATTTATATTTAAAATATGCTAAGTCGTAATATTATGACAAATAAACAACAAATAAAGTAATTTTTTTCAAAATTAGCGCACGGAAAAAGTGATAATATTATGAGAATAATGTAAAAATATTATGTGTACAACATTTACAGAAGAAAGTTTAAATAGTTTGATTTTTTTTTAAGTAGCCGAAAAATTTTACAAGAATAAAGTCAAAATATTATGAGAAGAAAAGTTGCAATTTTACGAGAGTTAACACATTTTAAGAATATCAAAGACAAAATGTTATTTATATTTAAAATATGCTAAGTCGTAATATTATGACAAATAAACAACAAATAAAGTAATTTTTTTCTAAATTAGCGCACGGAAAAAGTGATAATATTATGAGAATAATGTAAAAATATTATGTGTACAACATTTACAGAAGAAAGTTTAAATAGTTTGATTTTTTTTAAGTAGCCAAAAAATTTTATAAGAATAAAGTCAAAATATTATGAGAAAAAAAGTCGCAATTTTACGAGAATTAACACATTTTAAGAATATCAAAGACAAAATATGTTATTTATATTTAAAATATGCTAAGTTGTAATATTATGACAAATAAACAACAAATAAAGTAATTTTTTTTACAAATTATCGCGCGGAAAAAGTGATAATATTATGAGAATAATGTAAAAATATTATTTGAAGTTCAAAGTTTAAATAGTTGGATTTTTTTATTAGCAGAAAAAGCAGTAATTTGACAAGAATAAAGTCAAAATATTATGAGAGAAAAAGTCGCAATTTTTACGAGAATTAACTAATTTTAAGAATATCAAATTGTATTTAAAATATGCTAAGTTGTAATATTATGACAAACAACAAATTAATTTTAATTTTTTGAAAATTAGTTCGCGAAAAAAGTGATAATATTATGGGAATAATGTCATAATATTACAAGAAGAATATTTTTTAAAAAAATTAAATATTTCGAATTTTTTTTAAAACAAAGCAAAAATAGGAAGTATATCACAGCAATTGATGTAAACACGACTTCTCTATCATTTTTTCAGCATTCCGGCGAGTATTATTACTCCGGAGGGAAGCGTCACTGATTGATTCCTGCACGTTTGCTTTTAACCTGGAAGTCCGAGGCCTTTTTCCAGCGGGGCTCTGCTATTCGTTAAGCTTTCACATGCTAAAAGGAATTCAATGTTTTTCACCCCGGGGTCGTGGCGGTGTCATACGTCAAGCTAAGTGCTTCCTGAGGTTGGCCATGTGCTGCGCTAAGTTGGCGTTACCCGCGGCACATGCCACTATGCATTTCTGCAGCGCCGACTGAGGGGAGGGGCAAAAACAAACCAGATGACCTAGCGTTTTGGTACATTTCAATCACGCTAGTCATCCTGACGCACGTCACAAACGTCAAATATGACAAACCGAGATGGGATTTTTTGTTTTTTCTTAGTTAAAGGTTCCCTATGATCACAGGGGACTAAAAAAAAAAGTCACTTTTGAAGACAAAAAAACAAAAACACAGGCTTCGCTACACATCTTAAAATAACCATCCATCAGTCTGTTACAAATATGGAAGCTCTAAGTGTCATTATGTAGTTTTAAGTCTGCAAATAAGCTAACATAGCATTATGTTGCTGTTCAAATAAGAGTGTAATGTTAGCGCCTTAGCGCCACATGGCTAGGCTAGTGTTGCTAATGTCTGTATCCTCCTGTCCTGTTGTTTAACGCTACGTTGTTGGATGTGATCTTTAGCATCTATGACCTCGGACAAATGCATAATTCATAAATAGGATTTAACAGGAACATTTTTTTTAAAGCATAAATGGTAGCATAAAGTTGAAGTACGTTGAAAAGGATGCTATTTTTTTAAATAATATCAGAAAAAAGTAAACAAAATAAAATTGTAATTTTGGGCAAAATTAGCTAAAAAAAGTCTAAATATTATATTATTATATTATTATATTATTATATTATTATATTATTATATTATTATATTATTATATTATTATATTATTATATTATTATATTATTATATTATAATGGGAATGAAGTCATAATATTAAGAGAAGAAAAATACATTTATAATAATTGAAAAAAGCAGAAAAGGAAAAAAACAGCAGTAAAAAAAGGAAAAAGTCTCAATAATATATTTTTATATAATTGTATTATTGTATTATTGTATTATTATATTATTATATTATTATATTATTATATTATTATATTATTATGTTATTATATTATTATATTATTATATTATTATATTATTATATTATTATATTATTATATTATTGTATTCTATTATAATGGAAATCAAGTCAAAATATAATGGGAATGAAGTCATAATATTAAGAGAAGAAAAATATATTTATAATAATTGAAAAAAGCAGAAAAGGAAAAAAACAGCAGTAATAAAAAAAGGAAAAAGTCTCAATATTATATTATTGTATTATTGTATTATTGTATTATTGTATTATTATATTATTATATTATTATATTATTGTATCATTGTATTCTATTATAATGGAAATCAAGTCAAAATATAAAAAAAAGTGTCACTTTTAGGAGAATAAACTCGGCATATCCAAGCATTCTCATTCGGCTAGTGGGTACACTGCAGCCTATCCCATGTGATTCTGGGGGGGGGGGGGTACACCCTGGATTGGTCGTCAGCCAATCGCAGGAAGAACAATGGAATGAAAGTCCAAAATTCCTGGGAATAAAATCCTAATCTTACAAAAGAAAAATTGCATATTTGTATCTAGCATCACTTGAGGACAAAAGCAATGGAAAAACTCTAAAACTGTAAAAGAATCCAGCACCTCTTTTATGTGCTAACAAATGTCATCTAAACACCCCCCCCCCCCACCCCCCCCCCTGCAAATTTGCATTTGCGATATCAGCTTCCATTTGTCCTCAAAGCACACATGCAACCACTTCCCCCGCTGTACCGGATCCAATTGGAGCCAGATCGCGGCGAGACGACACGTTGGTACGCCCGTACGCGTCCTAATTGCTGCGACAAGCCCGACCCCTCCCCCCGCCGGGGCCCCTCCACGGTGTTTATCCACTAATTGGGCCACTTCCTGAGATGGAGGCCAAACAGGGAATGGAGGAATGCATGGCAGAGGGCCACTCAGACAAGCTAGCGTCAGGGTTTGGGGGGGGGGGGGGGGGGGGAGTTTTGAGGGGGGTGGCTGCGATGAGAACGGGAATGGAGAGGGGGGGCGGATCAGCTCAAAAATGGAATAACTAACTCGGATAGACACATGGTTTCTTTATCTTCGGGGATGACATAACCGCTCCTATTTGTGTAGCGTCACGACGTTTTATCCTTACTGACCATCGATGCGTCGTTTGATGTGATGACCCTTACAAGTCGCCCGGACGGCGTCTAGTCGGGGTTAAAAGTTGAACACCCCCTCCCACAATGTAGTGGATGTGGGGAAACTGAGGCGAACAAGCCAAAAGGATGGTGAATAAACAAGGGGGGGGCGGGCGCCATGAGAGCGCCATTACTTCCTGTTGTCCTAAATAGCAACACAAGGACTTCCTGGTCATGCAGAGAACATGACGCTAGTGAACACAATTGTAATTTGGACAGTGCGGTGACAATTTTTCTTCTCGGACGCCGTTTTGTCTCCCGTGTGCTGCAGCTGGGACATGCGTCATGGCTTGGTAAGCAAAAAAAAAACAACATGGCGTCGTACTACATCCTCGCATCAAAGTCAGGAAGGATGAAAATAGAATGAAATGTTACTCTTGCGAGCTAGCGTGTCATCTTTTGGTTAAAGGTCGGAAAGCAGTTTCCCCCCTCAAAGAACCGCAGCACTCTTGCAGCCACAGGTGTTGGAATTTATGTTTTCCTATCAATTAACCACGTCTCCATGGTGCTGACAGCACTCTTGCAGCTTCAGACCATGTTTCTACCACCAACATGCTTAACTGTAGGCAGAACAATTGCTGCCTTGTTTGTGTTGGAATTGGAGCTTCCCGGTATTGGCAGCACTTGTGCACACTACCACAACCATTGCTGGACTGCGGCCCTGTTCCTACTTCATGAAGGAATTCAAGAACTCGTTCGGGCCGACAGCACTCATGCGACTGCGACGCCATCACCAGCATGACAAAATGATCAATGAACCACGTCTCCATGGTGCTGACAGCACTCTTGCAGCTTCAGACCATGTTTCTACCACCAACATGCTTGACTGTAGGAAGAAAAATTGCTCCTTGTTTGTGTTGGAATTAAAGCTTCCCGGTATTGGCAGCACTTGTGCACACTACCACAAACCATTGCTGGACTGCAGCCTTGTTCCTACTTCACGATAGAATTCATGAACTTGTTCGTGCCGACAGCACTCATGCAACTGCAACGCCATCACCAGCATGACAAAATGATCAATGAACCACGTCTCCATGGTGCTGACAGCACTCTTGCAGCTTCAGACCATGTTTCTACCACCAACATGCTTAACTGTAGGCGGAAAGATTGCTGCCTGTTTGTGTTGGAATTGTAGCTTCCCAGTATTGGCAGCACTTGTGCACACTACCACAAACCATTACTTCATGATGGAATTCATGAACTCCTCCGTGCCGGCAGCACTCATGCCACAAGTCCAGATTGCGACGCCACCGCCAGCATGACAAAATGATCTTTGTGCTGGATGTTGTGTTTTTAACTCAATGAACCACGGTTCCTCGGTGCTGATAGCACTCGTGTAGCCCCAGACTGTGTTGTTATCACACGTATATCAAACTGTACTTTCTGTATTTTTGTGCCTTGGTAGATTAGAAGGAAAAAAAAATCATTTTCATCATCAAGCCTGAACTTCCTGGTTTTATTTCATGGTCATTATTCTGCAGGTTATGGTCTATTATGTCATCATGCTGTTGTGTAACTTTAATGAACACACACAAAACTATGTACAGTATTTAGATATGAAGCAAAGGAATGCACCGTAAGCGGACAGCAGACACAAGCCCCGCCTCCATCTTCCTGTCATTGCCTCCTTCCCGCCACAAAGGCTGCGACACAGCAAAGAAAAAAACACAACAAATCCGCCTTTTCTTTCTGTCCGGAATGACGGGGATAAAAACCAGGAGAGGAAACAGCACAGACCTTCCCTCCCGTCCCATTTAATGCTTTTTCCAGACCTCTAATACGCTTGTCGAGGGGGGCTGACCTTCCTCTCTAAGGCAATGTTCCCTGCAGGCTACACCTTGGATGGCAGGAAATGTACAAAACAGGACAACATATGTCTTGGGGTCAGGGGGACGGACTGGATCCAGTGACATCACCGTGCAAGGATGCCGTGTTGCTCCGAGATCCCGAGTATTGCTGCATCGTCATGTTGTTATTTTCCGTTGACAACGCAAACAAACAAAAGTGGGGGGAAAAGCCAGCAAACTGGTTTTAAGTTTGCAGGGACCAACAGTTCCCGAGTGTCGTGATTTGCATGTTGAAACGTTCCGAGCAGGCTCACGGCTCCCCACGCCGCTCTGTAATTAATGGGCGAGAGGCCTCGCTCGCCTTCCTGGCCGCTTGGAAGGACTTTGCCACAGGGCTCGGGACACACAAACAGAGGTTACTCTGTTCTTTCTCACTTTATTCTTAGGGCCTGTTTACGCCGTCCGGTAGAAATGTCACGTTCCATATCGGGACGGCGATGCGCGTTCAAAGCGGTCATTTGTAATCCGTACAATCTGTTTATCCAAAATAATATGTTATGTATAATAATCTGTGTCCATAAGGGGTGTTCAAACCTTTACCAGTGAGGACCACATCATGAAAAATGAAAAGAAGCAACTTTTGTCTTAGAATATTTATATTTATATTTATATTTATATTTATATTTATATTTATATTTATATTTATATTTATATTTATATTTATATTTATATTTATATATTATATTTTATATTTTATTATATATATATATATATATATATATATATATATATATATGTAATATATATATTTTTATATATAAACCTTTACCAGCAAGGACCACATCGTGAAAAATGAAAGGAAGCAACTTTTATCTTATAATATATATATTTTATTATATATATTTATATTTATATTATATTTATATTTTATATATTTTATATTATATTTATATTTTATATTATATTTTATTATGAAATAAATGAAAATGAAAGGAAGCAACTTTTGCCTTATAATATTTATATTTATATTTTATATATATTTTATATATTATGTTATATTTTATATGTATATATATTTATATTTTATATATTATATTTTATATTTTATATTATATTTTATATTTTATTATATATATATATATATATATATATATATATATATATATATATATATATATATATATATATATATATATATATATATATATATATATATATATATATATTTATAGTATATATATTTTTTATATATAAACCTTTACCAGCGAGGACCACATCGTGACAAATGAAAGGAAGCAACTTTTGTCTTATAATATATATATTTTATTATATATATTTATATTATATTTTATGTATTTTATATTATATTTTATATTTTATTTTATATTTTATTTTATATTTTATTTTATATTTTATTTTATTTTATATTTTATTTTATATTTTATTTTATATTTTATTTTATATTTTATTTTATATTTTATTTTATATTTTATTTTATATTTTATTTTATATTTTATTTTATATTTTATTTTATATTTTATTTTATATTTTATTTTATATTTTATTTTATATTTTATTTTATATTTTATTTTATATTTTATTTTATATTTTATTTTATATTTTATTTTATATTTTATTTTATATTTTATTTTATATATATAATTATAATATATATTCTAAAATATATGGACTTTATTTTCTTCTCATAATGATAACTTTATTCTCTTATTGTGTCAAGAACGTCATATTTTGTTGTTTTACATGTCCCATATTTCTTATGAGACAAACCCAAAAGTTCCCCTGTACCAATCTACATATGAACGCTGCAGGAAGAATAGGCTTTAAAGGACTAAAACCTACATTTGCATGCAAAAGACATGAAAAAATATCCACATTGACATGAACCATCATATGGACGTGTGCACCTGTCTCTATACGGCAGACCCCCACGACCCCCCCCCCCCCCCCCACATGTCGCCGGGCCAGCCGTGTTTGCTTTTCCCGATGTTTTTCCTTCTCCACAATCAAGGCAGAATTATCTGTCTTCCGGAAAAAAAAAAAAGAGCAGCGGCCCGCTAATTTTAGACGGGACTTGATTGAGCCCCGAGGCCAAGAGGGATCAAGCCCACATCCGCCGAGAAGCCGGGCTTGCTAATTCTAACCAAAACACGGCTAACATGTGTTTTGCGCTGATTTGAGAGCCGCTCAAAGCGAAGCCTCATGGCCGCTACCTTCTTGCCCTTCGCCCGCTGCAAGGAGCCATTCTTTCTTGTGGCGTGTTTGTGTGGCTTTCAGGGCCCACCATGTGTGTATTTATAGACGCCGGGTCATGACACGCGTGTACATTGACTGCTTGTTCTTTCTTTGGGACGTCAGCTCCGAACATTCCCGACAAGCCAACAGATGCGTTGCATGTGGAATTCCTGCACAGTTTGATGCCAAATATTCATAAATTCATGTCATGCACATGGCAGCCATTTTACATCGGCTTTGTTGTTTTTAAAACAGACTGGCTCCTCCCACTACGAACCTAGCGGCTAGCTTGACGCTAACGTTCTCCGACGGTTAAAATATAAAATTATTACTTTTTCCTCAATTACTTACTTTAAAAAAATTGTTTGCACGGTGGTCGAGTGGATAGCGCGCAGACCTCACAGCTAGGAGACCGGCGTTCAATTCCACCCACGGCCATCTTTGTGTGGAATTTGCATGTTCTCCCCTCGGGTTTCCTCCCACATTCCAAAAACATGCTAGGTTAATTAGCGACTCCAAATTGTCCATAGGTATGAATGTGAGTGTGAATGGTTGTTTGTCTATATGTGCCCTGTGATTGGCTGGCCACCAGTCCAGGGTGTACCCCGCCTCTCGCCCCGAAAGACAGCTGGGATAGGCTCCAGCACCCCCAGCAACCCTCGTGAGGAAAAGCGGTAGAAAATGAATGAATGAATGATGACTTTTTCCTCAATTACTTTACAATTCTTTGTTGCACGGTGTTCGAGTGGTTAGCGCGCAGACCTCACAGCTAGGAGACCGGCGTTCAATTCCACCCACGGCCATCTTTGTGTGGAATTTGCATGTTCTCCCCTCGGGTTTTCTCCGGGTACTCCGGTTTCCTCCCACATTCCAAAAACATGCTAGGTTAATTAGCGACTCCAAATTGTCCATAGGTATGACTGTGAGTGTGAATGGTTGTTTGTCTATATGTGGCTTGTGATTGGCTGGACAATGTATATAATGTGTATCCCCGCCTCTCGTCCCGAAGACAGCTGGGATAGGCTCCAGCCTGAATGAATTTTGACTTTATTCTTAATTTTCTGCTGTTGTTGTTTTTCAAGTTTTTTTCTTAAGGGGGGGGGGGGGGGTCTGGATCGTGGGATCCTATGTTGGGGTGACATCATGCTTTACTGGTTTCTGTATAAAAGGCAAAGGCGGAAAAATGCCGGATCTGATGTACAGATTTTTTTTCGGGGGGATGTCTGTGAGAAACAGTAATGGCTGCCGTCACGAAATCGCTTGGTAATGACCGCTAGCTAGCCAACTAGCCTCGTTTGATGTGTTTGATATCGCCACCCATAAGCTTCTACTTCACGTTGCTTATTGTTTCTGCGATTCATAACAATCCTGGTGGCCAGAAGTTAGCGGTTTATTTAGCGGTGAAGACACGGGCCAAGCGGTGCATTGAATGTTTTATGTTGTATGGGGAAGAATGCATCCTGCACTGATGCTCACGGCAAAGTAATGGTTTTCTTAATGACGCCGAAACATCCTTTTCATGTCGTCCCCCCCCCCCCCCCCCCCCCCCACCCCGCCCGATATGATTTTTAACCACCGGCGTCATATTAGCACGGCGCAAAGTGGTTAGGTGTCTGTTTACTGTTAGCATTGCGCCATTTGAACAATGGCTGTTTGTGGCTTGAAGGCAGGAAGTGGAAAATACACACGTCGCCGTCACTTCATCAGACTTGCGGAGCACGCCGCCCCGCGTGAGGATTTAGCCCGATCGCTTGTCAAGCATCCATCATTCTTCCGTCTCATTCCTTGAGTCCTCGGCGATCCCGCCAGCTTAGCCCCCCATCTGGCTGGGAAGGTGGTGGTGGTGGGGGGGGGGTGGAGAGCGCCTAATTCCTACACGCTAAAGCGTTACCGTCTGTCCGTGGCTCATTGAGACAAGATGGTCACCAGGTGTCTTCCTGTCTTCAAAGTGGCGGCGTCGTTTATCATGCCCCCGCCCCCTTTCTGCGTCGCCTCGCATGTGTTTTATTTTCCTCTCGCCGCACGTACACACCCGTACTCTTTGTCGGTGTTGTTGGATAGTCTGTCACCCAGCTGCATTTCCTGTCGTGTTTATGTACAGTTTGACCCGAATGGAACCACTCTGTACTCTACTATACTGTATCTCAGTACTAGAATACTGCATATACTGCTATACGTGTAGTATCGATGTAGTATCCACTGAAAATGAGTTTCAATTCAATTTGATTTGGGTAGAAGAAACTGCAAGGATAGGAATGGTAGCGTGCATGAGTGCTGCCAACACTGGGGAGCTGTGGTTCATTCAAGGTTTGACATGAATTCCAGAAGGAAAATAATGGTGTTAAGCAGGATGGTTGTCCGGGGTTGAGGCATGAGTGCTGCCAGCACTGGGGAGTTGCGGTTCATGGAAGGGAAAATTCATTCAAACATGCAGTGAATTTAGGAAGAAGAAACTGGGCTGCAGTGAAGCATGGGGGTGGTAGCATACATGAGTGCTGCTAAGACTGGAGAACTATGGTTCATAGACATGAATTCCAACATAAAATGAACAGCAAGATAATTCTGGGTCAGGTCAGTCAAGGATAGGAATGGTAGCGTGCATGAGTGCTGCCAACACGAGGGAGTTGCGGTTCATTTAAGGGTTGACATGAATTCCAGAAGGAAAAATAATTATGTCAAGCATAATGGTGGTCTGTAGTTGAGTGCTGCTAAGACTGGAGAACTACGGTACAGTGAGGGGTAGACATGAATTCCAACATAAAGTGAACAGCAAGATAATTCTGTGTTTCCTAGAGTCAGGCGTCAGGTGGTCAGTTTTTGAGGCATGAGTGCTGCCAGCATGCTGGGAGTTGCGGTTCATAGAAGGAAACATTCATTCAAACACGCAGTGACTTTAGGAAGCAGAAACTGCAGTTAAACATGGGGATGGTAGCATACATGAGTGCTGCTAAGACTGGAGAACTACGGTTCATAGACATGAATTCCAACATAAAGTGAACAGCAAGATAATTCTGCATTTCCTAGAGTAGGGCGTCAGATCAGTCAAGGATAGGAATGGTAGCGTGCATGAGTGCTGCCAACACTAGGGAGTTGCGGTTCATTCAAGGGTTGACATGAATTCCAGAAGGAAAAATAATGATGTCAAGCATGATGGTGGTCTGTGGTTGAGGCATGAGTGCTCGCAGCACTGGTGTTGGAGTTGCGGTTCATAGAAGGAAACATTCATTCAAACACGCAGTGACTTTAGGAAGCAGAAACTGCAGTTAAGCATGGGGATGGTAGCATACATGAGTGCTGCTAAGACTGGAGAACTACGGTTCATAGACATGAATTCCAACATAAAATGAACAGCAAGATAATTCTGGGTCAGGTCAGTCAAGGATAGGAATGGTAGCGTGCATGAGTGCTGCCAACACGAGGGAGTTGCAGTTCATTCACGGGTTGACATGAATTCCAGAAGGAAAAATAATGATGTCAAGCATAATGGTGGTCTGTAGTTGAGGCACGAGTGCTGCCAGCACTGGTGTTGGAGTTGCGTATGAATTCAAATATCCATTGTGACTTTGGGAAACAAAGTGGACTGAAGCCAACAGGTTGGAGTGTAATAGTGCTGCGGTTCAATGAGGGTAAAAATGAATTCCAGTGCTTGTTTGTAACCTATGAACCGCTACTCACATTTGTCAAAGAGGAATGAGGTTTTCCTGGGGTGATTCCCAGATCAGGCCTCTAATGGTAACACACAACAATTCCCAGGCAGTAATCCACATATAAAACCTCACCCGGAAAGCAGAATCGTTTGTGCAAAAGTTGCTGCAAACATGAAATGAAAGCATCGGCAGCATTTGTGCACACGCTTTTTTTTTTTTGTCCCGCTCGTTGCGGGGAGGCGAGGCGGGCAGACGGGCCAAGAGTGCAGCCTCTTGTCAGCCGTCCTGGAATGCGTCCTGGCACACAAAAGACAGCTCTTCAATTATGGCCGTTGCCGATGAAAATAAAATTGATGCAGCCTGCTCGGGGGCACGCAGCTTTTAATTAGTGGCTTCCGTCTTTCCTAATTGGTTTCTCCGTGCCCCCCCCCCGGAGCATTCATTCAGGAATCGGACCAATCGGCCACGCCGCATTTAGTGTGCTTTGTTTATCTTGAGAAAAAGCATACACCATAATCAAGGCACAAAGTGGAGGCTTTCCACTGAGAGTCCATGCAAAGAATAGTCAAGCCGGTCCTGTTTTAGGGCTTTTGGAGAAGAAATGTGCATTGGCACTGGGATTAACCACAGGAAAAGCCTGCAGGATAACTATATGTTAGGGGACATGGTGTGCATGCAGCAGGGACATGCTGCCTTTTCTTAATGGCCGCCTTTAAAACGGCTCAAGTTGGTTCGAAAGTTTTTTTTTATGTTCTTGTCGTAAAAAAAAAAAATATGTAAAAAAAAAAGGACCCATTTTTACCACTCAGATAACAATGTTGTTATTGCACTTTGTCAGCAGAATTGCAACAAAACTACCGGTTGCCAGATTCACCAATTATTTGCATTAAAACCTGCATATATGGGATATAATGGGATTTGTTTTCCCATTTTCCAAGTTGAAATTGTGGGGGAAAAAAATCTATAATATCGGAAAAAAGTTACAATATTTTTGGACTAAAGTCTTAATATTATGCACCAAAACTACTGTTTGTCAGATTCACCAAGGATCTGCATTAAAACCTTAAAACCTGCATATATGGGATTTGTTTTCCCATTTTCCAAGTTGAAATTGTGGGGGAAAAAATCTATAATATCGGAAAAAAGTTACAATATTTTTGGACTAAAGTCTTAATATTATGCACCAAAACTACCGGTTGCCAGATTCACCAATTATCTGCATTAAAACCTGCATATATGGGATTTGTTTTCCCATTTTCCAAGTTGAAATTGTGGGGAAAGAAAATATATAATATCGGAAAGAAGTTACAATATTTTTGGACTAAAGTCTTAATATTATACACCAAAACTACTGGTTGCCAGATTCACCAATTATCTGCATTAAAACCTGCATATATGGGATTTGTTTTCCCATTTTCCAAATTGAAATTATGGAAAAAAATCTATAATATGGGGAAAAAAGTCCAAATATTTTTGGACTAAAGTTTTAATATTATGAGAAGGAAATTTATAAAGAGAAAGGTGAAAAAAATAGCAGCAGAAATTGAGAAAAAAAACAGTTGGAATTTAATGACAATAAAGTCAAAATATGAAGGAAAAAATATTTTATTCTAAAAAGAAAAAAAATTGCAATTTTATCAAAAATAAACTCTAAATATTATGAGGCATTTTAGCAGCATAATGTTAATATATGAAAGAAAAAATATATATTTTTTTAAAAGTCACAAAGAAACAAAGAAAATTGTAACTTGGGAAAAATTAGGTTGGGGGAAAAACGTATGTATTTTTATGTGTACTTTTATGTTTAACTATTATGTGAATTAAGTAAAAATATTGCAAAGACAAATTTGACAAAGATTATTTAAAAAAGAAAGATTAAATTTAAAGGAAAAAAATGAAAAAATTGGAAAAAAAAATGCTGTAATTTTACAGAAGTCATTTTATTTTCTTTATATTGTTATTTATTTCTATTATTTTAGGAGCATTTAATAGAAATATTATTGTATTTTTTTAAGTCAGAATATTATGAAAAACAAACAAAAAATAGGTTGAGTGAAAAGTTATGGCTATAAAGTCAAAACATTACAAAAATAAATGTTACAAAAATGATTTAAGAAGTTGAAACAGCTGTATAAAGTCAAAATATTCCGAGAAAAGGGAAAAATTTTTTTTATGAAAGTCAGAATAATTATGAAGATTATACAAGAAGAAAGTTAAAATATTTGGGAACCCAAAAAATGGGGGAAAAAAAAGAGCAAAGCCCAAATTTGATCCAAATACTGTACGCTTTTCCACCTTTATGACAAAGCTGAGATGCAGTTTTTAGTACTACATCAACACGTGTGAATGATTGGCCCCCGCCTGCACTCATGCGCGTTCTCTCCAAATGTGGCATCATTTAAAACACTGTGAATGAACTCCACCCCAAATGTGAGAATGTAGTGTCTTATGTTTGTATACACATTAGAGCATTGTATTTAAACAAATGTCATCATCTCCGCCTGCGAACGTGTCATTAAATCCCTTTACGGGGCCGCAAACACATGTTCCCCGCATACCCAAAGTGATCCCGACATGTGCTCCTACAACAACAAACAAGACCAGCGCACGGAGCTCTGAATAAACAACACTGATTTGTTACGCCATCTGCCATCTTTTTTTTTTTTTGCCCTTTTGCCAACGCTTCTTAACATCATTACATTATATCGGCGACTTTAAAAAACAAAAGTGCTTTTTTTTTTTTTTAATTTATTTGGAATGCAAACGTCGACTGGTGACTCACGCTTATTGCGCAACAAAAACGCTAAGTGTGAGCAGACACGGCGGATGACAAAGCTGTGTTTATAGCGAGGTGTGTGGTCTGTTGCGGCAGATACTTTACACGACGTATACGTGGAGATGATGTGCAGGTAACTGTGGCCTCTTCGTTACGAGCTACAGTTTGGAAAGGTCATATAACATGCTAACGGCTACTATGCTAGCACCTAGCAAGACAGCCTCAAGTCCCAAAAGTGTTACGGCAGTCCCATAATGTCCCCACATCATGCCGTGTGTGTTTGCCTTTAGTAAAGTAGCTTAAATGCTAACATGCTCACGGCTACCATGCTAGCACCTAGCAAGACAGCCTCAAGTCCCAAAAGTGTTACAGCAGTCCCATAGTGTCCCCACATCATGCCGTGTGTGTTTGCCTTTAGACATTAGTAAATTAGCTTAAATGCTAACATGCTAACGGCTACTATGCTAGCACCTAGCAAAACAGCCTCAAGTCCCAAAAGTGTTACGGCAGTCCCATAATGTCCCCACATCATGCTGTGTGTGTTTGCCTTTAGACAATAGTAAATTAGCTTAAATGCTAACATGCTAACGGCTACTATGCTAGCACCTAGCAAAACAGCCCCTAAGTCCCAAAAGTGTTACGGCAGTCCCATAATGTCCCCACATCATGCCGTGTCTGTTTGCCTTTAGACTTTAGTAAAGTAGCTTAAATGCTAACATGCTAACGGCTACTATGCTAGCACCTAGCAAGACAGCCTCAAGTCCCAAAAGTGTTACGGCAGTCCCATAATGTCCCCACATCATGCTGTGTCTGTTTGCCTTTAATAAAGTAGCTTAAATGCTAACATGCTCACGGCTACCATGCTAGCACCTAGCAAGACAGCCTCAAGTCCCAAAAGTGTTACGGCAGTCCCATAGTGTCTCCACATCATGCCGTGTGTCCGTTTGCCTTTAGACATTAGTAAATTAGCTTAAATGCTAACATGCTAACGGCTACTATGCTAGCACCTAGCAAGACAGCCTCAAGTCCCAAAAGTGTTACGGCAGTCCCATAGTGTCCCCACATCATGCCGTGTGTGTTTGCCTTTAGAAATTAGTAAATTAGCTTAAATGCTAACATGCTAACGGCTACCATGCTAGCACCTAGCAAGACAGCCTCAAGTCCCAAAAGTGTTACGGCAGTCCCATAGTGTCTCCACATCATGCCGTGTGTCTGTTTGCCTTTAGACATTACTAAATTAGCTTAAATGCTAACATGCTAACGGCAACTATGGTAGCACCTAGCAAAACAGCCTCAAGTCCCAAAAGTGTTACGGCAGTCCCATAATGTGCCCACATCATGCCGTGTGTGTTTGCCTTTAGACAATAGTAAATTAGCTTAAATGCTAACATGCTAACGGCTACTATGCTAGCACCTAGCAAGACAGCCTCGAGTCCCAAATGTGTTACGGCAGTCCCAAAGTGTCCCCACATCATGCCGTGTGTCTGTTAGTAAATTAGCTTAAATGTTCTCATGCTAACGGCTACCATGCTAGCACCTAGCAAGACAGCCATAATAGTCAACTAATAGTCAGTATGCTGGAAAAAAAAGTGACACTAAACAGGTAAAAAAAAAAAATAATTTTCTTGTATTTTATTTACCATATTGGGTAATAGGAGTGTAACGTAACTATAGGGGTGTTATTTCATGTCTGGGGGCTCTAATAATAGTAAAACAATGTGTTTAAAAGGTTGTACATATGTTTCTATGCTCTAACTACCAATACATTCCATTTATAAATAAGGAAATTCACTTATCACGGTCGGGATTGGAACCACTTCCCCCCGATAAAGGAGAAGATTGTCCAGCCATGAACTTCACCGCACATTAAGCAAAGTTGTGGTGAACCTAGTAAGTACAACGCAGTGAAAAAAGTGCAGTTTATGGCTAAAAATGTAAAATTTTTAATAGCAGAAAGATGCAAATCCATCCATTCCTTCAAGTAGAAATGTCGGGATGTTGAACCGAGCCAGAAAGGCACCAAAACCTGGAGGCACAACTGAGGGTACGCTGCTGGGTTCCATTGCAAGCATGTGAGCGAGCAGATGTGATTTAGTGAAGGTAAGGAACGAGGGAGGCGGGCCAGAAAGGAGCGAGTCATAAAGATGGTGGAGATATGCGAGGGGAGAGGAAATGGAGGCCGTTTGAACGATCTCTCCGTTCTGCTTTCCGTCTGTAAGCAGTTGGGCTGACTTCGCTGTCTGTTTACAATTAGCATGCCGAGAATGAATCTTCCACGAATGACCGCTCAACTGGCAGCCTCCACTCGCCGGGAACAAGGGAGCTATTAGTGGAGGAACCGAGGAAGGAAGGAAGCGGGGAGCGCCAAAAGGGAAGGCCGTCCAGCTCCGAGGCCCAGGGAGAGGATTGGGGGGGGGGGGGGGGGCGACATGAGAGGAAGGGCTTAGCCACATCTCCCTCAGGCCATCACCTCCATAAGTAGGGGATGCCCCCCGCCCCAGCCCCCACAAGCAAAAAAAAAAAAAAAAAAGATTAGTTGAAGGATGTGGCCTGGAGGACAGTGCACCAGGAAGGGATGAGGATTTAGGATGGGACCCCCGCCCCCCCAATCACCCACACACCCCACGGCCATTTGACATGAGAGCAATGTGGGTGTGACGCAACCACCATCACCCCCCCCATCCTTCGAGTCATGTGGTGGGGAACTTCCTGACTACCATAAATTACTTCACATAAAATCTGCACACAAATATCCGACCCCCCCCCACCATCCCATCCCCCACCCCCTTTCATTTCACACGGTCATTCATCAAGTGGAGCTTGTGAAAGAGGAAATGGAGTGACGCAGCACTGTCATCCTCCTTTCACACGCGGCTGCTAAGACACAACGGGGGGGCGGGGGGGGGTGTTGATGGGGGGGGGTCAGGCCTCAAAGACCTCAGACGTGTTCCTGACCCACTTTGGTGTTGGTGTTGTCCATGATGCGGGGGGTCAAGGGTCACATTAACAATACAGCCTCATGGACCCATCCATCTTATTTGGGGCCCCAGGGTACGCTGGAGCCTATCCCAGCTAACCACAGCCTGGACTGCTGATGCAGCCATCATTCTGAAGATCTGATGCTGGGAGGCACGAGTGCTGCCGGCAGGGGTGAGCTGCGGTTCATCAAGGGAAAAATAAATTCCACCATGTAAGAGTTCACTCTGAAGATCTGCTCTCTTGGTGGTGGTGGTGATGCTGGGAGGCACGAGTGCTGCCGGCAGGGGTGAGCTGCGGTTCATCAAGGGAAAAATAAATTCCACCATGTAAGGGTTCACTCTGAAGATCCGCTCTTTTGGTAGTGGTGATGCTGGGAGGCACGAGTGCTGCCGGCAGGGGTGAGCTGCGGTTCATCAAGGGAAAAATAAATTCCACCATGTAAGGGGTCACTCTGAAGATCCGCTCTTTTGGTGGTGGTGGTGGTGGTGATGCTGGGAGGCACGAGTGCTGCCGGCAGGGGTGAGCTGCGGTTCATCAAGGGAAAAATAAATTCCAACATGTAAGGGTTCACTCTGAAGATCCGCTCTCTTGGTGGTGGTGGTGATGTGGCGAGGCACGAGTGCTGTCAGCACTGAGGAGCTGAGGTTCACTCAGGGAAACATTATTTCCGACAGTAGAAAATGGACGGCATGCCCGTTTCCTAACATGGATGTCAGTTTCAGTGCTTGTTGGATTCCATTTGTCTCCACAATGAACTGCAGCATTCGTGCACGCTTCACAACATTTCTGCAATGAACTGCAGTTTTACCTATGTTGGCAGCACTCGTGCACACAACCACAACCAACAATGCTCCCAGTTAGTGTCCCAGTACATGTTGGAGTTGTCTGTACAATAAGTATCTTAAATGTAGATGAAGACAGCCGAGGTCACCCCCACGGGTACCCCCCCACGGGTACCCCCCCATGGGTACCCCCCCACGGGTACCCCCCCACGGGTACCCCCAACCCCCCCTGAAATGAGTACAGCAAATAATAGCCCGTTTGTTTGGTGGACCTTGTTGAAGTCGACAAGCCTGCTTCTTATCACCGGGGAGGAAAAAGGAGACGCAATGTAGAAACATTCCCGTTACCCCCCCTCCCTCGGTAAGCATACTCCCGTTTCAACCCCCCCCCCCAAAGACCTACAGCTTTTACACTTGTAAGCAGCCTTTAATGTGGCGCTGAGAAGCCTGGAGCGGAGAGACCAGCTCGGGGGGCTTGGGTAGGGGATATGTGGAGCGTACAAAGAGGGTATTATTTGTTGCTCCCTTCTATTCTGTTTGCTGGGTTTGGGGAGTGGGGGCGGGGGGACGGGGGTGGGTGGGGGGACGGGGGGCAAAGATGGCTCCTCTTTCCTGTGCTTTTTGCACATGTGAGGTTTAGACGGTTTTCAAAGCGCTGCAAGATGCTTCCACCATCTGATGTGTCACAAGGGTTAAAAAGAAAGGAGGAATTCTTAAGGGGGGGGGGGGGGGGGTCAGCTCTGCAGCATTATTGCAAGGGGGGGAGTCAGGAGCGAGAGCCTTTTATGAGAATAAACGAGATTTCCTGAATGGAGCGCATTCCAAGGACGCCGGTGGTCTCGGCTTGCCAAGAGACAAGACGACACATGCTGGAGATCGTCTGCCAGGTAGCCGGCACAAAGAGCTCTCATTTCCTTTCCTTTTAGACAACACACGAACGCACCAAAAACAGTGCGGTGCATGGTTGGAATTGTGTATGGAAAAAACTCTTTATGGGCAGTGTCCAGTGTCCAAACGTTTTTCCAGCGAGGCCCACATAGTGAAAGATGAAAGGATGCAGCTTTGCGGCCTTTTTGTGGTACTAAAATTAATTTTTTTTCTCTTAATATTTTTTATACTTTATTCCCATAATATTACTGCTATTTGCTGTATTTTCCCCTAATTTTTCAATACTATTTCAAGCGTAAAAATAAGTTATCTAATATATTTCCAGCGAGACCCACATAGTGAAAGATGAAAGGATGCAGCTTTGCGGCCTTTAACTTTATGGTACTAAAATTATTTTTTTTTCTCTTAATATTTTTTTACTTTATTCCCATAATATTCCTGCTATCTGCTGTATTTTCCCCAAATTTTTCAATACTATTTCAAGCGTAAAAATAAGTTATATAATATATTTCCAGCAAGGCCCACATAGTGAAAGATGAAAGGATGCAGCTTTGTGGCCTCTAATATTAATTTTATTTCTTTTAATATTTTTTACTTTATTCCCATAATATTACTGCTATCTGCTGTATTTTCCCCAAATTTTTCAATACTATTTCAAGTGTAAAAATAAGTTATCTAATATAAGTAAAAACATGACGAATGTTGTGATGAATGCAAATATTCACTAGCTCATGCAGGTAATACTTGTCCACGGTGTGTTTGTGTGCATGTTTTTCCCAGATCGGAGATTCCCGAATGCGGTGGTATTCTTGGACGTGTACGCACACACACGTGTAAGCTGATGCTAATACAGCTCTTGAAGTTTGATACTAGCCTGGGGAAGCGAGCAAACACACACCTTCCCAGAGATCATCCATCCCTTAGTCGGTATCCCATTACTTGCTGGCAAAGACACTTTGTGTATCTTAACTAAACAGTAAGACAGGCAGTTTCGCCACGACTGAAGAAAAACACGAGATCGAATCCTTTACGACAGCACCATTAGCGATAACCAAGGCCGGGTACGTGATAGCGTAACATCGACCACGGCCTGTTTTGACTGGTTGAATGTGGACGTGGCGCAGGTGGACGTTTCTGCATCAACAAAAACGGGATTCAAACAGCAAACGGCCTGCCTGCTCACTCTTTGATGAAGTTAGCAATTAAGAGGCGTTCAAAGGGTGGGGGGGGGGGCATGACGAGCGCATATGTTTCGCTCCAGGATATTTAACTCGCTTGTCAGACGGGATTGTAATCAAGATGGAATAAACTACTGACTGGATATGAAAAATAACAACATGGACAGCTCTCATCATGGATGATCATTTCTTGGGATTTACTTCTCTTAATAATGCATGTAATACAAATAATTATAGAATAATTATGACAAATAATTATACAAATCAAGTCGCTAAGTTGGCAACGAGTGAATCGCTGTATATTTGCGATTTGCCATCTGTGAAAATTTGCAGATTTTTGTCACCAATAAAAATTATTTCTCCAAAAATAGGCATGTTTTTCACCACAGAAACGAGAAATCTGTCATAAATTGTACATCTAAAATCATTTATAATTAGTAATTATTTATTATTATTATTATTATTTATTTATTTTTATTACTATTATTATTATTATTATCATATTATTATTATTATATTATTTATTTATTATGCAAAAAATAATGTATAATTATAATATAATATAATAAATGTGTTGATATATATTATATTATATATTATTATTATTTATTTATTATGTAAAACATTATTTTATAATTATAATAATAATAATAATATAATAATAAATATGTTGATATATATATATATATATATCAACACATTTATTATTATTATTATTGAACCATGTAATTTAATTTATAATAATGTCATAAATGTGTATATATAATAAATAATAATAATACATAATAATAATAATAATAAAATATAAAATATAAATAATAAAATAATAATAATAATAATAATAATAATAATAATAAAATAATAACAATAATAATAATAATAATAAAATAATAAAATAATAAAATAATAAAATAATAAAATAATAAAAATAATAAGAATAATACATAATTTAAAAAATGATTTTAGATGTACAAATTATTACTGATTTGATGAATGAGATGTTTTTACTGTGGGGAAAAAAATGCCTATTTTTGGAGAAATACAATTTTTTTTGGTGACAAAAATCTACAAATTTCCAGGAGGACAAATGGCAAATCGTTGTTGCCAACTGTACTTTTTGGCTAATGCTGCATGACGGCCAATTATTTAAAAAAAAAATACAATTATGTCATCTCTGTCCCACTTGCATCCACCACAAATAGATTACAGCCCTGTTCAGCAAAACTGGAAGAACATTTTCAGTAGTACTCACAGTAGTACTGCCATTCTGTCTTGTGAAGTAAATAAATGTGAAAAAAAACACAACAATGTGATTGTAGCATGCTGTTGGTTGACTGAAGGCGACATAAACATTTCATCTGAGTATCGTACGACCGATTCCGATCAGCATCGTGCATGCATAACCTTCTTAAACAGTCATTGGAATATCTCTTAATGGCTGCAGGGTAGGAAAGGTGGCTGTGGAGGTGACTTACAAATGACCAACGATGAAAATGGAGGAAAAGCCCCCCCCAACCACCACCACCACCACATACAAGCAATCACTGGAGTGTACTTTCAATGCAAAAAGGGAGGAAAAGCCCCCACTTTGCTAATGATTGCATATTTACTGAGCTGCCCACTAATTACACTCGGCGGAATTTGAAGGTGATTGCAATTAGCAACATCCACACTGGCTGGCTTGGGGGCGGGGAGGGGGGGGGGGGGTTCTACCAGCAGATGTAAATAAGTCGTAATGAAGCACTTGGCATGAATGCACCTTTATCGACTCCTCCTGTTTGACAGTCCACATGTGCTAAAGTTGAATTGCGGCCAGCTTTTAATAATGCTTGCTAATCAGATCAGAGAAAAAGAAAAAAAATTGCTTTGAGCCAAGAGATCAAAGTTTATAATCAAAGGTTATAATTAAATAACAGCTTTTAATAATGAAATAGGCAAGTTTGCATTAATTTTAGATTACTGTGAGGGATTTTACGTGATAAGGAAGTAAAATACAGTGGAAGTATTCCAAGTCCATTTTGGCACCCTCTGCTGGTCAGAAGCAGCACTGCAGCATATCAGGGCGAAACAGTGCTTTACAAATAAGGTTACATGGTTCAGTAATTCTTCAAAAAAAAGGTAGAATAAATGAATGAATACATTTTGGGGGAGTGGTTCTCAATTTTGGTGGGTTATTTTTAAATATTGATAAAAAAATGTGCAAAAAATGAACGGAAAGCTCACATTTCTATGCATGCACATTGTGCTCAATGCAGACATACGGGCGCCATTTTGGCGTCATTTATAGCTATTATTTGCTTGGACTCGATCACAGGCGTCTCCATGGCAACTGTTGTGTTGTCATGATGGTACCCTGCGATCGTGCACGTCTTCAGGCCTACACAATCATATTTTAGTCCATAATCATTGAATAAATATGGGTTCAAGTCTGGGTTCAAGCCCCCGAATGAAAGTGGCGTTGCTTTTCCACGCCACACGCCACACAACAGCAGTGACGCTTCCACACGCCTCATCCCCAGCCCAACGTCACGCCAACAATATCATCAGAAGAAAGTGGAGTGCGGCTTTCATATGTTTTTTTATCTCTCACAAGGAACGTGATGTTCTTGCACGGTGTCTTAAAGGGATGTGATTGAGCCGTGTTAGTCATGGCGTCCACGGATGACGCTCGAGTTTCCCCCCCCCCCCCCCCCCCCATACAGTTCGTCACGAGGGTGAGGAGGAAGCCAGGAAAATGAGACAACGTTGAGTATGCACGATAGAGCCATACATAACAACGGTGCGTTCAAGGGCCACTGAAAATAATACAAAATATTGGCTATTTTGAACAGTGGTGCATTGATTTAATAACCATGCTAATAATGTTAGCATGAATCATCATGAAAATAATCCACTAAAGCACCCCCCCCCCCCCCCACCTCCTGCAGGGACGGCTGAGTGACGTCAAAGTCAAAGCACTCTCCCCACTTCCTTTCCTTTTCCGATTGCCCCCCCCCCCACTAAGAGTGTCCACCAGCTGAGGCCCCCCCAGGGGGTCTTCCTCTCGACACACCAACAGCTAACAAAAAGCGCATTGACACCCCAAGTGTTAATTCATCTTCATTTAGCCCCGTTGCGACCCCCCGGACCCGACCCCCCGGACCCGACCCCCCCCCCAGGTCCGGTTTGGTCAAGGTAGGGATGCGTCTTGACAGTGCAACGCTTGACATTTTATAAAGATCTTCACTGTGGACAGTTTTCCACTCCAACAGTGTGACTGAAAGCCCCCCCCCCCACACCCCCACCCCACATAAGGAATACACTCACACTCAGTGGGGGGGGGGGGTAATGTGATTTCTCAGCTGCCCGGGAGACCACTTCCTGAGAGAGGCCCACTTGTGGAGGGATGCATGGGGGAGGGGAGGGGGGGCTTCCCATCTGTCCAAGCCAGGGAGGGCAAGGCTTGACATCACCCCCCCCCCCCCCCCCACCCTCAAAATAGCGAATCATGCTGCTTCTTACACATTCTTACACATAAAGAAAGCACATTCTATGGAGAAGTCAGTGTACAGCTTGGAGTCAACCATGGTGCACGAGTGCCTTCACTGAGGGAAACGTTACGGTGTGTTTGGGCTACTTCTCGTGTTGGGAAACTGGCATGCGGACCAGTTTATGAACCATAATGTCAAGGTGCATGTTGGAATCCTCATTTTTTTGTGGTGTCGGCAGCACTCGTGCATTCTACCTCCACTGCAACGCAGTTTCTGCTTACAATGTCATAGTACATTATGGAATTCTTTGTTCCCCTCAATGAAAAGCATATTTTCCGCAGTGTTGGCAGCACTCGTGCATGCTACCATCACCGTGGTTGACTGTAACCCAGTTTCTGCTCACAAAGTCATAGTACATTATGGAATTATTCGTTCCCCTCAATTAACCACATTTTTTCATCATGTTGGCAGCACTCGTGCATGCTACCATCACCATGGTTGACTGTAACTCAGTTTCTGCTCACAATGTCATAGTACATTATGGAATTCTTTGTTCCCCTCAATGAAAAGCATTTTTTCGTAGTTTTGGCAGCACTCGTGCATGCTACCATCACCATGGTTGACTGTAACCCAGTTTCTGCTCACAATGTCATAGTACATTATGGAATTGTTCATTCCCCTCAATGAAAAGCATTTTTTCCGCAGTGTTGGCAGCACTCGTGCATGCTACCATCACCATGGTTGACTGTAACCTGGTTCCTGCTCACAATGTCATAGTACATTATGGAATTATTCATTCACCTCAATGAACCGCATTTTTTCTTAGTGTTGGCAGCACTCGTGCATGCTACCATCACCATGGTTGACTGTAACTCAGTTTCTGCCCACAATGTCATAGTACATTATGGAATTCTTTGTTCCCCTCAAAGAAAAGCATTTTTTCCGCAGTGTTGGCAGCACTCGTGCATGCAACCATCACTATGGTTGACTGTAACCCAGTTTCTGCTCACAGTGTTATAGTACATTATATAATTATTCATTCACCTCAATGAACCGCATTTTTTCGTAGTGTTGGCAGCACTCGTGCATGCTACCATCACCATGGTTAACTGTAACCCAGTTTCTGCTCACAATGTCATAGTACATTATGGAATTCTTTGTTCCCCTCAAGGAAAAGCATTTTTTCCGCAGTGTTGGCAGCACTCGTGCATGCTACCATCACCATGGTTGACTGTAACCCAGTTTCTGCTACACGATGACATGGTACCTTATGGAATTACTCATTCAACTCAATGAACCACAATTTTTCCGCAGTGTTGGCAGCACTCGTGCATGCAACCATCACTATGGTTGACTGTAACCCAGTTTCTGCTCACAGTGTCATAGTACATTATATAATTATTCGTTCACCTCAATGAACCACATTTTTTCCGCAGTGTTGGCAGCACTCGTGCATGCAACCATCACTATGATTGACTGTAACCCAGTTTCTGCTACACGATGTCATGGTACATTATGGAATTATTCGCTCTCCTCAATGAACCAAATTTTTTCATCGTGTTGGCAGCACTCGTGCATGCTACCGTCATCATGCTTGACCACAACCCAAGTTCTGCTACACAATGTCAGCTGTAGTAAAGCTATCATCTATATGCTGTAACTCATCATTGCCCTCAATAAACTACAGCTCCCAAGTTCTGGCAGCACTCATGCATGGTACCACCACCGTGCTTGACTGCAACCCAGTTTCTGCTCAATAGTATCACAGTGCTTGTTAGATTTTGTTATTTGCTGAACCAAAACTTTCAGTACCAGCAGCACTCATACACGCTACCACCATCAAGCTTGACAGTTATTATTCACCAAAAGGATCCAAAAGACATTTGCTAGTTTTGACAACATTGCCACTGTATCCACCAAAGTGTGTTTGATGAGCAGACACTTCCCGTTGAACCACAGCTCCCCCATTGCTGGCAGCACTCATGCAGCCCCGGCCTTTGCTCCTCACTTAAGTTGGCGGATATTTAGACTGTGTTGGCTCTGTTTTGCATCATCATCGATGCATTTGTAAAGGCTTGTAGCCAAAAGACCGGAGGAGCAGGAGCACATTCTCCTTCCTGCGTCCTTCTGAGAAGGTCCAGACTCCTCCTTTGATCAGCACTCAGGAAGCATCATTAGGCAGAAGATGCTCGGATAAGGGAGCTAAGAAAGCTTTATTTGTGGACGGGCGGCAGGAAGAGATAAAAGGGGAGGAAACAGAAGGTGGATGGGGCTGAGAGGTAAAGATGTTCCTCCTCAAAAGGTCACCAGTGACAAGATGGAGTCCACTAATCATCTTAGAGCGACTCAATCAAGATGCTGCTCAGTGATTATCTCCATGATGAACTCAGTGAGATGTGATGGGGACATTGAAGGTGTGGAGCAGCTTCCACCAAATGCTATCATGCCATCTTACATGGTCACATGACGGAGGATCAAACCCAGTACCTCTAGGTTGGGGGGGGGGGGGGGGAGCGAGCACCTGAACCATGCCGCCCCCCATATCCCCAATCAAGATCATTTTTATTTTATTTAAATATTGTTTCGCAACTTTTTATAATGCATCCTGCACTTTCTTTTTGCACTTTTATTGGTGCAAAACACACTAAAATATAAATATATATTAATATAAATATATTAATTTGTAATTAAAATTAATTAATATAAATAAATTAATGTAATATATTTTAATATATTATATTAATATAAAATTAATATGAATTAATATTGAATTCTGGGTTATTTTCACTTTCTTTTTGCACTTTTATTGGTGCAAAACACACTAAAATATAAATATATATTAATATAAATATATTATTTTTTAATTAAAATTAATTAATATAAATAAATTAATTTAATATATTTTAATATATTATATTAATATAAATTAATATAAATTAATATTGAATTCTGGGTTATTTTCACTTTCTTTTGCACTTTTATTGGTGCAAAACACACTAAAATAAAAATATTTATTAATATAAATATATAAATTTTTATTTAAAATTAATTAATATAAATAAATTAATTTAATATATTTTAATATATTATATTAATATAAAATTAATATAAATTAATATTGAATTCTGGGTTGTTTTCACTTTCTTTTTGCACTTTTATTGGCACAAACACACTAAAATATAAATATATATTAATATAAACATATTAATTTTTAATTAAAATTAATTAATATAAATGAATTAATTTAATATATTTTAATATATTATATTAATATAAAATTAATATTGAATTCTGGGTTATTTTCACTTTCTTTTTGCACTTTTATTGGTGCAAAACACATTCAAATATAATTTTTTATTAATATAAATATATTAATTTTAAATAATATAAATAAATTCATTTAATATATTTTAATATATTATATTAATACAAAATTTATATAAATTAATATTGAATTCTGGGTTATTTTTGCCATATCTGAAACGGTATCAAGTAAGGATGTCCGAAAACTGCAGAAAACTGATATTGTCCGACTCTCAATTTCCGATAGCGATATCACCAATATCGATACCGATACGTGTAACATGACATATCATTGGTTTTCATGATCGGGAAAAAAATCTGATGCAGATTTTTCTGCTGATATCAGGCCGATAATTATCGGTATATCCCTAGTATAAAAAACACCCCTAAGTGAAAAAAACACTAAAAATATTTAAGAAAATATTTAATAATAATTTAAATAGCAATAGCATAATGACATAAGCCTAAACTATGAATCTAGTATATTATCTCGTTGTGTTATTAATTTATTTTGCACTCTTTCGGTCCCCTGAAAGGCCGATGAGGACGACGTGTGAAGACAATAAATGTGTTGTCGTATTTATCCGCGGCAAACAAAGCAGTGACAGCATCGGAGGGGAGAGTGCAAGAAGCAAGACGGAGGAGAGTCACCTTTGACCTCATCAATCATGAATAACGGGGCAGGCGAGAAGACGACACCCCCCCTCCTCTCCTCTCCTCGCCTGATCAATCATGGACCAAAGGACGACAGGAAGCGGATGAGAAAAGAGAACCGGCATCTGTTTACCTTATCGATCAAGCCCGGACGGTTGGTGGCGGCGAGCACGGTGACGTTGCGGAGCTGTTCGATGCCGTCCATCTCTGTCAGGAGTTGCGCCAGCACCCTGTCGCCCACGCCGCCCGATGCCGAGGGGCTGCCGGAGAGTGATGGACAATGTTGGAATGAGCCAACCGCGGCTGATGGGAGACGTAGGGGGCAAAATAAATGAAGTGATTGGCGCAAGACGGATGGGGTGAGGATGTGATGGAGTGCTCTTGAGCAAGGAAAGCAACCGCTCCGATAACAATCCCTGGATGGGACAAGCACCGTTTCCACTAAGGCTTTTTGATGCTGACACACTAATATACATGCAAAATAATGTATTTTATACACATGCATGACCCGCAAGGCATGCTGGGAATCCCCCAAACAGACAGTTTGGGGGGGGGGGGGGGGTACTGCATAAGCCACTTCATTGATTAAACGTGGCGGGACTTGCCCGCTAATAAATAATCCCTGTAGAGGAACCAAGCGCACGTCCAGTTGATGTTCTGCACGGTGGATCCCGTTTAGGTCGACATCCCTTCAATCGGCTGACTCACATCAACATAAGCGGTTGTCGGTGTCATCAGTGATGTAGAAAAATACACACTTCATCTTGATAATTATAATAACATAGCCATAATAATTATATATAATAATTATTATTATATATTATTACAATTATTATAAATTATTACAATCACAAGTTATTTTCATTGCAGTAATATTATATATATTTTTGAATTATGTAATTAATATTTTATAAAGATAATGCAAACTATTTACAATGTGCATTTATTTATAATCATGAATTTATAATGATTATTTATGATAATAATACTAATTATTATTATTATTATTATTATTAATAATAATAATAATACTTTGGTCCAGGATTGATAATATAATATGAATTATTATTATTATTATTATTATTATTATTATTATTATTATATATACATATAATAATAATTTTTCAATAATAATTAATACTACTAATAATAATAATTGCTATTATTATTATGAATGATAATAATATGCACATTATTCAGATTATAAGATAATGATTACAAATTATTTCTTCTTAATAATAATTTATAATCATGAATTAGTATTAATGATAATAATAATAATAATAATAATAAATATTATAATAATCATAGTGAGTAATTAATAATTATCATTATTAATAATAATATTAATAATATAATACTTTGGTCCATGATTGATAATAATAATTATTTTTATTATAATTAATACTACTACTACAACTAATAATAATTATTATTATTATTATTATTTATTCTTATTAATAATTATTATTATTAATGATGAATGATAATAATATGCATATTATTGTGCAGATTATAAGATCATGATTACAATTTATTTCTTATTACCACCAATAATAATAATTATATTATAATACATTAATACATAATATATTATGTATTAATATTATTATAAATTATTATTATTATTATAAATATTCTAATATATTATAATACATTTCAAGAAAAAAAAGTAATTATAGTGTGATATCTTCCAACGCTCAACATTTAGTGTTGTATTCTTAACAGAGGTGAACTTATTTTTACGCTTGCATGATCGGCAGAGCGAAGGAAGCTACGATGGTCACATATTCCAACGGCTTCCTGAAGGCACCACTCACATCCATGAGGCAACCAGGAAGCATGCTGCATATTTGTCCTCCCCCCATCTGCCAGGGAAGGACACAATGAAGTGTTTGTGCGTCTCCGGTCCGTGTCCTCTGTCCACTCAACCCCCCCCACCCCCACGCCATCCTACTTCCTTTAAGCCACAGATGTTCCCCCGTGCCATCCCATTAAAGCGCCTCCGGACAAGCCTGTCCTCTGTGTGCAAAGGGAAGCTAAAGGCCACAGCCGTCACCGTAGCAACCGCAGTGTCGTTTTGGGATGTTTGCGCATTCGTGAGTGAGCCGCGCGTTTGTCATCGCCGGACAAAGAACAGTAGCTGACTCAGACGTGTGGACGACGTCTTCGTCCTGATGCGTACCTTCCTCTCTCGCCGGCCAGGGCGTCGATCTCGTCGAAGAAGACGACGGACGGAGCGACGGCTCTCGCCTTCCGAAACACCTGCGAGCGGCCGCAACAATGAGGGGGGGGGAAACAGGACAGACTTTTAAAATAGCTCGTAAGCTGTCGGCGTGCATAAACAGGAAATGCAGCACTCGACAACGTCATAAAGTGCGTTGACAAAAACACTACAAATAATACGAGAACAACGGAAGGTCGATGCGGACAAGTGGTATGCAAGACACCGGGGGTGTTCAAAGTGCGGCGCGGTTTGTTTATTGGCCCGTGGGACAATCCCAATATATAAGTTAATGAGAAAACTAAAAAAAACACGTACAAATTTTAAAAAATAAGTTATTAAAACAGAAAAAAATTCAGAAAAAAAAGTTGTAACCCAACAAGAAAAAGTAAAAATTTTACAAGAATAACGCCATAATATTATGAGGAAAAATAATGTGAATTTAGTAGAATAGTGTTATATTATTAAAGAAAATATTTTCTTAAAAAAAAAGTCATATTATTATAATATTATTTTTTTTAAAGTTAATTTTGGAAAATTATGAATACAAAAAATGTACTATGTTATGAGAATAAAGTCAAAATATTATGGTAATAAAGTCATAATTACAAGATGAGAATTTACAAGACAAAAGTTGAAATAGTTAGAAAAAATAGAAAAAATAAATAAATAAATAAATGGAAAAAATGCTGAAATATTAAATGATGAAAAAACAGATTATTTGACGAGCATTGAGTTGAAAAATAAAAGAAAAAAATAATTTCTTAATCGCAATATCATGAGAAACAGTTGTAATTTTTGTAAAATGAGATTGGAAGTTAAAGGAAAATATTGTGGAAAAAATATGAAGATTTAAGATTAAAAGTTTAATTATTTGGAAAAAAAATTAAAAAGAAAACAGCAAAAATTAGGAAAAAAACACAAAGTGAAGTTGATATTAATAATAGGCTTTTTCGCTAATATGACCAAAAACTGACATGCATTTTTTTTTCAAGCAAATCCACATGCTGCTTTACAAAACATCAAATATCATATTCTGGACACCCCCGCACTAAAGTATGTAGTAGAAAATATCATTTATAGATAAATACATATTATTCATAAATAAGGACTTACCTCTCTGACGGCTCTTTCCGACTCGCCAACATACTTGCTGAGTAATTCCGGCCCCTGCAAGAACGAAACAGTAGTCAGCTACATGGTTATTTTCACAGAATACTACATTATGTGTGTTATTTGCTGTGGTGGCCCGCCACAATTCAATTTGGACCACCACAGAAATATTTGGCGATTATTATTATTATTTTTTTTTAAAGATTCTCATCATCATGTTGGTTACTTTAAGGACATGGGAATTCTTGGTTGTCATTTCTGGGCTATAATCACATTTTCTGAGTCTTAGAACCTCAAACTTCATCAATAATTGAGTCGTTCTGGAAATTTCTTGAGGCGAACGGCTCTTAGCTAAAAGCTTCCTGGGATGTTTGTTGTTTTTCTCGGGATTATTGCGTTTTCCTGCCATCATTTGATTTCATTCCGATGGATTCCACCACCCCCCAGCGCTAAAAGTCTCATGGACTTTTCCACCTCTTGCTTGCAGATAAACATCCACTTAGCCCCCATGGTGGGGTAGAGGAGGGGGGGGGGGGCGACTTCCTCCCTGTGAAGTCCACCTTTCAACACCTCTGAGCTGACGGAGAGGAGAGGACACTTAAGTCGCAGCCTCCTTGTCTGCGGCAGTAAGTGTGCGGGCTGACTCATTCGTCCCTGCTTTTGACGCCAAGAACGTGTGTGTGTGTGTGTGTGTGTGTGTGTGTGTACATAATACCTATGAGTGTGTTTTTTTGGGGGAGGGAAAAAAAATTGATGAGCCTTTTCACCATTAAGACCATTTCCATCAATGAATAATAGTAATAGAAATAGTCTGTTCCAGTGTCAAACTGTGCCCATTATGGGTCGTAAAACCAGTACTTTGTACATTCCCTATGTTTGTAATATTAATAACATCCCTAATAAACAAGAAATGCAATGTTGTCAGTGTAGGTGTAGCATTAGCATTAGCATTAGCATTTCCGCTCCTTTGAGAAATGGTGCACAATGCGGCTCATCCATCTCTGTCATGCTTGAATGCAGCGAGGATGCCGTGGCAGTGGGAGGGGTGGGGGGTGTTGGCTGAAAGTGGGGTGGGTGATGAATGAGAATGGACAAACTCGGGGTCAAAGGTCAAACAAGGAAGCTCTCGGCAGAGGAAGTGGGGCACTGAGACTTGGCCCTCAGGGTCATCAGGGCAGCTGATGACGGACACGTCGGACAGCGTAGGAGTAGGATAGCAACCCTTCATGGTGGATCAACGTTATTGGTTCGATTCCCGAATATAAGACGTACTTTGATCGCTAGGAAGTTGAGTCCGCTCTCGTTGGCCAGAGCCTTGGCGATCATGGTCTTGGAGCAGCCCGGTGGTCCGTACAGCAGGACTCCTTTGGGTGGTTGGATGCCCATGCGGGTGAAGGCGTCGGGGTGCCTCAGGGGCCACTCCACTGCCTGCTTCAGTTTCAGCTTCACTTCCTCCATGCCGCCCACGTCTGTCCAGCGCACCTGCGCACAAATTATTTGGCAAAGTATGCATCAGTGTCGTGTGACAGAAGGGGGCGCAAAGAATGCGCATCCCCGTAGTGAGTCAGAAAAAAAGAAGATGGCGCTGGTTGCCAGCACGCAGTACTGTAATGGTACAGCTGCTGCCTTTTAAGGCAAAACTAATTTCTGTTCATTTGTTATACTGCACGAAAAATATTGTTTTCCTCATTCAATAATGGTCTGGAGTGCATGAGAAAGCAGGAATGAAAACATGTAAAAGATGGTGGATGAGTGTGAGGATAAGTTTATGTTATGTAATCCAACAACTGCATTTAAAAAGTATGAAGTATATAGTAAAAAGTATATATATATATATATATATATATATATATATATATATATATATATATATATATATATATATATATATATATATATATATATATATATATATATATATATATATATATATATATATATATATATATATATATATATAGTTCATTATTATGGTTATTATTTTAGTATTTTTATTGTATAAGTATATAACAAAGAATCTTTAAATGGTATATGATGTATATAGGTGTGTGTGAGTATTGTATAATAATAATAATAATAATAATAATAATAATAATAATTATTATTATTATTATTATTATTATTATTATTATTATTATTTATATATAATAATAATAATAATAATAATTATTATTATTATTATTATTATTTATATATAATAATAATAATAATTATTATTTATTTCTAATAAAATAAAATAAGTAAAAAATAAATATTTTAAAAATAGAAAAATATGTATATATATGTAATATGTATATAATTATTGTGATTATTATGATATTATACAATTATAGAGTAAAACAATACAAACATCATCCTGATAATTATAATAACATAGCCATAATAATTAGATATTATTACAATCATAAATGAAATAATTAGATAATTATTTTAGTGTAGTAATATTATATATATTTATGAATTATGTAATTAATATTTTTATTTACAATGTCCATTTATTTATAATAATAATAATAATTTGTTTATAATAAAAGAAAATAAGTTAAAAACAATTTGAGTAAAATAATACAAACATAATATAATAATAATTATTATTAATTAGGATAATTAATAATACATTTTTATTATTAATATATTAATTATATATTATTCTGCTTGTATATTATATTATAAAATAACATAATAAAAATGACAATAATAATTTCAGTGTCGTAATATCATGTATATTTATGAATTATGTAATTAATATTTTATTAAGATAATGCAAACTATTTACAATGTGCACTTATTTATAATAATAATAATAATAATTTATTTCTAATAAAAGAAAATAAGTTAAAAAACAATTATAGAGTAAAACAATACAAAAATAATATAATAATAATTATAATTATTAATTAGAATAATTAATTATTAATTTTATTGCAGTTAATAATAATTAATAATATATTAATAATATATTATTCTGCTTATATGTTATAAAATAATATAATAAAAATGACAATAAACTACAAATTATGATCATTAATAAAAGTGGGTGAGCACCTAAAGAGTTTATAAAATACAAAATTCAAGTTAGAGAAAAACATAGAAATTAAAACCACATCAGAAACGTTTAGAAGGTAAAAGAAGTGGAAAGGCCGTCAGGCCTGCAAATCCACAACAGAAGACGACGAAGACGAGAAGATGACGCCTGCATGCTGAGGTCAGCAAAGTTCTCATCAAAATCAGATCAGCCAATGATCGAAAAAGAAAAAACATAAAAGAACGTTTAGTTGTTCCACATTGACCCGGGCGTTTGGAATATGAAAAGAAGAACTGGAAGGACGCGAGGAACTGCAAATTCCGCTTGAGTTATGAGAGCGTGTCAGAGACCAGGGAGCGGGCCAACATGGTCCTCTACAACGCTCCATCACAACAAATCTCCACATTCCCCATCTTGAAGCCCCCCCAAATTGCTTTTTCGAAACAGGTCCTTGAACATGGCATGGTGGTGTGCTCCGTTCCATGTTCACCTGCCAAAAACACTTTTTTCCACTCATGGAAAAAACATTAGAGAAATGCTCCTGGCAAAACTGCTTTTTAATATTTTCCACCTGTTGGACAGATGGAAAATACGGGAACTTTATCTGTTTCCAATGCCACGAAAAACAAACAAGAAAAGAAAGGAAGAACGGATATAAAAGGTTACGTTTAGGAAAAAACGTAAAGACGAGTTTTCCCCAATAAAGCACAGCTAACGAGTGAGCGGACATTTTGGTGCTCATTAAGACACATTTTGCAAAAATATGTCAATAATTTATGCTGTTTCGTGGCTGAATATGTCCTATTAGTAAAAAAAATCATATTTAACAATATTTTCTGTACTTTTTGCCAAAAGAAGCATTTTCAAGTAATGCTACATTGATGAGATAACCGCCATCGCAGGAAGTAAAAAAAAAAAGTTCCAATGTTAGCATATGTTGGTCTATATTATGTCTTATTTATGTCTATTGTGTTATGTCATAGACGTGTAAAGGTAACTATAGGGGTGTTACTTTATGTCTAGAGAGCTCTAACAATGCTATATAACTATGAGAATATTCTGCTTATGAATACATAATTACATATCTATGTTGAAATAGTGATTATAATAAAAAATAATATTATATGATATAATATTTATTAATTTGTATATATAATAAATATAATAATAATAAAATATTATATATAAAATATAATAAATATTAAATAAATAAATATACAAATATTAATTGCATAATTTTTAATACTTACTTATCATAATATTTATTATATATATTAATTAATATATATAATAAATATATTAATTAAATATATTTATATATATATAAATTTATTATATATATATTAATTAATATATATAATAAATATAATAATATATATAAAATTAATATTCATGCATTCATTCATTTTCTACCGCTTATCCTCACAAGGGTCGCGGGGGTGCTGGAGCCTATCCCAGCTGTCTTCGGGCGAGAGCCGGGGTACACCCTGGACTGGTGGCCAGCCAATCACAGGGCACATATAAATAAAATAAATATAATATAATAATATATATTAATTAATACATATATAATAAATGATAAATAATAAATTAATAATAATAATATAGAATAAATATAATAATATATATTAATTAATGCACATATAATAAATATAATAATAATTATAATTAATATATTTTAAAAAAAATTATGTAATGAATATTTTTCAAATATATACAATAGAAAAATTAAAAAATGCAAGTATGTGATACAACCTTAAAAATGCCTATTTATGACACACACCCCCCCCCCCCCAACCCTCGCTTGACGTTGATGTTCTCCTGCCATTTTGGATCAACATTGGCTCCGATGGAGACTAGCTGGTACTCGCTAACCAATCAGTCAGGAGAGGAGAACCTTCAGCCTGAATAAGAGACCCATCTTCATAATCTCACTCTGCTGCTTTTCCAGCTATTTGTCTTTGCTCCGGGTCACTACTTTTCTTTGTGGCCTCTCTCTTCCTCCCTGCACAACTCCCCCCCCTCCTCCTACTTCTACTTCGACCCCCCCGGCTCGGTGCCGTCCATAAATTGTTCGGTATTTACAGTATGTGGCCAGACGCCAGCTTTCCATTAGATGCTTGGTTCCCCGGAGACGGCGGCGGTGGCCTGGGATGTGTTACCTCTCCTCTGATGGGGGGGTGCATACGAGGAAAGGGGGGGGTGTCAAAGCAGAAATTATAAGGAGCAAAGTGATGACTTGAGAGTTAGAATGGAAGGCTGTGCGGCGGAGATAAAAGATAAAAGTTGGAATAAATCAGTCAGTGCTTAGGAAGTTACCCAGCATGCCTTGCGGGTTATACATTAGTATAAAATCGTGTACGCGGTACACCTGAAACACTGAGAAAGCTTGACATACAGTCAACAAGAAGACCTATGAACCTATTTGTGTACAGATGAGGTCAGATTCTTACAGTATGCCCATCCCAGACCAGGATGGTTGCCCCCCCTTTTTAAGGAGGGGGGCTGCAGGGCTTCCTTCATTCATTCATTCTTACCACTTCCACACGGATAGGGAGGATAACTATTAACAGTTATTTAACCTTTAAATGTAAAACTTAATGTTAAACTTAATCTTTGTATGTAAAAGATCAGGATGAACTTATGACCTAAACGGTAGCCTCCAAGTTATTTCCTTTCAACTTAAAAAAGCCAAAAACTTACCACTTCCACACGGATAGGGAGGATAACTATTAACAGTTATTTAACCTTTAAACTTAAAACTTAATCTTGAACTTAATCTTTGTATGTAAAAGATCAGGATGAACTTATGCAAATATTTCAACTTTCCTTAAAATAATCTTTAAAAAATGTAAAGATTTTTTTAATTTTAAAATTTTTATTTTGGATTTTTAATTTACTTAAATTCAAAATTAATAATAAATAATTTCTATTCCTATTGTTATATTACATTATTTATTATTATTTTGTTAGTATTTTATCCTCATAATATTTTGATTTTATTCTGATAATATTCACATAGTCACATTTATACTCTTTATTTACAACATATTGCGCAACTGCAGGGTCTTGAGACACATGCTAACTCACAAACTAGAGAGCTAGCGACCTAAACGGTAGCCTTCAAGTTATTTCCTTCAAACTTAAATAGCCAAAAACTTACCACTTCCACACTGATAGGGAGGATAACTATTAACAGTTATTTAACCTTTAAACTTAAAACTTAATCTTAAACTTAATCTTTGTATGTAAAAGATCAGGATGTGCTTATGCAAATATTTCAACTTTCCTTAAAATAATCTTTAAAAAATTTTAAGATTTTTTTAATTTTAAAAATTGTATTTTTGATTTTTAATTGACTTAAATTCAAAATTAATAATCAATAAATTATTCTATTCCTATTGTTATATTACATTATTTATTATTATTTTGTTAGTATTTTACCCTCATAATATTTTGATTTTATTCTGATAATATTCACATTTATACTCTTTTTATTTACAACATATTGCGCAACTGCAGGGTCTTGAGACACATGCTAACTCGCAAACTAGAGAGCTAGCGACCTAAACAGTAGCCTTCAAGTTATTTCCTTTAAACTTAAATAGCCAAAAACTTACCACTTCCACACGGATAGGGAGGATAACTATTAACAGTTATTTAACCTTTAAACTTAAAACTTAATCTTGAACTTAATCTTTGTATGTAAAAGATCAGGATGAACTTATGCAAATATTTCCACTTTCCTTAAAATAATCTTTAAAAAATTTAAAGATTTTTAAAATTTTAAAAATTTTATTTTGGATTTTTAATTTACTTAAATTCAAAATTAATAATCAATAAATTATTTCTATTCCTATTGTTATATTACATTATTTATTATTATTTTGTTAGTATTGTATCCTCATAATATTTTGATTTTATTCTGATAATATTCACATTTATACTCTTTTTATTTACAACATATTGCGCAACTGCAGGGTCTTGAGACACATGGTAACTCGCAAACTAGAGAGCTAGCCTAACCTAAACGGTAGCCTTCAAGTTATTTCCTTTCAACTTAAAAAAGCCAAAAACTTACCACTTCCACACGGATAGGGAGGATAACTATTAACAGTTATTTAACCTTTAAACTTAAAACGTAATCTTAAACTCAATCTTTGTATGTAAAAGATCAGGATGAACTTATGCAAATATTTCAACTTTCCTTAAAATAATCTTTAAAAAAATTTAAAGATTTTTTTAATTTTAAAATTTTGATTTTTGATTTTTAATTTACTTAAATTCAAAATTAATAATCAATAAATTATTCTATTCCTATTGTTATATTACATTATTTATTATTATTTTGTTAGTATTTTACCCTCATAATATTTTGATTTTATTCTGATAATATTCACATTTATACTCTTTTTATTTACAACATATTGCGCAACTGCAGGGTCTTGAGACACATGCTAACTCGCAAACTAGAGAGCTAGCGACCTAAACGGTAGCCTCCAAGTTATTTCCTTTAAACTTAAAAAAGCCAAAAACTTACCACTTCCACACGGATAGGGAGGATAACTATTAACAGTTATTTAACCTTTAAACTTAAAACGTAATCTTAAACTTAATCTTTGTATGTAAAAGATCAGGATGAACTTATGCAAATATTTCAACTTTCCTTAAAATAATCTTTAAAAAATTTAAAGATTTTTAAAATTTTTTAAATTTTATTTTTGATTTTTAATTTACTTATATTCAAAATTAATAATCAATAAATTATTTATATTCCTATTGTTATATTACATTATTTATTATTATTTTGTTAGTATTGTATCCTCATAATATTTTGATTTTATTCTGATAATATTCACATTTATACTCTTTTTATTTACAACATATTGCGCAACTGCAGGGTCTTGAGACACATGCTAACTCGCAAACTAGAGAGCTAGCCTAACCTAAACGGTAGCCTTCAAGTTATTTCCTTTCAACTTAAAAAAGCCAAAAACTTACCACTTCCACACGGATAGGGAGGATAACTATTAACAGTTATTTAACCTTTAAACTTAAAACGTAATCTTAAACTTAATCTTTGTATGTAAAAGATCAGGATGAACTTATGCAAATATTTCAACTTTCCTTAAAATAATCTTTAAAAAAATTTAAAGATTTTTTTAATTTTAAAATTTTTATTTTTGATTTTTAATTTACTTAAATTCAAAATTAATAATCAATAAATTATTCTATTCCTATTGTTATATTACATTATTTATTATTATTTTGTTAGTATTTTACCCTCATAATATTTTGATTTTATTCTGATAATATTCACATTTATACTCTTTTTATTTACAACATATTGCGCAACTGCAGGGTCTTGAGACACATGCTAACTCGCAAACTAGAGAGCTAGCCTAACCTAAACGGTAGCCTTCAAGTTATTTCCTTTCAACTTAAAAAAGCCAAAAACTTACCACTTCCACACGGATAGGGAGGATAACTATTAACATTTATTTAACCTTTAAACTTAAAACTTAATCTTAAACTTAATCTTTGTATGTAAAAAATCAGGATGAACTTATGCAAATATTTCAACTTTCCTTAAAATAATCTTTAAAAAATGTAAAGATTTTTTTAATTTTAAAATTTTTATTTTTGATTTTTAATTTACTTAAATTCAAAATTATTATTATTTTTTATTATAATTATTATTTTGTTAGTATTTTATCCTCATAATATTTTGATTTCATTCTGATAATATTCACATTTGTACTCCTTTTATTTACAACATATTGTGCAACTGCAGGGTCTTGACACACATGCTAACTCGCAAAACTAGAGAGCTAGCGACCTAAACGGTAGCCTCCAAGTTATTTCCTTTAAACTGAAATAGCCAAAAACTTACCACTTCCACACGGATAGGGAGGATAACTATTAACAGTTATTTAACCTTTAACGTGAACATTAATCAAACGTAATAATTTTTTCTGGGTACATGATACCATACAGCGGGGGGCCTCAAACTAGTGGCCTGCGGGCCACATTTGGCACATTTTTGAGACCCCTGGCCTAGATGGTTATTTTTTTTTTGGTGTTTGTTTTGTTCCAGAGACCCACTTATTATCTTTTACTGTTGTTCTTTCTGAACTTTTACAAGAGGCGTCTCTGGATTTTGGGGCTTTGAAGGGCTTGGAAGGCAAAGGCGAGAGAGAAAAGTAGCTTTAAATGCCGTGGATATTAAAAGTAAGATAATATAATATTAAATAATAATAATAATAATAATAATAATGTATTTCCGTGCAAAGTGAGAGGTGTCATTTGCAAAATCTCTGCGTTGGTGATTGGAGAGTTTTTTCATCCGGGCCCCGCTGGAAGTTTCTTATATAAAAAGGATTAGAAACAAATGTTTGCACTCATGTGGATATAATCAAGTCCGGGGCTCTGTGGCTAGCCTTTCAGCTCAGCTGCCAAAAGGGGGGGGTAAGAAAAAAAAAAAAAAAAGCTCTCATTTTCCAGTTCCAGGAAACCGCCGCAAGCTCTGAACATCTCTGGAAGCGCACGCAGAGCGTAGCGACAGCGGCAGCGAGAAGATAAGACGCACGTATCGACCCTCAGCGACCACATCTGCTTCTAATTACAAGACGAGGCTGATGGGAAGCGTCTTCCTGTCCGTTATGTACATCTACATGCAAAAACATCCTAGATCGCCACCGCCTTCTCTCCCCCCTTCCGCCTCGCTCGCTCGCCCGCCCGCCCGCTCCATCGTCATTCATTTGGAGTTATTGCCACTTTTTTTCCTCGCTTCTAAAAGACGACTTAAGAGCAACAAGGGAGGCCCGGATGCTCTTTACACGCTTTTAACTCATCCTGTGCTGTCACGTCTTCTTCCATGAACAAAATAAGGATGAAAGATGATGCAATGCATCAACTGGTGGACAAATCCATCTCTTTATACCAAGGGGGGGGGGGGGGTCGTGGACAATGAAGGGATGGAACTTTGACAGTTTGATATTGTGTAGCTATGCTAGTAAGAGGTTATATACAGTTCAAGAAAAAAACAACATCTTTGTGACATACTGGATGAGTATGTAAAAGATTAGGATGAATTTATGCAAATATTTCAACTTTCTTTAAAATAATCTTTAAAATATTTTAAGATTTTTTGAATTTTAAAAATTTTATTTTTGATTTTTTTATTTACTTAAATTCAAAATTAATAATTAATAAATTATTTTCTATTCCTATTGTTATATTACATTTTTTATTATTATTATTTTGTTAGTATTTTATCCTCATAATATTTTGATTTTATACTGATAATATTGTAAAAGAAATCATTTTTTTATTTAATATTTAAACTGTTTATCCTTGAAAAAAATTCCCTTTAAAAGACTATTTTTTCTCTTAATATTTTGACTTTATTCTTGTAAAATTACATCGATTTTTTCCACTTCATTTTCTAATTGTTTTTCTTTTTCTTTCATTTCATGATTTTTATTCTTTTATTCTTATTCTTCTTTATTCTGATATATATGTAAAAACATAATCCTATGTTTTTAAATTTAATATTTAAACTGTATGTTATGTTTATCCTCAAAAAAATTCAACATTTTCCCTTTCAATGACAATTTTTTTTCTCTTAATATTTTGACTTTATTCTCGTAAAATTACATCTGTTTTTTCCACTTTATTTTATATATTTTTTTCTTTTTCTTTCTATTTTTCTTTCTTTTCATCAAATGACATCAATTCCCAGAATATCTTAACTTTATTCTGATATTGTAAAAAAAAGAATCCTATTTTTTATTTAATATTTAAACTGTATGTTATGTTTATCCTCAAAAAATTGCAAAATTTTCCCTTAGACAATTTTTTTCTCTTAATATTTTGACTTTATTCTCATAAAATTACATCTGTTTTTTCCACTTCATCTTCTTTTTTTTCTATTTTTCTTTCTTTTCATTCTCAGAATATTTTGACTTTATTCTCATAAAATTACATCCGTTTTTCCCACTTCATTTTCTATTTTTTTTCTTTTTCTTTCTATTTTTCTTTATCTGCATTCTTAGAATATTTTGACTTTATTCTCGTTAAATTACGTTTTTTTCCACTTCATTTTCAATTTTTTTTTCTTTTCTCTTTTTTTATTTCTATTTTTCTTTTTCTTTTCATAATATGACTTAATTCTCAGAATATTTTGACTTTATTCCCACAATATTCTAACCTTTTCCCCAACCTAAAAACACAACAAAAACAATCTTATATTCTTTTAACCGTGAGAGTAATGGCGTTATGTTTGGGTGTACTGTATATGTCAGCTGGGTGCTTCCTCTACCTTGGGCACGTCGATAGCGACCTCCCTCATGGCGCTGGGCTTCACCAGTGTCATGGCCCGCTGCAGATCGGTTAAAGTGACGGTCACCTTGCCCGTCAGCTGCTGGTCCGTCGGCTGATTGGATGATCCAATCGCTCGCCTCAGTGCGTGCAAACCTGTTGAAAAGATTGTTTGCACGGAATAAGATGGATGCAATGGAAAACATCGATGATGTCATTCTCAGGCGTGTTAATAAGTGAGGCGAGTGAAACGGTAGCGCCAACGTGGAAGTCGGGACTTGAGGCTTTATGTGACTTTTAATCCAATTTAAGCTCAAAGCATCGAGGCTTGTGCAGCACGATGCGACCGTACACGCTACGAAACGCAAAACAAATGAACATGAATTCCCGTCTTTTGACAAAAGGGGGGGTGCATAAGGTTTGAATAGCCTTGGCATGAAGAGGCGTCGGCACGAAAACTAGAAGAACATCCGCCTTTGTTTGCCTCACAAAAGAAGTCACAGGAAAGAACTTCCAGGAGGAAAAAAAAAACGAGTACAGACGCACAAAGGAGGACGTCGGGAAGAAAGAACATATTTATTCGCAGGAAGAGAGTGTTTATTAGTACAAAGAGTAAAAAAAAAAAAGGCCTAACACGCGTTCTCCTCCTTTATGGAGGCACAGGAGCCGGGAGAAGGTATTCCAAGCATCCAGCGTGGACAAAAGGAATGCGGTGTTCGTTTCACGCTGCTGAAAGTCGGTTATTTACCGTCCGGCCCAAAGTTGTAGATCAGTCGGGATATTCCGTGGTTGCCAGATTGATGCGCCAACTTTACACAGAAGTACTTTGCAGGCACGTACATTTGGGGTCAACACGATTAACAAGTACGTACTTAGGTCCCGTTTAAGGGTTTTGGTAATGTCTTTTGTGATTAGCTCATTTGTTTTGACGTTGCTTGATTCCATTTAGTGCAAAGAGGCCGCCAGAGCAAATCTTCCATGTTTAATTTCATTTGAACATGCATCAGATTACAATTGAATGCATCACATAATCAGTTCACAGTTCCACATGTCCAAAAAGGAGTAGGAAGAAGCAAAGCTTATTAAATCCTACCCCTCCATCTGGTACTTTTACAATCAGTAACTGTTACATTTGTTCACTTCCTGCTTTCCTAATATAATATAAGTTTTTTTAATTAAGGTTTTTGATTTTTGAATTTTAATTTTTTTTAATTTTAAAATTTTTATTTTTACAATCAGTAACTGTTACATTTGTTCACTTCCTGCTTTCCTAATATAATGTAAGTTTTTAATACATTTTTTATTTTTTTTAATTTTTACATTTTTTAATTTTAATTTTTACAATCAGTAACTGTTACATTATATTAGGAAAGCAGGAAGTGAACAAATGTAACAGTTACTGATTGTAAAAATTAAAAAAAAATGTAAAATTAAAAATATTTTAAAAAATGAATTTAAAAAACATTATATTAGGAAAGCAGGAAGTGAACAAATGTAAGTTTTTTAAATTAATTTTAAAAATGTTTTAATTTTTAAAAAAAATTATTTTAATTTTTACAATCAGTAACTGTTACATTATATTAGGAAAGCAGGAAGTGAACAAATGTACGTTTTTTTAAATTAATTTAAAAAAATGTTTTAATTTAAAAAAAAAAATAATAATTTTTACAATCAGTAACTTACATTTGTTCGCTTCCTGCCTTTCTAATATAATTTTAGTTTTTTTTTTATTTTATAAATTTTGATTTTTTAATTAAATTTTTTTTTTTTTTGGTCACATACCGAAGTACAAGGCGATATGAGCATCCAATGACATAATGGGTACCATAGTAAGTGTCAATATAGTGATATATATATAGCACATCATGACGATTGGCCGCAAAAGGTCGGTCTGGTTTCAGACCAAATTATGATACGTCCGACTTGTGACCGTGCGCAGGTTTCGCCCCTGAAGGTAGGAGGTCGGTTTTCCAACGTAAGCGGGCCATGTGGGCCATGATTAGTAGTCACGAAGCCATCCCGCAAAAACGTTTCCAACCCCAGCATTGGGAAGCGTATATTACAAACAAGCATTTCCACTGCATGAGTGTTCACAGTCAAGTCATCTCCTGGAAGGGGGGCGGGGCGGGGCAGGGGGGGGGGGGGGGTAGTCCTGGCTGTGCGTGGCAAATGTTGAGGTACCATGGAGGGGGTTTACCATGAAACAGGACTGCATCCTGTTTAGATGTTCCAGGACGAGGTGAGGAGGGACAGAACGAATGCATGTCAAGGCAGGGTCACTGCGCTCCCCACTTTCCACCTGCCATCAATCTGACCCCCCCCCACACATGTTAGCCTTCAGCCACCCCATGCAAACCCCATGCGCTGCTTAGCTTGCATAAAAACATCTGGCCCCGAGTGGAAGGGAGCTGGCAAGGCAGGATGTGGAAGGAAGTTGGGGTTGAGCGCCGAGATGTGGAGCATCGGCCGCAACACCATGTGCACTAACCCCAAAGCATCAGCCTAGCTGCCTGCCCCTGGTGACGAGGGCGGCCTCCGCCCCTCCAGTGCGGGCAGGACGCAGGGATGGGTAATAAAACCCAAAAACTTTTCCACAAACTCTTTTCATCTCCTTGAACTCGGGTGTCCGTCTCACCTGTGGCGAATATGCTTGCTGTGTGATGTCGTTCATAAAAATGACATCTGTGGCGCCCCCCCCCCCTTTGACTTATGGAACTTTATTTGTAGAGACAAAGACGTTTCGCTGGATGGCCGCCATGTTTTGCAACCAATCTACCTCAAATTTGACTCGCAGAGATTCGGCTAAAGTCATAAACAAGACGGAGCCGGCTGTGAGTGTTTTGAGACGAGGGAGGGGCTTATTGGGGCCCCTTGCTGGTTAGGAAGAGGGATATGTTAGGGTTTCAGTTAGAAAGGCCACAATTTTTACTTCAACACTGATCCTTCCTGCTACATCTTCTTACTCTCTGGCAGACCGGGTGCGTATGAGGGGTTAATAGAGGGATATGTGTTTTCATGTTAGGGTTTCAGTTAAAAAGCCCACATTTTTTACTTCAACACTGATCCTTCCTGCTACATCTTCTTACTCTCTGGCAGACCGGGTGCGTATGAGGGGTTAAAAGAGGGATATGTGTTTTCATGTTAGGGTTTCAGTTAAAAAGCCCACATTTTTTACTTCAACACTGATTCTTCCTGCTACATCTTCTTACTCTCTGGCAGACAGGGTGCGTATGAGGGGTTAATAGAGGGATATGTGTTTTCATGTTAGGGTTTCAGTTAAAAAGCCCATATTTTTTACTTCAACACTGATTCTTCCTGCTACATCTTCTTACTCTCTGGCAGACAGGGTGCGTATGAGGGGTTAATAGAGGGATATGTGTTTTCATGTTAGGGTTTCAGTTAAAAAGCCCATATTTTTTACTTCAACACTGATTCTTCCTGCTACATCTTCTTACTCTCTGGCAGACCGGGTGCGTATGAGGGGTTAATAGAGGTTTATGTGTTTTCATGTTAGGGTTTCAGTTAGAAAGCCCACAATTTTTACTTCATGGTTCATCGATAATGTTTTTCGACAAGAGTTAAAAAAAAATTTGCATTGAATTTTTAGAGATTTTTTTTTGTTTTTCTGTTTAAGTCTACAAAAGACTAAAAAAAAGTAACTCAAGGGGTTTGATTACTTAATGAATATAACGACAATTACGCCAGGTTGGCAAAACTGATCCTTCCTGCTACATCTTCTTATTCTCAGGCAGACCGGGTACGTATGAGGTGCGACCACACAAGTCTACAAAAGACTTTAAAAAAAAAGTAACTCAAGGGGTTTGATTACTTAATGAATATAATGACAATTGTGCCAGGTTGGCAAAACTGATGCTTCCTGCTACATCTTCTTATTCTCTGGCAGACCGGTTGCGTATGAGGTGTGTTAACCAGCAGAGTTACATCTAAAGTCCCGTTATAATGGGTTTTGAAGGTATTTGCTCAATTGTGCTAGCTAAAAATATAAGCTAAAACAAACACATAGTCTCACAAATACACGCAACCACACAAGTCTACAAAACACTAAAAAAGTAACTCAAGGGGTTTGATTACTTAATGAATATAATGACAATTTCACCAGGTTGGCAAAACTGATCCTTCCTGCTACATCTTCTTATTCTCTGGCAGACCGGTTGCGTATGAGGTGCGTTAACCAGCAGAGTTACATCTAAAGTCCCGTTATAATGAGTTTTGAAGGTATTTGCTCAATTGTGCTAGCTAAAAATATAAGCTAAAACAAACACATAGTTTCACAAATACAGACTAAAGATACTTATACACGCACCCACACAAGTCTACAAAAGACTAAAAAAAAAAGTAAGTCAAGGGGTTTGATTACTTAATGAATATAACGACAATTTCGCCAGATTGACAAAACTGATCCTTCCTGCTACATCTTCTTACTCTCTGGCAGACCACATAAAGTCCCATTATAATGGGAAGACTCCAGCCTCTTACATTATCTTGAGTGTATAAAAAGCCAGGCAGGGAAATGAAGGGTGCTTTTTTGCAGCTGCGCTGTAATAAGACCCGCTTACTTGTAGGCATACAGGGACTGCAGATAAGCCCAGACAGTCTGTATTAGGTATTGTTGTCAGGAATAAACAATCTGGTTCTCATTCTATAATTTGGTTCTTTAAGATTCCCTTATCCTCTATTTGAAACCCACTTAGAGTCCTCATGGGGAGGATTTCTACAGTTTCTACCACAAAGACATTTTTATAAGGGTCACAAAGTGGACACCCGACGTTGTCCTGTGACTGCAGCCTTAAAAGCAACAGCATGCGTGATTCCCTGCTACCTTGCACCCAATCAGCGTGAGATGAAATCCACACTCTTCCAGCGCTAATGACCAGGCTTGCCCTTACGAGAAAGGGAAATGAGCTTCATGAGCCACAGAGCTCTCCGACCTGGAAGCCTGAGGGGCAGCGGAAACTCAATTCAACAATGCGACTTTTAACTTTTTTTGCTTCAGGGATTCGCTCGGCCTCGCTCTCGCTCTGGTTGGCTGGCCGGACGGACTTTTCTTGGCCAAGTCGCAGCACACATTTGGTTTGGTTATGAAAACATCCGATGGGAAGGAAGAGGTGAGGGGGGTGGGGGGCGGGGGGGGGGGGGGGGGGGGACATAACACTGTTTAATTTGAACCTTATGTGCACTCCATTTCGTTCCACGGTGCTCCACATTTGCAGGAGATGTGGTGGAAATAGAAAGATGAAGATACTGGGAATCGAACGTGGTGCATCACAGCAAAGCTAAGTACAAGAAAATATCAAATAAAAGGTAAAGACCAACGAGAGGACAGCAAATAACATTATTAACATTATTGTTGTTTGTAAACGACCCATCGGACTTATGGATGCTGACTCAGCAGATTACTAAAAATACATTTTATAGAAAATAATGATAGTTTTGGGCCCTCCATTTCATGAAATGATACAGTTCAGGGCAAAATGATGACTTTGCTGCGTGCAATATTGCATAAAAACCCAAACGGTGTAAGAAAACCGAGGAAAAATATTGGAACAAAACCTAGTCATACAAAAACTGTAGTAACCCGACCCAAGGCTTGTACTTCTTAATACATGACCATGCGCTCAAAAAACTACATTTTAATTTCCACTTTCTCCATCCATGCATTTTTCGGGTATGCTGGAGCCTATCCCATCTGTCTTAGAGCGATTTGCACTTTCTCATGTACTTAAAATCATTAAAGTTGCAGCTGCAGATCATGAGGCGTTTGTTTTTTTTGTCTTGCGGCATATTCTAAAAATAAAATTTAACAAAAAAATTTAAAAAAATTGTAGTATTTTTACAAGAATAAAGTCAAAATATTAGAGAAACAAAAAAATTATAAAAAAAAAAATAATGAGAGAAAATAATGTTATTTCAGAAGCATACAGTTGAAAAGGTAAAGTAAGAAACAACAAATAATAATGATGTAATTTTGGGGAAACTTTGGTTGCGGAAAAAGTTATAATATCATGAGAATAAAGTCATAAACTATTGTGGGAATAAAGTCCTAATCACAAGAAAAACATTGACAAGAAATAAACATTTGGTAAATAAATAATATAATAATAAATATAATCATAAAAAATAAACAATCTCTGTGTGGAGTTTGCATGATGTCCCCGTGCATTTTCTCCGGGTACTCCGGTTTCCTCCCACATTCCAAAAACATGCTAGGTTAATTAGCATTACTCCAAATTGTCCATAGGTATGAATGTGAGTGTGAATGGTTGTTTGTCTATATGTGCCCTGTGATTGGCTGGATGGCGACCAGTCCAGGGTGTACCCCCGCCTCTCGCCTGAAGACAGCTGGGATAGGCTCCAGCACCCCCCACGAAAGCAGTAGAAAATAAATGAATCATTCGAGCATTTCCAGTGATATTCAGCAGCGGTCAAAGGTTTAGGGACATCTTCTCATTCAATAGCATAATAAACTGACCCTAAACTTTTGCTACAGCTAATTCATTGGCCCTCATTTGTTTTCATACAATCTGCAGTGTGCATAAGGAGGTAGAAAAAGACAAAGAGAAACAACAAGACGTGAAAAAAAAACAGCCAATCTGCAAGGAGTCTGTGCACGGCTCTCCAGCGACGCCGTCCTCGCATGAAAATACTTTCTGCATTACACCATTACACAACCACAGGAACGTTTTCATTACTTGCCGGTCCTTCCGGAACACTCTCTGCACCTGTATTTACAATAGCCAACATCTGTTCCGGAGCTGAAACACTGCAATAATATGTGCTCTTAAACACACACACACACACATTACATGTACACAAGGATGACAAGGACGGGCACGTGTACCACACACACACACACACACACATACACAATCCCAGCTGTCAGTGAGCACAAGCTAAGTGGCGGGGTTAAGGAGTCCAAGCAGCACATTTCCGGATTTTATAAACACAGCCTGAAATAAACTCAACATGCTGATCCGGCTGATATTTATGCAGCCTGAAATTCCACAAGTGTCTTTAAAAGGACACAAAAGGTACGTAAAACGCTTTATAAGGCCGGGCGGTCGCCGTAAACGTACGTGTGTCCTTACCCCCCCCCCCCACACACACACACCCGCCTTTCCTCTGGTGCACAATTTATGCCAAACACACCACAACTCCTTCCTGCATGACCCCCAAGGTTCCATGTTGGAATATTATTAGAACGTTTTAAATATGTGTATTGGAAGTGTGGTTTTGGTTTTATTTCATTTGAACATGCATCAGATTACAATTGAATGCATCACATAATCAGTTCACAGTTCCACATGTCCAAAAGGAGTAGGAAGAAGCAAAGCTTATTAAATCCTACCCCTCCATCTGGTACTTTTACAATCAGTAACTGTTACATTTGTTCACTTCCTGCTTTCCTAATATAGTTTAAGGGGTTTTTTTTGTTTTTTTTTTTAATAATTAAGTAGTACAAGGTGATATGAGCATGGGTACCATAGTAAGCGTCAATATAGTGATATATATAGCACATCATGACTGGTTCAAGACTCTTCATCCTTGTATTTAGCAAACTGCTTGTATTGTTTCTTGAATTGGCTAATTTTAATTTTAATTTTAATTTTAATTTTAATTTTAATTTTAATTTTAATTTTAATTTTAATTTTAATTTTAATTTTCAAATGAATGAATGAATGAATGATTTTCATTTTAATTTTAATTAACTGTTACATTTGTTCACTTCCTGCTTTCCATAATACAGTTTAAGGTTTTGTTTTTTTTAATAATGTACAACTGTTTGTATTGTTTCTTGAACTGGCTAGTTTTAATTTTAATTTTAATTTTAATTTTAATTTTAATTTTAATTTTAATTTTAATTTTAATTTTAATTTTAATTTTAATTTTAATTTTAATTTTAATTTTAATTTTAATTTTAATTTTAATTTTCAAATGAATGAATGAATGAATGATTTTCATTTTAATTTTAATTAACTGTTACATTTGTTCACTTCCTGCTTTCCATAATACAGTTTAAGGTTTTTTTTAATACTGTACAACTGCTTGTATTGTTTCTTGAATTGGCTAATTTTAATTTTAATTTTAATTTTCAAATGAATGAATGAATGAATGAATGAATGAATGAATGAATGATTTTAATTTTAATTTTAATTTTAATTTTAATTTTAATTTTAATTTTAATTTTAATTTTAATTTTAATTTTAATTTTAATTTTAATTTTAATTAACTGTTCCATTTGTTCACTTCCTGCTTTCCACAATACAGTTTAAGGTTTGTTTGTTTGTTTTTTTAATAATGTACCCCGTACCGAAGTACAAGGTGATATGACCATACAAATGACATAATGGGTACCATAGTATAATACAGTATATCACATATTATTGTTGAGACATAGTTAAAAGTACACGGATAAAGTACAGTACTGTTAAAAGCCTTTTAAATGTGCTTGTGGTTTAGAGCGGGATATTTACGGGTTGAGTTCTTTGTGCCGTCAAGTTACAAGCCGAAGCTTTCAGCAGAGTTGTGTGTTTATTATTGCCCATAATCAATTTTACTGGCCTTTTTTTTTTTTTTTTGTTCTGGTGGGCTTGCCCTGTTTAGAGAGGCTTGTAAACAGCGGGGCCCGGATGTGGCAGCAACCAAACAAGCATGCACACGCGCACACACACACACACACTTAACAGGGTTTGGACTCTGGAAGTGAGTCATCTGCACCCTGAGAGTCTACCAGGCTCCGGCAGACCACATGACGGCATCCAATAGTGAAACGGGGTCAATACGCGAGGATGATGACACGAGGGAATGAGGGGCGGGGCCTCGGGGGAAAACTTTATAGGCATCACGGGTGAAGGCTGACTTTACAGGGCAGACTAACGGATGATTCGGCTTCTTAAATCAATCAACCGACACTCTTTCATAAAAAATAAGCCATTTGTAATCAGTTACAGAGAACGGCAGGTCACATGATACTCTTCCAGCAGCATATCATGCAGTGTCTTGACTAAAGCTTATTTTTCTGTTATGTGTGACATATTGCTAGCATGTTATCTATACTGCTTCCTGCCGCTTTGTCAGTGTATTTTCCTCCCTTTCTACAAGCAAATCATATGAAGAGCTTGCAACCAAAAGGCGCTAAATCCAATTTTCACTAAGATGCATGTTTTTCATGAGTTTAATAGACCTCTGTCATGTGTATCCAAATCACATATTTTGGTCTTGAAATCATTTTAAAAAATATGAAAAAAAATGTATGCTTTCAACAAAAAGGCGCTATTTCCATTTCAGATTTCAACCAAAAGGAGCTAAATCCCTTTCTTTATTCTTTATTCTGATTGGCCCAAGTTTCCCATCTATTGATAATCTGACCAATCAGAGGGAAGAATACAATTGGCACTGCACATACAAAAAGCCAGTATCAGTGCGCATCCTGTTTTGTTTGTGTACATTTTGATCGAATACGAAGTCGCAAAAATACTGCAATTTATACAATCCTAATGCAGTTTTACCATGAATGAGCTGGCTGATATAAGAAATAACCCAAGGAAAAGACAGAAGAATGAAGGAGAATGGAAGAAAAACAAGGCTAAAAGGAGATCAAATAGCGGTGAAGCTGAGTTGAAATTTTGTGTTTGATTCCGTCCCATATGTGCCATTTGGTGTTAGGGAATTGATGTGCGTGTGGCTGTATGTTGATGTGAACATGAAAATAAAAGATATTCTTGGATGTTTAATTTTCTATTGTTGAAATTAATGAAATTTAAAATTTTATCAGTAACAGTGTACTAGTGGTAGGTTATAACATTTTGTTTCTGTAATGTGTGAAGGTGAACGAGTGCATGTGTGTGTGTGTGTGGGTGGGGGGTGTATTGTATGTTGAAAATGGCTTCTGTGTTGTAATTATTTTATTAGCATAGCACATTCTTTTACAACAATGCCATTGAAGAAGTTAAAGGTGACTTCAAATTTATTTCAGCCAAAAGGCGCTAAATCCGAAAAAAAAGTAATTAAAAAATATATATAAAATACATGGTGTGTGCAGGATTTTTATAGCATGCATTTTTATGACCTATATTGATAGTTCTTTCATTTGCAATATAGACTTGATGACCAAATAGATTGATATGTGCGTAGTTAAAAATCATTGATTTTCTCGAAATCAGTCAAAATGGATTTAGCACCTTTTGGTTGCAAGCTCTTCATATCATGCAGTGTCTTGACTAATGCAGGTTATTTCCTTGTTATGTGTGACATATCGCTAGCATGTTATCTACTGCATCCTGCCGCTTTGTTAGTGTCTTTTCCTCCCTTTCTACAAGTAAATCATATATATCAGCAAGCAGCATATCATGCAGTGTCTTGACTAAAAGCAGCTTAAACCTGGTTATATGTGACATATCGCTAGCATGTTATCTACTGCTTTGTCAGTGTCTTTTTACCCCTCTCTACAAGAAAATCATACATAGCAGCAAGCAGCATATCATGCAGTGTCTTGACTAATGCAGCTTATTTTCTTGTTATGTGTGACATATCGCTAGCATGTTATCTACGGTTTCCTGCCGCTTTGTCATTGTGTCTTTTTACCCCTCTTTCCAAGCAAATCATATATATCAGCAAGCAGCATATCATGCAGTGTCTTGACTAACGCTTATTTTCCTGTTACGTTACATTATTTTTTCAGTATTTTATCGACTCCTTTCCACTGCTGTGTTAAATAGAAATTGTCAATGGTGCATTTTGTCTTCTTTCTGAAAGTCATGAGACATAGCAGCAAGCAGCATATCATGCACAGTCGTGCCATTTGTCCTCATTACCAGCCTAAGAGCGGTATGATATTTTTGAGCTATGTCTTACAACTGTAATGGGAAAAATTAAGTGGCTGGAAAAAAACTTTCATGCATGTCATCCCTTAGCATATCATACAGCATCTTTGTTAATCACTTTAACCAAGTTAATAATGTTGATATGTTGTTTGTTTGAACATAACCTAGCTGTAATATGCTGTTTGTCCGCTAGAGGGAGTTGAGTCAAGTGAGCAGATAAACAACACAAATACACACACACACACACACAGTCAGATTAGCATGTTTAGTTTTGCAGGAAATTCAACTATTTACTGGCAAACTGGTGCCGATCCATCTGCTTCTGCTGAACAAACAAAAACTTCCCGTCATCTTTAAGCAGGTGTTGTGTTTAAGGTAGGAAGTCAGCATCCAAGTACGTATCGGCAACATGTGTGTGTGTGTGTGTGTGTGTGTGTGCAGCTGTGTGCCAAGCGTGTCAGCGTGTTCGTCCCTCATTGTTACCTGGGCAGCCCCAGGAAACAACTGCACTTCCCACGTCATGTTTGTTCCCGACCATGAAGGAAAAAACAGGATTATAAAAAAAAAAAAAAAAAAAATGTAATGTATGTTTGTGTGGGTCTATTTCAATACCCGATGGCGGTAACACCATGTTTGAGTAACCTTTTGGCCCAAACATGGCGGCAGGGGGGTTGGGGGGGTGAAAAAGTGAGTAAGATGACATTTAAGAGCGGGAGCAGCATGTCAAATCTAGACTGTAAAAACATTGAAATGACAGCCGTGGCCGCGTTGACTGAAAGTGTGCGAGGTCCAGTTTCACAAGTGGCGTGACCGCAAATTTCACGCTCGCTGACATTTTAGTCCTGCCCTTATGGAAAAAAAAAATATTGCAGTATATTTAGCAAATATAATGCAATGTATTAGGAAATATATTTCCATATATGGGATCTTATGTTTATATTTTCTAATATATTGCAATATATGCATAGATCATATATGTGTATATATTGATACATATACAAAAAGGACTATATTTTTACATGTTTAAAATTGCATATAATTTGGGATATATAAACTCATATATTATATATTTGGATTTAATATATTTCAATATATTGAAAGCGGCAATCATTTGTATATTCTGCAATATATTGCCATATATTACATGAATATATAATATATGAACAAAAATATATTATTCCATGTATTTATAATATATAATGTATTGGAAAATATAATGGAAAAATAATATATTATAATATAATACAATATATTTAAAGTAATATATTGATAAATATATTTCATTTTCGTAAGGGTGTACACGGGAAAAAAAATCCCAGATTTTTTTTTTTTTTTTTTGCATCCTCGCTCAGCGACTTTTTGTGTTTTTGCATAGTCGTGTGCAATGGAAACTTCAAAAAAATCTGTTTTTTTTTACCTCCATATCATCCAATCATGGTGGCGGAATCCATCTATTTGGCTTTCATTTTATGGATTTCATACATTTGGATTTTTGTCCAACGTTTCGGAACAAATTAACTCCAAAAACCGAGGTAAAATAAAAATAAAAATAAAAAAATAAAAAAATAAAATAAAAATAAAAATAAAAATAAAAATAAAAATAAAAATAAAAATAAAAATAAAAATAAAAATAAAAATAAAAATAAAAATAAAAATAAAAATAAAAATAAAAATAAAAATAAAAATAATAAAAAAAAAATAAAAATAATAAAAAAAAATTAAAATTAAAATTAAAATTAGCCAATTCAAGAAACAATACAAGCAGTTGTACATTATTAAAAAAAAAAACAACCTTAAACTGTATTATGGAAAGCAGGAAGTGAACAAATGTAACAGTTAATAAAAATAAAAATAAAAATAAAAATAAAAATAAAAATAAAAATAAAAATAAAAATAAAAATAAAAATAAAAATAAAAATAAAAATAAAAATAAAAATAAAAATAAAAATAAAAATAAAAATAAAAATTAAAATTAAAATTAAAATTAAAATTAAAATTAAAATTAAAATTAAAATTAAAATTAAAATTAGGAAAGCAGGAAGTGAACAAATGCAACAGTTACTGAAGTACCAGATGGAGGGGTAGGATTTAATAAGCTTTGCTTCTTCCTACTCCTTTTGGACATGTGGAACTGGGAACTGATTATGGGATGCATTCAACTGTAATCTGATGCATGTTCAAATGAAATTAAACCATTACCATTAGCCCCCACCAATATTTTGAATAATTTTTTTTTTTTTTGCATCCTCGCTCAGCGACTGACTTTTTGTGTGTTTTTACATAGTCGTGCGCAATGGAAACTTCAAAAAAATAGTTTTTTTTTTTTACCTCCATATCATCTAATCATCATTCGGGACAAATTAACTCCAAAAACCGAGGTACCGCAGTACTTTACAAGTCCTCCGTGTATTCTGTCAACAATGTGGGTGACTTAGGTATTCATTCAAGGTAAAACTGGATCAAATATTTACGATCCTTTGCCCTGATTCTTTCCTGTGGCGTTCGCCCTGCAAAGTCGACGTGGCGGCAAAGCTCTTTCACCACTCTTCCCGACTCCCGCCTCAGCTGGAAATGCAATACGGTGCTCGGACCACCCAGGGAGCGCTTGACAGGACACGCGCACGGGAAATAAAGGGGGTGTGCACACATCCAATCACACACGTAGAAAGTGTGTGTGTGATTTGCAAGAGGTGGATGGGTTTGTGAGTGAAGAGGAAGAGGAGGAGGAGGAGGAGGTGGTTTCAGTGGTTTCTGTCTTTGGGATTTGAACACCACAGAAACCCCCCAACTTCCTTTTAGGTTAATAAAACACGACAATTGACTGCAGGAATTTAACACACGGCTCGTTTTTTGGAAGAAGTAAGTCGGCGGCCATTGTGGTCGGACGCAGAAAAGGTAGGCGGGGGTTGGAGACCCGCTCATTCACTCCAATGGGATAGTCAAGACACTGGTTTGATTGACAGTTATTAGAGTGGGTGGAGCTAAACAATTTTTTTAAATTTTTTGTTTCAAAAAAATAAAAAATAAAAAATAAAAAATAAAAAATAAAAAATAAAAAATAAAAAATAAAAAATAAAAAATAAAAAATAAAAAATAAAAAATAAAAAATACAAAATACAAAATACAAAATAAAAAATACAAAATAAAAAATACAAAAATACAAAAATAAAAATTAAAAAATTAAAATACAAAAAATTAAAAATTAAAATACAAAAAATTAAAAAATACAAATAAATAAATAATGCTTATAAATGCTTATTTTGACCTTCTCGCGTCGCTAAATAAATTTAATAAAAAACTTCTTGACATCAGAATTTTCCTCATCCAACCCAGTGTAGATGGTGATTTTTTAATTATAATTTGAATCAAAAATCTGATTCCTACCTGCCTCCTTGCAAACAGCCGCCAGGTCGGCCCCGACGTAGCCGTGGGCGGCGTCAGCCAGGCGTGTCAGCTCCTCTGCGGTGGCGTCGCACGGCACGGAAGCCAGCTGCTTCTGCAAAATGTCGGCACGTTCGGCGGGGCTGGGAACTCCAACCTGTTAGAAAACGGGATTACATGAGCATATATAAGGGGGGCTAGAATTGACCCTTGGGGAACTCCAAACAAAACGTTGCGTTTCTCTTCTAGGTCAGAACGATGTAGGAAAAGTACACACCTCCAGCTCTTTGTCAAAGCGGCCTGGTCGCCTCAAGGCGGGGTCGAGGGCATGGGGCCGGTTTGTGGCCCCCAGGACCAGAAGCTGTCCTGAATGACCTTCCTGCACAGACGATGTTCAAAATCAGATTTATTTCATATTATTGCTGCTATTCTAACCATTCATTAAAATTAAAATTAAAATTAAAATTAAAATTAAAATTAAAATTAAAATTAAAATTAAAATTAAAATTAAAATTAAAATTAAAATTAAAATTAAAATTAAAATTAAAATTAAAATTAAAATTAAAATTAAAATTAAAATTAAAATTAGGAAAGCAGGAAGTGAACAAATGTAACAGTTACTGAAGTACCAGATGGAGGGGTAGGATTTAATAAGCTTTGCTTCTTCCTACTCCTTTTGGACATGTGGAACTGTGAACTGATTATGGGATGCATTCAATTGTAATCTGATGCATGTTCAAATGAAATTAAACCATTAGCATTACCCCCAACTAAGAAATATTTTGAATTAAAAAATTAAAATTAAAATTAAAATTAAAATTAAAATTAAAATTAAAATTAAAATTAAAATTAAAATTAAAATTAAAATTAAAATTAAAATTAAAATTAAAATTAAAATTAAAATTAAAATTAAAAAATATTAAATTATATTATGAAAGCAGGAAGTGAACAAATGTAACAGTTACTGATTGTAAAAGTACCAGATGGAGGGGTAGGATTTAATAAGCTTTGCTTCTTCCTACTCCTTTTGGACATGTGGAACTGTGAACTGATTATGGGATGCATTCAATTGTAATCTGATGCATGTTCAAATGAAATCAAACCATTAGCATTACCCCCAACTAAGAAATATTTTGAATTAAAAAATTAAAATTAAAATAGGGTTAGGATTAGGTTTAGGGTTAAAATTAAAATTAAAATTAAAATTAAAATTAAAATTAAAATTAAAATTAAAATTAAAATTAAAATTAAAATTAAAATTAAAATTAAAATTAAAATTAAAATTAAAATTAAAATTAAAATTAAAATTAATTAGGAAATCTGATTGGTTGTGGTCATGAAATATGGTCATAAATCCAGATCCAGTCTATGCATGAGAATAAGAATATACATATAAACAGTGTACGTATATACTGTATATGATATGTAATAAATGGCCATCAGCACCCAAGAGAAGCTGAATCGCATCCAAGCGATGATTCTTATGATTCATGAGACGTTCAAGACGTTTGACATTTTAAAAGCCTGATTACAAAAAAAAGGGTTTGTGTTTCTTGGAATGGTCTGAAGATGTCAGAGAAGAAGTTAGGATGCAAGCAGGAATGCTGTGGAGGAGGACAGCGGACTGATCCGGGATGATAACCTTGGCTCTTGGTACAGGAAATGAGTAGTAATGACTAGCAGTACTACTACAAAAAACAACACGTCTTTGCTGATATCATTTTTGTCAGGTCATGGTGATCTCAGGTGATTTGTTTCCCAGGTTTGGAATGGTTCGGTTGAAGCATTCCCAAGCGTTTCCAATTGCTGCCAAATGGCCTGAAAGCATCACACGGGAGGACAGCCTGACAGCGGTACACTTGGGGATCGAACACGAAAAAAGGATAACTTACGGAACCGATCCCGTCCATGAGAGTCAGGAGGGAAGCGACGACTCGTTTTTCCACTTCGTTTTGGGCGCCGTCTCGTTTGGGACACAAAGCATCCAGTTCGTCAATAAAGATGATTGAAGGTGTTCTGTTTGAAAGAAAAGAAAAATAAAGTTTTATTTCATGCGGTGGGTGTCGGTTATATTATGTTATGTCGGCCATATTTGGGCGTTACTAGCATATCAATCAGAATGAGAATGATAGTTTACCTCTCAGATGCCTCGGTGAATATTCGCCTGAGTGTTTCTTCGGTTTCCCCGTAGAACCTGCACACACACGCGCACACACACACACACACACACACACACGACATGAAGTAACTTAGCTTATATGCTACGGCGCCAGATGATTCCATCTTACTTGCTCATGATTTCTGGCCCGTTGATCACCGTCATGTGAGCGCCCACCTCGTTGGCGATGGCTCTTCCGATCATCGTCTTTCCCGTGCCAGGGGGTCCGTACAGGAGGACCCCCCTTGGAGGGGGGATGCCTAGAAAAAAAAATACAACCACGATAAATTCATTGGAATGATGGGATATTTTTTTACAACATTTTTTTTTTTTTATTATTATTATTATTTTGTTATTATTTGTTGTAGTGTTTTATTTTCCTTTTAAATTCACAATTTATTCTTATATCACCTTATTTTACTCATATTTTTTTAAATTATTATTGTCATAACAGAGGGGCCCAGGCCTATGTGGGATAGGCTCCAGCATACCTGCGACACTAGTGAGGATAAGCGGCATAGAAAATGGATGGATGGAATCACAAAAAAATTATATTTTATTTAATTAATTTATTATTATTCATTATTATTCATTATTATTCATTATTATTCATTATTATTCATTATTATTCATTATTATTCATTATTATTCATTATTATTCATTATTATTCATTATTAATTATTATTAATTATTATTATTAATTATTATTATTTGCTATTTTTTTTTTACTTTTATTAATTTATTTAATTAATTTTATATTATATATAATATTTTCCTTCCCTATAATGGGATTTTTTTTTAGTATCTTTTGAAAAAATATATTACAATATTATTATTATTACATACATTATTATTATGATTTTTAAATTGAGTCTTCATAGAATGGGCATAAACCTACCATAGTTGGAGAAGAGTTGAGGGTGTTTTTTATTTTTATTAATTTATTTAATTAATTTTACCAAAATATTTTCCTTCCCTATAATGTGATTTTTTTTAAGTATCTTTAGAAAAAAAATATTACAATATTATTATTATTATTATTACATACATTATTATTATGATTTTTAAATTGAGTCTTCATACAATGGGCTTAAACCTACCATAGTTGGAGAAGAGTTGAGGGTGTTTTTTATTTTTATTAATTTATTTAATTAATTTTACCAAAATATTTTCCTTCCCTATAATGTGATTGTTTTAAGTATCTTTAGAAAAAAAATATTACAATATTATTATTATTATTATTACATACATTATTATTATGATTTTTAAATTGAGTCTTCATACAATGGGCTTAAACCTACCATAGCTGGAGAAGAGTTGAGGGTGTTTGAGAGGAAGTTCTATGGTTTCTCTGATGACCTCCAGCTGGCTGCTCAGGCCGCCAATCATGCTGTACGTGACCTTTGACCTCTTCGCTTCTTTAGCGTGTGTTTCCTGCTTCGTCGTCGTCGTCATTCCTCTAAAGGTGACTTTGGTGGTGCTGCATAGGCGGTAGAAGGTGTCAGTGCTCGACCAGCCAGCAGAGGGGGCTGTGGGGGCTTTCTTGGCCTGCTCGGTGCTGAAGGAACCCTCCACACTGGTGGTGGTCTCCTCAGAGTCTGCAGGGGGGTTATGTGCATCACATATGGGAGACGTGGGTGACGTGGGTGAGGACAGGGACGGCAGGGAGGTGGGTTTGTGCGGGGTGCTCGCCGTGGGGGTGGCGCATGGCCCCCTGCTGTCATCTACAGTGAGCAGGCTGAGCTGCAAGGAAAGGTCTGCGGGGGTGGAATCGAGCACGGAGTTCATGGTGGACCATGACTCTTTATCTGGGGCGGAGGAAGACAGACGATGAGGGGGCCTCTGGGGGGCGCTGCCATCCTCGCCTTTTACGGTTTCGATAAAAAGGTTGCAGGGGCGTCCAAAGTAGGTTAGAAAAAGGACGTTTCCTGGAAGAATGATGTTGCCAACTGGAAAATATATATCAATAAAAATCATAATCAAAGAGATGTAAATGTTATTAAAACATATCTCCTCACAATAACCCAAAATACCTAAAGAATTGATCAGGAAGCTCCTGAACTGGTCCGTGTCCAGTTTTTCATCTTTGGACCTGAAAGAAACGAAAAGCAAATTAGCGCTGCAGTTACAACAAAAGTCCAGCAGATGGCAGTGTTTAATCAAAAATTACCGTAACATAAAGTAGTGGCAATTAATTGTTTTCAAACTTCCATTATTGCATTAAATGGTCACAAAAATAATACACACTGGTATTAAACCTAATAATGACATATTTATAAATAAATTTAAATAAAAAAACACTAAGTTATCCAAGTGAAAGTGTACATAATTGATGCAAAACATCAAGTATTATTCATTATTTCATTTTATTTGACAGTGGTAAATGTGCAATTTGTGTGAAATATGCTTTCCTCATAAAAAATAACAAATATGTAAATATTTTGTTCCAGTGTCATGCTGTAGCCACCATAAAACCATAAATCCTTAAACATAACATCCTAATAACTGTGCAGGTGGTGTTTTTATGGTCTAAAAAATAAGATAAACACAATTAATGCTACAATTATTTAATAATGGTATTATAAAAATTGGAAAATTTCCTTCAATTTTCCAGAATAAAATACGCCTTCAAATAATAAAACAAAAATCTATTGAAAAATAATACATTTAGCAATATTTAATATTCAATTGGTATTTAAAAAGTATCATTAATAATACTGTTATTATTTAGTTAATATTTAGCAACTATTCTTAGTAGTAGCATTAAATAAAACCATTGCTAAATTATATTTTAATGTACATTGTAAATTATATTGAATCATTTATATTATATAATCATTATATATTGTTTAATGTGAATATATTTTATAATTAAAATCCTAATAACTGTGCGGGTAGTGTTTTTATGGTCTAAAAAGGAAGATAAACACAATTAATGCTACAATTATTTAATAATGTTATCATAAAAATTAGAAAATTTCCTTCAATTTTCCAGAATAAAATACGCCTTCAAATAATAAAACAAAAATCTATTTAAAAATAATACATTTTAGCAATATGTAATATTCAATTGGTATTTAAAAAGTATCAATAATAATACTGTTATTATTTGGTTATTTTTAGTAACTATATTCTTAGTAGTAGCATTAAATAAAAACATTGCTAAATTATATTATTATATAGATTGTAAATTGTATTAAATCATTTATATTATACAATTATTATATTTTGTTTAAAGTGAATATATTTTATAATTAAAATCCTAACATTGCTAAATTATATTATTAAATTATATCTTATTATATTAAATTATAATATTCATTAATAGTTATAATGTACATTGTAAATTATATTAAATCATTTATATTATATATTATTATATATTGTTTAATGTGATTATATTTTTATAATTAAAATCCTAACATTGCTAAATTATATTATTAAATTATATATTATTATTATATTAAATTATAATAATTAATAATTATAATGTACATTGTAAATTATATTAAATCATTTATATTATATATTATTATATATTGTTTAATGTGATTATATTTTATAATTAAAATCCAACTTTATTGTTTTAGCCAAAATTACGATGAACGTTTATTTGGCCTAGCCTGTTCCCAGATGTACTCACCAATGAAAATAATAAGATCTGGGATTACCTGGGAGAGAGAACGACCTCCTCAGCAGGAAGCACAGGACCCGTCAGAGGATGCAGCATCACTTCATCCCCGCCTTTCACTTTCAGGTTGTTCTGGACACACACGTGAAGGCCCACTTTCCCGGCAGGGAAGGTGGCGGCAGGCCATCCCAGACATACCTGCAGCACGGATGAGAATGAAGGGAAAAGAACACCTGAGAGGAAAATGAGCAGAAGATGAAGATACCTCCTGTCTTCCGCTTCCTGGACTGGTCAGGAGGACCGGCCTGCCGATGCTGACGCCTGCTGACTTTAAGGAGTTGAGGCTCAGCTGGGCTAAGGATGACCTGCAGATTTTGGGTGTTTTGTCCTCAGCTGTTGAAGAACAATAACCAATCAGACGTTTCTATACATGGGAATATTTCTCCATTTTTCTCAAGCTGCTGCATATAATGCTAATGAGCGCAGCTCTTGTCTGTTACCTTACTTTTACAATAGTAAAGAACTGTGTATAAATATGACGCATATATATATATATATATAGTTGGAATAATCTTATTCCAGATATGTCTTAAATGAAACGCTTACACGTGCAATTAAATGACAAAGTGCTAAATGTTTAACTAGCTTGCAACCCAAAACAAGTGACCGCTTTCGATATTCGTACCGTTCTCAATGAAATCAATGACGTTGAAATAGTTTCTGCTTTTTGTATCCGAGTTGGTCGAATCTTCGCCTTCATTTAAGCGCTTTGATTTGTTTTTGCTTTTCTTGCTGGACATGTTAGCAAGTTCGAAAAAGGGGCAGCATGTGAAAGAGCAAACATGTGTAAACACCGGCGTCACGAAAACTTCCGGGTCAAAGCTTAGCCTCGCCCCGTTTTACCGTAATGCAGCAAAAGTAAGGGCTTGTATTTTTTTCAGCGCTTTTTTATATTTACATTTAAGCATGTATATTAATTTTTAACATATATTAAAATGAAATTGAGTGTACTTGAATCTTTAACGTAGAGCAATTACGTCTAATCTTTAATATGTTATAGCTCCTGTTTCTTCTATGGCTATTTACGGTATTTACGCAACGTCAAAGGCGGAAGTTCATGTAACATTCATGGGCTACCCACCGTGTGGCATTTAAAGAGAACTTAATAAACATGGCAGCTTCCTTGCTTCTTTACAAACTTCTACCTGTGTTTCGCGCTGAGCTTCGCCGGAAGTGCCCTTACCGCGCGTTCTCGTCCACGATAGCTGTCAGTCAGTTGCACCGGGAGGAGGGCACCGCCCCCGCGTTTCTGACCGGTAAAGTGGATCGATTCGGGGGGGTGACGGTGGACCTGGCGGCCGTCGGTGTTCCGGAGGACATCAGTGAAAGTTCTTTTAGTGCGGTACTGAAAGGTTGGTTGTGTTGTGTTTACGTTACACAATAGTGACACAAAGATGCACGAGATGCAAGATCACGATCAAGGTCATGATCAATCTTGGACCTGTGTCACGTGTGCTGCAGAGTCCCTGGCCCGGTGGAAAGAGGAGGGCAAGGTGGCCGTGTGGCTCCGGGTCCCCATGGCATTGAGCCGCTGTGCCGCCAGCGCCGCCGCCCAGGGCTTCACCTTCCATCATGCCCAAGATCACCACGCCGTCCTGGCCCTCTGGCTGGGGGAGGGGCACAGCAGGCTACCCTGCTACGCTACGCACCAAGTCGGGGTCGCAGGTAAGATCGCAGAAACACCTTTGACCTTCTGGTCCAGGTCTCTCAGGGCACGGTATTTTATTGGCCATGAACATCTATACTATTACTATACTATATGCTATACTATACTATACTGTATACTAGTACTATAGTTGTACAACTATAGTTGTACAGCAGTCAGGGTATATTTGGGCTTGTCCGGTTTCTACCTAAGAGTTCAGGTACATTCTGGTCAAATCCTGTTTCGATTTGCCGAAGAGTGTGGTGTATTATTGGTATGGTGTATTATTGGTATGGTGTATTATTGGTATGGTGTATTATTGGTATGGTGTACTATTGGTATGGTGTATTATTGGTATGGTATATTATTGGTATGGTGTATTATTGGTATGGTGTACTATTGGTATGGTATATTGTTGGTATGGTGTACTATTGGTATGGTATATTATTGGTATGGTGTATTATTGGGATGGTATATTGTTGGTATGGTGTACTATTGGTATGGTGTATTATTGGTATGGTATATTGTTGGTATGGTATATTATTGGTATGGTGTATTATTGGTATGGTGTACTGTTGGTATGGTGTACTATTGGTATGGTGTACTATTGGTATGGTGTATTATTGGTATGGTGTATTATTGGTATGGTGTATTATTGGTATGGTGTATTCTTGGTATGGTGTACTATTGGTATGGTATGGTATATTATTGGTATGGTGTATTATTGGTATGGTATGGTATGGTATATTATTGGCATGGTGTACTATTGGTATGGTATACTATTGGTATGGTATATTATTGGCATGGTGTACTATTGTTATGGTATATTATTGGTATGGTGTATTATTGGTATGGTATATTATTGGTATGGTGTACTATTGGTATGGTATATTATTGGTATGGTGTACTATTGGTATGGTGTATTATTGGTATGGTGTACTATTGGCATGGTATATTATTGGCATGGTGTACTATTGGTATGGTATATTATTGGCATGGTGTACTATTGGTATGGTATATTATTGGTATGGTGTACTATTGGTATGGTGTACTATTGGTATGGTGTATTATTGGTATGGTGTACTATTGGTATGGTGTATTATTGGTATGGTGTACTATTGGTATGGTATATTATTGGTATGTGTACTATTGGTATGGTATATTATTGGTATGGTGTACTATTGGCTATATGTTTTTAGGTTATATTCTTGAATAGTCTCATTCTATCCAAGAGTTGGGGTATATTCTGGACTAGTCCAGTTTAGGTATGTCTGAAAGGGGGTGTATTATTGGCTAATCTAGTTTTTATTCCAAAAATATGGTATATTGCAAGGCTAGTCCAGTTTTTAATCTAAGAGTTAGGGTATATTCTGGATTAGCTCTGTTTAGCTAGGTCAGAGAGTAGGGTGTATTAATGGAAAAGTTCGGGTATATTCTGGGTTAGTCCAGTTTGGTGCCCCATGGCAAGGATTAGGGTATATTCTGGATTAGTCAACTATATCGCCCAATGGTGGGTCTATTCTTGATACCCTAGGGTTGGGGTATATTCCTGGTTAGTTCAGTTTAAATACCATGATTGGGACTAGGGTATATTCTATGCTAAGTTTGGTTGTATCCTTGTTTGTGTAGGGTATATTATTGGCGAATGTAGTTATTATCGAGGATCTAGGGTATATTCTGGGCAAGTCCAGGTGAGGGTGTATTATGGGTATTTGATTTTTTATCAGCGTTATAGTACATTCTGAAGTTAGGGTATATTCTGACTGGTTGTGTATACCTTAGAGTTAGCATACTATTCTTGGCTAGTTTTTCTTTTTTACTCTTAGATCTTATTCCGGCTTAAGGTATATTCTAGATTATCCCAGTGTGTATCTATGCGTATCACTGTGTATACCTTAGAGTGTATTATTGGGTATTTTAGTTATTATCCACAAGCTAAGGTACTGTACAGTATATCTTGGGCACTTAGTTATGGTATATTCTGGAAGTTAGGGTACATTCTGGGCTAGCTGTGTATGCGTTGGTGTTAGCAGACAGTCTATCCTGGGCTAGTTTATACTTTTAGTTTAGATCTCGTCCAGGGTTAGGGTATATTCTGGACTAGTCCTGTTTGTATCTCGGAGTTAGGGTGTATTATTGGCTGGTTTTGTGTATACCTCTGGTTTTGGTATATTCCTGGCTTGTTCTGACTGTATACAAGTTCTGATTCGGGTATTTTCTGGTCTTGTCTGTGCTGTTCCTTGACTTTGTGTATATAAACTTACCTAACCTTGTAGCCGCAGTTTGTGTTGTAATGACGTCGGTTGTCCAGCAGAGGGCGGCAAAGCTTGGTTTCTATGAGTGTTGTGATGCAGGGACCCTGTGGAAGCATGTCACAACATGTCTGCAGCATCTATTAAAAGTCTCCATAATGTTCAATATCCCGTACAGAGAAACACTTAGCATGCTTAGCAACCAACCAGTTGGAGATATTACTTTTTATGTTTTCATAATTCATCTTCTGTGTGAAAGAAAAGAGCTTCAAAAGTGTCTCCAGTTGAGTATTCTGCAGTCTGTCACGTCCTGGAAGCGACGCCAACCCCGGCGTTGCGTAGCAGCAGAGCAGCACCTTGGATTTTGGCTCCGTCGGGACGGCAAATGACATCAATTTCCACAGGGACGTCCAAGTCGGGGCCTTAAACACACCGCTCTTTCACGCTTGTGTGAAGTGCATTTAAGGAGGACGGATCAGCAGCAGGAAAAGTTGCTCGTAAAATAAACAAAAAGTTCAGTCCATTCACAAAGTCCAGTTGAGTCACACTTACTGTTTTTACTCGTGTCTAAATATTATATATTATAAAATATATTTATGGACTCAGTGGGTGCTTTTAAAGGGGTAAAAAAAATGTAAAAAAAAAAAACACAAATAATGTACATTTTTATTGTTTTTTTAAAAGGTGCAGTTGTGGACGAGTCCAATGGGAAGGTGCTCGTGGTGCAAGACCGAAACAAGGTATTTGCTGCAGTATGAATGAGTTCTGCTTCTTACAACAGATTGAAAGGTCTACAAAGGTTTTTTTAGGCCAGGGGTCTCAAACACGCGGCCCGTGGGCCAAATGTGGCCCGCAGGACACTAGTTTGAGGCCCCCCGCCTTGATATGAAAGTTTAATGTCAGTGCGGCCCGCTCAAGTTTGATACGGATGCTGTATGGTATCATGTACCCAGAAAAAATGATTACGTTTGATTAATGTTCATGTTAAAGGTTAAATAACTGTTAATAGTTATCCTCCCTATCCGTGTGGAAGTGGTAAGTTTTTGGCTATTTAAGTTGAAAGGAAATAACTCGAAGGCTACCGTTGAGGTCGCTAGCTCTCTAGTTTGCGAGTTAGCATGTGTCTCAAGACGCTGCAGTTGCGCAATATGTTGTAAATAAAAAGAGTATAAATGTGACTATAGTCGTGTTTTGTCATGTCTACAGGGCTCTAATAATGCTTTGTTCATTTTAATGTGAAAAAAATAATTTGTCTACCCACCAACTATATGTGGTTTCTTACGTTTTTATTATTTGCCGTTTTATTATTATTATTATTATTATATTTATTTATTACTGATTGATTGATTTTCTTTATTCTTGATTTGTTTATTTATTTTTCATCTTATTTTGTGTAGAAAAATAAAAAGTAAGATATTTGAGAACAGTGGAATGTTTTATCAGAGCTTTTATTGTAGAAAATCTGAACCAAAGCAAAGTTTATTAATTTTTCTGTTTTTAATAAATGCATTTTTTTCGTTTTTTTTTGGAAAACCTGATGCGGCCCAGTCTCACCCAGACCCTAGCTCCAGTGGCCCCCCAAGTAAATTTGAGTTTGAGACCCCTGGTCTAAGCGATGCCACAAATTAGCTGACCCCAAGCAAACATGTTGTTTACCCAGACCATGAATGCACCACACTCACCTCCCCAACCCGAATGAGAACACTCTTAAGGAGGGGAAAAAAAAAAAAACACTCCACTCATTTGTTTGCTTTCCCAGGGGGCCAAAATAACAACTCCACCCGTTCTGAAAAGGAAATAACGACCTCGTTGATATCAGTGACTCTGCTCAGACGTTAAACCAGAACAGAACTTAGGCCTCACCTAACAAAAAAAAAAGACAAAAATGCATGAAAGTCTCAAATGATTTAATCCAAAACCACAACATCAACAACAAAAACTCTGCTTTCAGTGTCAAAAAGTATTATTTTCTTCATTGGAACATCTCCAGCAGTAAGAACGCCTTTCAAAAAATAAAAAATAAAAAATAAAAATGGTGCATTTGTGTTCCTCGTACAAATCTAATGTGTAGTTTACAAAAATAATATCTATACTCACACACACCATGACAGTATCATTGAACCAGCAGCATATTTTGGTCTTAAATATCAAGGATAAGTGGTGAAAGGTGTTTTTTTTTGGGGGGGGGGGGGTGTACCTCACATCTTCTCACATACTGTATGTACATCTCGAGAATATTCATCGCAGTTTCAACATAATCAGCGGAAAAATCTGCTTGCTCGCCGGACCATCTTCTGTTCGATATCTTTTCAAAACAAACAATTCCAAGAATAAAGTCGTAAATTTACGAGAAAAAAATAAGTTGGTATAAAATAAGTTGGCATGCGGAGGAGGAAGTGGGAAGGGCTAGCTAGCCATGCTAATGTTTTGCTGCCACGTTATAAATAAAAGCTTACCTGAAGCGAGAGGAAAGTTTCGTTCCTTCCCGAAGAACTGTACTCTGTTTTCCCTCTGACATGTAATTTTACGAGTTTATTTTCGTAAATTTACGACTTTTTTTCCCCTCGTAAATTTTTTTTGAACAATTTTTTTTAAATGTACAACTTTTGAGAATAAAGTCAACAACTTAATTCTAGTGAATTTATGACTTCATGTAACATTATGACTTTTCGTAAATGCACAACTTTTTTCTCGTAAATTTAAAATTTTTTACGAAAATAAAATTTCAAATTTACGACTTTCTGAGAAATTTTCACCTTTTTCGGAAAGACATTTTTCTTGTAAATTCACAACTTTTTTCCAACTTATTCTCGTGACAGTACAACTTTTTTCTCGTAAATTTACAATTTTATACGAAAATTTAATTTCAAATTTACGACTTTCTCAGAAATTTTCACCTTTTTTGGAAAGACATTTTTCTTGTAAATTCACAACTTTTTTCCAACTTTATTCTCGTGACAGTACAACTTTTTTCTCGTAAATTTACAATTTTTACGAAAATAAAATTTCAAATTTACGACTTTCTCAGAAATTGTAAAGACATTTTTCTTGTAAATTCACAACTTTTTTCCAACTTTATTCTCGTAACGGTACAACTTTTTTCTTGTAAATTTACATTTTTTTACAAAAATAAAATTTCAAATTTACGACTTTCTCAGAAATTTTCACTTTTTTGTAAAGACATTTTTCTTGTAAATTCACAATTTTTTTCCAACTTTATTCTCGTGACAGTACAACTTTTTTTTGTAAATTTACGACTTTATTCTCATAAATTTATGACTATATAAGTTTATTACTTTTTTTTTTTTTAAATATTCTGATGTTTTTACAACCATATTCCAGAAATGATAAAATTTGTAATTATTAATGATGGAATAATATAATTGTTTTCACAAGTGTAAAATCCTATGCAGCTAGCATCAAGGCTTCAAGATGCTATAGTGTCAACTGGCTCCTCCCACTTCAAACCATGTGACACACGCCTCAAAAAAAAATTTAAATGTTATTTCAACAGTTTTTCCGCCAAACACTAGCGCTCTAGCGGCACTTCATTGCTCACCACGACTACAAAACAGGGAACTAAATAGCTACTCCAACTAGAGTTCTCAGGTTGTACTCAAATGTAGTAATATGTAAATGTACTAATATGTAAATGTACTAATATCCATATCCGATGTTGCTTCTTGTCAGAGTCTGAATGCCTGGAAGTTTCCTGGCGGTTTGTCGGATCCAGGAGAGAATATCGGTGAGTTTGTTAGCAAAGCCGCTAATACAGTACCGGTGAGTACATTCAATGGAGGTGCATTCGATGCATGCAAAAAAAAAAAAAAAAGCAGCTTTAGTGTCCGACTTGTTAGAAAAATCGACACCCATGTCGCTCTTTCACCCTACAGGAGCGACGGCGGTACGGGAAGTCTTTGAGGAAACGGGCGTTCGCTCCGAGTTCCGATCCCTGCTGAGCATCCGGCAGCAACACCAGCACCCGGGCGCCTTTGGCATGTCCGACATGTACATCATCTGCCGCCTCAGCCCGCTCAGCTACCGCATCGACTTCTGCCCCCACGAGTGTCTGCGATGCGAGTGGCTCGACCTGAACGAGCTAGCCCGGACCGCCCAGACCACGCCCATCACGTCCCGCGTAGCCAAGCTGCTGCTCCACGGTCTGGAGCGCGGCTTCCAGCACATTGACCTCACCATGGAGGAGCTCCCGTCCGTTTACTCTGGGATGTTTTACCAGCTTTACCACAGACAGATTCCGCAGTCTTAGTCGTGGACTTGGTTTTCTTTGGGCTCGGGTGCTGTGCACTCACACAAATTATCACGACTGCCCACTCATGGACTTTAACGCCGTTGAGCCCATTCATGCATTTCAGACAAACAGTGCATTTGACAACCGGATTTTCTATCATCCCAACTCAGCAAATAGCAACAAACTACGTGGGGCAGTGCCCCTACACTTGAAGGAACTGAATAAAAAGTAGGCAATTTTTGCAGTTTTTGAGATTGTTCAAGTCCCGGTTGGAGCTGGATGTGTTATTTGGTGCCGGATCGTTGCGGGTTCGGAATTAGTTTGCTTTCGCTTTTTAACACTGAACAACTAAAAAAAAGTATTTCAAACCAATCATGTTCCAAATGAATTATGTGAAAAAAAGCACGTTTTTATGAAAACTGACGGAGATACCGTTTTTGGATCATTGACAGACCTCAAGTCCTGTTACATTCACGTGCACAAAACTTGAAAAAAAAAAATAAGACCGGGGGCTGTTTTTTTTGTACAAAAGAATCAACAGTCCCGATTCCACAAGTTCCCCAATCGGTGGCTTGATTGACAGCCATACTCAACACTCTGACCACTCATAAAGTGTGCTTGAACGCCCCCAAAGTAAATCCTTGATCACGGTTAATCATTTCCGTAATAATTTTTTTCCACAAAGTAGCATAGCTTATTTCTAAATTGAATATTTTAAACACAATTAGAGCCCTCTAGACAAGAAATAACACCCCTATGGTCACCTTTAAACTCCTATTATCCAACATAGTAGACATAGTATAAGACTCAAACATGCTAGCATTGGGAGAAACCCTCGTACTTTTTCTACTTCCTCCAGTTTCATCAATGTAACATTACTGCCACCTAGCGACCAATGTCGAATACGACATACTACAACACGGATGCATTTTCTGAAAGCCTTATATTTGCCATTTTTATGCTTAAGTTAGGCTAACAAAATTCATAAATTTACATAAATATGTTAAGAGTAACGATGTATGAACTAGTGTATTTTTCAGCAACCACGATGGAATCAAACTGGAAAATTAGCATCACAAAGTGGCGAGGGATGACTGTACAGAATTTGTTCATTGTTCATTGTTCTGCGCGCCTGCCATGAACAAATAAAACTATGAGTAAATCAAACAAAAACACGCAAAATAATGATGATCTGTCCATGGTGTCCCAACTCGAAAAGAACCACTTGTTAGCCACACTGAACAAAATAATAATATGTCACAAACCCAATCCTTGGGTGCGGGTATACAAAAACCAAGCTAGCGCTCTATTTAATTTGACCAGGCTGGTGAACCACCCCCCCCCCCCCCCCCCGAAAAACTGAATGAACCTACTTTAGGGGCATAGTCGTATTTGATGAGTTGGGAGAAGAAACCCTCTAAGCTAACTTCTAAGCTAGCTCCGTCACCGGACTGAACGTCACTTTGCCTCGGGATCGGTTTTTGTGTTCCGGTCCAGTGCGGTGCAAAGACTGCAAGACACTTCAGGAAATTCCGAGTCCTCTTAAGTGTTCGAAGTTCAAAAAAACGTGTGTCAAGTGAAGTTGTCTGCAGTACTCTGCAGTAAAAAAAACTAGTTCCCATAGTTTCGAAAAGTCAAGCAGGTGGGGGTGGGGGGTCGGGGGGGGTCATAAAAGATCACAGCTACAGTACCTTCCTTCACCGCCATCAAACCGTAGACGTTTGTCCAACCTTAGCACTTGGCGGACATCGGTAGAAACAGTATCGCCTTCTGACCCGGTCCGGTTTTGCTTCCAGACTTGTACTGGCCGGTCCTCTTCAGCGCCACGTACATGCTAGGGTATTTCCTGGAGCGGTAGGTGTTGTAGTTGTTGCTCTCCAAGCGCTCCAGGAAGTAGCATTCTTCCGTTGCGCGTCTCTGAAAGCGAAAACGAGAAGAATTAGACAAGAGTATCTGGATAACTGGTTTGTTTTTGTTTTGAGTTGTTGCAGGGGTGATGAATAAAGACACTCTCTATGCATGTGGTCCTTTGCTGTGTTTTAGCTTTAGCGCTTTTGGCTATTAAACCCATAAGTATGCAGAGAGGGGTCTTTAAGCGCTGATCATGTATTGACGCCCTCGGGATTCGAACCCCAGAGTGGAAACATGGCTACCGTGTTAACGATGTGATAGATGTAGTCGCTCACCGCTCCAAACAGTCGTCCGTCTCTGTTCATGGCCAGATAGCGGTTGGCGGAGATCCCTTTGATGACCACCTCCCCCACCGAGGTCGCCTGCAGCTGAAGTGTTACTAGAAGGGAAAAAAACGTAGTACAAAGTACTCACACTGTATACAATAGATTCTATTGTGTTGTTCCCACAGTGGTACATTCATTCATTCATTTTCTACTGCTTTTCCTTACGAGGGTCGCAGGGTGTGCTGGAGCCTATCCCAGCTGTCTTCAGGCGAGAGGCGGGGTACACCCTGGACTGGTGGCCAGCCAATCACAGGGCACATATAGACAAACAACCATTCACACTCACATTCATACCTATGGACAATTTGGAGACACCAATTAATTAACCTAGCATGTTTTTGGAAGACCTCACGGCTAGGAGACCAGGGTTCAATTCCACCTGTGTGGAGTTTGCATGTTTGCATGCGTGGGTTTTCTCCGGGTACTCCGGTTTCCTCCCACATTCCAAAAACATGCTAGGTTAATTAGCATTACTCCAAATTGTCCATAGGTATGAATGTGAGTGTGAATGGTTGTTTGTCTATATGTGCCCTGTGATTGGCTGGCTGGCCACCAGTCCAAGTGTACCCCGCCTCTCGTCCGAAGACAACTGGGATAGGCTCCAGCGACCCTCATGAGGAAAAGCGGTAGAAAATGAATGAATGTTTTTGGAATGTGGGAGGAAACCGGAGTACCCGGAGAAAAAACCCACGCATGCACGGGGAGAACATGCAAACTCCACACAGAGATGGCCGAGGGTGGAATTGAACCCTGGGTCTCCTAGCTGTGAGGTCTTCCAAAAACATGCTAGGTTAATTAATTGGCGACTCCAAATTGTCCATAGTTATGAATGTGAGTGTGAATGGTTGTTTGTCTATATGTGCCCTGTGATTGGCTGGCCACCAGTCCAGGGTGTACCCCGCCTCTCGCCTGAAGACAGCTGGGATAGGCTCCAGCACATCCTGCTGGGGAAATGCGGTAGAAAATGAATGAATGTTTTTGGAATGTGGGAGGAAACCGGAGTACCCGGAGAAAACCCACGCATGCATGGGAAGACCACACAGAGATATCCGAAGGTGGAATTGAACCCCAGTGGTACATTTGACCCGTATTATCACACAGTGATAAATTATGACCCACTTATGACAAACAATTTGAGTCGTAGCTGGACACCGAGTTCCCATCCCCGACTGACAGCGTTCCCGACTCCAGTTCCTGGGTCTGGCCGTACCAGACGGGTTTGCCCATGCATGGATTATTATATCCGTGCTGCCTTTGAACCCACTTAGTTCGTTTCCCGGGGTTTCTGTCAACACAGGACTCAAGTCTAACCGCGGCTCAGCGGTCGAAATCACTGAAGCGGTTCGATTCCGAGGTGAGGAGCATTGAACCGATCCCGTGTTGCCGAACGCCAAACTTTGGCAACTCCACTGCCATTTTCAACAGAAGTAGCATTGATGGAGATCCCATTACCAAAATAAAAGCATCACGTGAAAAGGTTCATTGAATAAACAATTCCAAGCTAAGTGTGCCTTTCCGAAACGAATCCACACTGATAGCTCTGACTCATTGCTATATTGAAGCTTAACTCAATTCCCTTCAAATAACTCCTAGAATTCCAATCAGGTATTTGTTTAGGTGAAGCTATTTTCCAAATGTCACACTGGCTCCCTGAACAAAACATTTCCCAAACATTCATTTTCCTCAGGAATTTTCATAGCCGCCTCCCTGCGTCCCTTCCCCTGATGCGACCATTAAAAGAATTCACTCTTTGATCCTCATAGACCACAAACAATGGCGGATGCACCTGTGGCGAACCTTTGGTGGAAAACTGATACGGTCGTACAATTTAAGTCATTTTATTTGTAGAAAAAGCTACTTTTTAAAATAATTTTTGACTATTTTTTTTGTATTTTGTATTTGTAAATAAAAATACGTGAGGACAACAGTTTCTGTGGGTTGGTGTACCTGGTGGGATATTATGTAAGGTGGCTTGTACGTCATTGTCCCTTTAAGTCTTCGTAATCAGGAAGTCGTGTCTAAGGACTGTTTTTGTGTTGTGTGACGTAAAGTGTGACTCAGCTTGATCATCCCTATTTGCTAAAAACACTTTCATTGATGACGGAACGCCGATATTCCCAAAACTCTTCTGTAGAAAAACCACAATGCCGCTCTGTAATTTCCATACAAGCTAAGCTCTTAAGGAAGAGAAAAGTCCAAGTAAGAACTTACTGTAGGGATCGCTCTTCTCCCGGATTCCGTCTACTGCGCCGTCCGGTTTTATCCTCAAGAAGAAGCCCCCGTTTTTGCAGTACAACCTCTTGGGATCCTTGAAGGTTCCGGGGGGGAAGCCGCCGTTGCCGCCGTCTTCAGGCGTGGTGGGAAGCGTTGTGATGTCTCCTGTGGCCATCTTCTCCTCGCTTCCTGGCGACTGCTAAGTCTGTAGCCCCACCGTAGGCCTCCCACCTCCCGCTAACGTCCCTCCTCCCCTCTTCTGTGGAGCTTCACACTCACACGGGGGGGTCGCAGGGCCTCGGGTGCCCCTTTAAGGGGGGAGTATCGCTGACAAAAAGCTAAAGCTAAAGTTTGCATGTGCTCGCCTGCTGAGTGTAGAGCTGCTCTAATGGTTTTGGGGGGGTGGATGGTCTTGGGAGTCTGGTTTAATCAAAGCAGCTGGCTTAGATCTGTGTGCAAGGCTTTCCCCGTTTGGGCCTCAGTTCGCATGCGCCCTGGTAGCACCAACGCACTCGCAGAGTAAGCTCACGCCCACCAGTGCAAGGAAAGTGGAGGGGGGGGAGGTGGATGTGCAGCTTTTTTGCTGTGACCCTTCGGCAAGCATGCCGACAGAACCCGTGTGTTCATTCATACGGGCTGCTCAGCATTCCCAACTTGATGTGGAGTTATTTCAGGAGGAAGTCCTTAGGAAGCTGAAGCTGAAAAACTGAGCAAATCGTGTCCCGTCATTAAGGAGTCCAGATAACTTAAAGCAGGGGTCTCAAACTCAATTTACTTGGGGGCCACTGGAGCTAGGGTCTGGGTGAGACTGGGCCGCATCAGGTTTTCCCAAAAAAAAAAAAAAACGCATTTATTAAAAACAAAAAAATTTAAGAAACTTTGCTTTGGTTCCAATTTTCTACAAGAAAAGCTCTGATAAAAAAATTCCACTGTTCTCAAATGTCTTAATTTTTATTTTTCTACACAAAATAAGATGAAAAATAAATAAATCAAGAATAAAGAAAATAAATCAATCAGTAATAAATAAATATAATAATAATAATAATAAAACGGCAAATAATAAAAACTTAAGAAACCACATATAGTTGGTGGGTAGACAAATTATTTTTTCAGATTAAAATGAACAAAGCATTATTAGAGCCCTGTAGACATGACAAAACACGACTATAGTCACATTTATACTCTTTTTATTTACAACATATTGCGCAACTTGCAGGGTCTTGAGACACATGCTAACTCGCAAACTAGAGAGCTAGCGACCTAAACGGTAGCCTTCAAAGTTATTTCCTTTCAACTTAAATAGCCAAAAACTTACCACTTCCACACGGATAGGGAGGATAACTATTAACAGTTATTTAACCTTTAACATGAACATGAATCAAACGTAATAATTTTTTCTGGGTACATGATACCATACAGCATCCATATCAAACTTGCGCGGGCCGCACTAACATTAAACTTTCATATCAAAGACGGGGGCCTCAAACTAGTGTCCTGCGGGCCACATTTGGCACATTTGAGACCCCTGACTTAAAGGAATACTGCACATAAACACACACGTCTCTTTTTTTTGTGCGTTCTAAAGGTATAAAAACAGGTAAAAAGACGCAGCTAAAAATGCCTTCTGAATAACCCCCAAAAAACGGCAATAGCATTCCATGCACATGTCATGTGACGTGCATATTAACCCAGCTACAGCAACATTAATACTATTATTTTTTACTGCTAGTGTATTGACACCTTGCCACAACAGCTAGCATACTTGCTATGTGTTTTTATAATCCTTAGCACGCACAGGAAAGAGAAAAACGTGCAATATGTGTGACATAATAATTGTGACTGATGGGCAAAATTCCCACAAAAGTGCACTTTTCCTTTAAAGGCAAACATGATGAGTTCTAAAAATAAACTTGGGAATGCCATTCTCAACTCTTCAATTAGAGATGGATCACCGCCGACGTGTCGCATGCCACACGAGCGTGTGTGAATTGAATAAGTACCCCAAGTGACCTTTGATGACCCCCTCGCAGAGCTGGACATGCAGTACCAGCAAGGAGTAATACTGCATCAATTCTAATACTTTAATACAATACTGCTACAGGTAGGATTTGGATTCTGGATGTACAGTATGCTACTGGATCTCAACAAACATTCCCAGTGACTGTGTGTTGGAATGTCAACTAGCGTTTGTCTCCCCCATGTGGCAAACATTGGTAGTCATGGTTTTGGACTGTTGATCAGAAAGAACATCCAATTTCCTCAATATGTTTTCCATTCAACATTAGGAAAAAAAACTCTTTCTGCGCTATAGGTTTCAATATCAATAAATATTTTCATGGTTAGAGTATAGGATAAAAAACACTTTTTAACATGATTAGATCCTTGTAGATATGAAATAGCATCCCTATATTCACCTTTATACTCCTATTATTCATTGTTTACATCACATTGTAGCTTTGTTGGAAGTACCACTTCCACACGGGATGGAAGGAGAGCTTTAATTTCGACTCCGTCATGTCATACATGCCATGATATGCTGACTTCATGCAGTTTTAAGGTCATGAAATGTAATCTCTCCATGTTTTGTATCATTACTGCCACCTAGTGACCAAAATAAGCTATTACATATCACTTGTAGTTCAATATTTTGGCTAATAATAATTCAATCTACCAAGAAACATTCATTCATTCATTCATTTTGTGAAATGCTGGGGTGCTGGAGCCTATCCCAGCTGTCTTCGGGCGAGAGGCAGGCTACACCCTGAACTGGTGGCCAGCCAATCACAGGGCACATATAGACAAACAACCATTCACACTCACATTCATACCTATGGACAATTTGGAGTCGGCAATTAACCTAGCATGTTTTTGGAATGTGGGAGGAAACCGGAATACCCGGAGAAAACCCACGCATGCACGGGGAGAACATGCAAACTCCACACAGAGATGGCCGAGGGTGGGATTGAACTCGGGTCTCCTAGCCGTGAAGCCTGTGTGCTAACCACCCGGCCGCTGTGCAGCCCTGGTTCAGTATATTTTTCATCAAAATAGAAGTCATGGGCTGCACGGCGGTCGAGTGGTTAGCGCGCAGACCTCACAGCTAGGAGACCAGGGTTCAATTCCACCCTCGGCCATCTCTGTGTGGAGTTTACATGTTCTCCCCGTGCATGTGTGGGTTTTCTCCGGGTACTCCGGTTTCCTCCCACATTCCAAAAAAAACATGCTAGGTTAATTAGCGACTCCAAATTGTCCATAGGTATGAATGTGAGTGTGAATGGTTGTTTGTCTATATGTGCCCTGTGATTGGCTGGCCACCAGTCCAGGGTGTACCCCGCCTCTCGCCCGAAGACAGCTGGGATAGGCTCCAGCACCCCCGCGACCCTCGTGAGGAAAAAGCTGTAGAAAATGAATGAATGAATGAATGAATGAATGAATGAATAGTAGTCATGCCAAAATGTTGTGTTGCTGCTGGATGTTCACAGTATCCGAGTGATACTGCTGTGGGAGGTGCTGGAGCCTATCCCAGCTGTCTATGGGCAAGAGGTGGGGGGTAGACTCTGGACTGGTGGCCAGCCAATCACAGGGCACATATAGACAAACAACCATTCACACTCACATTCATAACTATGGACAATTTGGAGTACAGTGATAATTAATTAAAATGCGTTATAGAGAGAGAAAGCGATAATTGTACCGTGATATATTGCAAAGTAAAATCGATGAGTGTACCGTTTGAAAGTTGAAAACTGTATTTATCGGGTTTAGCATTTGGTCATGTGATGTGCAATCAATCGATATCAAACAAACGTACACTTGTGTATCATTCCGTGATTCCCCAAATCATAAAAACATTAGCTCTGCTGCGTTGTGGTTTCTCTCATCCACACCGGTAATGACCTCGGCGTCCGTCTGCAGGACCAGCAAAACCAAGTCCAAGGCTCTCCTCCACACTTCCTGCTTCACGCTCAAATTGTCGTAGACTTTTCCAGATTTGGACCGAGTGTCCAGGACAAGTGTGGGCAAGTCCGCGGAAACGCTACAATCTCCGTTAAAGTCTTGCATCTGTTGTTTGACTGCAGTCCTGGCTTGGATTTGTGACATCCCGGCACAGTTGGCCATGACAGTGGATAAATAATCGATAAAAGCGTCCGCCATGAGGTGCAGAACAACGCCACCGATGGAGTTTCTTTTTTGCTCAACATTAGCTTGCTTTTGCAGGTGATACACGCAAAGCATCTCGGTCGCTCCGGCGCCGGGTAACACGGCTTTGTCCTTGAAGGCGTGATGTAGCCGATATGCACAAGCCCAAAAGCGGTCCTCCAAAACCTGCAGCTTCCCGTGTACGAAGCTGGTGATGACGGCCGTGACCAACTGTGTGTTCCCGCTCAGGTAAATATTCACAGACGTCCTTTGATCGCTCGGAATTTCCCTCCATATACCGACTTTTACTCCGGTGCCGATGCAGCGCTTGCTTAGCTGTGTGGCGTATGTGACGGGAACAGCTCCGGTAGCCTTCGCCATCTCCGTTATTATCAACGCGCTGACTTTTCCCACTGTAAGTATTCCATGCTTACAGCAGCGCTGAAGAACTTCCTCGCTGACAAGTCCGCTGACCAAAACCAGATCCACTTTCAGGTGCAACAGAAGCGCAAGAACCTTTTCCGTCCATTCTTCGTCTTTGCTTAACAAACATGGCTGATCTGCGACACATTTCACACCCGTAGGCCTGTTGAAGCCAAGATGGCGGTAAGTGTACGATAAATCTCCGCGAATAAAAGCCGCATTCAGCGCCGTGTCCCGAAGATGGCGTGCAACTAAAGACTGGTCAGAGTTGAGAAGAAGAACGCAGCCTGGAGAAACGTGAGCTTGGTCCTCTGAGAAGCCTGGTAGCACGCAAGTCAGCACTTTGCTAACATCAAAGTAAAAGTGTGTGTCTTTTGGGGTATTTTTTAACTGGATACAACTGGCTTGGAGTACTAGATCCATGGCATTGTCGGAGCCATGCTTCAGTCCTACAGCAAGGTGTGCAGTATCAGGAAGTTGAGGCTCCAGAACTGAAAAACTATCAGGTTCCGTCTTGCAAAAATGGCGACTTAGCTTCATTTTGATGGCTTTTTGTCCTTTGGGGGTCATTTGTGAGTTGGACGGTGCCTTTGTGATGCGTTCCTGCGATAGTTGACTTGACGGTGATGCGCAAAGATCCTCAAATGAAATGCTGCTCTTTCTGCAAACATCCACACATACATCCATGCCCTCCATCAAAGCTGCGACAACGTGAGGCAGCGAACCCCCACTCTGCAGGCACACCAGAGCCGCACGACCCCACGCTCCCGCCAGGAACAGCAGACATCCTGACCCCGTGCCGTAAGCCTTGTGATGGGCTTTGATGGTCTCGTAAACCAACTGGCCCACGGCGCAGGTGGGCTCCAGGTTGTCCAAGATGCGTAAACATGAGCCGACAAGAATGGACTCACCGCTCGCTTCGTCCTGGACAAACTTCAGCTTCTTACTGGGTCCCAGTGAGGAACTTGCAGTCGCAGCCAGTGCCAACAGCTTCTGCAGTCCAACATGCTGTCGCTGGTTTATTATTGTGCTTCCCATCATTGCCTGAAACAATTAAAAGATATATTTTATTACCAGGATATGCATTCACCTTTTACATAACACGTGACTCCTGCAGAGCCTGGCTATTTGTTTCTTCCAATACGTTTAATGTCAGTTTCTGAATATGTTGCATCAATATACAAGACTAGAATATATTTCAGTCTTACAAATAAGCATTTGTAGTATCTTAATATATTTATAGTTCACAATCTTAAATGCTACCAATGTTTAATTATGACAAAAAGTAACAAGCGTCATAGTACCAAATGGAAAACTAAGCTAGGCTAACATACTGTGCCTATAGTTCGGAGTAAAAAAAAAGCAAACAAAAAAAATAAATATGTCCACACTTAACCGAGTGGGAATTGAAACCGTGTACATGGTTTGCTCCTAATATTACCAACAAAAATTATTGAATATAAAAGATAATACCTTATTTATGTTACACGTCCATTGACCGTCACCCCACCAGCGATCACTCATTGCGCATGCGTCATGTATATGGTTGGCATGGAGACGACCGGGGTCGACAACGATTGGCCGACTAAACTATATCCCGCCTACTTCCTTACATGATTGGCTTTTCTGTTTACGTCACGGCCATGTCTGGATCCTTACTGGTTGTCGCGTCCCTGTTGGGAGAATCTACCCACTTGTTGAATAGTTTTGTTGTGGACGTCCGCACAACGATCGCCTTACCTTGACGACTGAATTAAAGCTCAATCAACACAAGGCGTTACGCCATCCGCGTTAACCCGCAACACACGCAACGAAGACTATCGATAATATTGCATTTGCGGCGGATTGGAGAAGCGGGTGTTCGTCACTTGTGAGCGGTAAAACCGAACGCATCTTTTTTCTTTCACTTCCGGTGTCTCGGTGATAAGTTTGCATCCGCTAAAGTCCTCCCGGGAAACAACTTTAAATGGTACGTTTTAGAGTCATATCTACTTGTTGTGGTGAGACTAGCATGGAAGCTAACACCAGCTAGCATGACGGCGAAGTCCAAACTGTCTCGTTTATGTCTGCTAAAGTAACGTTAGCGTCCATCTTCTGCTTCCCTGGTGTGTTCCCAGGCGACATCTTACCGGAAAGCAGCCCCGTCGACCAGCCTGAAGAAGAAAACCGCTTCGAAGATTGAGCTGAGCGAGGAACAGAAGCAGGAGATCAAGGAGGCGTTTGACCTCTTTGACACCGATGGAACTGGCAAGATTGACGTCAAAGAACTCAAGGTGACTTCTTCATAAAAAAAAGGAAAAAAACTCCATAAGTCTGGTCTTCCCTGCTTGGGACTGCTGCCCCCCAAATCGGAGTACAGCGGAAGGAGAATTGGGTGGAATCTCAGGTGTGTTTTTGTTATTTCAGGTTGCCATGAGAGCGCTTGGTTTCGAACCCAAGAAGGAAGAAATCAAGAAGATGATCGCAGACATTGACAAAGAAGGTTCCGGAACAATCGACTACAATGACTTCCTCTGCATGATGTCTCTGAAAATGGTAAACTCGGGAAAGCGCAGTTACTACACGTCTCTAAAGTACTCAGCCAGAGTACTTCCTCCTTACGTAGCATCAGTACAGAACACCAATAAGTTAGTGTGATATTTTTTCATTTCTCCAGAGTGAAAAGGATTCCAAGGAAGAGATCCTGAAAGCCTTCCGACTGTTTGACGACGACTGCACGGGGAAAATCTCCTTCAAGAATCTGAAGAGGGTCGCCAAGGAGCTGGGAGAGAACCTCACTGATGAAGAGCTGCAGGTACACTAGTAGTACTGGTATTAGTAGAACCCTACAGCGTGCAAAAGTGATGAAAAACTGCAAGCATGTACATTTGATAGTAGTAGTAGTAGTAGTCATTATTTTGAAACCATTCATTTTCTATTGCTTATCCTCACAAGGGATGCTGGAGCCTATCCCAGCTGTCTTCGGGCGAGAGGCGGGGTACACCCTGGACTGGTCGCCAGCCAGCCAATCACAGGGCACATATAGACAAACAACCATTCACACTCACATTCATACCTATGGACAATTTGGAGTTGCTAATTAACCTAGCATGTTTTTGGAATGTGGGAGGAAACCGGAGTACCCGGAGAAAACCCACGCATGCACGGGGAGAACATGCCAACTCCACACAGAGATGACCGAGGGTGGAACTGAACCCAGGTCTCCTAGCTGTGAGATCTGGACGCTAACCACTCATCCACCGTGCAGGCCATTTTTAAACCATTCATTCATTTTCTACCGCTTTTCCTCACAAGGGTCGCGGGGGGTGCTGGAGCCTATCCCAGCTGTCTTTGGGCGAGAGGCGGGGTACACCCTGGACTGGTGGCCAGCCAATCACAGGGCACATATAGACAAACAACCATTCACACTCACATTCATACCGATAGACAATTTGGAGCCTGTTTTTGGAATGTGGGAGGAAAACCCACGCATGCACGGGGAGAACATGCAAACTCCACACAGAGATGGCCGAGGGTGGAATTGAACCCGGGTCTCCTAGCTGTGAGGTCTGCACGCTAACCACTCGACCGCCGTGCAGCCCATTTTGAAACCATTCATTCATTCATTTTCTACTGCTTTTCCTCACGAGGGTCGTGGGGGGGTGCTGGAGCCTATCCCAGCTGTCTTTGGGCGAGAGGCGGGGTACACCCTGGACTGGTGGCCAGCCAGCCAATCACAGGGCACATATAGACAAACAACCATTCACACTCACATTCATACCTATGGACAATTTGGAGTCGGCATTTTAACCTAGCTTGTTTTTGGAATGTGGGAGGAAACCCACGCATGCGCGGGGAGAACATGTAAACTCCACACAGAGATGGCCGAGGGTGGAATTGAACCTGGGTCTGCACGCTAACCACTCGACCGCCATGCAGCCCATTTTGAAACCATTTTTTCATTAATGTATTAATAATTACACGAGTGCACCGTTTGTAAATGTGGTTTTGGTCCTACAGGAGATGATCGACGAGGCGGATCGAGACGGAGACGGCGAAGTCAACGAGCAGGAGTTTTTGCGAATAATGAAGAAAACCAACCTCTACTGAACCCGACATTGTTCGATTCTTTACCTTCTGCCTCAGTTTTATTATGAACACTTAGTTGTTTGGTTTGTAAATAGACGCTTCTATAACATTCTGTTATTCTGTATCTTGATGTGTTTTTCTAAAGTGAAATAAATGTTTTGGAACATAAACGTAGAACTGATGTCTTGTTGGGTTTTACCCTCTCGCTAGAAACTCGAGCAAAAGTGTCAAGTCAGCAAAGGTCACGATGAAAGCTGACTAATTCTTAATGTCACTCTCATTCACTCCTGAAGATATCACATACAGAAAAAGGCGATGATGTCGCCGTATGACAAATAAACCATCGATGGGCATCCATCAGCGGAAGTCTGTTTTGGGCTCAGACGTCGTAACAAACAGGATATCATCGTGACGTGGTTTTCCGAGCCGTACGGTTTTTTATTTAAGATTTCCTCTGGTGAAACCTAAGGTGGAAAACATGACTTTAAAAAAAATAAATACAAATAACTGACATTCATTCATTGATTCATTTTCTACCGCTTTTTCCTCACGAGGGTCGCGGGGGGTGCTGGAGCCTATCCCAGCTGTCTTCGGGCGTAAGGCGGGGTACACTTGGACTGGTCGCCAGCCAATCACAGGGCACATATAGACAAACAACCATTCACACTCACATTCATACCTATGGACAATTTGGAGTCGCTAATTAACCTAGCATGTTTTTGGAATGTGGGAGGAAACCGGAGTACCCGGAGAAAAAACCCACGCATGCACGGGGAGAACATGCAAACTCCACACAGAGATGGCCGAGGGTGGGGAAAGACAAAATAAGAAGCCAAAAAGTTACCGCTTCCACACAAAATAGGAGGAGAACTCATTCATTAATTTTCTACCACTTTTCCTCACAAGGGTTGCAGGAGTGCTGGAGCCTATCCCAGCTCTTTTCGGGCGAGAGGCGGGGTACACCCTGGACTGGTGGCCAGCCAGCCAATCACAGGGCACATATAGACAAACAACCATTCACACTCACATTCATACCTATGGACAATTTGGAGTGGCTAATTAACCTAGCATGTTTTTGGAATGTGGGAGGAAACCGGAGTACCCGCAGAAAACCCACACATGCACGGGGAGAACATGCAAACTCCACACAGAGATGGCCGAGGGTGGGATTGAACCCTGGTCTCCTAGCTGTGAGGTCTGTGCGCTAACCCCTAGACCACCGTGCCGCCGAATAACTGACATATCAATTGAATTATAAATGTGTATTTCTGACAGGGTTGTCATGGTAACCAGAATTATGAAGACAAAATGGCGAGTTTGATTTGGTGAACTGAAAAAAAAACCCCAAAAAAAAACGCTACCTCGTTTGATGATCAGGCGTTTGAGCTGATGAACTTTTTCCAGTGAAAGTTGGATGTTTACGTCGAGCGTGCACGCGTGGGCCTTTAACGTCCCGCCGCTTGGCTGTTATTCCCCCTGCTTTCTGTGGTTTCGCCGCGTCGCTTATTCCTCCCCACTGCTGTGCTCCTGTTTCCAAAACACACTGATTGATTATTATTAACCCTTCAGAGAAAAGGTCAGATGTGTCATACCGAACGTAGAAAAGCTCTAAGCTAAGCGAGACCCCCTTCAGTGAGGAAAAATAAATAAGCCTCGACGACGCAGAGAGTCACTGCACTGTGGTAGGTTTATGCTTATTTACTTTTTCTTTTCTTAATTTCTTATAACAGGCTGTTATTATCATCATTTATTAACAAAAATTTGATTCTAAGCCAATTTTTTGCTATATCGTTCATGGGGACAGGCCTCTTTTACGGTAAATTTGTACTGATATGAATACGAATATCTTGTCTATGACTTGCTCCTTGAAAATATATGTCATTATTATAAAGGTTCCATCACTAAACTGAAGATTTCCAAAGATGATGCTCATTTTTTGTTTGATAAATTATGAATATTTTGACCAAGAATGTCTACAATTATATTTTTAGTCATCCTTAAACTTCTTCCCGACTTCCCGTTTCTGTTAATTTTCCCTGTCCTTTTCTCGGCTGCCCCAAATTGCCATGGAAACGGCATACAGGTGGGTCTTTATGTTTCACAGTGTTTCCCGTAAATGACTTCAAACTGAGTTTCGGCCTCGGCGGTTTGGTTGGTAAATGCGAGATTCGCTCGAGTTTTTCAGACGCACACTTCATTGCGGGTAACTACACCGAGGAAGAAGAAGAAGGTTAATCCCACCCCCGGCCTTCATCATGTCGCCCAAGTGCAAGGCGGACACCCCGATAAAGATCACGAGCTTGAACAAGGATATGCTCCTATGAAAGCAACAGTGACAACTTGCATCTTTTTTTTTGATAATAATCCCTCATTTATTGCGGTTAATCGGCTCCAGACTCAACTGTGATAAATGAATTTCCACTAAGTAGGACTCCTTACTTAGAAATGATAAATTTTGGTAGTTAAAAGCATAGAAAACCTGTTTATCGCCTTGTAATCAACTCAACTGAGCCCTCTGGACAATAAATAACACCCCTATAGTCACCTTTACACCCATTTTACCCAATATACGTAGTACACACAAGATAATAGATATAGAAAACCTGTTTGACCTTCTAAATCAGGGGTCTCAAACTCAATTTACCTGGGGGCCAGTGGAACTAGGGTCTGGGTGAGGCTGGGACGCATCAGGTTTAATAAAAAAAAAAAAAAAAAAAAAAAAAAAAAAATATATATATATATATATATATATATATATATATATATATAGAGAGAGAGAGAGAGAGAGAGAGAGAAATACAATAAAAATATTAATAAATATTAATTATATTAAAAATTAATAAATATATATGTAATATAATAGTCTTCAATGCTTCTGCTATACCCTCCACTTTTTCAGTGCTTTGGTTCTTTGCAAAAGCTCTGATAAAACATTAAATTATAATAAATTAATTTTTATTTATTATTAAATTATTAACTAAATGTTTGTTAATTTTTATTTTTTGACACAAAATAAGATGGAAAAATAAATAAGCAAATCAAAAAACAAATGAAACAAGTGAAACAAATTAACAAATACATTAGTATTTATTATTAACTTATTAAATAAATGTTAATTTTTATTTTTCAGCACAAAATAAGATGAAAAAATAAATAAGCAAATCAAAAAACAAATTAAACAAATTAAAATTTCATATCAAGGCGGGGGCCTCAAACTAGCGTTGCGGCCAGCGGGCCGTGAGATTGAGAACCCTGTTCTAAATATTAGCGCCATCTAGACATAAAATAATACCCCTATAGTCGCCTTTACATCCGTATTATCCAATATAGTAAACATAAGAGAGGAAAAGGCATAGAAAACCTGTTTATGACCTTTTAAATATGTACGTTTTATAACATTATTAGAACCTTTTTGACATGAACTAACAACCCTATAGTCAGCTTTACACCCGTATTATCCAATATAGTAAACATAAGAGAAGAAAAGGCATAGAAAACCTGTTTATGACCTTTTAAATATGTCTTTTATGACATTATTAGAACCTTTTTGACATGAACTAACAACCCTATAGTCAGCTTTACACCCATATTATCCAATATAATAGACATATGAGAAAATAATATTATATAATATGTAATAAACATCATCTTCAATGAAAATGCTCTAAAATTATTTAAAAAAACCTCCTAGTTGTGTGGCCTGCGCGCTAACCACTCATCCACCGTTTAACTACGGTTTGCTCTCACATTCCAAAAACATGTTAGGTTAATTGTCCATAGGTATGAATGTGAGTGTGAATGGTTGTTTGTCTATATGTGCCCTGTGATTGGCTGGCTGGCGACCAGTCCAGGGTGTACCCCGCCTCTTACCCAAAGACAGCTGGGATAGGCTCCAACATAGCCGCGATCCTAGTGAGGATAAACGGCATAAAAAATGGATGGATTTAAAGATGTAGTATTCTTCACTAGCTACTATGTTATGGCCGTCTTATTAATAAGACAATGTCTGCATATCAATATGGCTCAGGATGCACGGCGGCAGGGGAAATTCTTCTAATTGTTTATTTTTCTGTGATGCACAAAAGGGACTCCAGAGAAGACAAGAGAACGAGAGGAACTCCCACCTCATCTTTCCGTTTATGCTGACTAAGACGGACGACACCACGAGAGACACAAAGGGTTTTTCTCTTTTCTCAGTCTCACTTCCGTGTGATGTTGACGCGGGGCCCCGTGGCCGATGCGACACCTCTTGAATTTCCAAAATCAATGTGACGTTTGAGGGATGGACGTGGCAGGCGACCAAAACTCAAAAGAAAGCTACAAAAATAAACAGCAAAATGGTCAAATCTGCAGTAATCTTCTAAATCTAAATTGTAAAAAAAGGAAGGTTGTGAGGTCTAACAATTTTTTTTTAGAATTACTCTAAATGTACATGCCTTAGTTCCTGAGTAACTACTATACTCGGTTCATTAGCTACTAAGTAACTACTCTAAATGTACATGTCTTAGTTCCAGAGTAACTACTCTACTCATTAGTTCATTAGCTACTAAGTAACTACTTTAAATGTGAGTGCCTTAGTTCCTGAGTAACTACTATACTCGGTTCATTAGCTACTAAGTTACTACTCTAAATGTACATGTCTTAGTTCCTGAGTAACTACTATACTCGGTTCATTAGCTACTAAGTAACTACTCTAAATGTACATGCCTTAGTTCCTGAGTAACTACTATACTCGGTTCATTAGCTACTAAGTAACTACTCTAAATGTACATGCCCTAGTTCCTGAGTAACTACTATACTCGGTTCATTAGCTACTAAGTAACTACTCTAAATGTACATGTCTTAGTTCCCGAGTAACTACTCTACTCATTAGTCCATTAGCTACTAAGTAACTACTCTAAATGTGAGTGCCTTAGTTCCTGAGTAACTACTCTACTCATGAGTTCAATAGCCCCTCAGTAACTACTCTAAACGTATGTGCCGTAGTTCCTCAGTAACTACTCATTAGTTCCTCAGTAAGTACTGTAAATGTACGTGCCTTAGTTCCTGAGTAACTACTCTACTCATTAGTTCATTAGCCCCTCAGTAACTACTCTAAATGTATGTGCCGTAGTTCCTCAGTAACTACTCATTAGTTCCTCAGTAAGTACTGTAAATGTACGTGCCTTAGTTCCTGACGAACTACTCTACTCATTAGTTAATTAGCTACTAAGTAACTACTCTAAATGTATGTGCCGTAGTTCGTCAGTGACTACTCATTAGTTCCTCAGTAAGTACTGTACATGTACGTGCCTTAGTTCCTGACAAACTACTCTACTCATTAGTTCATTAGCTACTAAGTAACTACTCTAAATGTATGTGCCGTAGTTCCTCAGTGACTACTAATGAGTTCCTCAGTAAGTACTGTAAATCCACGTGCCTTTGTTCCCGAGTAACTACTCATTAGTTCCTCAGTAAGTACTGTAAATGTACGTGCCTTAGTTCCTCAGTAACTACTCATTAGTTCCTCACTAACTACTTATGAGTTCCTCAGTACTGTAAATGTATGTGCCTTAGTTCCCAAGTAACTACTCTACTCATGAGTTCATTAGCTCCTCAGTAACTACTCTAAATGTATGTGCCGTAGTTCCTCAGTAACTACTCATTAGTTCCTCAGTACTGTAAATGTACGTGCCTTAGTTCCTAAGTAACTACTCTACTCATGAGTTCATTAGCTCCTCAGTAACTACTCTAAATGTATGTGCCGTAGTTCTTAAGTAACTACTCATGAGTTCCTCAGTAACTACTTATTAGTTCCTCAGTAAGTACTCTAAATGCACATGCCTTAGTTCCCGAGTAACTACTCTACTTATTAGTTCCTCAGTAAGTACTGTAAATGAACGTGCCTTAGTTCCTGAGTAACTACTCTACTCATGAGTTCATTAGCTTCTCAGTAACTACTCTAAACGTATGTGCCATAGTTCCCAACTACTCGTGAGTACCTCAGTAACTACTTATTAGTTCCTCAGTAAGTACTCTAAATGCACAGGCCTTAGTTCCTGAGTAACTACTCGACTCATTAGTTCATTAGCTCCTCAGTAACTACTCAAAATTTATGTGCCGTAGTTCCTCAGTAACTACTCATTAGTTCCTCAGTAACTACTCATTAGTTCCTCAGTAAGTACTGCAAATGTACGTGCCTTAGTTACTGAGTAACTACTCGACTCATTAGTTCATTAGCTCGTCAGTAACTACTCTAAATTTATGTGCCGTAGCTCCTCAGTAACTACTCATTAGTTCCTCAGCAACTACTCATGTGTTCCTCAGTAAGTACTGTAAATGTATGTGCCTTAGTTCCTGAGTAACTACTCTACTCATGAGTTCATTAGCTACTAAGTAACTACTCTAAATGTATGTGCCGTAGTTCCTCAGTGACTACTCATTAGTTCCTCAGTAAGTACTCTAAATGCACGTGCCTTAGTTCCAGAGTAACTACTCTACTCATTAGTTCATTAGCTCGTCAGTAACTACTCTAGATGTGTACCGTAGCTCCTCAGTAACTACTCATTAGTTCCTCAGCAACTACTCATGTGTTCCTCAGTAAGTACTGTAAATGTATGTGCCTTAGTTCCTGAGTAACTACTCTACTCATGAGTTCATTAGCTCCTCAGTAACTACTCTACATGTATGTGCCGTAGTTCCTAAGTAACTACTCATGAGTACCTCAGTAACTACTTATTAGTTCCTCAGTAAGTACTCTAAATGCACGTGCCTTAGTTCCTGAGTAACTACTCGACTCATTAGTTCATTAGCTCCTCAGTAACTACTCAAAATTTATGTGCCGTAGTTCCGAAGTAACTACTCATGAGTTCCTCAATAACTACTCATTAGTTCCTCAGTAAGTACTGTAAATGTATGTGCCTTAGTTCCTGAGTAACTACTCTACTCATTAGTTCATTAGCTCCTCAGTAACCACTCTAAATGTGCCTTCGTTCCTCATTAATTACTGCACTCATGAGATCCTCTCGAAGTACTCGAAATTTGTACCATAGTTCCTCAGTAACTACGTACTCTACCCATTGTTTCCTCAGTCACTACTCTATTTGTGTACCTTATAGTAAAGTGAGACATAATATGGGGCAAAAAAAGAACGTATTTTTTGGGGAATGATGAGAATAAAGTCCAAATATTATGGGAATAAAGTCGTAGTATGTATTTTAGTAGCGTAGGCTGGAAATATTAACTTTGATTTCTGGCGTTTTAAGAGTCATTTGTGGCGTTTTGATGAAATAATTCACAGTAAAACGTGACACATGCGCCATCAAAAATGATGTAATGCTCCGCCATCCACGTTACGACTACTATGAGTTTCCTGTCCGTGTGCAGGTGGGAGGAAAAGCGGCGGGCAGGTCGGTGGGAGCAGGTAGTCGACAACACTCACCTATGACGACGACGAACCACCTCGACCCAGATACGCTACGATAGATACGAGACCGTCACCGGTTCACAGCGACAATGGGAAGTGGCCTCTTCCTGCCGCTTCCTGTCAAACAACTTCGTCACGCTCGCACCTACGATGTACACACACACACACACACACACATCTTGACGCCACGCAGCGGTGACTGCCAGTGGAAAAGAAAAAGTCATTAGTCATACGAGTTTCTGCAGCGTTCCAACTCTCACCGGGTGGTTTTCCTGCGTCCTCTGGGATGAGTATAAAAAAGGCCAGCGACAAGACGGTCGGCATCTTCCACAAAAAACACTCAATTGAACGAAAGCTGAACTTTGATCTGCTGACAACATGAAAGTACTTTGGTGTCTTCTTGCGCTCTGCTACTGCTTCTCATTGGCCGGCGGCACCGACATGACACTGGAGAGGAGAAAACTGGTAGAAGTCTTGCAGCAGCTCGGCGAAGTCCAAGACTCCCTGCAGGTAAGTAAGCGCACCCGTTCGGTGGACATTTAATATGAGGGGGGGGGAAGTGATGATGATGATATTTTAACAATGTGTCCTGCAGCACAGAGAGCTGCTGGTGAACACGCCGCCACGGAATATCGAGGTAAGCGTTACGATTACCGCTACCACCGCGCCGATGGTGACGGACACTTACTCACACTTTAGTACGTAGGAGAGCATCAAACACCATATATTTTATATTCATTATTTCATTTTTTTTAAGTTTTTAGTCAGTTTTTTATTTAATAAAAAAAAGGTAATAAAGTCAATAAAGACATCTTTCCTTTTTTGGGGATTAAACGGGAAAAAAAATATATAGTCACATTGCAACATTTATTTGATTTGTTTATTATTATTTTTAAACATATTTTATGTATTTTTATTTTATTTTATTTATTTATTATTATTTTAATCCGCAAAAAAAAAAAAATCAAAATAAATACAAATTAATTAACTTTTACGTCTGAGAAACCTTTCCTTTTGGGAGTTAAATGAAGGATAAAGTTAATGTATATTTTTTTTAATATTACTATAATTTAATTTAACCAGCAAAAAATACATTACAAATATTTCCAGTATATTTCCAGGTACAAATTATAACATAATTAGTAACAAATAATGTAAAGATTCCAGTTAAACATTGACAAAGACATGTGTCATTTCCTTACCACTTCACTTAATAAGCCTCCAATAAAATCGGATCATCAATAATCAATAATCAAAATCAATAATAATAAAAACCGACACTTGACAACCACATTGAAGATGAAAATGAGATGCCTCTCTTGACAGTCGAGAGGCATCTTCCTGTTATAGTTTTTTTTTGTTTCGTTTCTGTTTTCAGCTTTCGCTAACCTCTCGCTGAAGAGAAACGTGATGAGTAATCAAGCAGCGTGTAACACTTCCTTCCTCACGCCACGGCCATCGCATGCACAGTGAAATCATCCTCATGTTTAATAGTCGGTCTGCACCAGCAGACCAGCAAGTAAACTAAATGAGTCCAAACTGATGATGACGATCAAAATATTTACGGGAAAAAGCATTTCCAAAAAGGCACACTCTGCACTTAAAAAAAAAAACCTTAACCTCCCAATAATAAAATTATAAATCAATATTATCTTTTTAAAGTAATTTTACCAGAAAGAAGTCAAAATATTAAGAAAAAAAATTTGGAATCTAATGAGAAAAAGGCAAATTAGGCAAGAATAATGTACTATTATGCAAAAAAAAAAAAAAAAAAAAAAAACATTCTTACCATATATAATAGGTAAAGTTATAACATATTATGGAAAGAAAATAATTTAGAGAAAAACATTGAAATACTGTTGGGAAAAAAATGTAGCATAAATGGAAAATACAACTAGAATTTTATGAGAATAAATTACAAATATTAAGAGACAAAAATTGCAATTTTATGAAAATAAAATTGGAATTTGCTGAGGAAATTTTAGCAGAATAGAGTTGAAATATTCAAGAAAAAAATCTGGCTTTTCTTATGAGTAGTAATATAAAGGTAAAAGTAATTAAATTGTAGTTTGGGGGAAATTAGGCCCTAATATTATGGGAATAAAATCTCAATATTACAAGGAGAAAAATTAAGAAGAAAAATTTTTTTAATGTAAAAAAAAAAAAAAAAAAAAAACTGCAAAAATGGAGGCCATTTTATATATATTGTATTGTATTGTATATCCATGTCACGACATGATCTGATGAGTCCCATCTGACATTACCACAGGACTGCTGCTGTCTTTCTGCGCTACGATGCTTCCGAGCCAACCTGCAGGTACAATTTAACGTGACGGAACGAAAACAGGAGAAGTTCTACAGGAGCCTCAAGCATCCCATCACTGTAAGTTCAGTCTTAGATGAGTAATGGCCGTAAATGTGTGTTGGTTCATGACAAACCATACTTGTTTTTGCGCTTTTCAGGAGCGAGGCCTGGACTTCTGTAGGTCAGGAAAGGCGGTGGTAAGGAAAGCAGTTTGTTGTGTGATTGTGATTCCGATGAACGAGCCGAGCCGCAGGGATTCAGTTCAATCTTTCTTTCAGCCTAACTGCAAAACCTGTGAGTCGCATCCCAAGGAAAACGCTCAGGAATTCGTCAACAGACTGAGGTCTCTTATTCAAAGGGTAAGCGACAAGCACACAGACAATATATTTGCATGATATTATATTAGGTATTAATGTACGGTCCCATTTATGTCCGTTTAGGCCATCAGCAGACTGAGCCAGAACTGATCAGAAGGGAAAAAAGTTCCAAGAAGAACCCCAGAAGACACTATACTGAGGCGCCACCCAAGCATTCTAATTTATTTATTTATTACATACGGTTTCTGAGAAAAAGCTGCTCTGCCGCCCCCTGCTGGTGGGTGTAGCATTTTGGTTTTCTTAATAAGTTAAGTGGGAGATTTTTATACTATGTATAACATCACTTTGATGGCATTCCCAACTATTTCCAACTATTTAACAAATAAAAATGATTCACTATTAAAAAAAGATGCTGTTTGATTACATTTGTTGACAATACAATTCGCCATTTTTTTTCTGTCGGACACAAATGTTTGTGCACCCCCCGATTCCTGATTTGAAATGCTATTGAGAAACGTCTAATATCTGTTTACTCCATCTGTACTGTACAGACCGAACTCCAACCTCAATCTAGTATAATGTAACAAAATGGAGAGCGTATCCAATTTAAACTATTGTGATTTTGTGTTCCTATTTAGGGCAATTTTGATATTTAATTTCAATGTATGCATTATTAGTATGGGCACAGTTATGTTCAAACTCATTTTGACAAAATGGCTTCTAAAAATTCCTCTAAAATGTACTTTGGACATGTAAGTACAGTATGTGTGTTATGTGTACTAAATAAGAGTAAAAAATAAATAAATAAATAGAATAAAAATAAATAAAGAGAAGAAAATGTGAGAGATAATTTATAAGAAAAATGACTTAAATACAAATGTAAACAAAACAAACAAAAATGCTTTAAATAAAATAGTAAAAAAAAAAAAAAAGGTAAAAAAAAAAAGTCAAAGTTAACGATTAACAAATTTTTTACCGAAACACTACCTGGATGTTTTTTTTGTTTTTTTTAAATTGGATTACAAGCTACTATTTACTGGCAGGCATAGATAAGGACAGCTATTTGGGGGCTTATGTCAATGTGATCATAGCCGAAGACAAGAATGGATAGAAACAGCATTAGCAGCGTTAGCATTAGCAGCGTTAGCATTAGCAGCGCTAGCATTAGCAGCGCTAGCATTAGCAGCGTTGGCATTAACAGCGCTAGCATTAGTAGCGCCAGCATTAGCAGCATAAGCATTAGCAGCGCCAGCATTAACAGCGCCAGCATTAACAGCGCTAGCATTTGCAGCACTAGCATTAACAGTGCTGGCATTAATAGCGCTGGCATTAGTAGCGCTAGCATTAGTAGCGCTAGCATTAGCAGCTCACTAGTCAGTCAAAAGGAGAGACTTTACACATGAGCCAAACATACATTATGTACATTAGCCATCTAATTAATCATATTTATTATGTATTGTGTAAACCTATGACAGGAACAACATCAAATTAAAAGCAGTAAAAGAAAACAGAGCCACCTTTCCCCAGTACATGCCTGAACGTCATGCTCTTCAGGGACGTTGAGTACCACAAACATATGTATTAGTACTCCATGAGGTGATCGGTTCTAACCTTTCCCCACATACTGTAGTATCAACATTTGGGAGCAAATATAAAGGCAAAAGAAAAAGACTAAAAAATACACTACTAGTAGTCTATCTGTGCAACGTGAGACAAAGATAGAAGGTGCATTCAAGGACCTTCAAACAAAGTGGGCCAAAACTCCAGAATGTATATGTTGTCATAAAATTTGATGTAGTTATTGTTTGTAGTTGCGTATCGTTTACCAGAGAGATTTACATCCTCACTTATTTGATAAGTATAGATGAAATCTGAATTACAGAAATGCGATTAATCACGATTAAATATTTGAATTGATGATGTAGTAAAAATAAATATTCATTCATTCATTCATTTTCTACCGCTTTTCCTCACAAGGGTTGCAGGGTTGCTGGAGCCTATCCCAGCTGTCTTTGGGCGAGAGGCGGGGTACACCTGGTCACCAGTCAATCACAGGGCACATACGTATAGACAAACAACCATTCACACTCACATTCATACCTATGCACAATTTGGAGTCGCTAATTAACCTAGCATGTTTTTGGAATGTGGGAGGAAACCGGAGTACCCGGAGAAAACCCACGCATGCACGGGGAGAACATGCAAACTCCACACAGAGATGGCCGAGGGTGGAATTGAACCCTGTGAAGTCTGCGCGCTAACCACTCGACCACCGTGCAGCCCCTCTGGAACATTCATTCATTCATTTATTTTCTACCGCTTTTCCTCACGAGGGTCGCAGGGGTGCTGGAGCCTATCCCAGCTGTCTTCGGGCGAGAGGCGGGGTCCCCCAAGGTTCAGTCCTTGGTCCCCTACTTTTTGTCATTAATCTTCTTTCATTCATTTTCTGCCGCTTGTCCACACGAGGATCGCGGGGGGTGCTGGAGCCTATCCCAGCTGTCTTCGGGCGAGAGGCGGGGTCCCCCAAGGTTCAGTCCTTGGTCCCCTACTTTTTGTCATTAATCTTCTTTCATTCATTTTCTGCCGCTTATCCACACGAGGGTCGCGGGGGTGCTGGAGCCTATTCAAGCTGTCTTCGGGCGAGAGGCGGGGTACACCCTGGACTGGTGGCCAGCCAATCACAGGGCACATATAGACAAACAACCATTCACACTCACTTTCATACCTATGGACAATTTGGAGTTGCTAATTAGCCTAGCATGTTTTTGGAATGTGGGAGGAAACCGGAGAAAACCCACGCATGCACGGGGAGAACATGCAAACTCCACACAGAGATGGCCGAGGGTGGAATTGAACCCTGGTCTCCTAGCTGCGAGGTCTGCGCGCTAACCACTAGACCGCCGTGCCGCCCAAAGACAGCTGGGATAGGCTCCAGCACTCCCCGCGACCCTCGTGAGGAAAAAGCGGTAGAAAATGAATGAATGAAAAATAAATATTATTTTGTAAAAAATAAAAATAATTCCCCCGGTCCTAAGCTTTCTGAAAATGTGTCCCTGAAAACACTTAAGTTGACCAGCCCTCTCACAGATGATTAAATATAATAAATCAGTGGTGCAAAGACTATTAAACATTAAGAAAAACATTTTAAAATATACAAAAAAAAAACAAAAAAAAAACGTAATGACTGCTGCACAAATGTTAGCAAGCAGGTGTCACCACCTCCCCACCGCACACGTGGTTGCACGTGGGGGGATTTCAACAACACTCCCCAGATTTTACCGAGGTTTATTTGACATTCAAACCAGGACTGAAATGTCCCGGCAGGTTGAAGATGTAAGGGAGAGGAGGTTAGAGGAACTGTTAGACAAAACCTTTACGGGGTGGAATTACCACCGTCACAGCTGAAACCACACCGTGACAGGTGCACGTGGCCCAGACTGCGGTGTGGAAAAGCGTGTTTGACAAGGTCGGACTGTCTAGAAGGCAAACTTGTGAAACAAAACCTTCAACTTCTTTTGATTGGAGAATTAATAAAAGATATTTTCCAACAACTGTCCTAATGATTGCCAGTATGTGCTACGTCATTACAGTTGTCCCTCATCTCCGTTGATAGCGATTAATTGCTTCCGGACCTGACCGCCATAAATTAATTTCCAGGATAAAAGATTCAATGTTAATAAATTGAATATTTTTGTAGTTAGCGTCACAGTTTAGCTTTATTAGAGCCTTTAGACATTAAAATAGTACCCCTATAGCCAGTTTTACACTCCTATTATTCATTGTTTACATCATTTTGCAACACTCTGCTGCAGGAATTTGAGATAGCCGCTAGCTAGCGAGCAAGCTAGAGGCTTACTCTACCAGTTAGCATTGAATTTATTTAATTTAAGAAGGCAAAATTCTACCACTTCCACATGGAAGCCATGTGTCATGACTGATTTCATGCAGTGTTAAGGTAATGTAATGTAAGCTAATGTCTCAATGTTTTGTTACCTAGCGACCAGAATGCTACATATCAATATGGTTTGGGTCAACTGTACTGTACAACTGCATTGTTTATTATATACTACATTAAGGAATGTAGTAGTTTGTTGTTTTCATGCCCAAATCAATGTCAAATTAGGGGGCTGGGGGTTGGGGATGTTGGGTTTTTGGGTGGAAATTTGGGATGGACGGGGGATGCGTTGGGCTTGGCTCATCTACCCAATTCCTTACATAAAACCAACTGGACGATTTTAGATTTCCACACCATCATATACTAAGTATTTTCATTAGAGCTGCAACAATCACAGATTAATTGATTACAATTAATCCACAACGGTTTTAGTCTTTGATTAATCGTTGTTGTTTTTTTTTCCTAGCTTTGTGCTATACGCAAAAACAGACACTTATGAACATTTCTGGGTCATATTGATTAGCGCTGTAAAGGGTAATAAAAAATCTATGTTTTTTCCAACAAGGTGGGATGTCAAATGCCTTTAAATGACTTTCCTACAGAGTGTTAATGGTCATAGTGGTGATGACCAAACGTGAAACTAACCCTCAGTGAAGGGAAAGTTAAAAGCAGCGTATAGATTTAAGAGCAGTGACCTCATCTACAGTACCTCTATCGTCATTACAAGGATGACGTGTAGCCCCAACCCGAACAGGCTGCTCTTAGGTTCTCTTGGTCTGCGGGGGGAAAACCCCTAGCATTCAATAGATGATGCAAAAACTACACACAGCAAGACTAGTAGTGCATGTGAGATACGGTTTTTGGGGTGACTCTTTTGAAAAAGACATGCAAATACCGTAAATAAGAGTGCTTATTTCCCAAACTTCATGTTGCGATCCAAAATGTCTTTGCACGGCGGACGAGTGGTTAGCACGCAGACCTCACAGCGAGGAGACCCGAGTTCAATCCCACCCTCGGCCATCTCTGTGTAGAGTTTGCATGTTCTCCCTGGGCATGCAAGGGTTTCCTCCCACATTCCAAAAACATGCTAGGTTAATTAGCGACTCCAAATTGTCCATAGGTATGAATGTGAGTGTGAATGGTTGTTTGTCTATATGTGCCCTGTGATTGGCTGGCCACCAGTCCAGGGTGTACCCCGCCTCACACCCGAAGACAGCTGGGATAGGCCCCATCATAACCGTGACCCTAGTGAGGATAAACGGCATAGAAAATGGATGGATGGATTTAAAGATGTAGTATTCTTCACTGGCCACTAGTTGTCAGTAATGTTAAGACAATGATAATACAATAGCCATAGGAACTCTCCCTCTTATTCTATATTATTTCTTATTTCCTCTTATTATTATGTCTACTATATTGGGTAATAGGAGTGCAGAGGTGATTATAGAGGTCTCTCATAGTGATCTACGATTTTATAAGGAACCCGACTTTGTGGAAATGGACTTATCACGGTTGGGGTGTGGAATCAATTAACTGCGACAAATGAGGGATTCACACATTCGAAAATTGTATTTTTTGTTCATATTTTTGGGTGTCTGGAACGGATTCGCGGAGGATAAGTGGTAGAAAATGAATGAATGAATGAATGACAATGGTGCCGTTTTTCACGATTCCTGTATGGCTACCAAAGCGCTAACTTCTACAGTCAAGTTTAGTTAATTAATATAAGATGGCTTGTAGTTATTGGAATCCCACAAGCGAGTGGGGATGACCAGGCTAAAGGCTAGACCAGTGTTTTTCAACCTTTTTTGAGCCACGACACGTTTTTTTTACATTGGAAAAATCTTGTGGCACACCACTAACCAAAAATGTTGCAAAATGCCGCATTTGGCCCGCGGGCCGCAAGTTTGAGGCCCCTGAGTTAAAGGAATATTCCATCCCTGTTCAATTCTTTCCGTTTGGGCAAATAAACCAAATGCAATTGGAATATTTGGGTCCATGTATACTATTGACATAATGGCTATTGACATAATATTTGCAAATGATGATTAATAAATGTTAATTATAAAAAGTGATATTGGATAATTCCTCACGGCACACCTGACGGTTTCTCAAGGTACACTAGTGTGCCGCGGCACAGTGGTTGAAAATCACTGGGCTAGACCATATGTCTCGAACTAGCAGACCAAAGTCCGGGTCCGAACCAAGACGGACCTCAACCTGTGATCAAGAAATTACATTTTGACACACTTTACAGTACTTTATGTGATCAGGAATTACATGTAAGTTAAGCAAAGGACGTGTCGCGGTGTCCTCCACTGTCCCGGAATACCCCCCCCATCGGCCAGCGAACCACTCCCAGCTGGGAGTACTGTTTGGACTTTTTGGACTTTTAATATGTTTTGACAGGGAACTGCGTGCATTTTTGTGATACAAATGTATTACTCTGAACACACAAACTATTTACTTAAAGGGATAGTTTGGATTTTTTGACATGAAGTAGTACGATAGCCCCATCGGCGGTGACTTACCACCCACTTTGTCCTGGGAGTCGCTGGGGTCCTTTAATAAAGAGTTTGACTTATAAGTGTTCAAACGAGTAATACATTTACATCCCAAAACCGTTCCTAACTAAAAAGTCGGAGCTTGAAGTGGCTCAGTGTTATTATCCCTCCTAGCGCTCTCTTGCCTGTCCATTCTGTGCGTGTTCCACAGTGTTGACATGTCTGGATTGGAGACCGCCGCGACGGTAGACTAAATTTTTAGAAAATTTTTTACACTTTTAGAGAATTAACTGGTAATATTAACCGACTGCATAGATTAAAACTGTCCCCGTGTGTTGCATTTGTTCAATTGTGTTATAATAAATAATGTTAACAAATGAATTTGTCAGGTGGTCTCACATTGTTGCCTTCACGTTCGTGCTGTCATTTTAATTTTCCCAGCACCATTATGACTTCATTCTTGTAAAACACACACATTGAAGAGGAAAATCAAGAAGAAACCACAACAAACTACGGACAACCAACCTACTTTCACGCAAGAGGCCACATGGGGGATTTTTCCTTTTTTTTCAAAGTAGTAGCTGCATCACGACAAAAAATCCCAAGAGCATAGGAAAAAGAATGTTGCATTAGCTGATAACTAGTCAACCCACCCTTTCCAGCCAACAGCTATAAATTCATGACGGGGGGGAACGTAAACCCAACACAACATCTTGACTAAACAAGCTTGATCATCCTTTAAGGTGACTATGGAGAACCTGATGAGGCTTTTCTTTTGGATTTGCGTTATCTTTGCCAACCTTGAAGCAGACGCTCTACCTTTAGACATAAGAGATGCAAAGACGTTCTACATCCGGAAACATGTCATATGTGTAAGTCCTGAATGATACTTATTACTTATTTCGCTTGACTTATTGTTGACGGTATTGTATTTCTGTCCGCGCAGCCATCAAACGCAACGTTCCACGCGCCAACAAATATGAAGGTAAGTATTGGAAAAAGCTGTGAATCATGTCAACAATGTGCAAGATAATAAAGTCATGTTGGGTACTCCCCCGTTTATCAAAGCTGGTTCAATTACCTGAGCTTTGTCTAGACCACACTGAAGGTTTTCTAGTACAGGAAATGAACACATCATTTTCTCTCACTCTCACCCAGACGCGATGCATCTCGACGGCGCTCAAATGCTGCCGGAGAGAACTCGACGAGAACGTCAAAGAGGCGTGCAGCGACCGCTACGGCTACATCGATTACTCTGTGGAATTCCTGAACCGCACCATTGGAGAGCTGCAAGAGAGCAATGTGAGTATTTGCATCATAAACACGTTACGGTACAGAATAGCGGTGCTTAAAATGTGCTGTTTTTTCCACTCCGCAGCCACAAACAAACTCCAGCGAGTGTGCCTGCGGGAGCTGGCCTAAAGTTCATCTGAGTGACTTTCTGAACAGAATGGAATTGCTGCTTCAGCATCTGAAAAGCGAGGTTGCCTTGTAGATAAAAATGGCCATGAAGTCAGGATTTTCTCATGTAACGCTGCTCCAAATTATCATTGCATTTATTTATACTTAGCACTATTGGATGATGAATGTTTGCTTTTGACTGTCAAATGGAGTATTTAAACTGCTGCAAAGCCTTATTTATATATTTATTATTTATAAACACCACGCGGTTGTGTGTTTTCACTCTGATGCTATAACTTAATAAACATCAAAAACAGTTGTGGTGGTAAAATCATTCCTCGAATTTTCCATGCATGGAATCAATGTGGGAGCAGAGATGACGTGTCGCCGCTGTAGGAGGGGACATCGGCGTTAAGAGTAGGTAAAGTCGTCAGGCTGCCTACATGATGATGGAAAATCAACTCATAGTGAAGTACATAGGTCATATATATGTAGGTCAGTGACTAATTGGTGATAGATGCCACTCGATTTTATTTATTGGAATTAAAACGTGACCTTTAAAAAAAAAAAAAAAAAAGCAGCAGGGTCTACAGTCTGCAGGTTTTATGTGTTTACATGGTGTAACCACATAAAGAAAGCTGCATATCCTGTCTGTCGCTAAGCCCAATAGTAGTAAAAAAAAAAAAAAAACACTCATAGCTGTGGTTATAACAAATACATGAGTATGCACTTGCATTTAACAACTGTAACAGTGCAGACTGGTAATGAAACTAGAATAATAAATATATTTTAACTATGGTCCTGCAACTAATACAGTAAACCTCGGATATATCGGACTCGGATATATCGGAAATTCGCTCACAACGGACAGATAAAAAAAGAACCAATTTTTCTGTAATGCATTTCCAATAAAAATTCATTGCATATATCGGATTTTTTATAACGGATTTCGCCTGTTTCGGACAAAATCTCCAGTCCCGTTCCAATGCATTTCCATTAAATTTCCCTCGCATATATCGGATGGCCGCAACGTGGCGCTCCGATTCACCGAATCGTGACAGGCCGCTATACGATGTCATTTGCAGCGTTGCCTGCACGTCCAGGTACATCGGAAACATAGTCAAGGAAGTGCCTTTTTATAACGGATAAAATCCGATTTACGCATATACCGGATATAAATCCAATATATGCGTAAAACGGACATTTTCCGGTATACGCATATAACGGATTTCGCTTATATCGGACAAAACCAGTGGGAACAATTGAATCCGATATATCCGAGGTTTACTGTATATCAAAATAGATGTGCTGCCTTAAGCTTTTTTTGGCGACATCTAGTGGTCACGTTATTTCATTGAGCTGAACTTGTGACGCAGTTAGGCACACAAATTGAATAATAAACAGCCCATCAGTCGCTTTTTGTTACAGAATACTTACTACAAGTGTCTCAATCTGATTGGATATCGGGGGGGGGGGGGTGTTCGGTCATTCCTTGTTAATCGTGGTTAATCGTTGAATTTCCATGAAGTAGGATTCAATATTATTAAATTGAATATTTGTATAGTTATTGCATGGAAAAGCAGTGTACGATGTTCTAAATTTAATATTATTACAGCCCTCAAGACATGATATAACACCCCTATAATCACTTTTACATTAGTATTACCCAATATAGTGAATATAAGGAAATAAGACATAATACACAAATAAGATAGACTTCCTTGGTATTACGTTATTTGGATTAATACTGGAGACACTTTATAATGTACAGTTATAGTCAAGGTCAAATTGGAGGGGTACATACACCAAAAAAATCCACGATTATATATATTTTAGCCAAAGCATCGTGGAGGGAAAAACGTCCAGGCCACCGACGAGACGACTCAAAGTCAATATAGTTCTTGTACTATGGTACTACATACACAGGAAACCTAAGTGTTTCCTGCATGCGTGTGCAAATGTTTGCATCCACTTAGGGGGTCGTTCAAGTAGAAGATGTTGACAGCTTTCAGTTGATAACCTCAAGTCTGTTTTGATAAGACACTTAAATGGACTTAAATGAATGTCATCAGCTAAAATTCAACCTGGATACTTCAGTTTGGAGAATTTTACTGGAGATTGTAAAACGAGTACAAAAAAAAAAAAACATCATGAACATAAACATAAGGTCATTTCCAACACGGACCTTAGAAGTACTAATTTAAACAGAAACAATAACAATAGCATGCTATGTGCTAACAAACGTTGTACAAATGATCATATTTGTATTCCTTTCTTTGTATTCCTTTTTGTGTTTTGAAAACAACAGCAGGGATTAATACAAATCCCTTTTAAGTAAAGTTTTGTTCAAATATGTTTTTTTCCAAAAAATAAATTCCACAGACTACGTCACGGCGTATGTATAAATTTACATGTTGAAAGTGTCACTGACCATAATCTTGTCTGGCCAAGAACCGTAGCCTTGCTGCAACAGGAACGCCCTCAGCACATTCTTGGCCTCCTGGTAGAGCTTGGACATCCTCTTCAGGGAGACATGAACACATTATGAGTACGACATCACCAGAATAATTGAAACTGAGTGGCAAATAATGACAGTGTAACGATACCATACATATATATTGATGATCTCACACACACAGTCTCCGGGTCAATATAGTGTTTCCATGTCAACGCTATAAGAGATGTGTTCCATGAGAAGAAGTGTTCCTGGGGAGGAATGCTGCAGCTACCTTGGCTTCTCTGTAGGAACTTGTGGCCAGCAGATCCTGCCTCTCGGCCTCTTTGGCCACCAACTTGAAGCGGTGAAGCATCGCCGCTTTGCACAGCCGGCTTGCCAGAGCTGAGCCACTCTTGAAGGGAGACCTATAGGAACAGTAAAAAAAATATAATAATAATAATAATCAGGGCTCTACATTAAAAACAAATTACTTGCCTAATGGGAATCCTTAAGGTGAGAACTACAGTAAACCTCGGATATATCAGATTCAATTGTTCCCACTGGTTTTGTCCGATATAAGCGAAATCCGTTATATGCGTATACCGAAAAATGTCCGTTTTACGCATATATCGGATTTATATCCGGTATATGCGTAAATCGGATTTTATCCGTTATAAAAAGGCACTTCCTTGACTATGTTTCCAATGTACCTGGACGCACAGGTAACGCTGCAAACGCTGCAAATGACGTCGTATAGCGGCCTGTCACGATTCGGCAAATCGGAGCGCCACGATGCGGCCATCCGATATATGCGAGGGAAATTTAATGGAAATGCATTGGAACGGGACTGGAGATTTTGTCTGAAATAGGCGAAATCCGTTATAAAAAATCCGATATATGCAATGAATTTTTATTGGAAATGCATTACAGAAAAATTGGTTCTTTTTTATCTGTCCGTTGTGAGCGAATTTCCGATATATCCGAGGTTTACTGTACTTGCCCGAACTTGCCCCATGTAAAATGAAAAGACCGCCATAATGATATCATCTCATTTTTGTGGCATCACATGAGAATCTCAAATAAAGATGAAATGATTATCATTTCTTGTGGTTGTTTTGAATAGACATATTTGTGTACTAGTAAAGTGTTTTTAATCCAGATAAAAATGCTCAATGGTGAAACAATAATTTGTGAAGCAAAGGTGAGAAAAATACAAATAGAGAAATGGAGCCGCTAGATTTTGTAGCTTGTGCAAAATCAACACTTGGTATTGGATCTAATCGGTGGTGTTTCAAGGATCGACTGATACATCGGCCGGCCGATATTTGCGTTTTTTTCCTTGTATTGGTATCGGCCAATACACGCGTGGGTTCGCCAATGTATTTTTCCACCGCATGATTTACAGTCAGGCATGCGCCAGGGCAGCTTTGTGTAGCGTCACACTGCGGAGGAGCAAGTCATCACATTGATGCTAGATAAATTTAAAACTACGACAGAAATGTTTCGCACATGGTTGAATATTTATTCCTTTTAAAGTTGATCATGCCGTTTAAATGTGTGTTTAAGAAAGCTGAAATATAAATATAAAATATTTGTTTAAACATGAGACCTGGAATATTTGTTATCATGGTTAATTTTTTCATGTAAATTGAGGGATCAAAAGCAGTATCGGCCACAAATATCGGCCCAAGAAAAATCGGCCATCGGCTAAGGGTAATGGAAAAAAATCGGTATCGGCCACAAAAAAAAACATATCGGTCGATCCCTTATTGTGACCACTTCAAATTGTCACAGGAATATGAGTAACTCACCTGTGCCATCATTTGATTGGCTGCCGCTAATAAAATACTCGTTTAGGAGGCACTGGTTCATCACTTTTTGGTGTTTTCCTTCAGAAGTTGTTGGCAGGGACGCCATGATAGATGTTTTCGTAGTCAAACCATCGCTGATTGGTTGATCGGGAACAAGAACGGGTGTGGGTAAAACGCGGACTGCGGTCTAAATAAATGATTCTGATTGGTCCATTTCAAGATTTGCAAGGATTGGTTTGCAAATTAGCACCGGAATTACGCAGTCCATGTTTTACCAACACCCAACAAGAACCGCTTAAAAAAAAAACTCTTTGCAGTATGGCATTCCAAAGTGCACTTGCCCCGACGGGAATATCACTGATTGGATTTACTTGCCCCAATTTTGTTTTAACTTGCCCCGGGCCATCGGTACATGGCTCGTTATTGTCGAGCCCTGATAATAAAACAAAATTTCCGGGGGGGGGGGGGCGCGGCAGACTATATATTTTACACGTAACAGTCCACCTGGTATTATTGTATCTGTAAAATTGTCATGCAATCTGCTATTATTATTTATTATTTTATATTTATATTTAAATATTTTAAAAATAATAAAATATTATAATAATTAAAATAAAATTAAAATAATAATTATTATATTATTATTATGTAAAATATGCAAATATAACAATATTATTATATATAATTAATATAATAATTAGCATTAACATAATATAATAATCATAATATTTATAATAATAATATAATTATTATTATTTTAATTTTTATTATTATTATGTGCTTGTGTCTCTTTTTTCAGGAGCACTTTGTAAACAACAGACCATGTCAAACAACGAAATTGATACAACCATCAAAAGGTTGGCTCAGGCCATGATGCCAGGTTGTTAGTTGAGTTTAAATTAAATACTTTTGGAAGATTGGGCGGGCCGTATTCAAACACTTGGCGGGCCGGATGTGGCCCCCGGGCCGTAGTTTGCCCACCACTGGGCTAGACCATCTCTGCAGCGTCACCTCGGAAATGATAGACTGCTTACTCGTCTAAGGTCTTGCCCATCAGACCGTCCACCACCTCGATGGAGCTGTCGCCATCGCTCCAGTTGAAACCGTAGGTCACCTGGAGGTCGCCGTGTGTGGCGACGGGGGGCACCATAAAGATTTGAGGCCTCATCATGTAGTAGAACACGGGCAGCTGGAAGGTGATGGTCTCCGTGCGGCGGATCACAATCAACTCCATGCCGCGAGTGTCCTCGCAGTCAGAGTCGCCTGGAAAGGAGGACAAATGATGCGATGGAATGTTTTGCGATGTGCCCGCTTACCGATAAGGATGCTCTGGACGTAGACGGGCTCCATGAAGTGGCTCAGCAAGGCTCCCTGGTAGCCCAGCACTTGCCACTGAGTGATCTTGTCTGCGGCCGACATGCTGACCATCTTGGAGGTGCAGTGCTCAAACGCGGACACGGGGAACACCTAAAAAAAAAAGTAACCATAAGTTTGTAATGAACTCCATTTAAGACGACTACAAACTGTGCAACACCTTGCCCTCGACCAGCAGATGCAGGCCGAGCTCATTGTTCATCTGCCACGCAGTGATGGAAAGTGGGTTCAGGGACCTGCAACGCATCGAGATCGCCATGTTCAACTCTGGATTCTTGTGGCGTAACGAGTGTGCACTCACATGCTGAAAGGTTTCTTGGTGGCACCCTTCGGCAGCCGGTTGACGTAGAGGTGCAAGGTGATGCCGCTCTTCAGGCCGAGGAGCCCGCTGTTGTTGTTGTGCTGGAAGATGGACTTCTCGGTCAGATGGGGGGTTTTGCTGTAGAACATCAGCAGGTGCTGGTAGAAGAATCTGTAGGGAGGGGGAGGGGAAAACACACAGACGATAGTCACAAGGGTGCATCTCAAATATGTTCCGATACAGGTCTTTGCATATAACTCTAAAGTACAATAAACAAGGGACATCAAGGTTGGGAAAGATCTACATCTACTCATCTGGGAGGGATTTCTACAAGCATCGGTGGGAATTTATAGCAGTTTTATGAGGTCAGATGTCCCTGATGTTGGACAAACATCTTCATGAAGAACTGGAGGAACAAAGATAGGGTTTCCCCAGAATGTTCCCATAAAGTTGCAAGATCAGATAAGACAGATACAGTATCAGTAGCCACGTTTACATGAGGAGTTTTTCCTCTTTCCGAATGACCTTTCCGAAAGCAACGGTATACATGGAAAGGAATATTCCAATCGCGTGTCTACATGCGCCGCTATAATCGACCAGAATAGTCAATGGGGCATACGCAGTAAAACGTAAACATCAACATCAGTTTTTCTTTCACTTGTTGGAATAATTCCGTATTGACAGTTTTTCGTTTATCCAGTCTTGAAATTTAGTTTGGATCAAAAACAAACTTTCCGCAGGAGTCCAGTGCCGATTGCTCGCCTCCATTTTTTTTTTTAAATCGAAGAACGTCTCGTGCTGCGTGTTACGTCATATCTCAGCATTCGTTGAAAGAACGCACCCGGGAACAGGAAAAGATAAAGTTCAATCTTGATAATATTTTATAATTAAGCTCGAATTCATTCATTTTCTACCGCTTTTCCTCACAAGGGTTGCGTGGGGTGCTGGAGCCTATCCCAGCTGTCTTCGGGCGAGAGGCGGGGTACACCCTGGACTGGTGGCCAGCCAATCACAGGGCACATATAGACAAACAACCATTCACACTCACATTCATACCTATGGACAATTTGGAGTCGCTAATTAACCTAGCATGTTTTTGGAATGTGGGAGGAAACCGGAGTACCCGGAGAAAACCCACACATGCACGAGGAGAACATGCAAACTCCACACAGACATGGCCGAGGGTGGAATTGAACCCTGGTCTCCTAGCTGTGAGGTCTGCGCGCTCACATGTTTTATATGGATATGTATTTTCTTTTTTAATAAAAGTGGACTTGTGAATGGCGTATAGAAGGGTTTAGATTCTGTTCCACAGATGGCGCTAATGCACACGAAAGCTGCTTGCCAACCGCCAATAAACAACAGAAGAAGAAAAACACCACGAAGAAGAACGCAGTCTGACAACTTTCCGATTGAGCGGGTACAAGATACCTCAATCGGATTGGGGAAAGGAATATTCCACCCCAGTGAATCCCATTATATACAGTAAACCTCGGATATATCGGACTCGGATATATCGGAAATTCGCTCACAACGGACAGATAAAAAAGAACCAATTTTTCTGTAATGCATTTCCAATAAAAATTCATTGCATATATCGGATTTTTTATAACGGATTTCGCCTATTTCGGACAAAATCTCCAGTCCTGTTCCAATGCATTTCCATTAAATTTCCCTCGCATATATCGGATGGCCGCATCGTGGCGCTCCGATTCGCCGAATCGTGACAGGCCGCTATACGACGTCATTTGCAGCGTTTGCAGCGTTGCCTGCGCGTCCAGGTACATTGGAAACATAGTCAAGGAAGTGCCTTTTTATAACGGATAAAATCCGATTTACGCATATACCGGATATGAATCCGATATATGCGTAAAACGGACATTTTCCGGTATACGCATATAACGGATTTCGCTTATATCGGACAAAACCAGTGGGAACAATTGAATCCGATATATCCGAGGTTTACTGTATTCATTGGGATTGGCACTTTTCTTTGGGAATGAGGTGTATACAAAGGTTAGTTTTTTTCCGTTTGAGCAAATAAACCGAATGGAATTGGAATATTTGGGTCCATGTATACGTGGCTAGTGTGTGTGTGTGTGTGTGTGTGGGGGGGGGGGGCATTCTTCTTGCAATGTTTGCTGATATTCTTTTGCCGTGGTTGCATATTAATACAAACTCATATCAGTCAAATTCAGGTATTCCTGATTGGGTTGGATGTGATGATTGTCCGGCATTATCTTTGATACAAATCTATGAAATGTACTAATCTTTGAATGAGTTAAAAATAAAAAGAAAAAAAACACAGCTAACCTCATAAGCGACCTCCTGGCAGTCACCACCGCATGCGAGTCGTGCACAACGCGTCCGTTTGTTGACGAGCTCTCTTTGGCGTTGTAGTTGCCACTGCCGAGAGCCACCACTTCACATCCACTGGCTAGTAAGAGAAGATTAAAATATAAATACGGTATTTAAAGTCAACAGTGTTTTTTTTTTTTTTTAGAACGAACTCACAAGTCTGCATGACGAACGCTGCGACGGTGACTGCGCAGGCGGAGAACTGAGGGTGGCTGTTCATCAACTTGTTGAGCTGATCCTTGACAGCGTTTGGTATCTGCAGGTTAGCAGGACTCCTCCTCTCTGGATAACATAAACAAAATGCTAAAAACAACATCGAAAAGACAGAAAAGACAAGTAGAATAGCAGACAAGCATGCATTACCACGAATAAATCTACTGGATTGAATCCCTGACATGAACGACTCCTCTTTGGCCGGCATCGGTGGTGGCAACGCTAAAAAGAACAGACATGAAAACCATTTTGAATGAATTAAAGAGACATTCATTAAAATGCTAATGTAATGATATTATAATCTCAACAGTCATCCCTTGCTACTTTGTGTTTCAAATTAAATTTTTCATTTAATTAATAAACCATCACTGCTTCATGGTTGACTACTGATTATTAGTATTAAAAAATATGCAAATTTAAGCAGATTTGACACATTTGCGTAATTTAAATCATGTTCAAGCACAAAAACAAACACAAATGTGAGGCATCTAGTAGTAGTATCCCACATAGATCACTCCTACTACACTGATGAGACAGGAAGTACTGTAAAGAACAGGAACAACAAGAATGTCTTTTCAGCTCTTATTATGTCTACTATATTGGGTAATAGGAGTGTAAAGGTGACTATAGGGGTGCTATTTCAGGTCTCCAGGGCTCTAATCATGTTAAAAATCATATTTAAAAGGTGGTAAACATGTTTGCTATGCTCCAACTACTAAAATATTTAATTTTTAAATGAAAAAAAAATCCTACTTTGTGGAAATTCACTTATCGCAGTCAGGACTGGAACTGATTAACCAGAGATAAACGAGGAATTACTGGAGTTAAATGCTTGCAGCGAGCGCCAACCAGTTCTAAGTTCCATCTTTGAGCTACTGGCCTGACCTGATGCGTTGAGGAATTGCGACTTCTGTTTTTCCAAAGTGGGCAGCAGGTCATGGAGGGCCAACTCTGCGGCTTTGAGCCGGGCCTCCTTCTTTGTGGGTCCCATTCCAGTCCTGTACTGGACGCCATCGATCAGCACGCAGAAGGCAAAAATCAGCCGTGTTGTGTTACCTGAAAAGACAATAGTACTGGAAATAAGAGCTTGGATTTCATCATCCTGTTCATCAAAAAAGCACAAATAGGATTATTTCACACATAGTGGCATGTGGTGATTAATCATGAATTAATTAAAAAATGATTAATTTGATTAAAAATTTTAAATCATTTGATAGCCCCAGAAAAAAATATATAACTTAACTAAAATTTCTGTCTATATATGGATCTGGATGGGGCGGCACGGCGGTCGAGTGGTTAGCGCGCAGACCTCACAGCTAGGAGACCAGGGTTCAATTCCACCCTCGGCCATCACTGTGTGGAGTTTGCATGTTCTCCCCGTGCATGCGTGGGTTTTCTCCGGGTACTCCGGTTTCCTCCCACATTCCAAAAACATGCTAGGTTAATTAGCCACTCCAAATTGTCCATAGGTATGAATGTGAGTGTGAATGGTTGTTTGTCTATATGTGCCCTGTGATTGGCTGGCGACCAGTCCAGGGTGTACCCCGCCTCTCGCCCATATGAATGGATCTGGGAGTACACTGGTGGAGCTCTCGCAGGACTTCCATGTCGAAGACTTCGGTGTCTTCCAGCACCGAAAAAGGCTGGTCATCTCGTCCGATGAATGCAATTATTTCGGGGTTAAAAAAATAATTCGCAATTGTTCAACGTGTCGTGCTATTTCCTGTTATACTATATCTAAGCTGATGTCATCCTGCGCTACCTGTGGTCACCGTCTCCTTGATCTCCAGGTGGAACTGCAGACTCTGAGCCAATTGATGCAGCAAGGACACGGGGTGCGTCTGGCCGCGCTTGTACCTGTCAATCAACATTTCTGGCTCTACAGAAGGACCTTTTGGAAAAGCAAATTTAAATCAGTTTTGTTCTTGTGGCATGGCACTAAAAGAACATTTCTATGGATGTCTTATTGTCAAACCCACCTGAAGAAAACGTGTTGTTTGTTTGTTGCCCAGGATGATGGTTTGGTGTTTGTGGCATGCAGGATCTTTTAGATCCACAAGCGGGTTGTCTGTGAGAAAACATCCTGGTAGCCTTTGCACGTCCTAAGAAAACACATTTGTAGAGAGACATACATCAGGTATTCACAAGACATATATACCCCATATTATGATTCACATGATTTTTGTTCCAAGTGCTCTGACCGTTTCTTGTGAAATTATATGCACAAATGTCTAAAACGGTCATAATGTCTCATAATTTTTTTATGGATGCCTTTAAAAATTGTCACGGTGACCCATTCACCCAAACCCATTAAAAAGATTTCAAATTATTTTGAACGCAACAAATAAATAAGCTCCGTGCTGCGTTCAGTGGAGGTAACCAAAATATGTTCATATCAAATCTTACCCTTATGCATTCCCACATTGGATGAGCATTTTGGGACCAAATATGAAGTGAAAGAAAAAAGGGGTGAAATACAGTTTAGTAGTCTCTTTATACAGTGGGGGAGAAAGCTAGATGCTGCGTTCAAGGGCCGCTAAAAGAGTCCCACCGTCCATATACTGTACAGTGGTAATTTCAAAGTATATAATAGTTAGTACGAGCACTTAACGCCCTAAGATAATGTTGTGATGTGACTGCCTCTGGAAATAAGTGCAAGTATTTAAGATAATTAGTCATGGGGAAACAGGAAAAAGCCGAAAAAAACAAAACAAAAGTCAAGGGTGTCATTGCACTGATGACATGGTAGCTAGCAATCGCGGTTAGCATCAAGCATGACTCAACATATCGAAGCTATTCTATTGTCATGATAAACGTCTGGCATTATAATACCAAATGTGTACGATTACAAGTCCCTTTCAATGTTATTTGTTTTATTTAGTTGGTTAAAAAAGGTTAACGTTAACCATGGCTAATGAATGATAAGTTAATTAGCAGCAACTGTAATCAAGCTAGCTAACGTTACACAATCCCGTTTTGATGATTGTAATTATGCCAAAAAAAGTTGTTTTTTTATTTTTCAAACCGATGCTACCTGTCAGTGGAGGCGTTTGCAGCACGTCAGAAGCAGCCCTTTGTTTCATTAGTCATTAGTGCAGTGACATTTCGCCACCTGTTGACCATAAAGCGAACAGGTCAGTACTTGCACATACAAACAATGGCAAACCACTGGGGCGCCATTTTACAGCTTGTGGCTGTTTATTATGACCCAATAGCATACTCTACAAATATTATTTACAAAGAAAAAAAGAAAAAGCACATACATGACACATCTTTCATGTTGGAGGCTCTCATTATAAATCATTTGCATCATTGAAAGTTTGTGTGCAAGGATGGGAAATGTAATTAAATACTAGCAGATATAAAGCACTCATTATAATTTTCATTCATTCATTCATTTTCTACCGCTTATCCTCACAAGGGTTACGGGGGGTGCTGGAGCCTATCCCAGCTGTCTTGGGGCGAGAGGCGGGGTACACCCTGGACTGGTGGCCAGCCAATCACAGGGCACATATAGACAAACAACCATTCACACTCACATTCATAACTATGGACAATTTGGAGTTGCTAATTAACCTAGCATGTTTTAACCTAGCATGAAATACTATATTAAAACATGTTTTACTTCTATATATTTATGTACAGTAAGTAATACCTTAGTTATTGCCGTTAACTGGTTCCAGACCCAAGCATGACAGAAAATTAGCCATTTAAGACATAAATATGACTCATGCTCATGTGTGTTGCTATGGAAGCTGAGTGGGTGGCGGACAGGAAGTGACATCTGAGTTACAGCCGCAACAAAACAGCCTAGATTAGGGGATTATTGTGCCTGTTGTGATATCATTCATTCATTCATTTTCTACCGCTTTTCCTCACGAGGGTCGCGGGGGGTGCTGGAGCCTATCCCAGCTGTCTTCGGGCGTAAGGCGGGCTACACCCTGGACTGGTGGCCAGCCAATCACAGGGCACATATAGACAAACAACCATTCACACTCACATTCATAACTATGGATAATTTGGAGTCGCTAATTAACCTAGCATGTTTTAACCTAGCATGAAATACTATATTAAAACGTGTTTTACTTCTATATATTTACGTACAGTCAGTAATACCTTGGTTATTGCAATGAACTGGTTCCACACCCAAGCGTGACAGAAAACGAGCCATTTAAGACATAAATATGACTCATGTGTGTTGCTATGGAAGCTGAGTGGGTGGCGGACAGGAAGTGACATCGGAGTTACGGCCGCAACAAAACAGCCTAGGTTAGGGGATTATTGTGCCTGTTGTGATATCATTCAAACCTGCAAAAAAATAGCGTGTTGACAAAGTCTGGTGCTTGTGTGTCTCACCAAATATTACAGTAAAATGACTGACACCTAGTGGCCAGTGTGGAATACTACATATCACAACATCTTGGAATACGCCTCCTGAATGACTTATAATTATGTATTATTTCACTTTAGACATTTTTATGCTTGAAATTGCATAATTTTGGCCAAAAATATGTAAAATATGCTTATTTTTGGATTAATAAAGGCCATATTCAATCACAAAACAGCATGACTTATTTATTAAACGGTGATAAGAGTGAAATGGCGGAATTCAAATTTAAAGTGGTGAGGGATTGCAGTATAGTATGTACAATCTACAGTATACTGTCACTGATATTACTACTATAAAATAATACATTTTCATCAGAAAGCAACAAATATCAAATATGAATACACATTGCTGTTATGACTGAGGTGTACTGATATTTTATGCCACCCTTGATTACATTTTGCAGCCAAAAAAAACCCGAAAAAGCAGACTTTAATTGACATTTTAAGGCCCATGTATTGCTAAAGGTTGAGGCTACTACTCTTATTGGACAGTAGAGGGCAGTGCAGGCGTGTGAATAAATCTCTATTGACTGGGTTCCATTACAAACAGCACATTTTCACTGTCACGTGACCTTTTTCAGGTGCATTTAAAACAAAAATACCAAAAAAGTGAGACAAAAGGATAAATTTAATGAATAAATAAATAAATAAATGAGGATAAATTTCATTGAGTCCAAAAAGGAATCATGCAAGAGCAAAACCAGCGTGTAATGGACGTCGACACAAAAATAGACTTCATGAGACGTTTAAAGACGCTGCGGTGTCCTCCCATGACCAGCGCGTTCCCTCCGTCAGCGCCGCGCCATTGATAAATGACAGCAGCTTGTCTTCAGCCTGCTGCTGCAGTCGTCCACAGCCGAGATTGAATCTTCCCCATTCATTAGACTAAGTGGATGAGGCTCTCTAATAGGGGCTCCCTTCCCCTCAATAATTGCCATTGATTGGCGTAAATTAGACCCTAGTTGCCAGACGAGTGATTCTCGACGACGATAATCCGATTCCCGACTCAAACTAATAGGATTTTAACTCTGGCTTTGGCCTAATGTCCGTCTGCGAAAACCTGGCGATGTCCCATCTTTGGAAAAGCATGTCTTCTGGATCATATCTGGTGCGGGCCAAGTCGGAAGGGGTGTCTGGATTGAGAGGGGTCGCGGCGGTCGATGGGTTTCCACTCTTCCACGGGGGTGTGGGTTTGTCAATATGTTTCAGATAAAAAAAAACAGTACCTGTTGGATTACTTGAACGGCTCCGGTGATTGGTCGGGAAAAGAGCCGCTTCCCATTGGAATGCAATGAATTTATCATGCTAACAATGCTAACAACAGTGTGTTCAAGCGAGTGAGTCCATAACAAGAGTACAGCCGATGTTCTTTTGTCATTGCGCTGATAAGGGGACGTTGTGTACGACTAAGGCCCGAGGACTAATGAATCTCCACTCCATTACCCGTGAATCGGACAGATTGCTCTCCCGGAGAAATGAATTGAGTTTTTTGTATTTGTGAGATCATTCTCCCTCCATTAACTGCTCTTTATCCCGTCTCTTCATCACAGGCAAATCAGGTTAGGCAGCCATGATTAGCTGGGGTGGCCTCCCTTTTTAAAAAGGTAATTGGGTTTGGCGGCTCAGCTGATAGTGCCATTAGGACCAATAAAGGCTGGGCTTGGCTCAATCCAGTGAAACAGATTCTTCAGCAGCAGATGGCAAGCGGAGGGGGATGCGTTCGAGGCGAAAACAAAGTTTGTGTAACCAAAGTACTTCTATTCAGGGGGGGGGCATCCTCCTGTGACCGACCCACCCCACCTCCCCTCTCTTTTGACAAATCACCTTCATGTTTTCTGCCGCACAAAGGAGGTAAATATGTTTATCATTATTACAAAGAGCTGATGACTAGCGTTACAGCGGCCATTTGTCTTGGAGATGAATAAAGTATCAATCTATTTATCGGAGTACAGTCAGAGCTCATTTTGATTGATGGTTTCTTTTTGGGGTGAAATTTCGCTTAAATGTTGCGTCAGTTTTGGTACAACGTTGGACTATACCAACTAGTCCATGGACCTTGGACAATCTAGTCCAAGTTTCCGCAAATGGTCTCAGTCTGGGTCATTACTGTACGTCGCCACCCACTTTTATATGTTATTTGTATTTGCATTAAAAACCTTCAGAAGTTATATTTTCCTTAGATATTTAAATTTTTTTGAAAGCATTTCCAGTCATTTTTTAAAATCTATTTACAGACAATTTTGTACTTTTGTATTATTCCTTTGTTTATATTTTATTTTGTTTTCATTTATTATTTTTTGACAATTTTTATACTTGTCGTTCATATTCATTTGTATTTTTTATTGTAGTCTTTTAATTTATTTGTTATATATTTTAAAAAGGATATTCTTTTCTTTAAATCATTTTAATTTATTCTTTATTTTCAAAAAAATGTTGTTTATTATTTTTATAGTTTTCTACTTTGATGTCATTTTTATTTTTAACATTTTTAATATTTTTAGTCATTTTTATTTATTTTAATTTATAATTGTATGTGATATTGTATTGTATGTATATAATTTGTAATTCTTTTATTCAAGTCAATTACTTTCATATATTTTTCATATTTTAATAAGAATTTTTGTAACTTTATTTAGTCATTTTCATTATGATTTTTTTATTATTTGCCATTTTATACATTTATTATTTATTCATTTGTTTTATTTGTAAAAATGTTTATACTTTTCTAATTTCAACCAATTTATTTGCATTATTTTAAAACATTTTCATACTTTTATTGAAGTCTTGAAGCATTTATACATACATTTATTATTAGTATTATTATTTAGTATTTTTTATTATTTTTAGTATTTAGTTATTTTTACTTAAAAATGTAAAAATCAGTTTGTATATTGAATATTTTGAAGTCATTTTCAGTTGAGAATCACTGAGCTAGCATGTTTTTATTGCGTGTGATTGCTAAATAAGGTTTTTCCATTCATGAGCGTTGGAGGGTGAAGGTTATGATATAGACATTTCCCACGTTTGGTGTTCATAGATAAATAGAAAAGTTAGAAATCATTAAAGGGGAGGTGTTGAACAGAGCAATGGAACTTGAACAACCTGTTGTTTTGCAAACACTCCATCAGCAGACGTGAAAGAAAGCAATTGATCTTTCCCGTACCGTATCGCGTCCTGTCATCTGCACTCTAGGAAAGGTGAACTGCTCCATTCCCAGAAATCCCGCAAAGCCCCGGAATAGCCTTACTGGACGGAGGAGAAAAGGTGCATTAGTGGTGACAGGCGGGCCCGGTGGGGAATGCTCCCACGGACACATTTAAACGGCTGGAGGTGGACCTGCGGACTCTGTGGCCGGCCCTTGCTGTGACTGCCGGGCTTATCTCGACCAGCCGTCCTCTTGTCTTGCAGGTTAGATGCCGTTTTTCCCGGAATGGTCCCGATTGGTCCAACTGCGGCATTATTAATGTGAAAGTGGACTCTGTCGTTAGAGCGTTGGAGAGGCCGTCTATCTTGTATCGTTTGAAAATCATTTGCAAGATTTGATTTCAAGACATCCATAATATGATCAGCTGGGCTTCTGGTGACCTCACCAACCTTGAATTTATGCTAAATTACACAAATCCAGTCTATGGAAGGGTCGTTTGATTGTCAGTAAAATGGTCCAACATTATTATTGTTATTATTTATTATACAGGAGCCAGGCAATGACATTTTGTTGGCAATTTCACTGCTGTGTTATTGTGCAATGACAATAAAGGAAGTCTTTCTATCTAATAAAATGAGTTGAGGCAAGGGTGTCTAAAGTATGGACCAGGGGCCATTGGTGGACCGTGGTTGTTGTTGTTTTTTTTTTTTTTAATTATTGGTCTGCAGCATATTCCAAAAATAACATTTTACAAAAAAAAACTACACTAAACAACACCATTGGAAACATCTGAAGTAATTTTACAAAAATAAAGTCAAAATATTAAGAGAAAAAAGTTGTTATGAGAATAATTTTATATATCAAATATACAAGAATAAAGTCATAATATTAAGAGAAAAAAGTTGTGTTTTTATGAGAATAACCTTTTTATATATCAAATATACAAGAATAAAGTCATAATATTAAGAGAAAAAAGTTGTCTTTTTATGAGAATAATTTTATATATCAAATATACAAGAATAAAGTCACAATATTAAGAGAAAAAAGTTGTCTTTTTTATGAGAATAATTTTTATATATCAAATATACAAGAATAAAGTCACAATATTAAGAGAAAAAAGTTGTCTTTTTTATGAGAATAATTTTTATATATCAAATATACAAGAATAAAGTCACAATATTAAGAGAAAAAAGTTGTCTTTTTTATGAGAATAATTTTTATATATCAAATATACAAGAATAAAGTCACAATATTAAGAGAAAAAAGTCTTTTTATGAGATTAATTTTATATATCAAATATACAAGAATAAAGTCACAATATTAAGAGGAAAAAGTTGTCTTTTTTATGAGAATAATTTTTATATATCAAATATACAAGAATAAAGTCATAATATTGAGAGAAAAAAGTTGTGTTTGTATGAGAATAACCTTTTTATATATCAAATATACAAGAATAAAGTCACAATATTATGAGAATAATTTTTTTCATTTTAGTAGCATAGAGTTGAAATATTACATTTTTTTTTCAAGTTTTTTTTAGTAGCATAGAGTTGAAATATTACATTTTTTTCAAGTGGTAATATAGTATAAGAAACAAACAAAACATCACATTTTCATTTTTGAAAAATTGATTTGGCTATAAAAGATATAATATTTTGGGAATTTTTTTTAAGTTGGGCTGGGAGAAATGGGGAAAAAAATAAAATTGATAGTAATAATTGATTTTTTCATCGACACGAAAAAGCTGAGATGCATTTTTTGCATTTTTTAAAAATACATATTTACTGTATATCAAAGTGGCAAAGTTGCATCCATTCATTTTTCAGAGTGCGGCCCTGAGTGGAAAAAGTTATGCCGATCTATGCTGTTATTTTCAAGCACTGCGGTACATTTTCACGTTTCCAGAAGCTCGTAAATAAACCATAGTGTCGCCCCCCCGCGCCGGTAAGTGTCCCTGAAAGAGCAAGAAGGGAAGGAAGGGTGAGGGTAAAAAGCGTGCAGGTTAAGTTGTTTGAAAGGCCCCGGGTATTAAGAGGCATTTTACACTTAAGAAGTTGGTTTCGCTGGGTTTTCTGTTTCCCTTCTTATTGATTGATGCTCAACTATCAATGCATAATAGAAAAGCACTCAGAGCAAATGCAGGGTTATGGCCTTGGGAGGGAGTCGGCAGACGAGACTGCTGCAACCCCCCCGCCGCCCCACCAGAAGCAGCACCACCACCACCACCACCACACTCCGATGCCATTATTGGCCCATAACGGATCCCCCGGGAAAGGCCACGGTGTTCGGATCAGCACACACCAAATACCCAATTAAAAAAGGCTTTAAATTCCCTCCTCTTTTCCCGGGCGGAAATCAATCTGAATTCAATCTATTCGGCTAGGATTCCGACAGAGCAGGTAATTGCCTATAATCGCTCAGCTAGGTGACAACAGCTTAAAGGGGAGTAACACAATCAGGTGTTGGCTTTCAGCGCCACGCTCAGCCCGGGCGGGCCTCAGCTGTGGAAAAAAAAACAAAAAAAAAAAAACAGGTAGAGTGCAGTAGATGTAGATGTGACGCCGAGACGTAGATAAAGTTACACAGAGATACGGTCCAATACGGGGCACCGGCCGTCCTAAATGATTCACAATCACGCCACTCGTCTGCTTAATTGCTCGTTTAGGAATGAACTCATGCTTCTGATGTACTGTAAAAGCCTCACGCTGTCAAACACGCATATTTTACAATCGGGTGGATGCTCTGGATAGTCAATGAAATTCTAAGCTAGACGCATAAATAGGCTTTTTTACGAGGGTTAACGTCATGTGACAACATTCATTCATTCATTCATTTTCTACCGCTTTTTCCTCATGAGGGTCGCGGGGGGTGCTGGAGCCTATCCCAGCTGTCTTCGGGCGTAAGGCGGGGTACACCCTGGACTGGTGGCCAACCAATCACAGGGCACATATAGACAAACAACCATTCACACTCACATTCATACCTATGGACAATTTGGAGTCGCCAATTAACCTAGCATGTTTTTGGAATGTGGGAGGAAACCGGAGATGCCCGAGGGTGGGATTGAACCCTGGTCTCCTAGCTGTGAGGTCTGCGCGCTAACCCCTAGACCACCGTGCCGCCCCATGTGACAACATGAAGATTTTTATTTTTATTATTATTATTATTATTATTATATTTATAACTGAACCAAAGCAAACTTTGATCAATCATGAAATGTTTTTATTTTATTTATTTTTTTTAACAATTTTTATACTTTTAAGTCATTCATATTCATTTGTATTTTTTATTGTAGTCTTGTAATTTCTTTTTTATATATTTTCAAAAGGGTATTCTTTTCTTTGTCATTTAAATTTATTTTGTATTTTCAAAAATTTTTTCATTTATTTGTAAAAAAAAAAATTATACTTTGAAGTCATTTTTATTTATTGTAATTTAATTTATAATTGTATATGATATTGTATGAATGGTATGTATATAATTTGGAATTTTTTTATTCAAGTCAATTACTTTTACTTATTTTTCATATTTTTATTTAGTCTTTACTTTTATTTAGTCATTTTCATTGTGATTTTTATTTTTTATTATTTACAATTTTCTACATTCATTATTTATTCCTTTATATTATTTGTAAAAATGTTTAAAATTTACAATAACAATTTAAAAAATACTTTTATTGAAGTCTTGAACCATTTATACATACATTTAGACATACATTAATTTGACTTAAAAATGTAAAAATCAGTTTGTACATTGAATATTAGAGATTTGATGATAAATAAATAAATGTTAAGTGTTAGAGTATCTATCTTAAGCGACAGAAAGGTGCTTTACTGTGTTGCTATCGCACCGTGGTTCGCTTCTTTTTGCACTTTAAGACCCGATGAATGGAATTTGGATGAAAGCGAGTCCCAAGGGTGCACTGATGGTATGGATGTTTATTTATTTATTTTTGTGCTTAGAAATATCCGACACCTTCCATTGCAGACAAACGAACAGCCGATTTGGACTCTATTAAAGTGATAGATTAATGACATGTAATCTTTATTTAATTTCTATCCACAAATCTAAGGTGATATTCGATTTTTTTGGCTCAGGACTACACTGCAAAGTGCATAAAAATAACAAACCCTGTGAAAATGAGTGTTTTGGGTGTCTCTCCTACGGTACTGGTAACCTGATGTCCGGAGGTCAACCCAAAGGGTCAAAGGGTGAGCGGCAGAAGGCTGCGATTAATGGATCTCGGGATAAAACGTGAGCTAATATTACCAACTGTCTCTCCGACTTGGCCGCAGCGGAGAGGGAATTCCTCGCATGGGGGGGCGGAAGAGAGAAAAAAAAAGCCGTGAAGGGCAAACAGCTTGGCTCTGGAAATGACTTCTGGTAAGGGGGTTGAAAATGTTGCAGCACATTTTTAATTGAGCAGTCAAGGGGAGGGAAAACAGGAAGCCAAATAAAGTAATACATACTCATCATCACTGAACAATCCAGCACATGATCATTATAGTGCATGCTGTGCATTATGTGTCCATTAGGGGGCGCATGGCACAACACACACAGGCAGCTTACTATGAAGGAAAAGCTTACACAATGATGTGTATGCACTGTAAATATACATAACATGCATAATATGAAGACATATAGTTGTCAGCTGACTGGTATTGAGTGTAATGAAGCATTAGTCTAACTTAGCTAACATCTTAGCTAACTGTTCAAAGGTTAAGCAGTGTAAGACGTCTTTGTCTTTGCAGCTAAAGCTAAGACTGTTTTATTGTTTTTATTTACATCTTACTAAATCTACATCTTACAGCTTACTGATTGAGTAAATATTGTTGTATTTACACTCTTTAAATATTCTTACAATTTTTCCTGTGTGCACTCAGAGAACCATATTGATATTCTGATATCATAAATGTATTCATGTATCTGTCATTTAATAAGGAATTGCATATATTTATTTCAGTTTTTTTTAATACATAGTACTTTTTATTTGTATGTAATCTCTGTAGGTCAGGGGTGTCCTAACTTTTCCAGCAAGGCTGACATTTATTCCCATAATATTACAACTTATATTTTACAAAAATTGTAATATTACAAAAAAAATTCTATTTTATTTTGTTTTTCTCTCTTAATATTACAACTTTTAAAACATATTTTTTTCTTTAATATTTTTCAACTCTATGCTACTCATATCATGTATTTTTTTTAAATATTGAGTTTATTGTTGTATGATTACAGATGGATTTTTTGGAGGTTTTTTTTCCAACAATTTAAACTTTCTTCATTTTTTAAGACTTTATTCCAATAATATTTTGATTTTATTTTTAACTTTACTCATTGTTTTGTATGTTACTCATATTACAACTTCCTAAAAAATAACATATTTTTCTCTTGAATATTTCAACTTTATGTGTCTAAAATATGACGGATCATTTTTAAAATTTTTGCTTAAATTTTCTTGTGAAATTATATTTAAAAAAGCACATTAAGAAACAGCCATGAGATGAAAATGTCTGCACTTTAGACATCCCTTATTTTATTTATTAGTTTTTTAACTTACTGTATTTATGTATTTATATTTATGTATTTTATTTTTGTTTTGGTCTATAAAAGTGGTGAGATTCAATCACAGTAATTGCTGCGCCATGGAGTAAAGGGTAGGATGAATAAATTATAAATTCTGCTTCTCCCTACTCCTTTTCAGGCTGATGTGACGTCAATGCTAACCATTAGCGTTCCACGGAGTGGCCAGTTGGAGTATAAATGTGATATATGGTATCCCACAGGATGCTTGATATGCTTGTGTGTGTTTTTCGCCCGTACGGGGAAGGCCGAAGCGTACGCGGACGACGGCGTGCGAGAGAGCGCTTTTGAGAAGGCGGCTTTGTATTTGATTTCACAGGCTGGTGGTAAACACGCCGCTCTCCCCTCCACATCTCTTGTTGTTCCGACACGCTCAGCTGAGACGGAGCAGCTCTAAAGTGTCAGCATCGAGGATGTGGGAAGTGCAGGTCAGCACACACACACACACACACACACATATATATATTGAGCTCTCATGTTTCAGCCCACAATAAGGGTGGATGTTACGGCGAGTGTCTAGAAAATCCAAATAAAGCTCGCTTTGCTCCCAGTGAATCGCCTCCTGAGTCCACTATTCTTTCAGCGGCATAAAGTGATATCAATATGCGAGAGAGAGAGAGAGAGAGAGAGAGCGAGGACAATAAGGATGGACTCTCTTTGGGCTAATCATTCAGGAAGACGCTTCCTTTGTCTGCTGAAATCATATATGGCTGTTAGAGCTGATGAATCCCCAGAGGTGGCTTTTATTAACTCCATCACATGTTGATAGGTGCGATGGCACCAGTGTTTTCAAAGCTGCAGCTGCTGAGGAACTAGTGGGAAGGGGGTGGGGGGTTCAAATCGAGGCCCCGAGGATGGGACCCAGACCCCTCCCGCTTCCCCTTCCTTCCATATAGGCTTGTCAAGGCCTGAAGGCCGGCCTGTTGTCAGCCGGTAAATCAATGCCTGACGTCTCCTCACCGACAACGTGTCCACGCGTTGATATTCCCCCTCCTCGCGCGCTCTTTATTATTTTAATTAATCAGGACGGCTGCACCTGTCTGTCAGTTCCGCCAGGCCGCCGTCGCCCGCCGCTCTCGAAAAGGAAAAGTAATTAAAGCGGCTGGCGAGGAGGCATGCTGGGGGTTTTGGTTTGGGGGCAGAGATGGTGGCGCGGCATTGACAAGATGAATCGGATCCAGATGCCAGAGCTTTCATTAAATCCTCTCGTTCGAGCACCCCGAGCCCTTCTTTGTGCTCCACGGCGGCCAGGTACGGCAAGAGTTAATCAAGCCACCGCTCTGTTCGTTCCTAATTGCCAGCATGAATAAAGCGTCGCTCCAGGACACGAGCCAACGCTCCAAATGGACGCCATCTTGCTGAGAAATGATCATCTCTTCACTCGTCAGGCGCTTGAAACGTCTCACAGCAAAGTCTTCATTTCTAATAGACCAATGAACCAATCAAAGTGGAAAATAAAAAGACGTATGAGGACAAGAGGGGATGTTGGTCAATGCCGACAACCAGACTGGACGCTTACGAACGGAAAAACGCAAATATAACGTCAATCATGGGACTAAGAAACCTGATAATATAATGGTAAACGGTGCTAACCACACCCAAAAAATAGATACATAAATTACATTAAAATTTATTTTTCTAATTGAATATACTATACAATATATAATTTAAACATTTAATTAAAATTAAATATATTCTAAAGAAATTAATTACAATAAATTAAAATTAAATAATAAAAACAAATAATTTAATAACTACATTTATTAGAAATAAGTAAAAAAAAAAAAACACACCAAAAAATAAATAAGTAAAAAATATAAAGCTAACAAACTAAAAAAAGATGACAAATTATATTTTCAAATAGAGGAAAGTAAATTTAAAAAAAGAAAAAATATATAAAATCAAATTATAAAACTATTGAACATATGCTAAAAAAAAAAAACTAAAAATAAAATATACAACAATCCAAAATAAATAACTATAAATACGTATGAAGTTATTGTTATTATACTGGCACTGATGGTGATGTAATAACTGATAAAAAAATATGATATCGTTATTGTGATTCATTATGTACTCTGTACTGCTTTTTTTTCATGAGTCATTCATTTTCTACCGCTTATTCTCACGAGGGTTGCCAGGGTGTGCTGGAGCCTATCCCAGCTGTCTTCGGGCGAGAGGCGGGGTACACCCTGGACTGGTGGCCAGCCAATCACAGGGCACATATAGACAAACAACCATTCACACTCACATTCATACCTATGGACAATTTGGGGTCGCTAATTAACCTAGCATGTTTTAGGAATGTGGGAGGAAACCGGAGTACCCGGAGAAAACCCACACATGCACGGGGAGATATCAATGATATCACTTTACCAATAGGCCAGAGTACATTCGGAAAACAGGAAGTGAACAAATGCATTGCAAATAAATACAAAAAAAGTAGATAGCCATGCCTCATTTGCTAACATCTCGCAAGTAACGTAGCATCATGACAGACGTCTGATGCTCTTTTTAAACATTTTTGCTGACCTTAACACGCTAACAGCAGTGCTCAAAAGAGATGGGGGGGGTCTTAATTTTTAAAATACATGAATACAAGCCAATGATTATATGATTATAGCCACAATATGAGGTTGTGGTTTTCCCAGAGGTGCACGCCAAGGTATACAGGAAGGTCTGGAGGGCGAGGAGGGTACACTGGTGATCTTAAACCAGACTGTACACTCCATTACTTCCACCTGACATTTCCAGACTCCTGTCAGTCACCTGGGGGGGAGGGGGGTGGCGCGGAGAACTTCTTGTTCTCGCCGTGATATCATTGCCTGTGACTTGATTGCACTCGTACATCGCTCACCTGGCGCAATCACATCCAAAGTCATATCCTGGCCGGGCTTTATGGCTCCGTCTTTCAATAAGCTTCGCCTTGTAAGCACCGTCAGCTCGCCGCAGAGGAGGAGGAAAGGCCTTTGTCGTGCGCATTACCCGCGCCTTGTGGGGGCACCTTAGTGTCAATAAACGCCGGTGTGGCGACGGCGAGCAGGAATGGACAATCAGAGCGTCTGCGGCGAGATCTGCAGGGATACATAAGACCTAAGTAGGGACTTGGGGGGTCTCCCACAGCATTGCGGGTAATGACCTGCATTATGAAGCACTTTAACGGGGATCCCTGTGGGGAGAGGGGGCAGTGTTTGTCAGTCAAAACGAGATGTGACGCCATGTAACCTGCATACTGCTAAATCTTTCCATTTGAACCGCCCAACCGCCGCCCCCGCTGCCTCGAAACCGGAGCAAAGTGCTTTCAAAAGGGGAGATGGGATGATTCCGCGGGGAGGCTTGCGGGCGTAAACGTGATTATGATGAGAAAAATGCGAGGAGACAAAGAGTGTTTAACGCGCAAATGCACAAAAAAAGTCATATTTTATTACAGCAAAAGAGGCTTTCAAAAATTACCGGAAAAAGGCAGGAAAATGTGTCTGAGCAGAAAAAAATCCTGTTTAACGCAACGTAATCGCTTTAACCCTGACGTGTCCTGTCCTCTTCACGCCGATATGTGCTTTTCTGACCCCCCCTGATGTGATTACGCCGAGAAGAAAAAGCACTCTGTTGCGATTATCGCTGCATTTCCATGACGGATGGACGGGGCAACATGTCATGTCGCTCTCAGCTGCCGCTGACGCTCCGAAGCGGAGTCTCACGTTCCCCCCCCCCGTGCGCGCGTTTAATGCTGCAACATGAGATCAAAGTGTTTAGGATGAGCCCAAATTACATCCAGCGAGCGGCGTTTCCTCAGCTCGTTTCACATCCAATTAAAAAGTGGAGCGAGAAGAAGCGCTTGTTGGGCCCTCGTGGCTGCGAATCCCTCCTTACGTAAAACTGTACGACTTCATTTTGTGCTGCGTTATTGTAACGAGCAACAAAAGAGCCCCCTGTTGTCTTTAACTCTTTTATTCACAATTAATAAAAATTATTCAGCAGGAGAGGGCTACGGCGACGCCTTGAAACAATATGCATGTGTAGAATACATAACAATCGTTATTTAATGGACGCTTGGAGAAAAGCTGCATGCCAAACATAACACCGCTCCGATGGGGAGGGGCAGCGTGCCAACATATACACATGCAATAACACCTGTCTGCGACAAACTATGCAGCGTGAACAAGGGCCTTCTGTTGACAGAAGTGAAAGTTATTCCTTTTTTTTCATGCCTTATCATTGCCTGATTTCAAAATGGTGAAGAAATGAATTTCAAAGCACAAAAGAGTGTTTAAAGACACTGTTTTACACTGGACAAGTCAACATGATCAACAGAACTAATTACGAGTCCAACAAAATGGAAGCCACTCATTTCATAACACTCACTTACCTTTCCTAAAAAAACTAATTACTGCATGAATTTGCTTAAACACCAATTAGATTGTGTATCTGGCTTTTTATAAATCAAATTTACATACCTAAACGATGCATTGGAAATTGATTTTCTCTTGCGTGAACACGATTTGGATCTGCTTTCGCTGGAGCGAGCTTTCTGCGCATGCGCCTCCCTCCGTGGTGTGTCCTCACAACATTAAATTCACAAGCGAAGAAGACAAAACGAGCGGGAGGATGGGGCTCTGTACTTCCGGGAGAAGACTAATTAAAGAAACACAAAACGAAATAAGACAATATTATAAATGGATGGATACAATAAAAACATACGTGATTAATATGTGTCAGAATGTTTTAATTTAATGTGACATGAAGGATGGCTGAAAACGAAATTTCATTTCGAGAAGTGTAGATACAACAGTGTAAATACCCAGCATTTAAAATATATATTTTTTCTATACCTCTGATTAGCACAACAATTAAAGCAGATGTCATCCAAACAAATATTAAAACCTTACCGACAACACGAAAGAGCTGTGGAACGCTACCCCTTCCAGCTTTGACTCTGGAGAGATAGCTCTTTACTTCCGCTTCCTCTCCCCACAATAAGAAACGAGAAACAATATCGCCCCCTAGCGATTCGGAGAAACACAGCAGTTGGCCAACAATAGCATTACAGAGTGCATGTTAACTGGTAGTTTCAATTTCAATACATCATAACATAATTGCTGTGTACTTTTCATACTTTTATGAATACTCATTATTACTGTTTGCTTCCATGTTGTGTTGTAAAACTACTAAATATGTAAAGCCAGCCTTAATGACAAAGCGAATGGTCTTTGAGGCCTTCTTACACAATAACGCCGTGTCACAGCGTGTAATCCAATTGCAAACTCCCTTCTCCTCGAAAGCCGATTATTCCGCACCCGGCCGCATCCACCGGACAAATCTCCACCTCCGCTTTCCCTTTTTGTTGCCTCTAATCGGTAACATTATCCCCAAACGAGCATCGCCGGCGGCTATAGGCTGCGAGCAGCTGAGAGGGAAGGGGTGACTACAGCTCAGCGGGGTGAGGCGGCCACATCATTAAGCATAATTACCTCCAGCTAATCCACTTCCACGCCATACAAAATAAACAGCCGGGCCCATTAGAGGAGCTGACTGTCAGGCTGCAAGTGGCCTGTGGCTCCATTGGCGGCCATCCCGATTCACGTGGGAATAAGAGAAGAGGCGGGGGGGTAGATTAGTGGGGGTTAGCGTGGAAGGTGGCGGTGTTGTTGGAGGTGCTGGCTACATGCTGGCAGAGCTGGTGCTTTTTTGTTTTGTTTGCTTCACCCCCCCACCTCCCCTCCTAAATCCTCCCCTGCCTCCTTTTCATGTACCCAGATGGTGTTCTTTGTGACCTCCACCATTTGCCCATTCATCCGCCGCCTGCAGGCCTCTGCCCCCCTCCCCTCTTCCTCCTCTCTTCACACCCGTATCACCGTGTCACGTCACCCCCTTGCACCCTGACGCTTCACTTTTGGGAGGGGTTGATTTATTACAGCATCACTCGGCACCTCGAGATTCACCCTCAGCATACAATTTACATAAATATACACAGCATCACATTTTAACAAGTATTTTCATTACAGTAGTACTCAAGTGATATACTTTAGAGTAGTCAGTGTACAACTTGTGTAGCTGTACTATGTACTATTCACACAGCCGTCCTTGTGTCAATAGCGTATAGAGTATCATGCTAACTGCCCAGTCAAGCATGGTAACGCGCATGAGGGCTTCCGGCACGGAGCAGTTGCGGTTCATGGAGAGATGACTTCCAACATGTACTCTAACAATGTAAAGCAGAAACTGAGTTGAAGTCAAGCACAGTGGTGATAGGGAGCACGAGTGCTGCTGGAACTGAGGAGCAGCGGTTCATTGAAAGGATAACATGAATCCCAACATGAAAAGTGGGTAGCAAGATGCATGTGTCTGGCCCACAGTCAAGAGAGGTGGTGATGGTTGTGGTGGTGTGAGGGTGAGGCATGAGTGCTGCCACAACTAGGGAGTTGCGGTACATGGAGAGAAAGACAAATTCCAACATATACTGTGACATTGTGAAGCAGAAGCTGGGCTGCAGTCAAGAATGGTGGTGGTAGCCTGTACGAGTGCTGCTGGCAATGGGGAGCTGTGGTTAATTGAGTGGAAAACATGAATTCATGCACAAAAGTGAAGAGCAATAGATGTAAGTTGTGCCTACAGTCAAGCATGGTGGTGGTGGTGGTCTGGGGTTGAAGCATGAGTGATGTCAGCACTGGAGAGTTGTGGTTCATGGAGGGGAAAACATGAATTCAACAGAAAAAGTGAGTGGAAAGAGACACATGTCAGGTTAGACAATTATCTTGCTACTCACTTTGTGTTGGAATTCACGTTTTCCTGTCAATGAAGTGGAACTCACCAATACCAGGGGCACTCATGCAGCCCAACACTTTGGCTCTACCACCTCCATGCTTGATTGTAGGTCAGACCATTATCTTGCTACTCACTTTGCGTTAGAAGTCAGGTTTTCCCATCAATGAACCGCATCTCCCCAATGCTAGGAGCACTTGTGCAGCCCAACACCATGACACTACCACCTCCATGCTAAGAGGTCAGACCATTATCTTGCTACTCACTTTGCATTGGAAGTCAGGTTTTTCCATCAATGAACCGTAAATACCCAATGCCAGTAGCACTCGTGCAGCTCTAGACTGTGCTTGGCTGCAGGTGTCGGAGTTCACGTTTTCCCATCACTGAACCGCAGCTCTCCAGCAGCACAACATTGTGACGCTACCGTGCTTGACTGGAGGCAACACACAATTATTTTGCGCCTCACTATGTGTTGGAAGTCAGGTTTTCCCATCAATGAACCGCAGCTCCCCAATGCCAGGGGTACTTCTGCAGCCCAACACTGTGACACTACCACCTCCATGCTAAGAGGTAAGACTATTATCTTGCTACTCACTTTGTGTTGGAAGTCAGGTTTTCCCATCAATAAACCGCATCTCCCCAATGCCAGGGGCACTCGTGCAGCCCAACACTGTGACACTACCACCTCCATGCTCACAGGTCAGACCATTATCTTGCTACTCACTTTGCATTGGAAGTCAGGTTTTCCCATCAATGAACCGCAGCTCCCCAATTCTAGGGGCACTTCTGCAGCCCAACACTGTGACACTACCACCTCCATGCTAAGAGGTAAGACTATTATCTTGCTACTCACTTTGTGTTGGAAGTCAGGTTTTCCCATCAATAAACCGCATCTCCCCAATGCCAGGGGCACTCGTGCAGCCCAACACTGTGACACTACCACCTCCATGCTCACAGGTCAGACCATTATCTTGCTACTCACTTTGCATTGGAAGTCAGGTTTTCCCATCAATGAACCACAGCTCCCCAATGCTAGGAGCACTCGTGCAGCCCAACACCGTGACACTACCACTTCCATGCTTGATTGTAGGTAAGACCATTATCTTGCTACTCACTTTGCGTTGGAAGTCAGGTTTTCTTATCAATGAACCGTAACTCCCCAATGTCAGTAGTACTTGTGCAGCTCTAGACTGTGCTTGGCTGCAGGTGTCGGAGTTCACGTTTTCCCATCACTGAACCGCAGCTCTCCAGCAGCACAACATTGTGACGCTACCGTGCTTGACTGGTGGCAACACACAATTATTTTGCGCCTCACTACGTGTTGGAAGTAAGGTTTTCCCATCAATGAACCGCAGCTCCCCAATGCCAGGGGCACTCTTGCAGCCCAACACCGTGACACTACCACTTCCATGCTTGATTGTAGGTAAGACCATTATCTTGCTACTCACTTTGCGTTGGAAGTCAGGTTTTCTTATCAATGAACCGTAACTCCCCAATGCCAGTAGCACTCGTGCAGCTCTAGACTGTGCTTGACTGCAGGTGTTATAGTTCACGTTTTCCCATCAGTGAACCGCAGCTCTCCAGCAGCACAACATTGTGACGCTACCTTGCTTGACTGTAGGCAACACACAATTATTTTGCTCCCAACTATTAGGTTGGAAGTCAGGTTTTCCCATCAATGAACCGTAACTCCCCAATGCCAGTAGCACTCGTGCAGCCCAACACTGTGACACTACCACCTCCATACTAAGAGGTAAGACCATTATCTTGCTACTCAGTTTGCATTGGAAGTCAGGTTTTCCCATCAATGAACTGTAACTCTCCAAAGCCAGTAGCACTCGTGCAGCTCTAGACTGTGCTTGGCTGCAGGTGTCGGAGTTCACGTTTTCCCATCACTGAACCGCAGCTCTCCAGCAGCACAACATTGTGATGCTACCGTGCTTGAGTGTAGGCAACACACAATTATTTTGCTCCCAACTATTAGGTTGGAAGTCAGGTTTTCCCATCAATGAACCGTAACTCCCCAATGCCAGTAGCACTCGTGCAGCCCGAAACTGTGACACTACCACCTCCATGCTGAGGTAAAACTAGTATATTACTACTCACTTTGCCTTGGAAGTCAGGTTTTCCCATCAATGAACCATAACTCCCCAATGCCAGTTGCACTCGTGCAGCTCTAGACTGTGCTTGACTGCAGGTGTTATAGTTCACGTTTTCCCATCAGTGAACCGCAGCTCCCCAATGCCAATAGCACTCGTGCAGCTCTAGACTGTGCTTCGCTGCAGGTGTCGGAGTTCACGTTTTGCCACCAGTGAACCGCAGCTCTCCAATGCCAGCAGCACTTGTGCAGCCCCAGACAGTGATGTACCGCCAACATGTTTGACTCTAGGCAAGAAAATTATTTTGCTCCTCAATGTGTTGGACGTCATGTTTTTGCCATCAATGAATGGCAGCTCTCGTGCAGCCCCAGACAGTTGCGCAATCTTGTTGTTGCCAGATATTTCAACAATAATGACTCATTTTAGTGGATAGCACATTTGTACCAACAAGTGTTTTTTTTTTAAAGTTGTATTCATGGCTTTGCAACACGTGCGTGCTGATGTGTGAACAGGACAAACGATCTCCAGCCTCGTGTCGGCAACATCTGCCGACCCCGCCAATAAATCACCTGCGTGGACGTTCGAACGACCCTGATCAAGTTTTTATCCTTCCACCAACAACAGGTGCTTTTGACTCCGATTTCCAGAGTCTTTCCTTCTTTTCCTTGCACCTGCCAAGCCTTCCTGGCGATCTTGTTTCCAGCAGCCACCACCCAGGAGGGGCGGCGGCACCACCCAAGCCAAAACAACAACCGGGAAACATTAAGCGGCCGCCGGGCTGCCCGCTAATGGATCGGACCCATTTCATCAGCAATCTGACATTTAATGAATATATATTTTATCTTCCCGTGCCAGTTATCGGAACGTCCTGCCTGTTCCGAGAAATGGCCGCCGTGGGACTCTTTCGAGCCGGCCCTTTTTTCCTCCGACTGGCACCTGTACGCCAATCAGCGAGGCCCCATGATCGTCCCTTCTCCCCCCTCCACCACCACCCATCTTCCCTCCCTGTCTTCAATATGGTCGGTGGATTAATAATTCATAGCCGGTTATTAGGGCCGGTTCAATAGGAGATCTGCTGATGGAGGGTCGGCGCTGGGCGAGTGTGCCCGGAGGGATGCTGCATGTTGTTGTGTCAGCCCCCATCTGCCAGAATGCAATAAGGCAAACAATGGAGGCCTTGATTTCCACCAGCAGGCCCATAATCTTTAAATGGCTATTAGCTGAAGAGTGCAACCAGTCAATAACCGACAAAATCCTTTTAAAAGCTTCTCTCTCTTTTCCTCTCACGCTGCTTCCCACCCTGCTTCTGGTCAGACGCTTCGCTGTCTACGCCGGAACGGGAACATCTGAGGTCAACATCCCGTTCCCCGTCCGCACGGATGGTCGTTGTCTTGACCTCCGACTTTAAACGGGAAATACGACAATTCCTTAGGAATAGAATGCTAAAATAAATGAAAAAAAAGAATACCAAAAAAAACCATTTATCATTTATCACAAATACAACACGAATGCATGAAAGAGAACAAAAGAAAATCAACTAAAAGTACAAAAAGTAAGAGGCAGTATAACTTGCAAAAGTTAAGTAGCATCACAGCAGTATTCCGGTAAATAAAAAGTACAAAAATTAACTGTCATCGTTGAAGTATTTTCAAGTTAATTCAATTATAAGTTAAAAAAAAAACACCTTGCATTACAGCCGTTATTCAAGTAAATTAAACGTGCAAAAAATAATTAGCATCACAACAGTATTTTAAGTAAAAAAATTAGAAGTATTACAGCAATATTTCAAGTAAATTAAAACAGCAAAAGTTGCGTACACCCACCTCTCGCCCGAAGACAGCTGGGATAGGCTCCAGCACCGCCGCACCCCTCGTGAGGATAAGCGGCAGAAAATGAATGAATGAATGAATGAAAGTTGGGTACACGACAGTACTCCCCCTTAAATAATAAAAAGTGCAAAAAGCTTGCATCAATTAACCAATTAACCTAGCATGTTTTTGGAATGTGGGAGTAAACTGGAGTACCCGGAGAAAACGCACCCACTCACGCACGGGGAGAACATGCTAACTCCACAGTGGAGAATCGAACCCAGGTCTTTCCGATCTCTTGCCTGTGTGGCCTCGTCGTATTTTTTGTAAACTAAATTAAAGTTAAATTAAAAGTGCAAAAAAAGTAGCATCATGGCAGTATTTTAAGTGAATTAGAAGTATTACAGCAATATTTGAAGCACGGGGAGAACATGCTAACTCCACAGTGGAGAATCGAACCCAGGTCTTTCTCTTGCCAGTGTGGCCTCGTCGTATTTTTTGTAAACTAAGTCGATTAAAAGTGCAAAAAAAGTAGCATCATGGCAGTATTTTAAGTCAATTATAAGTGCCAAAAATTAGAAGTATTACAGCAATATTTCAAGTAAATTAAAACAGCAAAAGTTGGGTACACAACAGTACTCCCCCTTAAATAAAAAGTGCAAAAAACTTGCATCATAGCAGTATTAGGATTAAATTAACCGCCAATTAACCTAGCATGTTTTTGGAATGTGGGAGTAAACCGGAGTACCCGGAGAAAACCCACCTACTCTCAGGAGAACATGCTAACTCCACAGTGGAGCATCGAACCCAGGTCTTTCCGATCCCTTGCCTGTGTGGCCTAGTCGTATTTTTTGTAAATTAAGTCGATTAAAAGTACAGAAAAGTAGCATCACGGAAGTATTTTAAGTCAATTAGAAGTGCCAAAAATGAGAAGTATTACAGCAATATTTCAAGTAAATTAAAACAGCAAAAGTTGGGTACACAACAGTACTCCCCCTTAAATAATAAAAAGTGCAAAAAGCTTGCATAATAGCAGTATTAGGATTAAATTAACTGTACTTAGCAGTACTTTAGTTAAATTAAAAGTGCAAAGTAGTAAGTAATAAGTCCATTCATCATTCTTCTTGCGAGAGGCGGGGGTTGCCAGCCAGCCAATCACAGGGCACATATAGACAAACAACCATTCACACTCACATTCATACCTATGGACAATTTGGAGTCGCTAATTAACCTAGCAAAATAAGTCGTATTTTGAAGTAAATTAAAAGTTGAAAATAAGTCGCTCCAAAGTGGGTTCCCACTAAAATTGCTGTTACGCACATTCCTCACAAACTAGTACACAAGTACTGCAAGTACTGTCAACAAGTACTGTAGCATCCAAATGAAAGGAAGTGATAGAAAGGCAAACCAGCAGGGTGCTTGGTAGCGCTGTCACGCATCAGCGATGCTGTTTTGACAAGCCGACGTGACCCCCGCTTGTCGCACAATCACATGATCAACCCCTGGGGTCAGAGGTCAACGCTAATGGAGGACGCAGCGAGGGAAGGAAGCGCACATCCCAAACCAGACACAACATTTAAAAATACATATTTGTATAATTTTTTTAATTAAATACAAGTTATCCTGGTAAAAATAGAATAATATTGAAATTATATTATATATTCATTGTATTTTTATTTAAATAATAACTCACCAAATAAAAAGTTTCTTAAAAAGGAATAAGATAAATAAAAATAAAAAACACATTTTTATATAATTTCAATAATGGCATGATTTATTTTATGAGAATAAATGACATTTTTATCTTACGAGATTGTTGTATAATATAATTAGAATATGGTGAAATTATTACAAGAAAAAACTATAAAATATAATAAATAAAATAAATAAAATAATAATAAATAATAATAATAATATAATAATATATAATAATAATAAATAATAATATAATAATAAATATGACAAAATTAAATAAAAATAAAGATCACATTTCAGCAGATTCAAATCCCATTACAAAACATAAATCATAACGCTTACCTAACCCTAACCCAAATTATTACAAGAAAAAAACTATAAAATATAATAAATAAAATAAATAATAATAAATAAATAAAATAATAATAAATAATAACACTGTAATAATATATAATATAATAATTTATAATAATAATAATAAATAACAATATAATAATAAATATGATCAAATTAAATAAAAATAAAGATCACATTTCAGCAGATTCAAATCCCATTACAAAACATAAATCATAACTCGCAATTTTAACATTGAAACATCATAGCATTATTCAAATGAAAAATAGATTTTTTGTAATATTACATTAAGAAAAAAAATCATAATATCAAAACACCATTCATCTATTTTCTATACCACTTATCCTCATTCGGGTTACGGGTATGCTGGAGCCTATCCCAGCTGTCTTTGGGTGAGAAGCGGGGTACACCCTGGACTGGTGGCCAGCCAGCCAATCACAGGGCACATATAGACAAACAACCATTCACACTCACATTCATACCTATGGACAATTCTGAGTCGGCATTGAACCTAGCATGCAAGTGTTTGGGATGTGGGAGGACATAAAATGGAGGATATGGGATGGCGTATGTTTGCGTTGTTATGTGATGATTGAGGGAAGCGTAAAGATGTTTTGAATTGGCACAGCAGACTTCCTCTCTGCTGTGCTTCAGGGGATGCTACAAAAATAAAAGCTTTGACGTCAACAAAGGAAAGCCCTCAGCAACGGTCGGCCTCCCTCAGCTCCCCACTTCCTGTCTGGCCCTTCTCGCTTCGCTGTCACGCTTCCTCCCTTTTCCGTCTTCATCTTCCTCCTTCTCTCACTCGTCTCTCGGAGCGTCTGCCTCCTCCATCTTCCCTCGCCTCCGCCTCCGTCCGACACGGTCATTCGTCTTCATTGGCGAGAGACGTGTTTTGACAGGGAAGGCGGAGCGACAGGAAGGAAAAGCAGCAAACAAAACCGCTGACAGAAAAAAAACGAAAAAAAACAGAAGTCACGTGACCTTCTCGTCTTGTTGCGAGAGCCAACAATCACGGCAGAGCACGTCTGCGGCAAACTCAAGCAGCTCAACGGCACTTCAGCGAGCGCGTTGGCGAAAGAGGCGAGGAAAAACCTCCACCAGAACCCAGGCAGCCTCAGTGAGGGGCGGCCATCTTGTAGTTTAAAGGAATATTTTCACATCACGTGACTCATTCAATGTTGTTAAAAAAAATCATTACATTTTTATTTTATTCTGATTATTTTATTATGTTTTTACATTATTTTAATGTTTGTTTTTGTGATTATTTTTATATTTTATTATTTATGATATTATAAATAAATTAAAATAGATTATTTTAGGTAATTAATAATTATTATTATTGTTTTCCACAAAACGTAATCACTCATTTTTAAATGTTATGCTTCAAATTGACATTCATTATTTGTTTATTATATTTGATTAATTAATTCAATTATATTGGTATGATTATATTAAATTATTTAAATTACATTAAATAAACGCTAACACTTTTTTTACATAACTGCTCAAGTATTTAAATGTTGTGTTTAATTTTGACAAAATGGTTATTTAATTTTTTTAATTTAATTTTTTATTTTATTAAATTATTTTAACTATATAATAATTTTTTTACATAGCCCATAACCACTTGTGTCCTGTTTAAACTTCACCAAAAACATTTTTAAAAAATCTTTATTTAGTATTTCATATGATTATATATATTTTTTAATATTTCCTGTTATTTTTTAATTTTTATTAGATTTATTCTTATATTAAATAATTACATTATATTGTTTAGTGAAATAATTTCATATTAAATAAACTTTACATAAATGGTGACAAGGTAGGAGTCATTTTGCACTCCGAACCACTAGGGGCAGCGCTTTTGTGCAGGTTGTGCTTACATTAAAGAGAGCAATGCTATATAAAAAGGAAGCAGTTGATGTGATACTTAGTAGTATTTTTCACTTACTCGGATAAGAAAGGGGGTAAAATATGCTAGCATGGATAATTCACACGTTAGCATTTGACACTTTTTCATGTAAATGTAGCCAACAATGAAGAAGCTAATTATGAAATAATAATAAACGACAGTCACATGATAGCAATACAAGACAAGCAGGCAGATATTAGTATGAGGTGAGCTTTTACTTTGACCTAAAAATGACACTTCAATTAAATGCTGACGGACAGGAAGTGACAAAGCACGTCAGCTCCCGTCGCCAAGAGGGTAATAACGCCGCCTGTCAAAGCGTCACGCTGACGTTTGGCCGTGAAATGAAGTTTAAAAGAAAAAAAAAGTCAATACGTCAATAAAAGAGCGAGAGATTCTGTTTCTGTATGTTTTTCATTCACGTTCTACCGAGCGGACGCGGATGAGGACGAGCAGAGCGACAAGCGAAGGCTAATGCGGCGCAGACGTTTCAAACCAGATTCATTTGCTCTTCAACTGCATTAGCGCGGCACGCTGATGCACTTCATGCTCACGATTGATGCCGCCGCCCGTGATGGATGGCGCAGCTTGAAAACACAATCATCTACTTCCTCTCTCCCATCCATCCGCACAAACCGTCGCATGCTAGCTTTGGCCTCGTTTTCTAGCATCAGCACCACCGTCCCGTCTCAACAGTTCACACGCAGTCTCTTCATTTCACAAACGCAATAAAAAATACCACAAAAACTCATCAACTGGTAATATTTCTATCTGGGATACAAGGGAAACCTGCCAGTCACTACTGCCCCCTAGTGGCTTGGAGGGCAAAACAACTGCTAGCTTGTTTAGTGAGCTGGTAAAGAAATTACATAAAAACATAACAGCAGTTACAGTATATATATGTCGTCGATGTCATACTTTAGTATCATAAATGATGAAATACAAATATTCAAATATAAAATATAAAAACTGGAAAAATAAATAAATAAATAAATCATTCATAACTAATATTAAATATTTCAATTGAAAGTTTGACAGCGATTAAAAAACATTTTAAATATTTATTTAATAGGATTTAATCATATTAAAAATCAAATTATTTAATTATTTTATATGATAAATACATAAAAATAAATAAAATATACAAAATGTAAAAAAAATAAAAATATAATAAAATAATCAGAATAATATGAAATAAAAGGTTTTTTGTCACCATTTTTTTTCAAGTTTGATTGCCACCTTTAAGGACACAAGCGATTATACGTTGTGTAAAAACGTTTTGAATTTCATAATATAACATAATTAGGGATGTCCGATAATTATCAGTTTGATATTAGCAAAAAAAAATTGTTATCAGTTGATATCGATATCTGATTTTTTTTCCCGATCATGAAAAATGCTGTATAAGATTAAGATTAAGATTAAGATTAAGATTAAGATTAAGATATGCAACATATATGTGTTCATTCCACCAGATTCCAGATTTCTCGTGTTCCATATCAATATCCGTATTGGTATCGGCTGATATCGGTATCGGAAATTGAGAGTTAGACAATATATCGGCATATCGGTTTTCTGGAAAAAAAAAAGCTAGTACATCGGTTTTCATGATCGGGAAAAAAATCACAGATACCGACACCGATATCAACTGATATCAATATATGATATCGTGCCAATAATTATGGGACATCCCTAATACTGATACTATATATGATGTATTCCATATGATATATTGTGTATGAAATTAGAGCAGTGTGCAGTGTAGTGTATCAATAACAAGGAGGTGGGGGGCGGTGGTGGTGGTGGTGGGGGGGGGGGGGGGGGGGGGTATCAGGAATGTTGCTCGTTCATCAACGTCTCGGCACAAGTCAAGTCCATTAAGGAGAGTAGCGACTTGGCGTCCCGGGTATAGAATAATAGAATATTCCGGGAAGGATATTTCCCTTCACTTCATCACACATCAACGTCTACATGGAATCTATCATCCATAACCTCGCCAGGAACGTTTTTGCTTCACGTGTTGAATGATGGGAAGACATTCCAGCTAGCAGAAGTCAACTCAGAAGTCAACTCATTTTCATAACTCTTTTATTTTGATATACACTGGAATGTTTTGACTTACTTCCTATTGGTACAACACTCGCTTGGATTCTATTTAGTACTTCCTACTCTCATACAGCAATACACTGGACATCCGATGCTACTATTACAGTACCACTACTACCGATAATACTAATACTCATCATAATACATCAAATGCTAGCACTAAATTGAATATTCATTCATTTATTTTCTACCGCTTTTTCCTCACGAGGGTCATGGGTAATAATATAATTAGAATACGGTCAAATTATTACAAGAAAAAAATATAAAATATAATAAATAAATAATAAATATAATAATAATAATAATAATATAGTAATAATATAAAAAATAAAAAATAAAAAATAAAAAATAAAAATAAAAATAAAAATAAAAATAAAAATAAAAATAAAAATAAAAATAAAAATAAAAATAAAAATAAAAATAAAAATAAAAATAAAAATAAAAATAAAAATAAAAAATAAAAAATATAATAAAATTAAATAAAAATAAAGATCACATTTTAGCAGATTCAAATCCCATTACAAAACATAAATCATAACTCTTACAAGAACTTGTTGCAATTTTACCGTTGAAACATCATAGCACTATTCAAATGAAAAATAGATTTCTTGTAATATTACATTAAGAAAAAAAATCATAATATCATGACAAAACACCATGCGTCCATTTTCTACACCACTTATCCTCATTCGGGTCACGGGTATGCTGGAGCCTATCCCAGCTGTCTTCGGAACGAGAGGCTGGGTACACCCTGGACTGGTGGCGAGCCAGCCAGCCAATCCAGGGCACATATAGACAAACAACCATTCACACTCACATTCATACCTATGGATTATGAATTTGGAGTCGCTAATTAACCTAGCATGTTTTTGGAATGTGGGAGGAAACCGGAGTACCCGGAGAACCCGAAGAACATGAAAACTCCACACAGAGACAGCCGAGGGTGGAATTGAACCCTGGTGTCCTAGCTGTGAGGTCTGCGCGCTAACCACTCGACCACCGTGGCGCCCACTAAATGGAACAATCATACATAAAATCCGACCTGACAAATGATAAAAACGATGTGCCAGTGACCCCCGTGAGGACAAGCGCTACAGAAAATGGATGGATGGATGAGTGTTGAGTGAAAGGCATGAAGACCAATCCATCATAAAACTAGCGCGTGTATGAGAAGTTGCCACGTTAGCGTTGAACACAAACAAGATGGAAATCCCCTGGCAACATTCCCTCTCTTTTCCGATCTTCTCCTCGCCCTTCACTTTATCATTCTCATGAAGCTCCCTGCATGGTGTGTGTGTATGTGTGTGTGTGTGTGTGTGTGTGTGTGTGTCATCCATCATGCTTTCTAAGACTAATAGGCTGGAGGTGACACCAGGGAGACTCCCGGCTGCTCGCATCCCACATCCCGTCCTCCGCGGGCGCGGCCGCGTTCATTTGTTTCCGACTGCGCCCACGATTTTGTCAAAAAAATAATAATTTTTAATCCATGCACGGTTTCTTGGTACTCCGTTTGAAAGGCGTTAGCGTTAGCATGTGATGGCGTCGGGTGACACTGGTGGCGCCCCCCTCACTTGGGACATGCTAGCACAAGGGTCTCAAACATGCGGCCCGCGGGCCAAATGTGGCCCGCAGGACACTACTTTGAGGCCCCCGTCTTGATATGAAAGTTTAATGTTTGATATGGATGCTGTATGGTATCATGTACCCAGAAATAATTATTATGTTTGATTAATGTTCATGTTAAAGGTTAAATAACTGTTAATAGTTATCCTCCCTATCCGTGTGGAAGTGGTACATTTTTGGCTTTTTAAGTTTAAAGGAAATAACTTGAAGGCTACCGTTTAGGTGGCTAGCGCTCTAGTTTGCGAGTTAGCATGTGTCTCAAGACCCTGCAGTTGTGCAATATGTTGTAAATAAAGAGTATAAATGTGATTATAGTCGTGTTTTGTCATGTCTACAGGGCTCTAATAATGCTTTGTTCATTTTAATCTGAAAAAAATAATTTGTCTACCCACCAACTATATGTGGTTTCTTAAGTTTTTATTATTTGCTGTTTTATTATTATTATTATATTTATTTATTACTGATTGATTGATTTTCTTTATTCTGGATCTTATTTTGTGTAGAAAAATTGAAATGAAGATATTTGAGAAAAGTGGAATGTTTTATCAAAGCAAAGTTTATTCATTTTTCTGTTTTTAATAAATGCTAAATTTTAATAATTTTTTTTTTTTTTTGAAAACCTGATGCGGCCCAGCCTCGCCCAGACCCTAGCTCCAGTGCCTCCCCCCCCAGGTAAATTGAGTTTGAGTTTTAAAGATACAGTCGCAGTTTTGTGGAGCAAATTGAACCGTGGGAGAAATTTCAAGTCACCGCTCAAGCGGCGGCGATGGCGGCGAGGGGGTGCGTGTGACATGTTATGCTAATAAATGAGAAATGATTACATGAATGAAAAAGGTGATGATGAGGATGGTGGGAGTCCTAATAGGATTTGCTAGAAAGTCTAATAAGCTTTCATTAAGCAAGAGGAGAATTTGTTAGCAATATTAGCTCGAGACACGCCTTTTCTTTTCCCGCTGAATAAGAACGGATATTTATTTCTCACATCCAGGACCCGGGGAAGCAATCAGGTTAACAATGAAGTATCGGCGGCTTTAATGATGCCGTCTTGTCTTTTAAGGACGCTAATAATATGGCACGCGCTCATAATATTACAATAAATCAAACGGCGGTATTTACTTACGTGCCGTCACATCAATTTAGTCGGACATTTTATTCCCTTCGAGCGCCACCAACAACACGCCATGGAAATAGGAGAACATAACAGTCAAAAATCTGCTTTGTGTTAAGCACAAATATGATATTTTGATGATTTTTTTTGCATATTTTGTTCAATAATTATTATTTTATGACTTTTTCTCATGAAATAAGAAAGTGTGCTTAATGGAGGCAGCTTCCTGCATGGGGAAAAATTGTCAACAAGCGTCCTATCACACATCTCAAGCGTCCCATCTGCTTGCCCCCCCCCAAGAGAGCGCTTAAACACACCGCCCCCCCCCCCCCCCAAAAGTTCTCCACTGTTGTTTTCTTGAAGAATAAAGCACGATATTAAAGAACATTCACGCCTTCAATACGTCTTCTTACGGGACGTTTGGGCAACATCAATGTGATGAGTGTATCGCGTTACCATGGTTACCAAGAATAGGATAGGATAGCAAGTGGTCCCCGGGGGGTTTCTGGGAGTCTTCACAAGGCGAGGAGTCCAATTTGCTAAGTTTTAGTAACACTCCTCATGAATGAATGGAAGATACGGACATGTGGTTTCTGTCAGCCAATCAGCAACAGGCTTTATGATAGGAGGAAATAAACGGATCTATCATGACTGGGTGCCATCACCATGGAAACGTGTTCGTTTACACACATTCAGTGAGATAAAAGGGATTTTAGTTAAAGCATTTATAGCATTAAAGTTAAAATTTTAGTTCATTTTAATGTTAAGTTAGTTACATTTTTGTTGAAAAAAAGAACAAGTAGCTAGAAAACATCATTATTTAGAATTATTCAATTAATGATTGTAATTAATTACACATTGTAATTATAACTGCAATAATTGTTGAAATTAATACACATTTATATTTGTTATATTTACATTTATATTGATTTATATTTAAAAGAATAAAAAATAATATTAATTTAGACTATCATTTCAATCATTAGAAAAATACAAAATATAATTATTTATAAATTAATAAAAATAAATAATAATACAAATTAATAAAATTAATAAAATTTCATTAAATTTTTATTATTTATATATATAAATTATTATTACTGCTTTTATTATTTTAAATTTAAATTTAAATGGTATTTAAATTTGACTTGTCTTAAAGCGCTATAATGAAAAAGAATAAAAAATAATATTAATTTAGACTATCATTTCAATCATTAGAAAAATACAAAATATAATTATTTATAAATTAATAAAAATACATAATAATAAAAATTAATAAAAATTAATAAAATTTCATTAAATTTTTATTTGTCCAATACATTACTGTATTATTATTACTGGTTTTATTATTTTATACATTTTTTGATTAATTTATATTTGTATTATATTTATATTTTATATATTAATATATACATTTGTGTGATCTTGTGCTTGTGAAAAGAAAAATGACCCCTGGTATTTAAATTTGACTTGTCTTAAAGCGCTATAATGAAAAAGAATAACAAATAATATTAATTTAGACTATCATTTCAATCATTAGAAAAATACAAAATATAATTATTTATAAATTAATAAAAATAAATAATAATATAAATTAATGAAAAATAATTAAATTAATTTTTTATTTGTCCAATACATTACTGTATTATTATTACTGGTTTTATTATTTTATAATAAAATCAATAATCAATAATTTTTTGATTAATTTATATTTGTATTATATTTATACTTTATATATTAATATATAAATTTGTGTGATCTTGTGCTTGTGAAAGAAAAGTGACCCCTGGTATTTAAATTTGACTTGTCTTAAAGCGCGTTAATGACTAGGCACGTCACAAAGGGGCCCCAGCAATCCCAAACGAACATTAGGCGTTAAAAAAAGGGGGGGGGGGGGTTCTGGGAGAAGCCTAGGTGATGTTGCGGCCACATTAAGTTGTTTGCATCATTAAGGTTCATTCTTGCTTATTTCCCAGGTGACGTGTTGCCTATCAAAGTTGATGTGCATTTATTGTATTATTGTATTATATCTCAGCCTTTATTAATAAACATACTCATTGATGCACGTTATGGAAAACTAGGATTCTCCTTATTTGTTAGGAATTAGCTTAGCTTAAAAAAAACATTACATTTGTCACAAAGTCACAGGTCAGTCCAAACTATTCCCGTATTGACGTGTTAGCGTCTATCTTTAGCATCGACCCGCAACCCCATCAACACCCGTCGGTGCGGAACAGAAGGGGCGGATGAAGACCCCGGCAGTTGTGCCTGGAAACCCGATAGAGCGCCCCCCCCTCCTGGCCTCCCACCCTAAACTTAAAATACCAGCAGAGATCAATAGCTGCAGCATGCTGTTTCTTGTCCAGCAAGATGGACGTACAGATAGCGTTTCGTCGTTTAGCTGTTGACGTTTTTTAGCCTAAAAACGCATTCAAAGCCGTGCTCGCTTTATACGTGTGAAAATTAATTAATCAGTTAATTAATTAATTGATATGACACCATCATGAATTATACTCTTTGTCAAAATAACAGTTAATAAAAAATCCAATAAATCCAATTCATATTTCATATTTCAAGTGACCTAATTGCAGCTCAAATATACCTAAAAAAATTTCCTGTCAGCTCTCCCTGTCCTTTTACTATGGTTTGAGGCACATTGCTATGTAGGATTCCATTGATACTGGTATCGGTAAAGAAGTGCTGGATAATATTGTTAAACCAGTATAGTTTGGTATCGGTATCGGTAATAAAACACCGGATGACATCAGTATTGGCTGATATCAGTATCTGAATGAAGTGCTGGATGACATAGCTATATAGGTATCGGTAATGAGGCGCTGGACAACATCAGTATTGGCTGATATCGGTATCGTACTGAAGCGTTGGCTGACATTGCTATATGTGTATCGGCTGATATTGGTATGATCGGTAAGGGTTGATATCGATAGTGAATGACATGGCTATATGGGTATCGGTTGATATCGGTATCGGTCATAAAACACCGGACAACATCAGTATTGGCTGATATTGGTATCTGAATGAAATGCTGGATAACATAGCTATATAGTTATCGGTTGATATCGGTATCGGTAATAAAACACCGGACGACATCAGTATTGGCTGATATCAATATCTGAATGAAGTGCTGGATGACATGGCTATATAGGTATCGGTTGATATCGGTATCGGTAATGAGGTGCTGGCCAACATCAGTATTGGCTGATATCGGTATCGTACTGAAGCGTTGGATGACATTGCTATATGTGTATCGGCTGATATTGGTATGATCGGTATGGGTCGATATTGGTAGTGAATTGCTGGATGACATGGCTATATAGTATCGGTTGATATCGGTATCGGTAATGAGGTGCTGGACAACATCGGCATTGGCTGATATTGGTATCGTACTGAAGCGTTGGATGACATTGCTATATGCATATCGGCTGATATTGGTATGATCGGTATGGGTTGATATCGATAATGAATGACATGGCTATATGGGTATCGGTTGATATCGGTATCGGTCATAAAACACCGGACAACATCAGTATTGGCTGATATTGATATCTAAATGAAGTGCTGGATGACATAGCTATATAGGTATCGGTTGATATCGGTAATGAGGTGCTGGACAACAGTAGTATTGGCTATCGGTATCTGAATGAAGTGCTGGATGACATAGCTATATAGGTATCGGTTGATATCGGTATCGGTAATGAGGTGCTGGACAATAGTAGTATTGGCTGATATCGGTATCTGAATGAAGTGCTGGATGACATAGCTACATAGGTATCGGTTGATATTGGTATCGGTATTAAAACACCGGATAACACCAGTATTGGCTGATATTGGTATCTGAATGAAGTGCTGGATGACATAGCTATATAGGTATCGGTTGATATTGGTATCGGTAATAAAACACCGGACAACAGTAGTATTGGCTGATATCGGTATCTGAATGAAGTGCTGGATGACATAGCTATATAGGTATCGGTTGATATCAGTATTGGTCATAAAACACCGGACAACATCAGTATTGGCTGATATCGATATCTGAATGAAGTGCTGGATGACATAGCTACATAGGTATCGGTTGATATCGGTATTGGTAATAAAACACCGGATAACACCAGTATTGGCTGATATCGGCATCTGAATGAAATGCTGGATGACATCGCTATATGGGTATCGGTTGATATTGGTATCGGTAATGAGGTGCTGGACAACATCAGTATTGGCTTATATCGGTATCGTACTGAAGCGTTGGATGACATAGTTATATACTAGGTATCGGCTGATATTGGTATGATCGGTATGGGTCGATATCGGTAGTGAAGTGTTGGACGACATGACTGTTTGGTATGGATTGATATCGGCCATAAAGCATGATACGACAATGCGATACAGGTATTGGTTGATACTGGTATCGTAATGAAAATTGAAGCGGAAAACAGCTTTGGCGCCCCCTTGAGGTGGTTGTTTATTTTTGCCTGGCAACAAAGGTCATGTGACCAGGAAGTAAATCACTCCATTCAATGTCAATGCTAACAAAATACAAAATGGAGGATTTGTTATTGCTTAACCTCATAATTTCACCTATGCTGCGTTATTCTGATTAGATTCTCTAAATTGATACTCAGCAGCTAGAGGAGAAAAATGTAAATAAGCGTATAGTTTTCTAAAAACAATATAAATATAAGAGGAGGAGTCATTTCCTGGTAATTAAAAGCCGGTCTGCTAGCCGGCGGCCGTCAAACGGCGAGGAAAAGATGAAAAACAGATCCCGCCTAATCAGCAGATCCTGCTGCCAGTCAGCGAGATCGCACCTTACGCAGACGCCCGAGTGGAATGCATTGTGGGTAACGTCAGCTCGGACTATTTAGATGTATGTGCTGTTGGGAACCACGGTGATAAATGGAGGAATTTTCCTGTTGGGCTCTGGGGGTCCGGGCGGGAAGAGAAGGCGGGATGAGTCCACCCCCCTCCAGGGAAGCGGGGGTCAAGTTTAGCCGCTTTTTAGGCAGATGGTGTTAAGAGTGGAGTCTGTCACTCAAGGAAGACGAGCCAAAGAGGAGAAAAAGACACTTGAAGGCTTTTATCGACTTGTGTGCGTCTCGGTATTGACCCCCCCCCACCCCCCACCACCCCCGGCCCCCACCCTCTTAAATGAGACACTTAACATCAGCAAAACAGTCCTTAAATAGCACTTATCCACTGAAATATTCATGGCGACACACAAGCTTCAATTATTACTCTTATTTTTGCTTTTGTTACACAAAAGTCAAATTTTTTGCACAAATTGAAACTAATATTTGTCGTAAATGAATTAAGAAATCTGAATTTTGATGCTACACTGACTTATAGTAAAAAGAAAATATGAATATCCCAATGTACGATACGGTTATCGCTCATGATATCACATCACAATATGCCAGTAGCATTAAATATGGCTACTCTTACAGGTTTTTGCGATTTTGTTTTGTAAAAAAAAATACGCCAAAATTACCGTGAATTTTAGTGTATAAGATGCTACTTTTTTTCTTAAACTTTGAACCCTGCGTCTTATATAGCAATATAGCAATGCGGCTAATATATCGCTAAATTCTAATCTTGTGACATCTCCTTTACTTCACAACTACTACTACTACTACTACTGATTGTTTACTCAGTACACATGCTAGTCAGCGAGGAAACGGTAGCTCTTTTTTTTTGGCACTTGTCAACCATTAGCAAATTCATTATATATATAAAAGTATAACAATATAACATAAAATTCATCACACAACAACTTAACACTCAAATACTCCAGAAATATACAAACAAATACCAAATACGAGTTTTGAAAAATTTAAAGTTTTCCCATAAGGCATTGCGTCTGAGCAACGCATTCATTGGGATGCTGCAATGACGTCAGCCTCCCTCTGGGCTTTTTCTGGAGAACAGATAAACAATCGCTGTGTCATGGTGCTACTGTTTTACCGTGATTATGCTAACTTAGATATCGGTGCACTTGTCAACCCATTAGCAATTACAGGACTTCATTATATACTATATAAAAGTATAACAACATAACATAAAATTCACCACAACAACATAAAATATAAAATTCACCACACAACAACTTAACACTCAAATACTCCAGAAATGTACAAACAAATACCAAATACGAGTTTTAAAAAATTTAAAGTTTTCCCATAAGGCATTCCGTCTTAGCAACGCATTCATTGGTATGCTGCAATGACGTCAGCCTCCCTCTGTGAACAATCGCTGTGTCATGTTGCTACTGTTCTACCATGATTATGCGAACTTTACCGTTCAAGGTTGTTTGCGGTGATCTTGTAAATATTCAAATGTTTTATTTTGAATTCTGACATAGCAGATATGGTTTCATGCTAACCGTAGTCGTGCGTTAGCCGCTATTATGAGCTGCCATGTTTGTTTCTGTTGTTAATGAAATAAACAGCGCGTGTTCTACACGGGATCAGCCTTCATTCGGAGTCTAATGACGTTGTAATGTTGATGAAGTCGCTTGGGTAATTAGCATTTAGCAGGAGAAAACAAAGGAGAGCGAGAGAGAAACCTAATATGTGCTTCATATCTTCATTTCCCGCGTCGTTTTGAAAAAATCCGTACGGAGAAGAAAGACGCTAAACTGCGCTGCTACTTAGTGTACTTTTCTTTCTTGCTTTGGGGAAAACACGTCTGTTCCGCACTCGGGTTACCGTCCATATGGACGCCTCGCCGCCGCACGCACACACAATCCCCATGGACGTCCTACAGGAACTGCATCTCCTTGCCCTTGAGGGGCGGCGGGGGGGACACGGGACATGTTAGGGACGACGTGTTGTGTGTCACTGCCTGCTACGCATCGCATACATAGTGCAGTCCAATGCCCCCCCGAGGTCGGACAAGCTAAGCGTTCGCTAAAAATATACTCGACAGGCGTGCATGAACACAGAGGTCACATGACACAGCTTTTTCTTTGGCTTTTTTTTTTTGAATGGAGGCCACTGGACTCTTATTTTTGTTGAGTTTCTCCCCCAAAGATTGTCTCATTCCATTGAAGTAATGGCCGCTAATGAGCTGTTTTGCCACCAAGTGTGTGGATGACCTATCACCCATGCCCGGATCGAGGACATGCCTTGGTGTCCACAAGGAGACCGGGAATTCTGGACTTCCTTACTCAGACTTCTGACCCTGTTACCTGGACCCAAATAAACAGAATAAACTGGATGGACTTTCATTTAGTGGACCCTGTTTGGAATTGTAGAGTCTTACGTTGTTATCGTGGATGGTGGTTATTCAGGGATGGTGCTAATGGCGGCATACAGCTCGGTGATGGTGGGTGTGTGGGGGGGGGGTTAGATGAACTGTAATGTTCATCCATCACGACCACTTAGACGCCATAGGATCCCTTCTATAGCTTAAAGGGTCCAAATGAAGTTATGGAGCCAACGTCTGCTTCATTAGATAGCAGCATGTGCTGCAGGAAATCAAGGTGCACTTCAAGGCCTGTCGAGACCCGAATAAAGACGGGCATTCATCAGCGGGAGTAGAAAGAAATGAAGTCATTTGTACAGAAATCTTGCCGTGTGAACGTCTCAGGAGAGAATGTTCTCCAATTTACACCAATAAGTCAGTGATCATTATCGACGGGAGTGCTTCATCCCGGAGAAATTAAAGCAACTGTTGTGGTGTTCATGTTGCTGACGCTGACCAAAAGTTAGCATGCTCAGAGGGCTTGGGGATAAGTGGGGGTGGGGGGGTGCTGCTTGCTTTCTCGCACTGAACATCATCAAGTAATGCAGTAAAGACACTGAAGCCTGGTTTACGCTTTGTAATAAGTAAATCCATCTCTCCTCCCACCAGTTATTAATGATAATCACCACATTGTATCATAGTAATAAACAATCCACAAAGTTAACCCTCACGCATGAGCACAAGCATGCTTGCTACGTATGTGTCAGTTAATTATTTCTAGCTATCCTCCCACCAGTTATTAATGATAATCACCACATTGTACAATAGTAATTAATACACAAAGTTAATCCTCATCCATGAGCACAAGCATGTTTGCCACGGGTCAGTTAATTATTTTCTAGCTATCCTCCCACCAGTTATTAATAATAATCACCACATTGTATAATAGTAATAAACAATCCACAAGGTAAACGCTCACCCATGAGCACAAGCATGCTTGATACATATGTGTCAGATAATTATTTCTAGCTATCCTCCCACCAGTTATTAATGATAATCACCACATTGTATAATAGTAATAAACAATCCACAAAGTTAACCATCACCCATGAGCACATGCATGCTTGCTACGTAGTATGTGTCAGATAATTATTTCTAGCTATCCTCCCACCAGTTATTAATAATAATCACCACATTGTATAACAGTAATAAACAATCCACAAAGTTAATGCTCACCCATGAGCACAAGCATGCATGTGTCAGATAATTATTTCTAGCTATCCTCCCACCAGTTATTCATGATAATCGCCACATTGTATAACAGTCATAAACAATCCACAAAGTTAATGCTCACCCATGAGCACAAGCATGCTTGCTACGTAGTATGTGTCAGATAATTATTTCTAGCTATCCTCCCACCAGTTATTAATGATAATCACCACATTGTATAATAGTAATAAACAATCCACAAAGTTAACCATCACCCATGAGCACATGCATGCTTGCTACGTAGTATGTGTCAGATAATTATTTCTAGCTATCCTCCCACCAGTTATTAATAATAATCACCACATTGTATAACAGTAATAAACAATCCACAAAGTTAATGCTCACCCATGAGCACAAGCATGCTTGCTACGTCGTATGTGTCAGATAATTATTTCTAGCTATCCTCCCACCAGTTATTAATGATATGAATGATATGAATATGAATGACTGCCACCTTGCACAATAGAAATAATAAGCATAATTACCCAGAAAGTCAATGCTCATGGAATTCTCGCTCACCAATGACCACATGCAAGCTATGATTTTCATAGTCACACAATCTATCCTCCCACAAGTTATTAATAATAACTGGCACCTTGCACAATCAAAATAAACACAACTATATAATTCAGAAAGTCAATAGTCATCCACAAGAATATGCACGCTTGCTACGCACATGTCAAATAATTAATGCAATCTATCCTCCCACCAGTTATTAATGATAACTGCCACCTTGCACAATATAAATAATAAGCATAATTACCCAGAAAGTCAACGCTCATGGAATTCTCGCTCACCAACGAGCACATGCACGCTATGATTTTCATATTCACACAATCTATCCTCTCACAAGTTATTATTAATAACTGGCACCTTGCACAATCAAAATAAACACGACTATATACAATTCAGAAAGTCAATAGTCATCTACAAGAATATGCACGCTTGCTACGCATGTGTCAAATAATGCAATCTATCCTCCCACCGGTTATGAATGATAACTGCCACCTTGCACAATATAAATAATAAGCATAATTACCCAGAAAGTCAACGCTCATGGAATTCTCGCTCACCAACGAGCACATGCACGCTATGATTTTCATATTCACACAATCTATCCTCTCACAAGTTATTAATAATAACTGGCACCTTGCACAATCAAAATAAACACGACTATATAAAATTCAGAAAGTCAATAGTCATCCACAAGAATATGCACGCTTGCTACGCATGTGTCAAATAATGCAATCTATCCTCCCACCGGTTATGAATGATAATGGCCATGCACAAAAGCAATAAACAAATGTTTCATAAAATCATGTGAGGGTCAGTCTTGAATGTTTGATATGTAAAGGTCATATGATTATTGCTATTGGTCCTCCTGCCAGTTATTAATGACAGCACAGTAGAAGTAAAGAGAGTGACTGTAAATAATCCATTAAGCCAAAGCTAAGGCTGTGCTTGTGCGCGTGTACAGTAAATGTGGCCTAGCAAGCAGCTGGGTGTGATTTTATTGAAAAATATGGCCTAGTTATAACAGTGGAGCAGCACAATGAAGATCCAAAAAAGTGCATAACACGCCAAACGATCCTAGCAGGAATAATTACAAATTGAATAAAGCCAGTTTTCAAGTATCTCTCTCTGCAGGTGACACTAAATTGTCTCAGCCGCGGGCGGCTAATCGGCGAAAAAAACGGCAGCTCGTACGTCGTGAGGAGCAATTATGACGACATTAGCCGCCGTGCGTGCAAGTTCAAGCGCAGCGTGGAAACCTGGCGGGTGGTCAAGCATGAAATTAAAAAAACCTCATAAGAGCGTGTTTGACGCATGGCGTAAACATCGGCGGAGATCAACGGGGAAATAAGGTTGACCCTGTTGCGGCTTTGTTACTCTGACCGTATCGCCGGCATCTACCAGCCAGCATGGCGGCACAGGTGATGTGCACGCCATTGATGTGTAATAGTCTATAATAATAATAATAATAATAATAATAATGTTTAAAGGAAACATCAACGCTACCAGCATGGTCTCGATCGCCATCAAGTCTATCTGCCATCTAACGTTTGAGGAGCGAAGCGGCCCAAGACCATTAAGAGTAAAGATGGCTGCTCCTGATAAGCCGCCCGACTGTTACTGCTGCCTTCAGGTGTCTTTTACAATACAAAAAAAAGTCATATCATTTTGGTGAGGGTTTGGATAAAGGTGCAAGTACAGGAAAAGTCATCATCAGTTGGTGTAATACAGAGGTGTCCAAAGTGGGGCACAGGGGCCATTTGGCGCACTGTGGCTGTTTTGTTTTTATTTAAATTGAGCATCAATAACAGCAGAAATTGAAAAAAAAATTATGAGAATAAAGTGAAAATATGAAGAGAAAAAAAAAACAAGAAAAGGTCATTATTTTACAACAATAAAATAAAAAAACATATTAAAAAAATATATAAAATATAATATGTTAATAGCATAAAGTTTAAATATTAAAAAAATAATATTTTTGAAGACAAGTCATATTATGACAATAAACAAAAAATAATGTTTTGGAAAATTAGGCTGCTATGAGTTAGTGATTATGATACAGTATTATTGAAATTTCTTAAAATTATGAAAATATAGAAATTGAAGGTCAGTATTTTACAATAATAAAATAAAAAATATATTTAAAAAAATATATAAAATATATCATGTTAGTAGCATAAAGTTTAAATATAAAAAAAAGAATATTATTTTTGAAGACAAAAAACCCTCAAAAAATAACGTTTTGGAAAATTTGGCTGTTATGATAAGTTATGATACAGTATTATTGAAATTTCTTAAAATTATAAAAATATAATTTACAAGTATTTTTGACAAGAAAGTTGAAATATTTTGGGGAAAAAAAATTAAAAAGACTGAGACAAAGTTTCCCATAGGATATAATGTAAATAGATTTACAGTCATATGCCCTATTTTGGTGAAAATTTTGGAAGCAGAAATTGAAATAAAAAATGCTGTAATATTATGAGAATAAAGTGAAAATATGAAGATTAAAAAAACAAGAAAAGGTCAGTATTTTACAAAAATAAAATAAAAAAATATATTTAAAATATATCTTAGTAGCATAAAGTTTAAATATTAAAAAAATAATATTATTTATGAAGACAAAAAAAATAAGAATATTATTTTTGAAGACAAAAAAAACCAAAAAAATAACATTTTGGAAAATGTGGCTGTTATGATAAGTTATGATACAGTATTATTGAAATTTCTTAAAATTCTAAAAATATAATTTACAAGTATTTTTGAGAAGAAAGTGGAAATATTTTGGGGAAAACATGTAAAAAGACTGAGGCAAAGTTTCCCATAGGATATAATGTAAATAGATTTACAGTCATATGCCCTGTTTTGGTGAAAATTTTGGCAGCAGAAATTGAAAAAAAAATGCTGTAATATTATGAGAATAAAGTGAAAATATGAAGAGAAAAAATACAAGAAAAGGTCAGTATTTTACAAAAATAAAATAAAAAATATATTTAAAATATATCTTAGTAGCATAAAGTTTAAAAATTAAAAAAATAATATTATTTTTGAAGACAAAAAAATAAGAATATTATTTTTGAAGACAAAAAAAACCAAAAAAATTACATTTTGGAAAATTTGGCTGTTATGATAAGTTATGATACAGTATTATTGAAATTTCTTAAAATTCTAAAAATATAATTTACAAGTATTTTTGAGAAGAAAGTTGAAATATTTTGGGGAAAAAATGTAAAAAGACAGAGGCAAAGTTTCCCATAGGATATAATGTAAATAGATTTACAGTCATATGCCCTGTTTTGGTGAAAATTTTGGCAGCAGAAATTGAAAAAAAAAAGCTGTAATATTATGAGAATAAAGTGAAAATATGAAGAGAAAAAATACAAGAAAAGGTCAGTATTTTACAAAAATAAAATAAAAAATATATTTAAAATATATCTTAGTAGCATAAAGTTTAAATATTAAAAAAAGAATATTATTTTTGAAGACAAAAAAAATAACGTTTTGGAAAATTTGGCTGTTATGATAAGTTATGATACAGAATTATTGAAATTTCTTAAAATTCTAAAAATATAATTTACAAGTATTTTTGAGAAGAAAGTTGAAATATTTTTTGGGGAAAAAAACTTCAAAAAGACTGAGGCAAAGTTTCCCATAGGATATAATGTAAATAGATTTACAGTCATATGCCCTGTTTTGGCAAAAATTTTGGCAAAAATTAACTGCAAAAATTGCTCGCATCATAGAAAAAATGGGGCGTATGAAACATGATAACCTTTGGGAAAAATTGCTTCACTTGTCAACAAATTAATAACAAAAATGGAGGCCCCACTGTGATTGTGTAAACTTAGCACAGATGCTAGGTGTCTTACAATATTATAATATAATAATAATATATAATAGTACAAGCATGAGCACATACAGTATTGCTATTATTCTGACATATTTAGTCTGCCCCCCTTAGACCCCCCCCCCCTTCTTGTCCAATCTTAACACTTCAGCTCAACTTTTCTGAAGAATCTCGATAAGGCGCGGCAAAACAAAACGCCCCCGGGAGGAAGCACCCTGATGGCGACGGCCGTCTCATCTCCAGACGGGGGTGGGGGGCAGGGGGGTGGGGGGGGGGGGTAGATAGGGGCCAGAGGAAGGCGTGCTGAATGGTACTTTTTGGACTTATGACATGTGCTAATCTGCAGATCTGCCCGGCGTGACGGATGGAGGTTAATGGGCTGTGGACGGGAGTTTCTCACTAAGTGCCATCATTCATACGCTTCAAGCCTCCATGGCGGACGGACGGCGTTTCCATAGCGCGTCCGTCCGCCCGGGTTCAACTGTAGGAACCCCCTTCAAGTGTTTACAGTGGAACCGCTACCGTTAAAGTACCATATTCTAGTATTTTTCAACTACTTGACATACTTTAAGGGTCAGCGGTTCCACAACAGCGTGCTAGCCAAGAGTGCTAAGACACACTGTGTGTTAGCATTGATGCTAATGAGCGCTAGCATGAGGGGTTAGGGTTGGGATTAGGGTTAGAGTTACAATTGGTTTAGGGGCTCGATTTAGCTTTAGGGTTATGGTTGGATTTAGGGTCAGGATTAAGGTTAGTGACTAGGTTTGGGATTAGGGACTAGCATGAGAGTTAGGATTAGGATTGGGGATAGGGTTGGAATTAGTGTTAGGATTGGGGCTGGAGTTAGGTTTAGGATTACGGTTGGGTTTAGGCTAGTGATGAGGATTGGGATTAGGGACTAGGATTACAGTTAGGATTTGGGGTAGGGTTGGAATTAGGGCTAGGAGATAAGGTTAAGATTAGGGTTGGCGTTAGGGTTAGGATTGAGGCTGGAGTTAGGATTAAGATTACGTTTGGGGTTAGGTGTCAGATTAGGGTCAGGGTTAGAATTAAAAATTGGAGTTAAAGTTGGGATTATGAGTAAGCATGAGGATTCATTTTTGGATTAGGATTACGGTTGCGGTTACAGTTGGGATTGGGTTAAGGACTAGGGTTAGAATTCAGGTTGCGGTTAGGGTTGGGATTAGGAGCAAGGGTTAGGTTAGAGTTAGGGGCTAGAGTTAGGGTTAGATTACAGTTGGGGTTAGGGTTGGGATTAGGGTTAGGAGCTAGTGTTATGACTAGGATTGGGATTAGGGTTAGATTTACAATTGGTTTAGGGGCTCGATTTAGCTTTAGGGTTATGGTTGTATTTAGGGTTGGGATTAAGGCTAGTGACTAAATTTGGGATTAGGGACTAGCATTAGAGTTAGGATTAGGATTGGGGATAGGGTTGGAATCAGTGTTAGGATTGGGGCTGGAGTTAGGTTTGGGATTACGGTAGGGTTTAATGTTGGGATTAAGGTTAGTGACTAGGATTGGGATTAGGGACTAGGATTACAGTTCGGATTTGGGTTAGGGTTGGAATTAGGGTTAGGAGATAAAGTTAGTATTCGGGTTGGCGTTAGGGTTAGGATTGAGGCTAGAGTTAGGATTAAGATTACGTTTGGGGATAGGTGTCAGATTAGGGTCAGGGTTAGAATTAAAAATTGGAGTTAGGGTTAGATTACAGTTGGGGTTAGGGTTGGGATTAGGGTTAGGAGCTAGTGTTATGACTAGGATTGGGATTAGGGTTAGATTTACAATTGGGTTCGGGGGCTAGATTTAGCTTTAGGGTTATGGTTGTATTTAGGGTTGGGATTAAGGTTAGTGACTAATTTGGGATTAGGGACTAGCATTAGAGTTAGGATTAGGATTGGGGATAGGGTTGGAATTAGTGTTAGGATTGGGGCTGGAGTTAGGTTTGGGATTACGGTTGGGTTTAATGTTGGGATTAAGGTTAGTGACTAGGATTGGGATTAGGGACTAGGATTACAGTTTGGATTTGGGTTAGGGTTGGAATTAGGGTTAGGAGATAAGGTTAGGATTGAGGCTGGAGTTAGGATTAAGATTACATTTGGGGTTAGGTGTCGGATTAGGGTCAGGGTTAGAGTTAAAAGTTGGAGTTAAAATTGGGAGATAGGATTAGGATTAGGGTTGGTGTTAGGGTTAGGATTGGGTCTAGAGCTAGGATTAAGATCACGTTTGGGGTTAGGCGTCAGATTAGGATCAGGGTTAGAGTTAAAAATTAGAGTTAGGGTTGGGATTAGGAGTAAGCATGAGGATTAGTTTTGGTATTAGGGTTAGGAGCTCGGATTATTTTAGCATTAGGATTGCCGTTGGGGTTAGGGTTGGGTTTTGGGTCCTGGGCTAGGGTAGGATTCGGGGCTTGGATTACGTAGGTTCGAGTTAGGGGCTAGAGTAAGGTTTAGGATTAGGGTTAGGGGTCCAGTGTATTTAAAACCGGAATGCTTAAAACCGGAATAGTTTGGTCTTCCTTGGACTTTTCAAGGCCCTGAGCGATTGGGCCAAATGAAAACGGGCCAACCCGGACAAGACGAAGACAAACAGACTTGTGGACGGTTGAGAGGAGGCGGGAGATCCTATCCAGACGCCCCAGTGGTTCAAGTGTTCATTCCATGAGTCAGCGCGTCCATCAGCGCTTACAAGTGGGATGGTGGGGGGGGGGGGGGTTCTTTTCCCCCTAAAATGTGATCCTCAGGGTTCAAACAACGGCAGATGGGAATGCTGAGGTCCTGAGCGTGCACGGACACGTCCTGTCAAGATTTGAAACCTTCCTGCTAATCCTGACACCATCGCCGGATTACAAATATGACTTTCAGTTATGAGAAAAATATTGCACAATACGGAAAATGTTTCTCTTCATATCTGACATTAATTAGCTTGTCATCATAACAAAAATGTATCTGTTTAATGAAGGATGGCGATATCTACAGCCTTCACATCTTTACTTCCTGTTTGCCTGTCAGGAACCACCCAACATCCTCATCCTGACCTTCACCCTTTTATGGGTGGACAGTCAACCGTGGACGGGTGACAACCAAGGTTCTGCGTCACAACCAAAGTTCTGGTTTACAACCAAGTTCCAAATGAAGTTCTGGGTTCCAAACTAAGTTCTGCGTTACAACCAAGGTTCTGGACTTGACAGTTCTGGGTTGCAACCAAAGTTCTGGGTTGCAACCAACATTTTTGGTACACAATCAAGGTTCTGAGTTACAACAAAGGTTCTGCCTTAGCAAGTTTCTGGATTTGACAGCTCTGGGTTGCAACTAAACTTCTGGGTTACAAAGAAAGCCCTGGGTTATAAGCAAAGTTCTGGGTTACAACCAAGGTTCTGGTTTTGACAGTTCTGGATTGCTAATAGCGTTCTGGATTACAAAAAAGCCCAGGGTTACAACCAAAGTTTTGGTATACAACCGAAGTTCTGTGTTACAATGAATGTTGTGGGTTAGCAAGGTTCTGGTTTTGACAGTTCTGGGTTAGTAAAGTTCTGGTTTTGACAGTTCTGGGTTGCAACCAAGGTTCTGGGTTAGCAAGGTTCTGGTTTTGACAGTTCTGGGTTACAACCAAGGTTCTGGGTTAGCAAGGTTCTGGTTTTCCCAGTTCTAGGTTGTAACCAAGGTTCTGGTTTTGACAGTTCTGGGTTAGTAAAGTTCTGGTTTTGACAGTTCTGGGTTGCAACCAAGGTTCTGGGTTAGCAAGGTTCTGGTTTTGACAGTTCCGGGTTACAACCAAGGTTCTGGGTTAGCAGGGTTCTGGTTTTGACAGTTCTGGGTTGCAACAAAGGTTCTGGGTTAGTAAAGTTCTGGTTTTGACAGTCTGGTTTTGACAGTTCTGGGTTAGCAAGGTTCTGGTTTTGACAGTTCGAGGTTGTAACCAAGGTTCTGGGTTAGCAAGGTTCTGGTTTTGACAGTTCTAGGTTGTAACCAAGTTTCTGGGTTAGCAAGGTTCTGGTTTTGACAGTTCTAGGTTGTAACCAAGGTTCTGGTTTTGACAGTTCTAGGTTGTAACCAAGGTTCTGGTTTTGACAGTTGTGGCTTGCAACCAAGGTTCTGGATTAGCAAGGTTCTGGTTTTGACAGTTCTAGGTTGTAACCAAGGTTCTGGTTTTGACAGTTGTGGGTTACAACCAAGGTTCTGGTTTCCAGTTTTATTTGTAACCAAAAACTGGGTCACAAATAAAGTTTTGGGTAACAACCAAAGTTGTACACATGAAATCCTGCATTACGGTGTTCTGGTTCCCAAACAGTCCTGGTTTACAAAGAAAGTTGTGAGTTCTAAATAAAGTTATGAGTTACAGAATCTTGAGTTGTTGATGATATTTAACATCAACAAGTTTGTGCAGCATTGAAGAAAGCTGGAAGCACAAAGAGCACTTCTAGCTAGGTGGAGTGGCGCTATGGGGGTGCGGCGGGGGGGGGGGGTGTTTGCACGATGGGACAGCTGAAAGAGCGGCGAGGCCTGTCGTGTTTCTGTGCGTACGCTCGCCAAAGAGGCTCACGTCTCGTCAGCGCAAAGCGCTTTGACCTCGCTTTGTAACCCGAGACCTCCTGCTGGAATTTCCAAAACTTTCATCTCGCCAGTCAAAACCTCTCAAACATCTTCATCACCACGTCTTCATCACTTTTACGCCCACTAAAGTCAACACGGAAAAAAAAAGAAGGGAAGTCATCTGGCAACATAAAAGGCATTCAATGAAACTATTTACGGACATAATGAAGGTTTGTTAGTTTGCAGGGTGATGATCAAAGTACGTAAAGTAGACATGCAAGCAGGCTCATCTACAGTATTATTTTTTTCATATATAATATATAATTATATATAATAATTTAATATAAAACCAAACATATTTCATTTATTTTTATTTAATATCTCCTTTAATTGATTGAATATTTTTCTTGGAAAATTAACTTGTTTTTTATATGACTCAATTTCATATTTTTATATTTATATATATATATATATATATATATATATATATATATATATATATATATATATATATATATATATATATATATATATATATATTATATTTATTTTTATATTTTTATATTTTTATATTTATTATATAATGTCATGTAGTTTATGTATTTTAACAATTATTTAGTATTCTTATTTAATGATGTTATGTTTTCTTCTTAAAGTAATTTCATATTTTGTATTCAATTCAACTTATTTTTTTGTTTGACAAATAGATAAAATAAAAAATATTAATATATTATAATATTTTGTTAAATTAATTTAAAATTTTCCTGTTCAATTCAGATTTTCTTCATTTTAATAGAAAATGCAAAAAATATGTATTTATTATATATTCTTGTACAATTAAGTTAACATTTTTGCATTTAACTGAAATTCATTTAATATTTGTATTTTAACAATTACAATATAATTACAGAAATTAAAAAATATATCTAGTTTTATTTTTATTATTTTTTCATTATTATATAATATCATATTATGAAATACTTTGTTAAATTAACTTAATTTGCATTTATGTCAGATTAAAATAGTTTGTGTTAAATGAATAGAATATATAAATATAAAATATATATAAATATAAATAAATATAAATATATAAATATATATAAAATATATTTGTAATTTTTTTCTGTTGACCTTAATATTTTGTATTTAATTCACACGAATTTAATATTTTTCTGTTTGATTAATAGAATATAATTGCAAAAATTGGAGAAAAAAAAGAATTTAATTAAAATCATAGTTTCTTGTATAATTAACTTAATATTTTCTATTTAACTGGAATTTATTTAATATTTTTTTGTTTAACAGTTGGAATATTATTGCAGATTTCTTTTAATGTTTTGTATTTATTTCAGATTAATGGAGTATTTTGCTTTGTGAGGAATATAATATTATAATATAATTACAGAAATGGTAGAAATATGAATGACAGTCCATGTAAACAGATAATAATGACTAATAATAATAATAATAATAATTCCATCAGATATAAATGGTGTATATGTGGGTAGTTGTTGCTTTTTAGCAATGATGACGTTGAAACGTGAAGTCCAGATTTCTCGGAGCGCTAAATGAAGCGGTAAGACGGACAGCGGCTAATAAACACGAAGGACGCCGCCTTAAGATTCCTTCTACTTGGCCTTTGGTCCACGAGAGCAATCATTTCTTCATTAGCCTTTTATTTGTTTCCAGACGTTCCACTTCAGGGTTTATTCCGGTTCTCTTAATTACAAAAGGGAGCGTGCGCTCGTGCGCGCTCGTGCTCTGCTCGCCAAAATGAAGCTTTCTGCTAGCGGCGTCCCACAGGGCAGCGTCTTGATTGCACCGCTGATGAACTTATCCCAGCGCTGACCGGTCCGACTTGGACTTTATCTTCAAGTTCTGGCACCTCAGGCTGTGGCCCATTAAGACCAGAGATTCCTTTATTTCCTACTCGTTATCCTTTTTTCCAAAGAGAAGCCCGCAGGCCTGCGGGGGTTGGGTGTCTGTAAATTACGTTGCAATCTTGTTGCCTCCTCCAGATAGCCATTGAGGCGCCGCGGCTTCCTTCAGGATCTTTTCATTTCTGCTGCTGTTATTAAACACTCCTCCCCTACAGTCGCTTCACTAACGTCACACTTAGCAACGGCAGATGAAATGTGCTTCAGCGCTTCATCCCTGACATCGGGAGGACGCTTGGACGCTTGTTAGGGATCAGTCGCCTACCACCTTTGGAGGAGATGCAAGATGTCCGCAAACAGGAGTTGGTTCTTTTCTAAAAGGTCCACTTTGAGGCAAAACGGACTTTACAGTGATGGACATGTGACATGTGTGACTTTTGGGGCGCAGTTTTATTCTCCCGATGAATTGTTTTCTTAAGTTAAGCTAAAGTATCAGCAAAAACTCATCATTTTCGCTAATAGGAGTCGTGATGTTAGATGGTCACTGATGCCAGGGGTGTCCAAAGTGAGGCTCTTTTAAAATTAAAAATATATTTTTTAATCAAATAAAATAGTCTTTTCGCACATTTTATTTTTTTGTCAAATTTGTAATTGTTTGTCAAATTGTTGGAAAATTTTTAGCCTTTTTTCACATTTTTGTATGTAAAATTTTTGTTCAGATTTTGGGGATTTTTCATTTTTTTTAATTTGCTTGTAAATTTTAAAATTAAAAATATTTTTCTAATCAAATAAAATAGTCTCTATAAAATGTGTTTTTGTTTATATTTTTGGGTGTGCATTGTGGCATAAAAGTACATAAAAATTTTCATTTTTTCACACATTTTATTTTTGTCAAATTTTTTGAAAATTTTTAACCTTTTTTAAATTTTATTAGAATTTTCTCTTCGCTAATAGGAGTCGTGATGTTAGATGCTCACTGATCCCAGGGGTGTCCAAAGTGAGGCTCTTGGGGTGGGGTTGGGGGGAGGGAGGGGGGGACAAAAAGGTTTGGACACCCCTTGCTATTCACATTTTGTACATAAAACTATATTTATTGTCTATAAAATGTATTTTTTCTTCAGATTTTGGGGGATTTTTAATTTTTTTTTTTTTTTAATTTGCTTGTAAATTTTAAAATTGAACATATTTTTTTTAATCAAATAAAATATAAAATGTGTTTTTTGTTTATATTTTTGGGTGTGCATAATGGCTTAAGTACATAAAAAAGTTCGGTTTTCACACATTTGATTTTTTTTGTCAAATTTTTTTGAATTTTTTTGTCAAATTTTTTTGAATTTTTTTAACCTTTTTTAAATTTTATTAGAATTTTCTCTTCGCTAATAGGAGTCGTGATGTGAGATGCTCACTGATCCCAGGGGTGTCCAAAGTGAGGCTCTGGGGGGGGGGGGGGGGGGGGGGGGCATTCACTCATTTTATATTGTAGAAATTAAATTGAACAAAAAAAGGTTGGACACCCCTCGTTATTCACATTTCTGTACGTAAAACTGTATTTATTGTCTATAAAATCTATTTGTTGTTCATATTTTGGGGATTTTTAAAATGTTCTTAAAATTTGCATGTAAATTGTAAAATAAAACAATATTTTTTTAATCAAATAAAATGTATTTTTTGTTTATATTTTGGGGATTTAAAAAAAATTCTTAAAGTTTGCTCGTAAATTGTAAAATAAAACAATATTTTTTAAATCAAATAAAATGTATTTTTTGTTTTATATTTTTGGGTATGCATAATGGATTAAGTACATAAAAATTTCGTTGTTTTTTGTCAAATTTGTCTTTTTTGTCAAATTTTTTGAAATTTTTTAAATGTTTTAAAATTTTTATTACAACGTTCTCAAACTTTTTGTAAGAATGAATGACATTAATGACAACCGAGCCACCACTGCATATTGAAGCGGTATGTCCGATAATTGTCGGAACTGATAATTATCGACCTGATATCAGCGTAAAAAATGGAAAACCGGTTAATATCTGATTTTTTTCCAGAAGTGATATTTTTAAAACGCATGTGTTCATTCCAACACAGGAGATATATCATGTTACGCATATCGGTATCGGTTGGACATTATCGGTTTTTGGCAAAAAAAAAAAAAGCCGATATCAGACATATTAAATTAAATATAAATAATCCAAATGAATAAACCATAATCCATGATGAAGGCGTGCAGCGGCAGCCTGACTGTTTCCAGAGAAAGTGATGACTCGGGTAAAAACAGCGTGGAAGCTAATAATTGAATCAGAAGAAGAGCTTGCTGTTGTGAGTCCGCCAGGATATTTTACGCATTAATTGATGTTTAGCGCCCGCCGTCTCACAGGTGCTGATTGCCCGTGCAATCATGAGAATGCCCTCCCGTTGACCCCGCCGCCATTAACCCCCCCACTCCCACACACCCCGGTATCAGCTCCAAGATCCTCACCATATATGCGAAACGCTTCCAAAGAGGAAGTTGCAACCAGAGCCATTTTGTGGGAGAGTCGGGCGTTGTTTTGTGCGCCGCGGCGGCGGCGGCGAAGAGGCCAGCGGGATAATTGCATTTTCCATCCTGACACGAACGCAGCATCCCTTCCTCTGTTATTAATCATAATGAGGGGGATATAATAAGCCGCCATTCATCACGCCGCTGACAGTCATAGTTTGCGAGGCCAAGCATTCTTCCTCTTTTTAATGGCCCCAAACTGAATGAATGCACACGCATCCGATGCGCCTAATCAATTGTGGAGGAGATTTAAAGCCTTTTAGCTGCGCCGTGCATGGTTTTTTTTATTCTTTCCTTTAGGATTGCATCAACAGAATTAGATATAGCGACTTCCTGCGGGGGCAATAGTGAGTAACGGGTTTAAGATGGCGGAATGATCTTGGCCGTGTTTAAATTGTACCTACTGAGGTGCTGTAACACCACACCTGTTTTCGCTTAGGCCTTCATTTAAAGGATTGAATCCCTTTTGAAACGCGCTCGTATTTTAATGAAAATTAAGACTTTTTGGAAAACATCTATCTTTCTAACGCTTCTACTCCTGAACTGTTAAACACACAAGCTTGAAAATTTGTCAAAATATTCACCTCGACGGTGTTGTCAATGCTATTACTTTTCTAACAAATACACCACATGGTGGCGCTGTTATTAAACTCCAAAGTTTGACCCAATGAGTTGGTTTCACTTTAAATTTCTCACGACTTTTCCAAAACATTCACTATAACATGGGAGTGTTTCGCTGAATCCACGCTAAATTCGGTACACACCTTAAGGGCACTAACGAGTACACGTGTGCCAAATTTGAGAAAGATCGGTTGAAAAACATGGCCGCGACGAGGCAAAATATTTGGTGATTTTTTGCGATTATGCGAAAATGTTGTATGCTAGCCTGTGTATTTCCAACACAAGCCACTAGGGGGTGCTATTAGCATCGTTTACATTCACGAGTCTACGGCCTAAGCCGTACGGCGTCGTCATCATCCATCTCGGTGGAAGTCGGCGGCCGGCGAATGAAAACACAAACAAGCAATCAATTGTTTTCGGCGCCCCACCTTGGGGCTTCGTAATCGAGCACATTTATCTGAACGCCGGCGGCGCTCGCCCCGGCAATACTTTCATTTGTCACGCATTATGTTGAGTTAGCGCCTACCGGGGGTCGCTGCTACACCTGCGGGGGGGCGGGCTTTGTTTTAAAGCAACGACGCCGTGTTGCTGTGCTGGGACATGACCGTGTAAACGACCCCGCCCGCCGCAGCTTTAATGGGCTTTTCCAGGGAATATTGCATTGTATCACCGCCTCATTAGGAAGCTGCTGCTGCTGTGCCGCCATTTGTCCTACCCCCCCCCCCCACCCCCACCCTACTCCCTCTGATTGGAGGAACACAGGTCTGCATGAGGGGGGGGGCTCTAATAATGATGCACCCTCAGGCCTAATGTGCCCTTCACTTCTCTTCCTCTCATGAAGACAGTAGAGTTCATGGGGGGTGGGGGGGGGGGGTGGATATATATGGAGAATAACTTCACAAATGTAAAATTATTATTATTATCAATTATTATCTTTAGTAAGAATCTGATATTCCCACACATTTTATACATCTGTGTTTTTATCTTGTCTCAATTTCCTTTGCACTGAGAGCCCGCCCCCTTGTCTTGTAGATCAGCCAATCAGCTCCTTTCCTGCCCTGGTGTATACTATACTGTTATTCAATTATTTTCATTCATTTTATGTGTTTTTTTTCAATTAATGGCCACTAATGTGTGGTTATTATAAATAAAAAGCTATAATTATTTGCTTTCATGACTTCAAGCAATTATTATAATGTTTTTTTTTAATAATAATAATAAGGTTAATAGTTTCAATTATTCCGCAGCCTAAGCAGGGAAGACCAGACTTCCCTTTCCCGGCTACTTTGTCCAACAGATCCCGAGGCATTCCCAGGCCCGTTGAGAGACATAGTCTCTACAACCTGTCCTGGGTCTTTCCTGAGGCCTCCTACCGGTCGGACGTGCCCTGAACGCCTCTCCATGTGTTGTTATTATTATTATTATTATTATTATTGACGTTATTACTATGATAATAAAATATTATTTTGTAATAATTTTATGATTTTTTTAATATGTTGATTATAATTACATATTTTTTTAATTTTTTTTAACTTACATAATAGACATTTTAATTATTATTAATTATGATGTTGTGCTAATTACTTCCAAATGTTTGCCATATTTTAATTAAAATGGTGTTATTTTTACCTCTACTATTTGTAGTTTTGTTATTCAGTATATTCTTTTTTCCATATTTTTCCTTGTTGCATGCAAGGATAACTAATAAGCTATTTTTTAAATGTCATCTCTCAAAATAACAAAGTACAATTTTTTTCATTTGCATACCTGCAACTATTATGAAAAATAACTGCAATCTGGTCAAAAATTGCAAACATGGCGTGCTAAATGCAAGAAAAATAGCTGAGGTTCATGTTGAATGATGGGCACATGTCAAATATAAACCAAAAGTATCTTGTAAAAATGTATTTTTGTTGTATATTGTGCATTATTTCATGTATTATTTACAGGCTGCAGCTCCTAAATAAAAAATGTTTGCCATCTTTGTCATACATGGAAACGATGAGGCCAATTAGGCTTGCTTGCTTGGTGTGCGCATGCGTGGAAGTTAATTACTGAGTGTTTATTTTGAAACATATTCATCATACAAAATAATGCATGAGCAGCAATCGGGTGTATTTTTCCTAGCTAATAATTCATACTTATGTGCACGTGAAAGGTTTGCAGTGATGGCGGGAATGTCCACCTGAAAAAAATAAAATAATAAAAAAAATACCTCCTCTACTTCCGGAAAGTACAATCCTTCTAATAATGACATATTAGTACCCTTCCTCCTCCTCCTCCTCCTCCTCACCTGTTCAAGGCGAGATGAAAAAGGCGATCGGGTTAAATGAAATAGATGCTCTTTTATCCCACTAAATTACATTCACCTAAACGCCTCACCGGAGGGGCGCTGAGCAGTTCGGGTAATTCACTTTCAACTCCGGCAACTTACTCAATAAAGCGCGGGAAGAGAACCGATGGCCGATCAATAGGTAGCTTTATTCCAGGAAAAATAATATTACTTTTAATTATAATAGGAATAATAATGATTTTTTGCACGAACTAGATGGGGGGGCATAATTGTAATAATAATGTAATAGTAGTAGTAGTAGTAATAATAATAATAATAATAATAATAATAATGTAATAGTAATAATAGTAATAATAATAATAATAGTAATATAATGATAATAATAATAATAATAGTAATATAATAGTAATAATAATAATAATAATAGTAATAATATTAATAATAATAGTAATATAATAGTAATAATAATAATAATAGTATAATAATAATAGTAATATAATAGTAATAATAATAATAGTAATATAATAGTAATAATAATAATAATAATAATAGGTACCTGCTTGAGCATGTCAGTGCAGCAATATGTCATCCATCAATCCTCATCGTCCCAAGCCTGCATTTAACTTTCTTTTTCTCCCCCCCCTCCCCTGCACATTGTTTTCACTCCCCCCACCCACCCCTCTCATCCTCTTCACTCTGTCCAGTTTGTCGTCGTCTGCTCCGGGCAGCGAGGCGCCAGGTTTCCCCCTGAGGGCGGCGAGGAGTCAACGACTGCACCCCGCAAATGCACGATAATGTAATCCAACTCTCTGGATAAAAACAGCTCTCCGGTGGGGAGGGGGGGGGGGTATGGGGTGGGGGGGTAAAAAGTGCAGGCTTTGGCCTCCTGGATGCATCCTTCCATCCATCTCTATCCATCCATCCATTCATCCATACGAGACTTTTCAGTGTGCTTTCATTCCCTTTTCTGCCTGGAAACAATAAAAGGCCCAGAAGTAAAAAAAAATATGCATAGCTATGTTTTCCAAGACATTTTGTCTATCTGGGATCCTTGTAGATGTCAATTTAAATGGCGGCTCTTATCTGACTGACAGCTCCTTGCACGGCTAAGATGCTGCAGAAGACCTTCACCGTTGATGGACTCTTTTTTTTTTTCTAACGCATGCGTGGAAGTGTTCTAAATCAACTACCGTAATGCTCTTAAATTGATATATAATTGCTGTTAATTCAACAAAAATCGCAACAAGAAATTATAATTGTACAATTTTCGTTTAATTAAATGGCATCAAATGATTTAAATAAATAAGCTATCTTGTAATAAAATTATCAACATGTAAACACATAAATACTAATTTTTCATATTTATTTTTATGCAAAAATAAAATGGCTTTTAAATTAAATATGGTCTAAATTTGGTTTAAAAACAAACTATAATATTATTAAACTCTCCCATTGACATTCACACATTCATCGCCATTCCACACACAACACGTGAGCCTCCTGCGTGGCCACCTGCACTCCTTTCTTCATTTTAATCGGCTGTGGAGACACCAGGGACACCGGGCAGGACCCACGAAACCCCACGCAGAACCTCACTCGTACATCAAGCAAAGGCAACTGGGACAAATTCCTTTTGTCCTTTTGCTTTGTTGCTACTTTATTACCCAGACTAGGAAATGAGGCATCGCCTGCAGACAAGCATTCATCACACACACACACACACACACACACACACACACACACACACACACACACACACACACACACACACACACACACACACACACACACACACACGAAGACCAACCCACCACAGGCATAGCCTTTGGGCAATCACACACACACACACACACACACACACACACACACTTAATTGGCAATTGCCTTTTTTATTGCATTAGAAAAATAGCTGATTGCAATCCTGCACATATGCCCTTTTATGATGATGCAGAGCCACAATATTAGGTACAGCACAAGCTATAGAAATACATCAGCATAGAAGCCTCTACATCACTATAGGAACCGTCCCTCTATAGTTTATGTCCGTGGGTGTACTACAAGTGTTCTACATCCAGCATCCAGCTATTTATGACATGCTCATATTTTGTGCAAAATATGTAAACGTTGCATTTACTTGAATGAAAACATTGTTAAATAAAAAATAATGCTTATTGAAGTGAAAGCCTTACATGGAAGCATAAAGTCTACACTATAATTATATGTTTTATTTCTAGATCTTATTTCTTTGAAACATGTTTCAAAACAATTGATTAATTTTTTTAATCAATTGTGTGTACTTTTGTGTGTAATAATAATTCACAAGCCAAAAAAAACAACAAATATTTATCAAATTTAACTATCATAAAATACAATCAAAAGATTAATTAAAATATGTTGACTTTCTTTTAAATAAGTACATATATTTTAAATATTTATAGGCCACGACTAATTTAAACAAGACTAATTTAAATCAATTCATGAATAATTCTAATAATAATAATAATAATAGGCTACACGTGCAATGTACAAAATCAGCCATATTTAACAAAACAATATTAAATCCAACATATGATGAAAAATAATATGAAAATATGCTGCCTTTTATGAAATATACACCTTTTAAATCCACAGAGAGATACGGAAGTGAAAAGCTTCATCACGTGAGCTTAGATTCCCGCATCAGTTACATAAGGACAACAACTAGCACACGATTAAAAAAGGATTCAAGCTAAACTATCATTATTTTTATTATAATTAAGATTGAATTTGATGAGTTATTAAAAAAGATAAAGGTGGGAAATGAAAATAATTAGTCAATCAATGAATGTATCCTGACGTTAGCTTTGAACAATATGACCGGAAATGCATGAAAGCTAAACATGTAGCAAAAACAAGCTAAACGTTCCAAGTCGTAATTGTTTATAATACAACAGTGACACACGGCACATGCAGCCTCTGCTATTTTAAGGCACACATCCCATAATAATAAGAATAATGAGGATAATAATCATAATAGTAATAGTAAAAGGTGGTAGGGTACAGCAGCTAGCTGTTATTGATATGGGCCGGCCATGCACACAATTGATTTTTATGCTTCCCTGCAGCCACCTCGTGCAGCGGAGACATATCTCCATTCGCGCCCAAAGTGAAATAAGTGCGTAATAAAACGGTGATATATTAAATTTGTTTTTTTTTTTACACCCTCCTCCTCCTTGCTTCTTCCTCCTCTCACACCCCCCACTTACCCCCCCTCCCTCGCCGCGTGTCGTGCTTTTATTATCACTCATTTTTCATCTTTATTGAATTGAGGCCACGTCGAGCTGCACGTGCACGGCACGGGAAGGTGAAATCATTTGTGCCGATCTATCTATTATACATCTATACCGTTCTCGTTCGTAGCCATCCGCTACTTCCGGTTGATTCCTGTCCCCTTGATGACGTCACTATACACTGTTAATTAATCCTACACAATAAACAGATAGTGGTTCACTTTTGGTGTTTAAATGTGTATTTTTTTTAATCTGTAATATATATATTGATTGTAAAATTGAAAATAAATACATTTTTCTTTTTTTTTTTTTTTTTACAAATAAATAATTCTACATTTCCATATAAATATATATGACGTCACAATGACAGCTAACACCATACAGCATATTCACATAGCATACAGTTTTACGTTACAAGCAGTTTATGTTCGTCTATTGTTTACGGTTTGTTTTATTCAAAACATTTAATTAATACCTTAAAAATGAATATAAAACCTATATATTTTATTAAATATTTTAATAGATATTTAAAATTGTGTTTTACATTTCCATATAAATATGTGTGACGTCACAATGAGAGCTAACACCATACAGTATATTCACATATACAGCATTACTGTACATGCAGTTTATGTTTGTCTATATTGTTTACGGTTTGATTTAATTGAAAAATGTCTTTAAAAAATAATATAAAACCTTTAGATTTTATTAAATAAATATTTATATATATATTTATATATTTTAAAAATTGTGTTTAATTTAAACTTCTAATTAATCATTATTTATTAAATGTGTGACGTCACCATTTACTTCCATAGATACATCTTGATTTTTTTTTTTATTTGGTTAAAATAAATCTAAGTGTGTATTACTGCACTATAATAAAATAAATACAAATAAATATTAAACTATTTCTGCAGCATTGTGACTGGAAGGAAAATAATAAATATAAAATATGAAAATTCTACCTGCTTGTTTGCAAATGATTGCAGTTTTAAAGGGGCTTTGTGTGTCCAAATGAAATGCATAATAATAATAATAATAATGCCAATATTAGACTAGACAGTATTAATAATGAGCTGGCTGGATGTCGGCCTCCAGCATCATTAAAAGACACAAACACCCCAATTGGTTCCATCATGTCTGCAGAGGAACAAGAAAAGATGCTGTACCTTTAAGAGATGAGAGCACGTCCACTTTCGCCAGGAGCAGGATGATGAAGACAACGAGGAGGAGGAGGAGGAGGATGAAGATGAGGAGGAGGGTACGACCGAATGGCAGCGTTTACGCAGAGCTTCTTCTCACCTGCACTTGAACGCAACACAAGTTCCCACCTTGCTTTGCAGCGCTAGTCTGCAAAATTAAAGTCCACGTCAATCGCGTCATGGTTTGGCTTTTTGCGGCTGCTTCGGTTCTGGTCGTGGATCTGGATCATCACCAACAGCATTCAGGGCCCATGCAGGCTCTCGGGGGGACCCGGTCACCTCAGAGGGAGGATTTTTGTCAGTGAGTGTTTTTGGCTGGTCTTGAAGATGGAATATGCAGTCTCCTAAAGTCCAACACGCTGCTGGACGCCAAATGATGGCAACATGTTGGACCTCTGACGCGCTGGACCTGTTCCTGTGGACCACTGAGGCGGGTGTGGATGCTTGAAATTGTTTTGAAGAGAACACTGAGCATTGATTGTTATTGTTTATAAAAAAAAGAACATAATTAATTGTGATAATTGCATAAGATAAAGTATGGAGCACACCGGCATCGAGGAGGTGAACCAAACCCACCAGCAGCAGCACGAACCCATCAGCTTCGGGATCGACCAGATCCTCAACAGTTCGGACCAGTCCAGCGGCTGCATGCTGCCGAACAGGACCGGGGACACGGACTACTCGCTGGCCGCCTCCAACGTCTACAGCAACGGCTACAACAACGTGTACAACCCGGCCTGCTCCATGGGCCTGGCGGGTTCCTACAACGTCAACATGAACATGAACGTCAGCATGAACATGAACGTCAACGTCAACTCCGCCGGCGCCGGCGGGGTGATCCGGGTTCCGGCTCACAGGCCCATGCCGCCCCCGACTGCTCCCGCAGCCGCCGCAGCAGCAGCAGCCGCCCCTCATCAGCCGCCCTCCGCGCACCCGGGCGGCATCGGGCCTGCCGGGATACCACCCGTGCCCGGCATGGGCCCGATGGGGAACGCCAATTTCACCTTCCCGTGGATGGAGAGCAGCAGGAGGTTTGCCAAGGACAGATTAACAGGTAAACAGTCTTTTATTCGGGGCCATAATAATTACCTGCCTTGTCTGCAGCAGAGAAAACCTTCACACCCTGCAAAACAGCATTGCAATGCACGTACAGTCCCTGACAAATATTGACAAAAATAACATATACCTGCACTGCAATGCAACCATCAATCTTCAAACCATTAAACCGGCATTTATCTGCATTAAAACACACATATAACCTACAAAACCTATACAAAAAAGAGCATTTATCAGCATTAAAACACACATATAACTTACAAAACCTATAAAAAAAAGAGCATTTATCAGCATTAAAACGCAAATAAAACCTACAAAACCTTAAACATCAGAATTTATCTGCATTAAAACACACATTTAACCTACAAAACCTTAAAAAATAGCATTTATCTGCATTAAAACACACATATAACCTACAAAACCTTAATAAAATCAGAATTTATCTGCATTAAAACACACATATAACCTACAAAAAAACCATTAAACCAGCATTTATCTGCATTAAAACCTACAAAACCTTAATAAAATCAGAATTTATCTACATTAAAATACATATAACCTACAAAACCTTACAAAAATTAGCATTTACCTGCATTAAAATACATAACCCACAAAACCTTTAAAAAACCAGCATTTATCTGCATTAAAACACACATATAACCTACAAAATCTTAAAAAAACAGCATTTATCTGCATTAAAACACACATATAACCTACAAAACCATTAAACCAGCATTTGTCTGCATTAAAACACACATATAACCTACAAAACCTTAAACATCAGCATTTATCTGTATTAAAACACACACATATAACCTACAAAACCTTAAAAAAACAGCATTTATCTGCATTAAAACACACAAAAACCTACAAAACCTTTAAAAAAACATTATTTATCTACATTAAAACACACATATAACCTACAAAACCTTAAACGTTAGCATTTATCTGTATTAAAACACACGTATAACCTACAAAACCTTAAAAACCAGCATTTATCTGCATTAAAACACACATATAACCTACAAAACCTTAAAAAAAATAACATTTATCTGCATTAAAATACACACATATAACCTACAAAACCTTAAAAAACAGCATTTATCTGCATTAAAATAGACGTATAACCTACAAAACCATAAACATTAGAATTTATCTGTATTAAAACACACATAACTTCCAAAACCTTAAACATCAGCATTTTATCTGCATTAAAACGCACATAAATCCTACAAAACCTTAAACATCAGAAACACAAAACACACATATAATCTACAATACCATTAAAAAATCTGCATTTATCTGCATTAAAATACACATAACCTACAAAACTTTAAAAAAAATCAGCATTACCCTGCATTAAAACACAAATATAACCTACAAAACCTTAAAAACGCAGCATTTATCTGCATTAAAACACACATAAATCCTACAAAACCTTAAACATCAGCATTTATCTGCAGTGAAATTCCCATCTAAACTTTCCAACTCTTACAAATCAGCATTTATCTGCATTACCACGCACATAAAAAGCTACAAAACCTTAAAAAAAAATCAGCATTTACCTGCACTGAAATGCACATATAAACATGAAATCCTTGTGTGCAAGATGGGCTACAATGATGTCAAATGCATGAGACGAAGAAGGTTCTGATTTTGGTCCTTAAATCTCATTAATTTAGATTTTAATTTAGTTGAATCTATTTTACTGTGAAATAACAATGTACGCTATTTCTCACTATTTGTATTTCATCTGAAAGAAAACAGCATAAATTGCAAGAGAATAAATTATAGAAATCTTTTAAGTAGTTATATGTTGCCAAAAGTATATATTTTTTAATTACTGTATTTTGATTGGTTACAGTTTGCATACATTATTTAGACCTAATAGTTACAACTACTTTTTATTATTTGTTCAGGCGGAAAATATCATTAGTATTTTGAAATTGTGCTATTAATTAGTATTGTGTGTCACATGACGTCACATTTATGAAGATGAAAATGAAGACCATCATAGATATGCGCCCCCCCGCCCCCTCATGAAATATTGACCATGGCTTCCATAGGTGATGAATAATTAAGAAGCGAGGTTGGGGGCGATAAGTCAAGTGAAAAAGTGTAAAAAGCTTCATCACTTTCCTCCTTTTCATTGCTGGAATGATTTCCTTGCTCTTTGTTGTACGACGTATTGATCACACGAGGAAGCACGTTGCTTTATGATTATCAATCATATTCAGCCTTATTGTCTCCATGAGAATGCCAAGTCATTTATAATAATAAAAAAATATGAATACAATACTACAGCAATTTAAAAAGTGACTTCATTTAGTTTTTACTGTAAAATCATTCATTCAAAAAATGGAAGAAATATTTTCCAAATACTGTATGTAATCTGTATAATAATTAAATAATAATTAAATAAATAAATAATAATTACACGTAATTAAATAAAATAATCTTAATCTAAAAAGATTATTTATGCTTTGAAAACAATTCTTAATATATATATAAAAAATATAAACGTCAGTATTTTTTTGTTTTTTAAAGGAGGTGACTTGATTTAGTTTGTCTAAAATAGAAATAAAAATAAATCAATCCATCTTCTATGCCTCTTATCCTCACCAGGGTATGCTGGAGCCTACCCCAGCTGACTTAAGGCGATTATCATATATAATATATACAGTATTTAATTTTTTTTTTTTACTTTAAAACCCATTTATTAGTAAATTAAACTTTTTTTCCCACAATACCTGCTTTGGGTTACGGGAGTATATATTTTAAAAAAATAATGAAGTCATATATGCATAAGTTAATAAATGCATTGACTCTAAAAAAAAACATGATTCAATCACTTCAATGATTAAAATGCTTTAAAAGAATTACAAACATCCTATTACACAATCCCCACTCAGCACAATAACCGCGTGTTTAATACCGTCAAATGTTGAAATAATAAGACAACAAACAGAGCAGCCATCAAATCAATTTCCTCTGCCATACATTACAAATAAAAACAGTTTAAATGCTCTCAACGTGTGGGGAAAAAGACAGCCGGCTGCCTTTTGCAAGGCTCGGTGTAATAAATAGCAATGTATGTTCATGTTCTATTTCAATATCCGCCCCCTTTAGAATCCTTCACGGATATATTTATTAGATTGCCTGCAAAAGGTAATATCCGCAGTGGGGGAGAGCGGCCCTGTCACTGAGAAGTGTTATTAAGTATAAGTGGTTTTACTACAGCCTAACATATTCTCTGCGGTGGCATTTCCTTTTGGTGATATGCTAAATTGTGTTAGCCTGCTTGCGCATTTTTATTTCTCTTTCACATTGAAACATATTCTGTGTTTTTTTTGTGTGTTTTTTTTTTTTTTTAGAATAAAATGCATTCACGTTTAATGCTCTCCAGGCCGCTTGTAGTACTTTAACACAACATTCTTCATGCAATTGGACTTTTGGGGATTATTTTCCACATTTAAAAGTGTCTTAATGAGTTTGCTTTACAGTAATGGTAGGTGGGTTGAAAATTTAATTTCCGGGTTTAGCATTTTATAAAAATTTTGCATAAATCTGAGGGTAAGATAACATGGATTTGGGAATTTTTAAAGGTTAATATTGCTGTAGAATATTCATCTTGGTGAGATATTTTGCTGTGCATGCTTGTAGTACATTAGCATAACATTCTTCATGCAATTGGACTTTTGGGGATTATTTTCCACATTTAAAAGCGTCTTAATGAGTTTGCTTTACAGTAATGGTAGGTGGGTTGAAAATTTAATTTCCGGGTTTAGCATTTTTTTTAATTTTGCATAAATCTGAGTGTAAGATAACGCAGATTTGGGAATTTTCAGAGGTTAATATTGCTGTAGAATATTCATCTTGGTGAGATATTTTGCTGTGCATGCTTGTAGTACTTTAGCACAACATTCTTCATGCAATTGGACTTCTGGGGATTATTTTCCACATTTAAAAGCGTCTTAATGAGTTTGCTTTACAGTAATGGTAGGTGGGTTGAAAAGTTAATTTCCGGGTTTAGCATTTTATAAAAATTTTGCATAAATCTGAGGGTAAGATAACATAGATTTGGGAATTTTTAAAGGTTAATATTGCTGTAGAATATTCATCTTGGTGAGATATTTTGCTGTGCATGCTTGTAGTACTTTAGTACAACATTCTTCATGCAATTGGACTTCTGGGGATTATTTTCCACTTTTAAAAGCGTCTTAATGAGTTTGCTTTACAGTAATGGTAGGTGGGTTGAAAATTTAATTTCCGGGTTTAGCATTTTTTAAAAATTTTGCATAAATCTGAGAATAAGATAATGCAGATTTGGGAATTTTCAGAGGTTAATATTGCTGTAGAATATTCATCTTGGTGAGATATTTTGCTGTGCATGCTTGTAGTACATTAGCAAAACATTCTTCATGCAATTGGACTTTTGGGGATTATTTTCCACATTTAAAAGCATCTTAATGAGTTTGTTTTACAGTAATGGTAGGTGGGTTGAAAATTTAATTTCCGGCATTTAGCATTTTTTTAAAATTTTGCATAAATCTGAGGGTAAGATAACATGGATTTGGGAATTTTTAAAGGTTAATATTGCTGTAGAATATTCATCTTGGTGAGATATTTTGCTGTGCATGCTTGTAGTACTTTAGCACAACATTCTTCATGCAATTGGACTATTGGGGATTATTTTCCACATTTAAAAGCGTCTTAATGAGTTTGCTTTACAGTAATGGTAGGTGGGTTGAAAATTTAATTTCCGGGTTTAGCATTTTTTTAAAATTTTGCATAAATCTGAGAGTAAGATAATGCAGATTTGGGAATTTTCAGAGGTTAATATTGCTGTAGAATATTCATCTTGGTGAGATATTTTGCGGTGCATGCTTGTAGTACATTAGCACAACATTCTTCATGCAATTGGACTTTTGGGGATTATTTTCCACATTTAAAAGCGTCTTAATGAGTTTGCTTTACAGTAATGGTAGGTGGGTTGAAAATTTAATTTCCGGGTTTAGCATTTTTTTAAAATTTTGCATAAATCTGAGAGTAAGATAATGCAGATTTGGGAATTTTCAGAGGTTAATATTGCTGTAGAATATTCATCTTGGTGAGATATTTTGCGGTGCATGCTTGTAGTACTTTAGCACAACATTCTTCATGCAATTGGACTTCTGGGGATTATTTTCCACATTTAATTGTAGGTGGGTTGAAAATTTAATTTCCGGGTTTAGCATTTTTTTAAAATTTTGCATAAATCTGAGAGTAAGATAATGCAGATTTGGGAATTTTCGGAGGTTAATATTGCTGTAGAATATTCATCTTGGTGAGATATTTTACTGTGCATGTATGGTTTTCTGAGGGGTGTGGTGCACAAAAATGAAGGAAAAAAATGACAGACATTTTTTTTACAACAGTATCATGACAATGGAAATACAAAGTGCTAAAAATACTCGAGGGAAGTCATTCACTGGTGTTTAGTCTGCCAATAAATAGTAAGTAGTAATGGTAGTAACGGTAATAATGGCCGACTCCTCTGCTCCATCACTGAGCAGCACAGATGGCCCCCCAAATCGTGTTTACTGCGGCATTATGCGGCCCGACGTGCTGCTGTGAGCCTCCGCAGGCCTTTTCGGCGTGAGCATGTGACCTTCAAAGTGAGACTATGACCTCCAATGGCCGTTTTGAAGCCCAAATGCCTTCTATGGAAAAATAGCCAAATTCAGACTCCGGCATAAAACGGGGAGTAAAAAAGTAATGATGGAAATCCCGGTCCCAAGTCTCCAAAGAAATCCTAGCGGGATACAATTACAATATGCACAATTATGCACGGTGAAACCTGATGATGTTCTTATTAAAAAACGGGAGTTAGTGCAGAGGATTATGGGAATAGTTATTACAGGCGTGCAATATGCGGCTTGTCATTTACGCTGCCTTCATTTGACGGCGAGCACAAATTGCGGCAATTCATCATGGAATCACAAATTTGCCTCGGATTCTGTGGGGACGCCAAACACCCGTGCAGATGTTTACGCCTTTTTTTTTTTTTTTTGATGGCACAAAAAGGAATAAATGAAAGAATGAAACGTTTCATCTTCTATTGCTCGGCTTTATCAGCATCATGGTGGTGGTGGCGGGGGGGAGGGGGGTCCATACGTCCCAAAACGATCTCCTTACACGTATTGATCTTCTGTTTACCCACGGCTGACAAAATAGACAGGATTCATAGATATTTTATGATGCAGGAGATAAGTGGTTATTAATACCAGGACACGCTGACACGGACGGGAAAGTCAACCAACAACCGAGTGAAAACAAGCTGGTTCATATTTGTCGAACGGGGAAAAGAAAGCAAATTAAAAGAGATTGTTTATTAATTCCATATTGATAAAATACTGCACTGTAGTCTAATCTGCAAGGTAGCTTTTATAGGCGGGTATTAACCGTTTATTTATACACTAATCCCTCGTTTATCATTGAAACCTTCGAAATATGGTTTTTAACACTCAAATTAGCATCCTTCTTGTTGTTCTTTTTGTACTTCCTGTTTGCACATTACTTCCCGCAACGATTGTCTCATCAAACGTATCATAACTAACACTTAGTGACCAGTGAATGCATCTTTCAATGCATCTTCTGAATGCCACATATTTGTATTTTATGCAGTTTCGCCATTTTTATGTTTGCAAGTGCTTCATTCTCGATTAATAATAAGCCATAAAGTGGTGAGGCATTACCATATTGGTACTATATATGTATATTATGATCAATATTATTGAATCAATCAATAATTTAAAGAAACATAGCCAACAAATTTGTATAACAAAACTGCACCTCAGAGATATGTACTGGTAATAAACGATTTTTCTTGAAATAAATGTACAAATTATTTTATCAAATAAAAATGATTATTATTTTGTATGTATTGATTTAGTAATCCATTCATCCATTTTCTACGCCACTGCAGCACCCTTGATTGGTACCCAGGACTCCAGTTTGTTATTATTAATTTGGGTAAAAATAAATAACATAAATAAATAAATTAAAAAATAAAAAATAAAAAATAAAAATAATTCAGTGCTAGATAAAGCTGCTGTTAAAAAAAAAAACCAAAACAAACTCCAAACCATTAACGCAAGTTATTTTATAAAATAAAAATGATTATTATTTTGAATGTATTGATTTAGTAATCCATTCATCCATTTTCTACGCCACTGCAGCACCCTTGATTGGTACCCAGGACTGCAGTTTATTGCTATTATTAATTTGGGGAAAACAAATAAAAATAAAAATAAAAATAAAAATAAAAATAAAAATAAAAATAAAAATAAAAATAAAAATAAAAATAAAAATAAAAATAAAAATAAAAATAAAAATAAAAATAAAAATAAAAATAAAAATAAAAATAAAAATAAAAATAAAAAGTGATAAAGCTGCTCTTAAAAAAACCCCAAAACAAACTCCAAACCATTAACGCAAATTATTTTATAAAATAAAAATTATTATTATTTTGTATGTATTGATTTAGTAATCCATCCATTTTCTACGCCACTGCAGCACCCTTGATTGGTACCCAGGACTGCAGTTTGTTCTTAAATAAAAATAAAAATAAAAATAAAAATGAAAATGAAAATGAAAATGAAAATGAAAATGAAAATGAAAATGAAAATGAAAATGAAAATACAGTGCTGGATAAAGCTGCTGTAAAAAAAAACAAAAAACAAACAAACTCCAAACAGCCATTAACTCAATTTTTTTCATAATCATCGACCCTGACAATTATTTGCTTTTGTCGACCACGCACACGGGCAACAATAGCGGACTCAGCGACTAACTGAATGGAGAGTTAATTGGAGCATTTCTGTCAATGTCGCTGAGTGAATGTTCTGATTTACGAGCGCTTTAAAGCGATAGACCTTTAAAAACACTTCCATTGTTTGTCATTGTACGTTATCTACTGATGCTCCACAGCACGAAATGTTAATATTTGTAGATAAATGACCTCCAGAAGCCGGCGCTCTTCATCATGATCATATTTGCAACAACGCTACCTGTCATTTAGGCTCCTAAATGGCAGACATGTCCCCGTGCAAACGCCAGCCCAAGAGAAAATGTGATTGAAGCAGCTTGTGTTCATCATTCAGGCGTCTCGGTCATGTGATTATACGGGTCGGTGCCGCTGTGCTCCAGATGCGGGGAGCTCACTGTGTCTCCCTTTCCTTTAGGGGAGCAGGCAGAGGAGAGCCGAGCGCGAGAGGCCGCAGGGGGGGCGGGGGCGGCCGGGCCCCTCTGCCCTCTCCCCAAGGGAGACATCGGCAGGGTCCCCGTCTGGAGCACGGTGGAGACTTTAACTAAATGCTATTACCCCGAGCTCGCTCACCTGCGAGACGGCAATGGCCTTCTTGCAGACTATTCTTTCCCAAAGGGGGCTTGCCCAGGTGAGTCACCCGCCCCCCCATCCCATCACCTCACCCCCCAACACCAACATTGTTCAGAATTTAGTTGGTTATTTACCGAAAGGCACAAAAATCCACGTCAAAAGGTTAAGAAAACACATCTTAGCTTTGTGTTATGATAACTTCTTATCTACTTCCCTTTTTCGGATATTAAATTGAGATATTCCGAACTTATTAAGCATCCAACACAACAAATATCACCTTCATTGTCCTTCACATGTTCTGATTTGAAATACAGTAATCCCTTGCCACTTCAAAAATAGAAATAATACGTAATTAAATAATCACTTTTTGGGGTTGAATACGGCCTATTATTAGGAAAAAATATGCATAATTAAGCTAAATTTAAATTAAATTCATTCATTCATTTTCTACCGCTTATCCTTATGAGGGTCGCCGAGGGTGCTGGAGCCTATCCCAGCTGTCTTCGGGCAAGAGGCACCCTGGACTAGTGGCCAGCCAATCACAGGGCACATATACGTAGACAAACAACCATTCACACTCACATTCATAGGCATGGAAAATTTGGAATTGCTAATTAATTAACCTAGCATGTTTTTGGAATGTGGGAGGAAACCGGAGTACCCGGAGAAAACCCACGCATGCACGGGGAGAACATGCAGAGATGGCCGAGGGTGGAATTGAACCCGAGTCTCCTAGCTGTGAGGTCTTAAATTAAAATTAAATTAAAATTTAAAGCTAAATTAAAATGTTTACAAGCATAAAAATGGCTAAATGAAGTACAATAGAAATATAAGGCATTCGGAAAACGCATTCAAAGACGTTGTGATATGTAGTATCCTACACCGGTCACTAGGTGTCAGTAATGTTACATTTATGGGATCGCAGAAAGAACCGTGCAGAAACCGAAAGTAAAAAAGGAACCCTCATCTCAAATTTTTTTAATGTTTTTTCCTGAAAAACTAATATGAAAACTAGGGTGTTCGAAAACCACACCCTGGACTGGTGGCCAGCCAGCCAATCACAGGGCACATATAGACAAACAACCATTCACACTCACATTCATACCTATGGACAATTTGGAGTAGCTAATTAATTAACCTAGCGTGTTTTTGGAATGTGGGAGGAAAACGGATGTTCGCACAACATGCGAACATGCAAACTCCACACAGAGATGGCCGAGGGTGGAATCGAACCTGGGTCTCTTAGCTGTGAGGTCTTAAATTAAAATTAAATTAAAATTTAAAGCTAAATTAAAATGTTTACAAGCATAAAAATGGCTAAATGAAGTACAATAGAAATATAAGGCATTTGGAAAACGCATTCAAAGATGTTGTGATATGTAGTATCCTACACCGGTCACTAGGTGTCAGTAATGTTACATTCATGGGATCGCAGAAAGAACCGTGCAGAAACCGGAAGTAAAAAAACAAACTCTCCCAATACTAGCGTGTGGGAGTCTATCATCTCGAATTTTTTTCATGTTTTTTTCCCGAAAAACTAATATGAAAACTGGGGCGTTCGAAAACCAAGGTTTGACTGTAAGCTAGCTTCCAATGCTATCTTTAGTTGGTCACAATTTCCTCCGGATAATCGGGAAAATTGTTGAAATGAAAGAAATGTTGACTTTTCGAAATTTGACCCAGTTCTATTTTTATCTGTCTGCTGTTTCTGTTTAAAAAAAAAAACAACTCAAACGATTCATTATTTCCGTGTTTCGTTCCAGCCGCCTTGTCACCGTTCTCGGTGACACGCCGCATCGGCCACCCGTACCAGAACCGGACGCCCCCCAAGAGAAAAAAGCCTCGCACGTCCTTCAGTCGGGTGCAGATCTGCGAGCTGGAGAAGCGCTTCCATCGTCAAAAGTACCTGGCATCGGCCGAGCGCGCCACCTTGGCCAAGGCCCTTAAGATGACGGACGCGCAGGTCAAGACGTGGTTCCAGAACCGGCGAACAAAATGGCGGTAAGTCTTGAAACCGCGACCATCATTTTTGCGATGTGCTCATTTTGATTGAAGCCTAAATGGACACTCACCGTGTCTCTTGTTTTTGGGTCCAAAGTGGCGACTTGAAACGTTTTGGAGGACGCCGTGCAACACAACGCCTTTTTTTTTGCTTAGCTGGGCGGTCGGCGGAGGCCAGTTCACTTGACCAAGCACAATTACTGGAGCCTCCTAAAAGGCCTTTTAGGAATCTGCTGTCCACAGCAATACTCAAAACACTCACTGGAGGATCTGGCCTGCATTCCTACACTCTCCCCGCCGCCGCTTCCAGTCATTTGGAAGCCGATGAGGGATAAATCCAATGACGCTTTCCCGCCCATAAAGCCACTGCACCTTTTAAAAGCCATTTTTATGACAGAGCCACTCGAAAACTGGCATTTTTCATTTTCACACATTAGCTTCTTAAGGCAGGGGTGTTCACACTTTTAGAGTCATAGGAAGTGTGTGGGGGGGGGCACTTTGATGTTTTTCATTCATTCATTCATTTTCTACCGCTTTTCCTCACGAGGGTCGCGGGGGTGCTGGAGCCTATCCCAGCTGTCTTCGGGCGTAAGGCGGGGTACACCCTGTACTGGTCGCCAGCCAATCACAGGGCACATATAGACAAACAACCATTCACACTCACATTCATACCTATGGACAATTTGGAGTCGCTAATTAACCTAGCATGTTTTTGGAATGTGGGAGGAAACCGGAGTACCCGGAGAAAACCCACGCATGCACGGGGAGAACATGCAAACTACACACAGAGATGCCCGAGGCTGGGATTGAACCCTGGTCTCCTAGCTGTGAGGTCTGCGCGCTAACCCCTAGACCACCGTGCCACTTTGATGTTTTTATGTAGTTAAAAATTTTGCAATTTTGCACTTTTTGGTTAGCATTATTACGGCATTATTTAGCATTTAGCATTATTGGTGTCAACATTTCGACTTTTTCGCCTTCTTGTTAAATATTCCCCCATTTCTACCGTTTTCCCGTTTTTATTTTATTTTTACAATATGTCACTGGCCAAAAATATTTTTTTTTAGATATTTTTGTTCATTTTGTTCATCAAATGTATGAAGAAGCAACTCTGTGGTAAAGATGCAGGCTCAATATGTCCTACCGGGCCGCATTTTGGACACCCTTGGCTTGAGGTATAATATACCAAAGATCACATCACTAGGGGGGAGGACTGTTAGGAATGGAATATTTTGCACTGTGTTACAACAACGTGCTGATCTATACCACAGAGGAAAAAGATAATAATAATCGTCATAATAATAGGGTTTATAGATATGCCACTATAGAGATACTACTTCATGATAAAAATAAAAAATAAAAATAAAAATAAAAATAAAAATAAAAATAAAAATAAAAATAAAAATAAAAATAAAAATAAAAATAAAAATAAAAATAAAAATAAAAATAAAAATAAAAATAAAAATAAAAATCTACTTTGCAGAAATTCACCTATCGTGTCTGGAACAGAGTAAAAATACAATTTAAATAAAACAAGACATGATTGTATATGCAAAACAATACTAACTTTCATAACCCGCAAGGCATGCTGGGAAGCCCATGCTCACACGTCCCCCAACAGAAAATTACACAGTCTCTATTTAGTTTTTTGTCTCAGAAAGTAACCCCAGCAAAAAGCGGGCATCGAGTGTCTACAGTACATATACTATCTCTATATTAAGTACTTGGGTCGAGTGTATGGCGCCCTCTGGTGGTTGGCGACAAACAATGAAGTAGATTATGCCTATTTTGCAACACAATAGTCATATTTTGGTCCATGAAATGTGACATGATGGATGGATTGTTTTCGTAATAAATCAATCATTTACATGAAACAGGATGTGATATTCAGAAACAACTGTTAGCGCCTCTTTGCTAGTGTGCAAAAATATACAAATATACAAAAATATACCAATATACATATACAACATACATTTTTTTGAAAAAGCTAGACAAAAGATGCAAAAAAAACCAAACTTTTGGACCAATTTGAATGAAAAGAATAATCTAAAGATGCTATTTAAACACAAGAATCTCCTCCAATCGAAAAAAACAGCAGCTAGCCTAAAATAAACAGACTAAATGGCGTGTCACGACAAATAACCGGCCTCGGTACTTTCCAAGATTTATGCCGTCGCCAGCTCGTTGCACCTGGCAGGCCGAACATGAGGGATGTCTTTGCATGACCAGCACGCTAACTAACAAGACGGTGATCGAATCAGCAGGCAGCCAATCGGATTAGCATAATGCCGTTAGCAATAACGTGTGGCTAATGGACGCAGGTTGGCGAGCACGCCTGTGTGAGCCCCCGTACCTGCCGTAATGATTTTTCTCTTCTTGCCATTAGCGCTAGACAGCGCCTTTTCACACGAGCCGGATTATAAATCTTTGATACATTCACTGGTTGAAGAATGCTGGAAACTGAAAAACAATAGAAACTTCAAAATATGAAATATTTATAATATAATATATAATATTCATAATATATTATGAAATGGAAACTAATTCATTGCAGCATGAGAGTGCAATACTTGGCTTCAACCAGCAGAGGCACTCTTGATTCAGTCTTAATTAGTTAGCCGGTCGCCCACAACGCATGCTGGGTAACCAGCAGCAATGCCTCTCTCTGCTACAATATAGTGAGACATGCAATAAAGCAAATGGCACATGTTGTGATGCTCGAATGCTCGAATGCTCGAAGCTGCAGGTCAAACCTGGGCGCTTTGTTCACGAAATAAAACCGCGCGGTCGAAACAAATGCAGATGTTTGTCATTTTCAGCGCCTCCCGACACGACGTACAAGATGTTGCGTCTGTGTTAACATGTGTAAGGTCGATCCTCCCACCTGCCCTCTGAGTCACGTTCCCTCGCCAGCACCTGTCACTCAGCCCCATCAGCTGTCATCTCGCCCCGAGCCCCACGCGGCGGCGCAGGTGGCGGAGACGTATAAATGCAAATGTATACCAAACCGCATGTGGTTTCTTTATTCCCCTATTATGAATTTTAATTATTGACAAGGGCCACTTTTACAATATAATTTTTAATTTTACAATTTTTAAATTTTCATTTTTTATTTTTTTTAATTAAAAAAAATATTTTTAATTTTTTTTATTTTTAAATTTTTTTTAATTTTTATTTTTTACAGTTTTTAAAAATGCATATAAAAACAACATAATACAAAAGCTGTATCCAAAATATACAAATGTAATAATCCTTAGATAATAAAAACAAATTTCCTTCAAATATTAGCAACTTTGTTGACATTAACGCAAGCTTGACCGATAAAATTGCGTAAAATTGCGTAAAATTGCGTAAAATTGTGTTATCGCAGTAGTCATGACGACGCGCGGGCGTGCGATTCTCACTGACTTGCTATGATTAACTGCTGCAGGCAAGTCACAGCACACAGATATGGTGCGTTCAAGTGCCACTGAATAAAGTGGGATATTTGAGAAAAAAACGTGTAAAAATGGTTGACTTTTTTTTTTTTTTTAAATCGTGGCCTAACTATTATCATATATGTGGAAATTATGACTGACTTAAATAAATAAATAAATAATATATATTAATAAATATATATTAATAATTAATAATAATAAATAATATATATAAATAAATGAGATGTGCTTTATATGGAAAAATATATATAAATGCACACATTTGCAGGGCTGTGAATGCTGACTCAGCAATATTGGATGTAATTACTCCTAATTTCGAACGATGTTCAAAGGAGGTTGCGGATAAAAGCGTTGTAAAAAACGATCACATGATCCAACAACGCGCCCCTAACGCTTCCCTCCCGGTCTCTCCTCCCGGCTAGGCGACAGACGGCGGAGGAGAGAGAGGCGGAGCGGCAGCAGGCCAACCGTCTCATGCTGCAGCTCCAGCAAGAAGCCTTCCAGAAGACCCTGAGCCAGCCTCTGCAGCCGGACCCGCTCTGCCTGCACAACTCCTCCCTCTACGCCCTGCAGAACCTGCAGCCCTGGGCCGAAGACAATAAGGTGACCTCCGTCACCTCCGTGGCATCTGTTGTGTGAATGTGAGCGTGATTGTGGGCGGGACGTAGACCGTGCGTCCCGGCTGGGGGGGGTCGGTTCGCCGCCAAGGAGCTGCGCTGACATTGAAGATGCACTGTAAATATGTGTTGAGTCAATTTCCTGCCTTACACAACGTTTCCGCTTTCCCTTCAGCTGACGGTCTAAAAAAGGGAGGACGGGCGCTTTATCCCTAAGTGCCGCACACCTAACTAATGGACACCTGTGTACATGCCCACCTATCAAGACCGAACCCCTCCCTCTTCCCTTTTTACTTCTGGAACCTTCAAGGAGGACGCAGAGACTTTCTGCCCATAGCTGCAAAAAATTGAAAAAAAAAGAGGCCTGGTTTCTCCCTTTTGACTTTGTACAACGTAGCAAATGCATGTTTATGTCCTTTTCTGTATGCTGCTGTCGAGGCGCCACGCCGCGCCGCCACGGGCGGTACTCCTCATCACGGACTCCTCACGATGGTCCATTTAAAGGGTGTTTTATATTAAATCATATTGTGACTTTTTTTCCAAAGGCTTTCTCTCGCCTCTTTGTGTCTCATTGGCTTCGTACACAACATCGACAACGGCACTCGGAGGAGGGAAGACCTCCGTCGAGGCCAAACGGTCCTCAATTGCATCAGCAACAAATGGAATTCCTTCACTGATAGCCGCCTCCTGCGAGGAGCAGAACTATAAAAGATATCTTTAAATGTCATCTTCTGGATTGAATGTGTAGGTTATTTTTATATTCTGCTATATTTACCATCTTAGATTTCAACAAAAGCTTGTAAAATATACTTCAACAGGTTTTGGGCTATACTATGCGACGTCACTCAAACATTCCAAACCAAAATGTAATCTTCTGGATTGTATGTGTAGGTTATTTTTATATTCTGCTATATTTACCATATTACATTTCACCAAAAGCTTGTAAAATATACTTCAACAGGTTTCGGGCTATACTATACGACGTCACTCAAACGTTCCAAACCAAAATGTCATCTTCTGGATTGAATGTGTAGGTTGTTTTTATATTCCACTATATTTACCATATTACATTTCACCAAAAGCTTGTAAAATATACTTCAACAGGTTTCGGGATATACTATGCGACGTCACTCAAACGTTCCAAACCAAAATGTCATCTTCTGGATTGAATGCATAGGTTATTTTTATATTCTGCTATATTTATCATATTACATTTCACCAAAAGCTTGTAAAATATACTTCAACAGGTTTCGGGCTACAACTATGCGACGTCACTCAAACGTTCCAAACCAAAATGTCATCTTCTGGATTGAATGCATAGGTTATTTTTATATTCTGCTACATTTACTATATTACATTTCACCAAAAGCTTGTAAAATATACTTCAACAGGTTTCGGGCTATAACTATGTGATGTCACTCAAACGTTCCAAACCAAAATGTAAGCTTCTGAATTGTATGTGTAGGTTATTTTTATATTCTGCTACATTTACTATATTACATTTCACCAAAAGCTTGTAAAATATACTTCAACGGGTTACGGTCTATAACTATGCGATGTCACTCAAACGTTCCAAACCAAAATGTCATCTTCTGGATTGAATGTGTAGGTTGTTTTTATATTCCACTATATTTACCATATTACATTTCACCAAAAGCTTGTAAAATATACTTCAACAGGTTTCGGGCTATACTATACGACGTCACTCAAACGTTCCAAACCAAAATGTCATCTTCTGGATTGAATGTGTAGGTTGTTTTTATATTCCACTATATTTACCATATTACATTTCACCAAAAGCTTGTAAAATATACTTCAACAGGTTTCGGGCTATAACTATGCGACTCACTCAAACGTTACAAACCAAAATGTCATCTTCTGGATTGAATGTGTAGGTTGTTTTTATATCCTGCTATATTTACCATATTACATTTCACCAAAAGCTTGTAAAATATACTTCAACGGGTTTCGGGATATACTATACAACGTCACTCAAACATTCCAAACCAAAATGTCATCTTCTGGATTGAATGTGTAGGTTGTTTTTATATTCCACTATATTTACCATATTACATTTCACCAAAAGCTTGTAAAATATACTTAACAGGTTTCCGGTTATACTATGCGACGTCACTCAAACGTTCCAAACCAAAATGTCATCTTCTGGATTGAATGTGTAGGTTATTTTTATATTCCCCTATATTTACCATATTACATTTCACCAAAAGCTTGTAAAATATACTTCAACAGGTTTCGGGATATACTATGCGACGTCACTCAAACGTTCCAAACCAAATTGTCATCTTCTGGATTGTATGTGTAGGTTATTTTTATATTCTGCTACATTTACTATATTACATTTCACCAAAAGCTTGTAAAATATACTTCAACAGGTTTCGGGCTATACTATACGACGTCACTCAAACGTTCCAAACCAAAATGTCATCTTCTGGATTGAATGTGTAGGTTGTTTTTATATTCCACTATATTTACCATATTACATTTCACCAAAAGCTTGTAAAATATACTTCAACAGGTTTCAGGCTATACTATGCGACGTCACTCAAACGTTCCAAACCAAAATGCAATCTTATGAATTGTATGTGTAGGTTATTTTTATATTCTACTATATTTACCATATTACATTTCACCAAAAGCTTGTAAAATATACTTCAACAGGTTTCGGGATATACTATACGACGTCACTCAAACGTTCCAAACCAAAATGTCATCTTCTGGATTGAATGTGTAGGTTGTTTTTATATTCTGCTATATTTACCATATTACATTTCACCAAAAGCTTGTAAAATATACTTCAACAGGTTTCAGGATATACTATGCGACGTCACTCAAACGTTCCAAACCAAAATGTCATCTTCTGGATTGAATGCATAGGTTATTTTTATATTCTGCTATATTTACCATATTACATTTCACCAAAAGCTTGTAAAATATACTTCAACGGGTTACGGTCTATAACTATGCGACGTCACTCAAACGTTTCAAACTAAAATGTCATCTTCTGGATTGAATGTTTCGGCTATTTTTATATTCTACTATATTTACCATATTACATTTCACCAAAAGCTTGTAAAATATACTTCAACAGGTTTCGGGATATACTATGCGACGTCACTCAAACATTCCAAAAAAAATGGCGTCATCTGGATTGAATATATATTTACATGTTGTGTCCTGGATTGATTACATAAATTCCTTTTAAATTCTGCCATATTCAATCGTTTGGATTTCACCAAAAGCATCCAAAATAGCCTTCGTGACATACTACATGTGGTAACTCAAACATTTCGAACAAAAAATACCATCTCCCGAGGTGAATATGCTGGTTCTTTTTACATTGTGCTATATTTACAAGTTGAAATTTCATTAAAAGCTTCTAAAATCTACTTTTAAAGCGCTTTTATATACATGGCACGACTCAAACATTCCAAACAAAATCCTGTCTACTGGGTTGAATATGTTGCTTCTTTTTATATTCTACTATATTTACCAGCTTACATTTCACCAAAAGCTTCTAAATTATACTTTTAAAGAGTTGTTATGAAGTATTTATGTGACATAACTCAAATATTACAAACCGCATTGTTGTCTTCTGGGTTGATTACTTCAATTCCTTTTGAATTCAGCTATATTTACCATCTTAGATTTCAACAAAAGCATGTAAAATATACTTTTAAAGACTTTTGTGGCATACTACACGAGGTAAATCAAACATTCCAAACAAAAATGCATCTTCTGCGTTGATTATGTTGGTTCTTTATATTCTGCTATGTTTACCAGATTACATTTCACCAAAAGCTCCTAAAATATACTTTTAAAGCGTTTCATAGCATTATACACGGCGTTAATCAAACTTTCCAAATAAAAGTGAAGTTTACGGGGTTGAATATGTCGGTTGTTTTTATATTCTACTATATTATTATATTTTCGTATCCCCAAAAGCTTCTAAAATATACTTTTAAAGAGCTTTTGTGGCATGATAGATGGCGTAAGTCAAACATTCCAAACCAATATGTCGCCTGCTGAGTTGAATATATTGGTTCTGTTTATATTCTGATGTGTTACATTTCACCAAAAGCCTGTAAAATACACTTTTAAAGAGCCGTCTGATCTTTGAACTGTATATTCTGCCTTCAAAGTCCACTGAGCTTCTGGGATGGGATCAGCATCTCCCAATCTGAGGCCACGGTTCTCAGTCGGAAAAGGGTGCATTGCATCCTGGGAACGCCTCAGTGTCCCTTTGGTGGAACAGGAAAAAGTGGCAGGGGATCAAGACAGCAAAGTTGTCCTTGGCTGCGTTTCCATAGCAACCAACGTCAAGTAAACTGCATCTGCAGATAACACAACCGAGAACATATTCTCTTCGACTTCATCCTTGAAACCACCTTGACGGGTGTTTTGTCATCTTTAGCGCCCACGTTGTCATCGTCGTCAAGGTGACGACCAAAGAAAACAAGACAGCGGGGCAGCCGTAAACATCCGTTATCGCCGCGTCCGCTCGATGTGTTTGAAATGTTTTTTCAGCCAAGTCATAACAAAGATTAGCCATCTGGAAGGAGCAGTAAACGCCTCATTCAGGTTCCTTGCTCGTAAATGAGACTTCAGCGCCGTGACGTCGCGGTAAAACGGCCACGCCCCCTCTTCGGTCTCGTTCGGGGGAATCACTTGGGCCGAGTTGGTCTGTTGTTGATTTTGCCGGCTGTTTGTTTTAGAGGCTTTTCCATAATTCCATAACGCTGATATGGCATTTTGCCTTGGTTTGAGTACGTTTTCTTGGTTAGCATACAATATGGTGCCTGTCTTGGCGTGTTATTAATAAAGTCCAATGAAAATAACATGAGCCTCATTGGCGGACTTTGATATGATCATCACGCGTATATGTCGATATCGCCAACTACTGGCCTGGCATGCACATGACACCCTATCCAGTACGGGATTTTGTAAAAACACCAGGAATCTGTCAGTTCTTGTCTCGCTGAAGGTTCCCGTTGCGCCGGCTAGCAGCTGTCCTTAAACGCATCCACCCCCGACGACCCCGCCAGGCGCTCGGGCCGTGTTCCGTCATCCAGTGGTATTCTCGGGCGTCTTGCATGGTCGGGATCCTGTCAGTGGCGGCCTTCTCTCCAGGTGACGCCGCCACCGCCGCCGCTGCTTTCATCTCCCTGTCTCACAGGGGCCTTGAAGACGTGACTTGGCTCATTTTGGAAAAATTCCTGCCTTGGCTGTTTTCATAAGTGCGCTTTGTGTTTTACTGCAGGTGCTTAAAGATTTTTTTTTTGTGGCGCTCTACGCCCGAAGCTTATGTCTTCGTGGACAAACAGTAGACCTCGTATCGGACTTCCTATCGGACGGAGAAAGCAGACAACTATTCGGCTCACAGTGTGTGTGTGTGTGTGTGTGTGTTTGCTCGGCGTCACGCTTGGTCTGTGCCCGTCACTTGTCTCCATTCTTTGGAGACATTTAACTCACAATCAGGCGGCCATTGAAACGTCCACGGTTCACTTAACGCAGCACAGAGAGGCTGCAGACGTCCCGACTATAAACACTCGTGCAAAACGCTTGGAGGCAATGTGGATTTATACGATACGTTAGGTTGTTTATGTGTTATTTATTTATTTATTTCTTCTCTCCGGATACGGACGCTTCCTCCCACATTCCAAACACACGCGTGTTCAAAGCCTGTGACCTTCCATTGGTTGGCAACCCTGTCTCTCGTACAAAGTCAGCTGGGATAGGCTCCAGCATACCCCCAGGACCCCAGTGAGAGCAACCATAGAGAATGACTAATTCAAAAACTAAAAATATTTCAACAATTACCGTTATTATATTCCATCTGGAGCCTATCCCAGCTGACTTTTGGGCAAGAGTCGGGACAACAGCACTCGGAGGGGTACACCCTCGACTGGAGTATACCTGGAGTAAACCCACAAACCCACACATGGGGAGAACAGGTAAATTCCACACAGAGATGCCCAAGGGGAGGTTTGAACCCAGGTCTTCCTGATCTCCTGACTGTGTGGCTAACATGCTAACCACTGCTGCACCGTACGGCCTACAACTGTAACCTCAATTCAAGTGAATTTGAACACAGCCCTTTGCATTCACATTTATTTTAGTGTCATTTAAAAAAAAATATTTTTTTTAATGACAATTTTTTGTAATATTTATGTATTTAAAAAAAACACTAATAAAATTTAATGAATGAATGAATTTCAATTAAAGTGCTAAATAAAATGTCTTATGAAATATGCATGTATATATTGTAAACATTTTAAACCAACAATCAAAACAATTTTATATTTTAAAAATAATTTACGTTTTTTGATTGTTTCAAATAAATTCAAATGAAAAATATTAATAAAATAATTTAAAAAGTTTTTTTCATTAGATACAGTTACAATATCGAGAAAAAAAACTGTCCTTGTTTCTTCCATCATGAAAACATATTCATATGTTTAAAAAACAATAACAACATTTTAAAATTTAAAATAAATTGCAAAATAAAATATATTTAAAATATTTAGGTATACTTTTTAAAACTTTTTTGGAAAGACATTGTATTTCTTTAATATTTAAAAAATAAAATAATTGTTTCAAATAAATAAAAAATTAAAAATTAGATTAAAAATATACTTTAATTTAACATTTCTTTAAAAAAATGTATATCGATTAATTAAAATGTATCAAATATAATTACTAAAACAGTCACTAAAATGTATTTTTGAATAGATGTACAGTACATAGATAAAAAGTACAAGCTATTGATCAACATTACAAATGAGCTGTCTTCCATACTGTGGAGTCCGTCATATACAGCAAAATGCCCAAAGATATCTGCAAATAGGTTGACTGACATCTCCTGCAACTTTATTCCACTCAATCATGCAATCTGATATTTATTCAATCCAAACAACAACAAATCAGCTGTTGGGACACTTGACATTGTTGTCTTTATTTGGACAAGAAATCCAAACAAGAAATAAACTCAAATAAACTGTTTATCCCTCGCTAATCCCGCTATAAAACGCCGTTTGCTACGTTCGACGACGCCGACTGTTCCACACAGCGTCTAAATAAAGACGCTGGTTTATCTAACATGTTTATTTAACCAGCGGCCCGACACCCACTCCACCGTCACGCCAACGCCATTCCCAGCTGTCGGCCGTTTGCTCACGTATGAAAAGTTCGGATGAATTTGGTTTAATGTGCAAGTTGTTACACGCCAGCGGCGCCTCGCCTGTTTTTTTTTTATGAACCAATGGACAATTTCAGTGCAGCTTTGTACCACTCAGAGTACATTCAAACATTTCAATCAGGTGTCGTTTAACTGAAGAAAACATTTTCATAACCTTTCTCTCACTCGTGAAAGACCTGGAGCAAAAACATTTACTCCAGGCAAAAAAAAAAATAAATAAATATATATATATATATACACACGTAGGACTCGGAAACTGTTGGGTCTAAGGCTCAACAAGACACTGGACCGACCATCCAACATCTCAAAGGCAGTATTGCTGGTATGGTTTTCAAACACTGGCACCTTTAGTGATTTAGGGACGATGCCATGATGCATTTGAACAATGTACAGAATAAAAGCTGTAGTTTAACACACGTGGCAGTTTTATGTTAGTTATCCATTTAGTTGCACATTGAAGTATTGAATTTGGCTTTGTTACGCTAAAACCTCCTCAGAGACAATTAGTGGGAACCTAATTTCTGTAATACTTCAACTTAATGCTCCTAAAATGACATTTTTTGGCATAATATTACAATGTTATTTTTGTATAATTTGAGTTTTTTTCTGCTAATATTTTGACTTTATTATTGTAAAATATTAAAATTTTATATCGTCATACTTCCGAAAAATATCGTAAAACACGTTAAGGTCCACCCAACCCCAATATACAATATACTGTATATAGAACTTCATAGCTCATCTACTTAGCTCTTGATGGAACACGTTTGGACACCCCTGCATTATACTGACAAAAGTATTTTAAAAAAAAATTACTGCTAATTGTTCAATTTTTGCTGTTTTTTTTTTAGTTTTCCTATTAAATTATATGTAGAACAGTGGTCTCAAACATGCGGCCCGCGGGCCAAATGTGGCCCGCAGGACACTAGTTTGAGGCCCCCCGCCTTGATATGAAAGTTTAACATAAGTTTGATACGGATGCTGTATGGTATCATGTACCCAGAAAAAATGTATTACGTTTGATTAATGTTCATGTTAAAGGTTAAATAACTGTTAATAGTTATCCTCCCTATCCGTGTGGAAGTGGTAAGTTTTTGGCTATTTAAGTTTAAGGGAAATAACTTGAAGGCTACCGTTTAGGTCGCTAGCTCTCTAGTTTGCGAGTTAGCATGTGTCTCAAGACCCTGCAGTTGCGCAATATGTTGTAAATAAAAAGAGTATAAATGTGACTATAGTCATGTTTTGTCATGTCTACAGGGCTCTAATAATGCTTTGTTCATTTTAATCAGAAAAAAATAATTTGTCTACCCACCAACTATATGTGGTTTCTTAAGTTTTTATTATTTGCTGTTTTATTATTATTATTATTATATTTATTTATTACTGATTGATTGATTTTCTTTATTTTTGATTTGTTTATTTATTGACATGAGGCTTTGGTAATGAGTTTTAGGATTGCGTAATAAAATATTTACTTATTTCTTGATTTACTAGAAAAAAATACAAAATAATTCGGGAATTTCTGTGATTATCGGTACCAAAAAATGATTTAATGTGATGGGGTTTGGTGTTATTGTTAGTAAGAATATATGCAAGCATAATTAAGTAAACCTGCACTGTCCACGTGTACGTTTTCATACAAAAATGTACCTAACTTGTGCAGAAAAGGTGCAAAGGCTACGTGTTGATTGATCCGCCGACGTGCAGATGTGCCTCCTCCAGCTCTCGCCCATGCATGAAGACAAGTCATTGCTGTTGGCTCGAACGTTTTTTTTGGCCCGTGTGAATCGACACCTGCCGTGCAACGGCGTGACGCGGAGGCTTGGAAAGAAATTGGACAAGTTCAGCTGGTGTTTCACAATGCCGCCTCAAGACCGTCACGGTACGCCAGCAATTCAAACATAAGTCACATTTTTGTGAATAAAACAAACCTAACATAAGAGGTATCAGCATGCATATTTTATCATACATTACATTTTATTTACCAGAGCCCATCCCATAATGCTTTTTCCCTACTGGACTCGTTTATCCTGTAATATTCTAAAATGCCAAGGCTTTAACATCCTCATTTTATTATCAATAAATTTCACCAACCACAGAAGACTTCCTCTAAAAGGCTACAAGTGCCCCCTGGGCTGGACTTTTAATATCACTGACCAAATGCCTCTTTTATTTAGTGCAAACAACCCACCCGGTGCGAGATATGGGCCATTCTTAAAATAAAAGCTGAGATTTGTATTTTAGGATTATACTGCTGGTAATTAAAAAAACACAAAAAATAAGCTAATTGAGTTATTAGGAAGTTGAGTACTTGTTTTTTAACTATAATAATATACTGCTGAGTTATCAGTTTGTTGAAATTCTTAATATTATGCTCTTTAAACCTTAAAATATGCTCTAAATGCACTAATTCACTTACCTCAATCCACAGCACTACAGCTCCCTCTAGTGTTCATTCACTGGAGAAGTACCAGTCGTTTGTCCCGCCTTCTCCTCCTTTTGTCCTTTCCTATTGGTTCAACCGTCGGTACCATCACTAGACATTCCCGTTTTCCAGTGGCTCTGTCCCACGTCCGTCAGCGTGACCTACGGAAGTAAACCAACGTACACAACAAAGATGGAGGGTGAAATTTCAGATATGAACAGACCTCAAATGTACTTATTTGGTGAGTTCAGACATGCGACAAACCTATATTTACTCGTTCGCACAATCAGTTGTATAGTTTTTTAGTCAAAAACACACTATACGTTAATTCAGAGGACGTTAGCGATGTATGTAGTCAATGTGGATGTTCCCACAAACCGCGCCAATTGTGCTCTTTTGTTAGCTAGCAGGGAGATAAACGACACAAACAGCAACATGCACACACCTCACATTACTCCATGTCTTTGTCGTCTTGTTGTGCTAACACCTGGCATTAGTTACAGGTTCCGTACGTCCTTCTCTCCGCAGGTTGTACCCTCAAATCGGACAAACGGGAGTACAAAGTCGATGTCGACGACGATGAAACGGAGCAACAGTTGTCAATTAAAGCAGTAAGGCGTCCATTTGAGAGCATAATGTCTCCGTAGCGTAGCATTAAGTGTTTGCTGAAGAAAACTGTTAGCTTCAGGGTGTTTTGGTAGCGTTTCTTCTTCGTTTAGAGAGCTGCTTTGCCTCGCGACATTATTTGAAAAGGCGCCAAAGGAGAGACGCTGGCGGTTGTCGGCCATATTTAAAGGGATGTCACGTGATCACCACTCACCTGTCATTACCTGTTTGGAATGAAAAACATTTACATTCTTTAATTAAACCTGGCCTGTGTTGTATGGCTAATCAACTCAGTTTAAATGAAATTGGGATTATTATTAAGTTGTGTGTAGTTTGTGGTTTGAAAACAGCAGTTAGCCACAAAACTTACTGTATGATTAGTTTCTTTTATGATGAACTTTGTGGTAAAGATATACTCTGCTGCTGCTCTTTCAGGCCTGCTTGGGAGCCGAGGCTGAGGACAAGTTCCACATGGTGGAAGTGGAGGCCCTCACATATGATGGAAAGGCCACCAAAGTGCCACTGGTCGTGCTGAAACCATCGGTCCTGCCCTCTGTGAGTCAAAAGCACATCATATGTATTTGAACTTATTTCATCTCAGGCAAAATAAATAACCCCTTCTTTACCGATCTTTTATAAAATTGCGACATCACCTCTTTTTGCCTCTTGCTTAAAAAATGTAAAAGACGTATAGATATGTCATGGGGGATTATAAAAACATATTTAAGTGGTGCCCGATGATGTGCAATTCTGCAAAATATTACTTTTACGCTAATTGTGTTGTCTTTTCTTTCCCAGATGAGTTTAGGTGGATTTGAGATCACGCCGCCAGTTACCTTACGTCTCCTGTCAGGTTCCGGACCCGTGCACATCAGCGGGCAACATTTTGTCAGTGAGTATTTAAGACAACAGCTGCATCAGGCACCTCATGTGTTTAAAGTTTATATTAAAATATCTTTCCTGTTTGTGTAACACGCTTCTAAAAGTGATAAAACGCTTGTGGTTGCTTTTCAGGTGTGAAAGAGTCCGACGCTGAAGAGGAAGAACACAACACTTCTCCGGTGAAGCGTCCCGTGAGCTTGATGAAGGGGAAAAAGGCTACACTGGTAGCTGTTTCGGTTACTTGTTTACTCAAATCATTTCTACGTTGTTGTTTTTAAGCGTAAATATTTAGCGGCACTTTGGCTGCTGCAGTCATGAGATTATTATCATGAGACTGCCTGTCTGACTTCAATAGTTGACACATTTCATATGCACCTGGTCTGCCAGGGAATAAGAAGATGTAGCAGGAGGGACAAAAAGAGAAAAACTGTTCAGAATAAGTAACGCAACACTTTGTCTTGCAGGATAAGAGGAAGTTATGTTGAGGTTTCACGACATGAAAAGCACGTATCGCTCTTCTCGACGAGCAGGAGGTGCTACCGTGGACCCCTACCCCATCTCACTTTTTTTTTACTGAACTTTTTTCATTCTTTTTTCACACTACAACTTAAAATAAAAAAAAAATCTGTAATATTTCAACTTAAAATGACTTTTTTTGGCATAATATTACAATGTTATTTTTGTAAAAAAAAAAAAATCGAAAAGTTTTTTCTCCAAATATTTTGACTTTATTATTGTAAAATTACTGCTAATTGTTCAATTTTTGCTATTTTTTTTAGTTTTCCTAGTAAATTATATTCAGAATGTGCTGTGGGCCAATAAAAAACGACCACGGCATGCAGATAGCACCCGGGCCGCACTGTAGACACCCGTCTTCTGGACCTAATACTACCAGTCAAAAGTTTGGAGACACTTTGTCATACAGTAACATGATAAAGTGCTTTTTTTTGTCCCTTTTCTGTCCTTCCGTGTCCAATTGCATAATGGCCAATTATGGCCCCTCCACCCCCAACGCACCACTGCCAAAAATAGACAAAAAAAACTCTTAATAGTGCCCTGTAGGGGTGTAACGAGACAAGATGATACACAAGATTGGGTCTACAAGCCGAGATTTTAACATTCATTACTTTTGAGAAAATGACAATATATTGCAGTCTACTAAATACATTTTTACTGCATACCTTGCACTGCGTCTAGGTTAGGAGGCGGAAGATGAAAACCAAGCCTAGCGCCAGCCAGACATTTTTCTAAGCGAGAACTCGTATCACGTTTTAATCTCTTGAGGTCTTGTGAAACGGTCGGTAAGATCTCATTCACTTTCTTTTATTTTTTTTCAGAAAAAGCTAAAGATGGAGACGGATGAGGACAGCGATGAGGATGATGATGACGACGACGATGAGTATGTTTCTTTATCTCGCTCGTCAGGCAAAGCGAATTTGATTGTCACTTACTTTTCTTAGTGATGACGATGACGATGGTTGTGGAAATGCAGTGACACCCCAGAAGAGTGGCAAGAAGGTAATCCTGGCATGTGTGTAGATTTTAATATATATATAAAATATATAATATATATTATCATTGGTCACAATGCATTTGTATTGTTATTGTCTTTTAAGTGTGTTGTAGCTCATGCAGCTAGAACAGGGGTGGGCAAACTACGGCCCGGGGGCAACATCCGGCCCGCCAAGTGTTTGAATACGGCCCGTCCGTTCTTTCCAAAGTATTTCATTTAAACTCAACATACGAACTGGCATCATGGCTTGAGCCAACCTTTTGATGGTTGTATCAATTTTGTTATTTGATGTGGTCTGTTGTTTACAAAGTGCTCCTGAAAAAAGGGACACAATAATAATAATAATAAAATTTAAAATATTTAAATATAAAATATTTAAATATAAATATTAAATAATAATAGCAGATTGCGTGACACTTTTACAGATACAATAATACCAGGTGGACTGTTACATGTAAAATATATAGTCCGCCCCCCCCCCCCGTTTTGTTAAATCAATGCGGCCCGCGAGTCAAAAAGTTTGCCCACCCCTGAGCTAGAAAGACAGTAGTGTTATTAGTGTGATGTTAGTCCAGTATTGTCCACTAGGTGTCAGGCTAGTCAGACGTATGTCTTGAGGGGTTTACCCACCCCCCTCAGACGTTATCCTGTGGCAACATTTCATTTTGAGCAGGCTCTCCCGCCCCGTTGCCATCCCTGCACCCACTGACCGTCCACTGTTTTCATGTGTGTGTGTGTGTGTGTGTATGAGGCAAAAAGTTTTCATCCTGTTGGCTCTTGCACCCACCTGTTTTCAACGCGTAAAACACAGGGTGTGCGTGGCATAATGATCGGATTTCTCCTCTGTAATCTACGTGGATTCTCACTGTCTCGGAGAGACGGCACTATTTCATGCTTGCACACATTTGCACACATGCATATATGTGTGTGTGTGTGTGTGTGTGTGTGTGTGTCGCTGCATATTTCCTGAGAACGCGCATGCATTTCTATCAACAAGATTGTGTAAACACGTACGCTGACTTCACGCAATTTGAAATTCTTATCGCCTTTTGTCATTTCAAACCCCGCACCTGGCCCTAACCTTTGAACACTTTGTATTTTTTCGCGTGTCCTCGCCATCGAAACTGCACGTGTGCATCAAGCCCGATTTAATTGTCTTTCTTTGCTTTCACAAAAAAGAACGAAGCCACGCCGAGGCGAGAGAGAGAGATCAAAGCGGAGGGCAGATGCGCATACCTGCGACATGAGCGCCTCGTCCGCGCCTCAGGGTCAGATGACAGCTGAGCATGTCTGTCACCTGTTGATTTATTCTGTTGTCTTCCCCTCCGAAACCTCCGCCTCCCGTAGACCTCCCCTTCCGCGACCCCCGAATCCACGTCTTCACGCTTCTCGTCAGTCCTAAATAGTGATGGTAGCTGGAGATAGAAGGACTTGGAGGGACTTTAGTATTTCTTCATTTAGTCTCAATGTGGACTATTTGGTTATCACTACAATGTTGTACTGTGTGTGTGTATTTTTAGTGGTTAACATTTTTCTACACATACAGTACTGTATTGTGAAGAAGTTGAAAAAATGTGACATTTGTGTCTTGATAACTTATTTTTACACTTGTATGAGCCCAAAATCCTGACTTTAAACAGATTATTATGGGGTTTTCTGCTAGTTAGCAAGAAGGAACAGTGTTGCTGACCTTGCAACATTGTCGCTACATCTGTCCGTACGTCCGTTTTCTATGCCGCTTATCCTCACTAGGGTCGTGGGTATGCTGGAGCCTGCTGGTCGTCGTGGCTACATTCAGCGAATAATCTGACCCCTCCAGATAAGGGGTGTCAAACTCGTTTTCGCCGTGGGCCACCTGTAATTTCAAAACCATATTAAGATTATTTGATTATAATTGATTATTGTAAGTATTGTTTTGCCATCAAACTTACATTGAAATAAGTCAATACAAATATTGCATCATCATCAACTAAATTCTTTCCAGGCTCTCGCTGGTCACATAAAGTCATATGAAGTGCCAAATCCAGGTCTCATGCCTTGAGTTTGACACCCGCGCTCGAGATAAGTCTTTTTCCAAGAAGCGACTAGCGACAAATCTTGTGAAAAGACACACGTGTCCAACTTGACATACACAGCAGTTTGTCTTGGATTTATGTCTCACATAAGTGTGGTGCGTTCAAGGACCCCCCGCAACAGAGAGTGAAATCTTCATTTATGATGGAAAACATGATCAACAAGACCAGGGGTGGGCAAACTACGGCCCGGGGGCCACATCCGGCCCGCCAAGTGTTTGAATACGGCCCGTCCGTTCTTTCCAAAGTATTTCATTTAAACTCAACATACGAACTGGCATCATGGCTTGAGCCAACCTTTTGATGGTTGTATCAATTTTGTTATTTGATGTGGTCTGTTGTTTACAAAGTGCTCCTGAAAAAAGGGACACAATAATAATAATAAAATTTAAAATATTTAAATATAGGGCGGCACGGCGGTCTAGTGGTTAGCGCACAGACCTCACAGCTAGGAGACCAGGGTTCAATTCCCACCCTCGGCCATCTCTGTGTGGAGTTTGCATGTTCTCCCCGTGCATGCGTGGGTTTTCTCCGGGTACTCCGGTTTCCTCCCACATTCCAAAAACATGCTAGGTTAATTAGCGACTCCAAATTGTCCATAGGTATGAATGTGAGTGTGAATGGTTGTTTGTCTATATGTGCCCTGTGATTGGCTGGCCACCAGTCCAGGGTGTACCCCGCCTCTCGCCCGAAGACAGCTGGGATAGGCTCCAGCACCCCTGCGACCCTCGTGAGGAAAAAGCGGTAGAAAATGAATGAATGAATATTTAAATATAAAATATTTAAGTATAAAATATTTAAATATAAAATAATAAATAATAATAGCAGATTGCGTGACACTTTTACAGATACAATAATACCAGGTGGACTGTCACGTGTAAAATATATAGTCTGCCCCCCCCCCCCCCCCCCCCGTTTTGTTAAATCAATGCGGCCCGCGAGTCAAAAAGTTTGCCCACCCCTGAACAAGACGAAGAAAAGTGGAAATTGCAGGCTTTCTTCCAGAGACTCTGACATGACAGCAGCCGGGGCTGCTTTGCCCCCCCCCCCCCCCCCCCCCCGTTTGAAAACACTCGCAGGCGGCTCTGTCTTGTTTGTGACCTTTAAAAAAAAAAAAAAACAAGACGCCAAAAAGAAGTGACAATATAATTCACTTGTAGTTGTAAACATATTTATGGTGCTTTTGATGTTTATGGTCGTTATTCCTCACTATTATAACTTATTTTTACAGTACACTTGTATGAGCATAAAAATGCGACATCAAACATCGCCTGTTTCAGCCAGTACTGTAAAACACAGATGTGAGTTTGTAGCCGGGCCTATTTAAATTGGACGTGGGTGCTAAGGTACTAAGAACAATGCTTCAGGGATGTTTAAATGTCAAGTCAGGAGCCGTGTAGTAACACGCCACAGATAACTCGGGTTCTTCAACGCTGCGCCCTGTTTACCACAGCAAGCGTTCTCGTTCTGTCCTCAGCGACCGGGAACATGGCGAGGCTGTCGTCATGATTGAAGAGACTTCCTCCGCCGCTTTCGTCTCGTCGAAACGTGTTGTAAAACGCTGTCACTTTGTCTGGCTCGAGGTATCGCTGGAGGAAACGACACGCGTAATGGTTCTTGTAGTCGTTATGTCAACACAGGCAATTACGCTTGTAAGCCGCTCCGAGGCGAGGAAAGAGGTTGGCGTTCAGGAACTGTAGGTTCTCTGTGCCGTGACTGGATAACCACACAGGTGAATTCTACCAAGAGAAACCTAATTGGAAGAGCCTCCGGTGTGCGGTGCAACAATGATGATGGATTACTTGCAATGCTTTGTGTTGACTGTCCTTTATTTCCAAAGTAAACAATCATTTTCGACACGTCGTGTACGTGTTATGTATCTTCTTTGTTGCAGGGCCCGGAAATGTTGAAGGCCAACAAGAGACTGATGAAACATAATGGCCCTGCGGCAAAACCATTAGGATCAGGCCTCAAAGCAAAGGTTAAGGTAGGAAAAGTTATTAATTCATTCATTCATTCATTTTGTACCGCTTTTTCCTCACGAGGGTCGCGGGGGTGCTGGAGCCTATCCCAGCTGTCTTCGGGCGAGAGGCGGGGTACACCCTGGACTGGTGGCCAGCCAATCACAGGGCACATATAGACAAACAACCATTCACACTCACATTCATACCTAATGGACAATTTGGAGTCGCCAATTAACCTAGCATGTTTTTGGAATGTGGGAGGAAACCGGAGTACCCGGAGAAAACCCACGCATGCACGGGGAGAACATGCAAACTCCACACAGAGATGCCCGAGGGTGGAATTGAACCCTGGTCTCCTAGCTGTGAGGTCTGCGCGCTAACCACTTGTCCGCCGTGCCGCCCAGGAAAAGTTATACAACTTGTTAACGTCTGAGACAAGAACGACATTTTGTGCGTCAAATTTTGTAGCTTCACTATTATCCATCCACCCATTTTCTATGCCACTTATCCTCATGAAGGTCGCGGGTATGCTGGAGCCTACACACCCTGGACTGGTGGCCAGCCAATCACAGGGCACATATAGACAAACAACCATTCACACTCACATTCATACCTATGGACAATTTGGAGTCGCCAATTAACCTAGCATGTTTTTGGAATGTGGGAGAAAACCCACACATGCGCGGGGAGAACATGCAAACTCCACACAGAGATGGCCGAGGGTGGAATTGAACCCGGGTCTCCTAGCTGTGAGGTCTTTAATTAAAATTCAAAGCTAAATTAATTTTTTTACAAGCATAAAAATGGCTAAATGAAGTGCAATAAGGCATTCGGAAGACGCATTCAAAGACGTTCATCCCGTGGACGAACTTCTCAAAAAGCATGGAGTCGTGTAGCGTGCACACACAGTTGAGTCCAAAATGTGAAAATTGTAAATAGTTCATGGTGTTTATTTATTAAATACACTGTTATTTTCATGCAAAACAACCATTTTTGTGTTGTTTATGTTGAGGCTTAGTTGTTTAGATATTTTGGCTAAATCTGCATGTGTCACGGTGAAAGTGCGAGAAATGTATCTTTTCACGAAAAGCTGTTTTTCACCCCTTTTTTGTTGATAACTGAAATTTTACTGAGACTCACCTGAAGAAACAAACCCCATGAAAGATGAGAGTCTAATCTTTCTTTTGGTACGTACCAATAATTCACACTCACATTCATACCTATGGACAATTTGGATGCATGTTTGTGGGATACGTGAGGAAACCGGAGTATTTGGAGAAAACCCACACATGTACCGGGCCAGATTTTTCAAAAATATGTCAATGAATCATGATATATAATGCTTGAATACAGCTTAATTTCAGTTTAAAATATGCAAATTTTACAGTTTTGTCTGAAATTAAGCCTAAAAATTGCTACATGAAGTAAAATACTAAGCATTCAAAGATGTTGCAATGCTATGTAGTATTCTACACTGGTCACTAGGTGTCAGTAATGTCACTGTAATATTTGTAATATAACCACACAAACAACAGATTTGAATAGTCTCTCAACAGGCACAATAATCCCGAAAACTGGGCAAACTAATACAAAGGTAAAATGAGTATGAGTCTTATTTGTGTCTTAAATGGCTTCATTCATTCATTCATTCATTTTCTACCGCTTTTTCCTCACAAGGGTCGCGGGGGGTGCTGGAGCCTATCCCAGCTGTCTTTGGGCGAGAGGCGGGGTACACCATGGACTGGTGGCCAGCCAATCACAGGGCACATATAGACAAACAATAATTCACACTCACATTCATACCTATGGACAATTTGGATGCATGGTTTTGGGAACCGTAGTATTCGGAAAAAACGTATAGATTTTTCAAAAATATGTTAATGAATAATGGTATTTAATGGTTGAATACAGCTTAATTTTAGTTTCAAATATGCACATTTAATTTTACAGTTTTGTCCTAAATTAAGCCTAAAAATGGCTACATGAAAATATAAAGCATTCAGCGATGTTGCAATGGTATGTAATATTCCACACTGGTCACTAGGTGTCAGTAATGTCACTGTAATATTTGCTGAACACAACTAATGATCACAAATTCACAAATAATCTCTCAACAGGCACAATAATCCCGAAAACAGGGCAAACTAATACTAAGGTAAAATGAGTATGAGTCTTATTTGTGTCTTAAATGGCTTATTTTCTCTTATTATTTTATCTTAACTACTAGATTGTTGAGTGTAAAGGTGAATATATGGATGTTATTTCATGCCTAATAATGTTTAAAATTATTAAATAGTCGTAAACAGGTTTTCTATGTAACTACGAAAATATTCCATTATAAATGAGGAATCCTATTTTGTGGAAATTCCCTGGAACCAATTAACCTTGATGAACGAGAGTTTACTGTACTTGTTATTTTGCTGATATTGGAGCACAAATCAATACAGTAAACCTCGGATATATCAGATTCAATTGTTCCCACTGGTTTTGTCCGATATAAGCGGAATCCGTTATATGCGTATACCGGAAAATGTCAGTTTTACGCATATATCGGATTTATATCCGGTATATGCGTAAATCGGATTTTATCCGTTATAAAAAGGCACTTCCTTGACTATGTTTCCAATGTACCTGGACGCGCAGGCAACGCTGCAAACGCTGCAAATGACGTCGTATAGCGGCCTGTCACGATTCGGCGAATCGGAGCGCCACGATGCGGCCATCCGATATATGCGAGGGAATTTAATGGAAATGCATTGGAACGGGACTGGAGATTTTGTCCGAAATAGGCGAAATCCGTTATAAAAAAATCCGATATATGCAATGAATTTTTATTGGAAATGCATACAGAAAAATTGGTTCTTTTTTATCTGTCCGTTGTGAGCGAATTTCCGATATATCCGAGTCCGATATATCCGAGGTTTACTGTATTAGTATCGGATCAGTACCGCTAGTTTGCAGCATGTCTTTTTAAGATTACTTTGTTACAAACAAAGCAAAGCGCTCAGCAGACAGAGCGTCACAATTACAACACGGACTTGCCAACATCGTCGTGCGTCCAGCTATTGCGGAGCCACATTGTCGCTATCATTGATTTTACACCCAAATATCCCAACAGGAATGTCTCGCTCAGGAATGTGATAAGCGCATTGCAATTAGCTCGGCCTGATAGTACATTTCTTTCAAAGCCCAAATCTTCCACTCTGCCTCTCTTTAAGCAAACACACCTGACCTCTAAAACGGTTTCCTGGGGCAAGGTTTAAACCCGTGACCCCCCCCCTTTGTCGCGACCCCGCCGTCTTGGGTTGCAGCCACCTTTGATGCCTTCCGCGGCAACATACACACCAGGGAATACAAATTGGCCCGGCTTCTCCGCGCATTTGGCTAAGCATTTGATCAAATGGCTGTGACAGGAAGAAAGATAAGGGAACTTCACCACAAAGACAGTACACCCAAGCCAAGTGCTGCTTATCTGACCTCTGCTAAGGTTGGGATTGGTGTGTTTAATGCTAACAACACTAACGGCTAGACTCCCATAGTGAGGAATAGATTCCTCGAGGACAGCCGTGCGGTCTCCCTTTGTTGATCCTGTTGTTTGACAACACTCCGAGGATGAGCAAGATGGCCGAAACCATTTTAGCGATCTGGATCTGTGTCGTACCCAACAACTGTTCCCTCTTGACAACCTCTTCACACCCCTTACTTCCTGGACACACCTTTTCCCAATTGCTCTCATTACCAGCGTTTGATGTCTGGTGCAGCCTGCGCTTCCAGATGCCCCCGAGGAGCGAGGAAGAGGGCGTGGATGTCTGTTTTTTTTTTTGTTTTTTTTTTCTCTCCCCTAAGTGCAGGTGACCGGCCATTAGATGGCCTTGTCAGATCTGCTGCCAGCACTGCAGTTCTCGCCTCTCCGCAGGCCCAGCGTGTCGCCGCACCTCCTTTTGCGTAACGAGGCCTGTCATGAGAGTCGGCGACATCGCGCTCCAAGCGCATTCATCTTCAAGCAGCTGGTTTTCCTTACATTGATGAGTTGGGAGAAGTTATGCCTGAGAGCAGACGTCAGAGTTGTAAAGTTGTTAACCACTTTGCTCAGACTTATCCCAGAGGATGAGTCATTGTTTTGAAGCAGCTGATTGACATGTGTTAAAACAGGTGCCTATCTGGATAGCATTAACTTATAAAGATATTTTTTTTTATGTGGGTATGACTCCTCAGATTGGAACTAATGTGCATGAGAACCTTCAAAAAAGACAAACCCCTCTGGTGACAATACTTCATATCCAGAAACATGACTCATTCAATACCAGACATTTTTCAAAAGACGTCGCTCTCGGTTTTGACGATTTTGACAGATTTTTCAAGGCACACGGAATATCGTGTTCAAGGCCCGTATAAACATGGTACGTACCAAAAGAAAGATCTTTCAACAGATTTGTTTCTTCAGGGGAGTCTCAGTGAAATTTCACAATCAACAAAAAAGGGGTGAAAAACAGCTTTTTGTGAAAAGATACATTTCACGCACTTTCACCGTGACACATGCAGATTTAGCCAAAATATCTAAACAACTAAGCCTCAACATAAACAACACAAAAATGGTTGTTTTGCATGAAAATAACAATGTATTTACAAATAAACACCATGAACTATTTACAATTTTCACATTTAGAACTCAACAGTGTGTGCACGCTACACGACTCCATGCTTTTTGAGAAGTACGTCCACGGGATGAACGTCTTTGAATGCGTCTTCCGAATGCCTTATTGCACTTCTTGCACTTCATTTAGCCATTTTTATGCTTGTAAACATTTTAATTTAGCTTTAAATTTTAATTTAATACCTCACAGCTAGGAGACCCGGGTTCAATTCCACCCTCGGCCATCTCTGTGTGGAGTTTGCATGTTCTCCCCGTGCATGCGTGGGTTTTCTCCGGGTACTCCGGTTTCCTCCCACATTCCAAAAACATGCTAGGTTAATTAATTGGCGACTCCAAATTGTCCATAGGTATGAATGTGAGTGTGAATGGTTGTTTGTCTATATGTGCCCTATGATTGGCTGGCGACCAGTCCAGGGTGGGATAGGCTCCAGCACTTCCCGTGACCCTTGTGAGGAAAAGCGGTAGAAAATGAATGAATGAATGAATCCAGAATGAACACAGTATGAATCCACACATCACTAGTCCAGTAGTAATCCTACACTTGATCAAACTTAAGATTTGTCAGAGCAAAAAACAGTACTTCCTTAATCTGCACTCTAAGCATCATGGGAACTGTAATTATTTTTAGTCACGTTGTTGTAGTAGAATATTTTTGAAAAACCTTGATTCAATTCAATTAAATTCAGACAAATAATTCCCCCCCTGAAAATATTGTCAAAATAAACAAATATATAAATATAAAATATTATCTCTAAATATTACTTGACTCTGTTTGGTATTAGCAAACATGGATGTATTTAAATCTACTTTATTGTGTATTCACAGTCATTGAATAGCTGGTAATGCTTTGCCCCCCCCCCAGCATCTAAACTTATTTAAACATATTTGTGCAGGATTACGACTCGTTCTTGTTGATTCAAGCCTGCGCCGCCTCGTTTATGCTAGCATGCACGCGGCTAGATTAGGAGAACCAGGGTTGACTTAACGTGGCGCTTATCGGTGATTGAGACCGCTTGGTCATGTCAGCCACATCTCTCATTGTGGCTTTGTGGAACTCGCACCCCCCCTCCCCCCTCCCCTGGGCAAACTTGATGAGCAAAGGTGTTGCAAAACACGTGTTTGCTTTGGATTGAAGACGACAGATTGCGTCGAACGAGAGCGTGCTTGTGATTAAGTTCCATGTCTTGTGGCATCTGTAATCAGCGTCTGGCCCAGATGAAAAAGCTCGCCGTTGTGTTTATCAGCTGTTTCGGGTCCACAGCTGGCCTTTTGGAGCTGGCTTATGCAGAGAGTTGCCTGTAAATAATAAATGTAGTGGATTTAGTCTGGCCGGGAGCCAGCAGCATATGCGCGTTGCGTCTGTAGCGCCAGGTTTTTCTCCTTTTATTTCGACCTTTTGATGTCCGTTGTAAAACACCGGCCTCTCGCTGGAGATGGGGACACATGACCGCATGTTCATATTCTTATGATTATTCCGTGTTACTTTTATCAAATTCAGCATATTTCTCCACACCAGCTGTCAAGTGGGAAGAAAATCAGGTGTTTGCACACGGATCTCTGGCTCTTCGGATGAGAGGAAAAATGTCTTGGACTGGGATTTTTTATTTTAAGGCGAAGCTCACTCTTGGGAACAATATGTACACAACTTAAGCAAAGTTACTCATGATTTAACACCATATTTTTGAAGCAACGATAACATCCAGCACACATTAGCATGAGTCCAGTCGACGACGCAACCGTCCCAGACCGTGCACGCTTCTCGCTTCTTTCATGCGTGTTCCAGACTATTGATGAAACCCTGCAATTTCTTTGGATTCCACGCTGGCTTTGCGTGTAGAGGCAAGCTCTTTTGGCTTGTGTAACATCCACTATGGATGTGTGTGTGTGTGTGTGTGTGTGTGTGTGAATGTCACATTCAGACACCTCCTAATTGAAGACCTCTCTGGGCCTCGTTTGCCCAGGTCTGGACACACCTCCCAATACTGCCACGATTTGAATTAACAGCCTGTGATGTCATCCCAGGATTCACGGAATGTTGATTTCTGCCTCATAATACAGTAAACCTCGGATATATCGGACTCGGATATATCGGAAATTCAGATAAAAAAGAACCGATTTTTCTGTAATGCATTTCCAATAAAAATTCATTGCATATATCGGATTTCGCCTATTTCGGACAAAATCTCCAGTCCCGTTCCAATGCATTAAATTTCCCTCGCATATATCGGATGGCCGCATCGTTATGCTAATCTTGTCGATGTCACTGGCTATTGTCTTTCTCCTGGCTCCAGATTCAGGACAAATATAAAAGTGAGTGACGTCAATAATACTAGCACAGCAGTGAATGAGAGCTTAACCTCACTATTGGAAATAACGTAGGCCTGACGGGCGTAACAGGGCCTAGCTTAATTAACAATTTGTTATGCTCAGAGTCCAATAAAGTTAAATTCTCATTACCTTACGTCTCTTTTCATTGGCCAGTCCAGGTACATTGGAAACATAGTCGAGGAAGTGCCTTTTAATAACGGATAAAATCCGATTTACGCATATACCGGATATAAATCCGATATATGCGTAAAACGGACATTTTCCGGTATATGCATATACAGTAAACCTCGGATATATCGGACTTGGATATATCGGAAACTTGCTCACAACGGACAGATAAAAAAGAACAGATTTTTCTGTAATGCATTTCCAATAAAAATTCATTGCATATATCGGATTTTTTTTAACGGATTTCGCCTATTTCGGACAAAATCTCCAGTCCCGTTCCAATGCATTTCCATTAAATTTCCCTCGCATATATCGGATGGGCCGCATCGTGGCGCTCCGATTCGCCGAATCGTGACAGGCCGCTATACGACGTCATTTGCAGCGTTTGCAGCGTTGCCTGCGCGTCCAGGTACATTGGAAACATAGTCAAGGAAGTGCCTTTTTATAACGGATAAAATCCGATTTACGCATATACCGGATATAAATCCGATATATGCGTAAAACGGACATTTTCCGGTATACGCATATAACGGATTTCGCTTATATCGGACAAAACCAGTGGGAACAATTGAATCCGATATATCCGAGGTTTACTGTAGTTCATTAGAAAACATTAAGTCATTTTTGACAATGACAAACTTAAAACACTTGCGCCGCACATGTCTTTCATTTGCCATTGATGGGGAAAAAAAAAATCCATTTTAACAATGTCTCTTTTGAGCGTCAGGGGCTCGCCCACTCTGGCTTGCAAGTAATAAAGTCATTATTTTGCATCGGATGTGTAAAAAAAAAAGAGGAAAAAAAACATGTTGTAATTAGGTTACATTTTGTTGTCCCTTCTTATTCTCTTATCTCTGTCCAGCTACTTCCTCGTGCCAAGGTCGTAAACACACACGGCAGACTAAATAGGTCACGATGGATATGAAGCCCAGTCTGCTCCACGTGGGTCGTAATATTGATCCATCATAACAGCTGGCATGACAGCTGATGAGAAGCAGAATGTCTTGTAAGACAACTTCACTGTACCTTAACGACTGTCGTTATGTTTGGGTGAGGATAAATACTCGGCAACGTCTGGCAACATCTCCTCAGACTTGGGCTATCCTACCATGAACAATCTGAAAAGTGCCTTGAGGATCCATCATGACTGATGAATTTACCGTGAAAATTATTTAAAAAAAAATAAATTTACCACAATCAGGACAGGGGGCGGCACGGCGGTCTAGTGGTTAGCGCGCAGACCTCACAGCTAGGAGACCAGGGTTCAATTCCACCCTCGGGCATCTCTGTGTGGAGTCACTTGGAGCAGCCGGTGTCTACCAAATACGCTTAGGCCTGAGTTTGTATCATTATACATTGCTTAACTTCTTTTTACACTTTAATGACAGTTAAGCATATGGAAATGCTAACTAAAAGATTGCCTGGGGAGTTAGAGTTAGATTTCCCTGGAACAGATGATTGCATTATTTCATAATAAATGTTTCAATGGGGTGGCACGGCGGTCGAGTGGTTAGCGCGCAGACCTCACAGCTAGGAGACCAAGGTTCAATTCCACCCTCGGGCATCTCTGCCAGGTTAACATGCCAAGTTAATTAGCCACTCCAAATTGTCCACAGGTATGAATGTGAGTGTGAATGGTTGTTTGTCTATATGTGCCCTGTGATTGGCTGGTCACCAGTCCAGGGTGTACCCCGCCTCTCGCCCGAAGACAGCTGGGATAGGCTCCAGCACCCCCCGCGACCCTCGTGAGGAAAAGCGGTAGAAAATGAATGAATGGTTTCAAAATGGGCTGCACGGTGGTCGAGTGGTTAGCGCGCAGACCTCACAGCTAAGAGACCAGGGTTCAATTCCACCCTCGGGCATCTCTGTGTGGAGTTTGCATGTTCTCCCCGTGCATGCGTGGGTTTTCTCCGGGTACTCCGGTTTCCTCCCACATTCCAAAAACATGCTAGGTTAATTAGCGACTCCAAATTGTCCATAGGTATGAATGTGAGTGTGAATGGTTGTTTGTTTATATGTGCCCTGTGATTGGCTGGCTGACCACCAGTCCAGGGTGTACCCCGCCTCTCGCCCGAAGACAGCTGGGACAGCTGCGACCCTCATGAGGAAAAAGCGGTAGAAAATGAATGAATGAATGAACAATCAGGACAGATATGGTCATGGAAAAAAACTGAAGTTGAATTAAGGAAGAAATACGGTCAAAGTATGCTATCTTTCAAATCCGCAACTCCGAAATAAATCTGTATTTGACGTCCCAATCAGTCTGTCTTATCTGTCTAATATATTTCTTTTCCAGACACCTGTTCCAGGAAAAGCCCAAACCCAGGCCGGGCCGTCTAAATCTCCGTCTTTGGCTGAGATAAAGAGCAAGCTGTCAGCGGCAGCTAAAGAGGTATATAGCATCATATCCTGGCTTTTTTTTTGTTGGGGTTGTTGTTTTTGTTAATTGAGTCTCTGCTGCACGACTGACTTGGATGATTTACTGTCTTCTTGCATCAGGGGAGACTGCTGCCCAAGACGGAGCAGAAGTTTGAGAATTTTGTGAGGAACTCCCTTAATATTTCAGACAAAAGTGTAAGTAATTGGATGTATTTTTAGTGCATTTATTGACATCACATGGTTTAGGAACCCATAGCTAACTGAGCTCTTATCTATAAGATACATGGTCCGCTCTCACAGCATGAGTTATGTATTGCTAGTTTTTTTTTTCTCTTTTTGATCTGTGTGTAGCCAGGAGAGTTGTTTACGGTCTACTAAATCGAAGAAATGTGTCAGGTTTATCATCCCATGGTTCATATTTGTCTGTTTTTAAATCTATCCTTTGCTCTATGATGACAGAGGCGTTATAATCGTAATGGTATAATGCAGGTACTTGGGGGCCACTGGAGCTGGGGTCTGGGTGCGACTGGGCCGCATCAGGTTTTCCAAAAATAAAAATGCATTTATTAAAAACAAAAAAATTTTAAAAACTTCGCTTTGGTTCTAATTTTCTACAAGAAAAGCTCTGATAAAACATTCCACTGTTCTCAAATATCCTACTTTTTATTTTTCTACACAAAATAAGATGAAAAATAAATAAATAAAGCAAGAATAAAGAAAATCAATCACTGCAATAAATAAATATAATAATAATAATAATAAAACGGCAAATAATAAAAACTTAAGAAACCACATATAGTTGGTGGGTAGACAAATTATTTTTTTCAGATTAAAATGAACAAAGCATTATTAGAGCCCTGTAGACATGACAAAACACGACTATAGTCACATTTATTTACAACATATTGCGCAACTTGCGGGGTCTTGAGACACATGCTAACTCGCAAACTAGAGACCTAGCGACCTAAAATGGTAGCCTTCAAGTTATTTCCTTTAAACTTAAATAGCCAAAAACTTACCACTTCCACACGGATAGGGAGGATAACTATTAACAGTTATTTAACCTTTAACATGAACATTAATCAAACGTAATCATTTTTTCTGGGTACATGATACCATACAGCATCCATATCAAACTAACATTAAACTTTCATGTCAAGGCGGGGGCCTCAAACTAGTGTCCTGCGGCCCACATTTGGCCCGCGGGCCGCGTGTTTGAGACCCCTGATTTACAACATATTGTGCAACTTGCAGGGTCTTGAGACACATGCTAACTCGCAAACTAGAGAGCTAGCGACCTAAAACGGTAGCCTTCAAGTTATTTCCTTTAAACTTAAATAGCCAAAAACTTACCACTTCCACACGGATAGGGAGGATAACTATTAACAGTTATTTAACCTTTAACATGAACATTAATCAAACGTAATAATTTTTTCTGGGTACATGATACCATACAGCATCCGTATCAAACTTGCGCGGGCCGCGCTAACATTAAACTTTGATATCAAGGCGGGGGCCTCAATGTAGTGTCCTGCGGGCCGCATTTGGCCCGCGGGCCGCGTGTTTGAGACCCCTGATTTACAACATATTGTGCAACGTGCAGGGTCTTGAGACACATGCTAACTCGCAAACTAGAGAGCTAGCGACCTAAAACGGTAGCCTTCAAGTTATTTCCTTTAAACTTAAATAGCCAAAAACTTACCACTTCCACACGGATAGGGAGGATAACTATTAACAGTTATTTAACCTTTAACATGAACATTAATCAAACGTAATAATTTTTTCTGGGTACATGATACCATACAGCATCCGTATCAAACTTGCATGGGCCGCACTAACATTAAACTTTCATATCAAGGCGGGGGCCGCCGCATGTTTGAGACCCCTGGTATAATGTATAATGGTCCCAAAATCCTTTTTTTTTTTTTTTGTCTTTGAAAAACTGCGCATAATATGAAAAAAATCAAATTACTCATTCTAAGATGTATTTTTGTTGCCAAATATTGGCAAAATTCTGAATCATACGACTTTACGAGGTTTCTCTGTATGAACGTCGGTAGCTGCCAGTTTTGCCCGGGTCTTGGCAGTCGCCGGGTCAAGAGCCCTTTTTCCCTTCATTGAAAGCCTGAAGAGCTGTTTGGCATGATGGATATGCAGGAATGCACCATTGTTCTTCACACGGTTGACAAACATTACACTATCCAGCGGGTCTCCGAGATCTCCCGTGGGACGGCGCGTTCTCTTTTGAATTATGTCCATTTTGTATCGCTGGGCCCGTTTTGAGGCAGAATGGGAGTACACCTGCCAAGACCAAGTCTTTGCCGGTGATTTAGTGGAGTGTGTGTGTCTTTTGTAGCCTTAATGAAGAGACCGGTGGTATGCGGATGGTACCAGTCTCACATTCACATCCAAGGCCTTTGACCAGCCCAGGAGAACCCGCTTGTTATCTTATTGCATGAAATAAATCTTTTCTAATGCTTTCTTGTCATTTTAGTGGCAACAAAACAGCGCTGGTGTTTTATTTTGTGGTGCAGGATTAGTCCTCCCAAGAGGTTTATGAACAGTGTCAGGTAGTAGCGCTGTATTATGTATTACTCAGAGAACAACAGTAGGTATGAGGGAAAAACTCACCGATTTACTTCTTTATGTGGGGTGAAGTTGTACTCACGATGTGGCAGCTAATATAATATACCTAATATAGCGAAGTTTGAGGTCCGCAGTTCAATCGACATTATTGGCTCTTTTTTGTTATAGCTAATGATGTTATGCCGTCCCATGGGAGTTTCCTTTGTGACGCATCAAAAGGCGTGATGGCGTTGTTGTGTTCAACGTCCCCTGTTTTGTGCATGACAACTTTTTTTTATGGACTTTAACAAAAAATACATCTTTCATCTTTCTAAGTATGAGCTCGAAATACCAAAAACCTCACAAACATGTTGTACTCATCCACAAAAATTGACAATCTTATTGTGGTTTGAAACTAATGCATATTGTTTTGCAAAATATTCCCATCAAACAAATACAAAAGTCCCCCCCAAAATATGAAAAACTACGAAAAACTCACATGATTTTTGGCACTAATTTTCCGCCTCGAAGTCCACACATAAATGCCCTCTGATCCACACACAAATGAAATCAACAGCAACACCTGCTGTTGTGGAGAAGGAATTGCGGGCCCGCAAGGTGGAAAATTAGTGCCGAAAGTCAGGTGACAATGCTGTAGAATATATATATTTTTACATTTGTATCATATTGGGCGGCACGGCGGTCTAGTGGTTAGCGCACAGACCTTACAGCTAGGAGGACCAGGGTTCAATTCCACCCTCGGCCATCTCTGTGTGGAGTTTGCATGTTCTCCCTGTGCATGCGTGGGTTTTCTCCGGGTACTCCGGTTTTTCTCCCACATTCCAAAAACATGCTAGGTTAATTAGCAATACTCCAAATTGTCCATAGGTATGAATGTGAGTGTGAATGGTTGTTTGTCTATATGTGCCCTGTGATTGGCTGGCCACCAGTCCAGGGTGTACCTCGCCTCTCGCCCGAAGACAGCTGGGATAGGCTCCAGCACCCCCCGCGACCCTCGTGAGGATAAGCGGTAGAAAATGAATGAATGTATCATATTGTAGTTGCCCAGCATGCCTTGCGGGCACTGTAAATAGTTAAAGCTGAATGGTAGGTAATTGCTTCTCAAGACCGATACCGATAACCGGTAGCTTCTTTGGCGGGACACGGCCGTCTCTGCGGGTATTTGGGGGCGTCGTCGTGGTGGGTGGATGTTCGTGAAGTGTTTGCGGAGCGTTAGCTCGCTAGCGTATCGAGGTGTCTAAGGCAGTGGCGAGGTCCCGTACGATCGCTATGTTTGTTTACAAAGCACGTCCCGTAGTAGAAAAGGATTGGATGATTCTTGCACGCTAACTCAAAGACAGCACAGTACTCTTTAAAAAAAAATCGGTTATCAGAGCTATTTTTTTAGCATTATCGGATTTATTGGTATGATGTCATCATTTCTTATACCGGTCCGATTATTTATTGTGTTTGATGACTTGTCTGTCCGTTTGCACGATTTGTGTTACGATGCCATCTACTGGACTAACTATAACAACAGCACAAGCGCATGTTTCTGTGGCGGCCCATTTTTATTTGTGGCGACCCCTGCCACAGATAAACCAATATATGGGAAACCCTGCATTTACAATTGGGTTTTAGTTGCCATTAGTCGGCCATGCAGTGTAAAGGGCGTGTAAAAAAGTCGAAACGGCACTTGTGACGGGCCCCGGGAGAGAGCGTGTTGATCTCGCCGTGTCGAAACATCTGTGGAAATGCTTTTGGTTTGGTCCGCCAAAGGCTTGAGTTTTGTCAGACCTGAAGCACCTACTCATATACTCTGGTATGTACTACTGCCCCCACCCAAGCCCTCGTCGCTACCCGGCAGCCCCATCTAGGCGAGACGCACAAAAACATGTAGTAAAAAGTGACTCACGTCTCTCATTCTCGACTTTTGTCTCTTTCTCAGGTGGTCAAGGACCTGTGGGGATTTGTAAACACGGTGAAGACGGAGAAGAAGTAGACGTCCACTCGCCTTCTTGTGAAAATGATGTTGTTGCAATCCCATCAGGTGATTTAAAGGCACAGTCGGCGACATTTCCTACTTAGCCTTGTATCGTGTCAACTTTTTTTTTTTTTTTGATAAGACTCACAAGGGACTCACTCCTTTTTTTTTTTTTTTGAGGCGCACAACGTAGAACCGGTAGTATTTTCACATTTAGCATAAGCCGCCCACCTTGTCACATGTCAATCCGCACCACCTGTTGGAGAGCCAGGCGACACGCAGCCGCGGTTCAGACCTGCTGTTGAAGTGCCACCTGCTGCTTTTCCATTCATACATACATACATATGAAGAGCTTGCAACCAAAAAGGCGCTAAATCCATTTTGACTGATTTCGAGAAAATCAATGATTTTGAACTACGCACATATCTATGGAGGACCAAAACTGCCCAAATAATAAATAAATAAATAAAAGTGAAAATAAAAACAAAAATGAAAAAAAATTAAATACAAAAAAATAAATATAAATGGAAATAAAAACAAAAATAAAAAAATATATACATAAATAAATAAATAAATAAATAAAAGCAAAAATAAATACAAAAATAAAAAACAAGATTCAAAAATTAAAAATAGATACAAAAATAAATGTAGAAATAAATACAAAAATAAATATATAAATAGAATTACATATCAATAAATAAATAAAAGCACTCTGCTCTCATATGTATTTATTTCATGCTGCAGACAATGTCAGCTTGAAATGCAGAAGGAAAAACTATTCAAATGAGGGGGCGGTCCTAAGTGTGTCTTGGGTTGAACTGTTCGCCTATTGGTTGATCGACATGTGAGTGCGAAAATCGACTAGGTATGCCTGCAAACAGCCACAGCAAGAGGAAGTCACCACACCACTCTCAATGGCGGTAAATATGGCTGCAATCTCCAGGGATCTCCGTTTGCTAGCAGATATTTCACCATTATTGTCCCGGTAAATGTATACTTTTCTCCCTGTATACTTCCTCTTGCTGTGGCCGTTTGCAGGGATTTAGCTCCTTTTGGTTGAAATCTGAAATGGAAATAGCGCCTTTTGGTTGAAAGCATAATTTTTTTTTCATATTTTTAAAAATGATTTCAAAACCAAAATATGTGATTTGGATACACATGACAGAGGTCTATTAAACTCATGAAAAACATGCAACTTAGTGAAAATTAGATTTAGCGCCTTTTGGTTGCAAGCTCTTCATACGTGCTGCATACATTACATTATTAAGGCATTGCAGGAATTGAATAATGATAATAAGACAAATGAATGCCTGAATTGATGCAACATCTCCAGTCATGACTCCCTCAGGATAATGAGCATCATTCAATGATGTCTTGACAACAAACCCAAAATGCATGCGACTCCATCTTCTTCAAACGGTGAGTTTGAAGTTCTTTACACACACACACACATGTGTGAACGCACGCGGGTGTAAATCCTACAACAGTAGCTATAAAACATAAAGCACCTGCAGATGTCACATTTTATTACATTCAGGTGCTGCAAGGTGTTTAATTGCGCGCATGCTGGGATCGGCATGTCTGCATCTTACTTTACTTGTGTGTTACATTTTTTTTTTTTTTTTTTTTTTTAATTCCACCATACCGGCCGACACCGATTGTGGAAGCTCCGCCTTCTGTTAACATTCCAGAAGAGTCGATAATGTAATAGGAAATATTGCAGAATGTGCCTTTAAATGTGTGTACTGTACATGTAATGAAATACGTCCTAGTCCTTATGTGAATGACAGCCCATGTTATGTTTGTTTGATTTATATGACTTTGTTATGAATGCTTTTGTACAGTTTCCGTGCTTAAGATGGCACCGTCAACACCAAAGCCACGGTTTGGTTACCCTGCAGTCCGCTCACTCATCTACGTAGTTACAGTACAACGCTGCGGTAACTGCTGCATATCTTTCCAACTCAAAACGTATTTTCTCGCTTAATATTCTTCCAGGAATACACCTGGCGCTTCTGGATCAGACGGGTGTCATTCTTTCCCTTTCTGCTTTTCTCTTTTTAACGCGTTTAATGCAAATACAAGGCTTTATTCCCCGCGGATCATGTGGAAATGTAGAAACCCGCTGCAGACGTAGCGAACGTCTCCGATGGAGGAAAATCAGTGAGTTCTATAAAACCTGACAGATGGGTTTTTCTCTTTGACTTCTCAAAGCGTCGCATTAAAGAAGAAATTAAAATCACAGGGAACCATCATGACGAGTTTGCAGCGGCGCATGTCCGAGTGGCCCGCGGTGCGTTTGAACGTAGGAGAATCCTGTGATTCAGCGAGAGCGCGACGTTTATTGCAACATAATCATAAGGTATCTATCAGAGAAATGACATGAGCATCCAATGATGTCACCTTGACAGAAACCACATTAAGTACACAAGCACTCCTTAATTGTTTGCACTCGCGGATGTCTGACGGGCTAAAAGCGTGCGCTCAATCCACGCTTATTATGTGTTTATGATGCCGTTTTACGGGGCAAATGTTGGCACCGGGATGGCCATCTTTTAACGATACAAATGGCTCGCGCCAGCTTTGTCGCTAATGATTACTGGGAATATAACCTTATAAATGTCGTTATCTCATCTACTAACTCTTCGTTTGTCGCTAAGTCTCATTTTACTTTTATGTTAGGGTCCCACGACTGAAGAAAAATGTTTTTTTCTACAAATACACTCAAACAAAATAATCAATACTATACTGTTGTGTTTGCTCCCAACTGAACTCATGTACACGAAAGGCATATTTCTTTCAAATATCACCAAATTTGTGTTAGTGAGTACTTCTCCTTTGCATAGCATTAGCCTGGTCACAATAAAAGTCCACCACAAATGTACACTTTTACTGTATTGGGGTTTCTGACAGTTTGTAGTAATACAAAGTGATTATTTGTTTCTATTGCAACAAATACCTGTGACCCATAATGCATTGTGATCCAAGATGGTGGCGTAAACAAAACAGAATCCAAACAAAAATTTTGGTTGCTAACCAAAAAAAAACGCACTAACCAGGGTGGACGTTAACTGAGGTACAACTGTAATTGCTGTGGTGTAACATTACTGACACCCAGAGGCCAGTGTAGAAAACTACATATCACTATATAATCTTTGAATTTGTCTTCTATATGCCTTATATTTAATTTTTTTTATTTCATTTAACTATTTTTATATGTGAAGCGACCCTCGTGAGGATAAGCGGTAGAAAATGAATGAATGATTGAAAGTGCTATTTATACAATATGCATTTTTTTTTTGACTGACAGGCCGTGTTCAACCACAAAACAGCAATAATTAATCAATATGTTTTTGAAAAACATTAAAAAGAGGCTGCAAAATTTGAGAGTGCAAAGTGAGAATCGTGCTGTGCGACAAAAACTGCACATTTGTCCTTGTATTGTGGCCAGCCTACTGCACAATATTTGAGAGAAATATGGCTTTTTTTTATGAGTAGAAAAAAGTTGTACATGTTGAGATGGGAGCAAAAAGTAAAGTTGTGTATTTATATTTGAGGTGAGTGTAATTATTGTGTATACGGCAGCTGAACAAGAATATTTGAGTGTGTAATGATACTTCTTAATCCGCCCTTGTATTGCAGCTTTTTTTGTTGTCTTTTATGTTTTATTTAAAACCCCCAGTGCTCTTTTTCTCTAGTTTCCCTCATTATTGTTTGTGTTTGTAGACTGTACCTGAGTGCATTGTGTTGATGGGGTTTTATTAGGACTACTCTACTGTAAGAACGACTCCCTGAAAAAACGCTAAAAAAAACTGTAGTTTTGTAGGTATGACTTCATATCAGGTGGAAAACATGACTACGGTCAAATGTGAATTGCTAAGGTGACTCATTTTGTGTCTTACAATTGCAACATGGTTCATTCATTTATAACCAGCCAGTACAATTTGCCTAAATAAAAGACAAGTCTTGACATGGTCTCTTTAAGAGTCTTCGAATGCCTCAAAAGTTTAAACCATTTGACATTTAATGAAATGTATTGCAAAAATTTGTCTTTTTCTTTTGCTTTTTTGTGAGCCATCACAGGAGGGTACAAGGTAAGGCAAAAAAAAAAAAAAATTTTTAGTGTGATGATAACCATAGAACCAGCAATGTGTCTGGATGTGCAATACAATTAAATATTTATCATATAAGACGCCACTAGATGGCAGTATTACACCTTCCTGTTTGTAGTTTTACTTCATTTTGCTTATTTTTCTCATTATCTGCATCCAGGTTTCTCCTCGCTCATGATTAGCGTAACGACCTTCAACGCGCCGCCATCATCACGGGGTGGCACCGGGCTTCCATCAGGCTTCGGCGGAGCCTTTCGAGTACAAGAAACCGATGATGAAGTCTTTACCTGAAGTGTGAGTCAGGCATTACTTCACTCCCAGCTGAACCTCTTCTTTTTGCCCCCCAGCCATGTGGGAAGTGAGGCTGGCTTTGGCGGATGCAGCCACGGGATGACGCACGGCGTCGCCCCTCCGAACGAGACCGTTGCGAGGCACGTGGAAATCAACCCGCGTGTTTCCAAACACCACCCTCCCTTTTTTGTGGTCGACTCGGAATTCCAGTCGCCTGGAGGTACTGACACATGAACGCCGGCTTTGTAGTGTTGCATGCACGAGTTCACGAGCGTGCACCGCAATTAAGCCTTTTCTATTGCGATAACAATAGCAACAATAACCATATAATACGCCGACCTGGTATTAATTAAACATACGATTTAAAAAAGGAAGTCACTTGGAGCAGATGGTATCTACCGAATACGCTTAGGCCTGAGTTTGTATCATTATACATTGGTTAACTTCTTTTTACACTTTAATGACAGTTAAACATATGGAAATGCTAACTAATGCTAACTGCCTGGGGAGTGAGAGTTAGATTTCCATGGAACAGATGATTGCATTATTTCATCATAAATGTTTCAATGCAATACACAATTAAAAACATTATTTGTACAGTCAGGCATCCCTGGCTGAGTCCCATTGTGCTAACATGCTAGGTGTTAGCATGCTAACGGCATCTTGTGCAAAATGAGACCCTCATTCTGTAGATTGTGGGACCATACACACAGCACATGGTCTGTATATATGTAGGTTTCTGGTGATCACAGTTTGACCCTGGAACAGACGATTGCATTATTTCCATTGGGAAAATGTTTGAATTTTTTTTTTCCTCTTTTGCAAACTCCATTTATTTCCAAATAAATCAGATATTGCAAGCAAACAGAAACATATTGTGTTCAACCAACCACTGTACTGTTATGTTATGTTTCTGCCATTTAATACATCATAACCAATGAAGTAAATGGAAGTACCTTCATGTCCTAAATTGACTCTTGCCCGAGAACTACTGAGCCTGTAGACTCACCTGTTTACAAATAGGTCCAGTCCCCATTTTATTTTAGTGCACTGTAATAAAAATATCACAAGAATTCAGCTGAGCAAGGGTCAGCTTTGTCGGACGACCCCTCTTGACTGAACCTCATGACCTTTTAAAAAAAAAAAAAGGGTAGCGTTCCAACACAAATGCGTTTGTGCCATTGCTGGTACTAGCTTGTATCAACTAGTAGCAATTAAGCTACAACTTGCTGCCGCCTGGAGCATTACGCCAACGTCCTGGACATGTCAGGGTATACAGCGTTGTTTGGAAGCAGGCGTTCTTTTCCTTGAATCCACCGGTGCCGATTATGCAATCTCGACCCGCTCCGGTCTTTGCAATGCCTTTTGGGAATGTGAGGAGCGCTGCGAGAATGCCTCGGCCTGCATTTTTATAATTCCACTTTTGATACCTTGAAGCAGACACTGCTTCTTGTAGCGCGGTGTTATTTCCCGATATAGTATTGTTTGTTTCGGTCATATTCTGGCTCTCTGCTGGAGAGAAATGTAAAGTTAAATATCTCTGCAGGCATGTACATTTCTGCCCCCCCCCCCTCTCTCTCTGTTCATAACCTAAAGGGATGTGCAATATTTTAGCACACATCTGTGCGTGTAGTTTTTAGCGCTGCACAACAACAGATGTTGTCAACATGTGTTAGCGGTATATAATAATTCCGTGGGTCTGGACATGTGGTCAGTACTGTAACTAAGTGTTGTTATGACGATAAGGAGGGCGGCAACTCAAACTGGGACACACAGGTGTGTTGGAAAAAAAATGTGCATTCTTTAAAAAAAAAAAAAAGTTGACACTTTGGCGGCCCCCAGTGGCGTTGAGGTGTGAACTTGATTTATCCGTATCGCAGTCGTGATGTGATACCGTGGAGCGTCGATTTGTGTGGATTGATTATGGACTAATACAATCAGTGAAATTGTAAAGTGGTCTCATTCAAAGTGATATCGCGGCCCCGATGTGATACCGTGGAGCGTCGGTTTGTGTTTCTGCCATAGTGGATATAACTGAAGTATAAATGATCTGTTCCAGGGTGAAGCAGTCACCATTGTAAGACATTTAAACATACAGGCAGCGCTTTTAACTGACATACGAGTGTAAAAAGTAGTTAACTGCAAGGTTAAAAATGATAAACAAATTGATTTGAGATGCTTGGTATTGGATTTCTCGCCGATATTCAATATGCCGACCACTCCATTACCGACCAATAGTCAACTAAAATAACATGTTTTCCTTCATTAATCAATTAAGACAGGTTAGTCTTTAATAATTCACAAAAATAATGCATTGGAAAGCTGCACATTTGTATGTGGCACAAACATCAGAACAAAGTGCGTATGTAACCTCTGGAGTAATAACATCAGGGGAATTGGGGTAATTATGGGGTCATTCAAAGCAGAAATATCAGAAATATTAAAAGGATGATGCCCCCCCCTCCCCCCCCCAAATTTAAAATCCAGAGGCTAAGGCCATAGTGAGCTAGCAAACTTGTTGCTGTATGGGTGTGGATATGATTATCAGTGGAAAATACAATATTTTCTTTGACAATTTATATGGTGCCCCCTACTGTTGGAATATCATTTTACATCGCTGTAACATTCCGCTCGTTGGTTGCTGGTTTGAGCCCCAATCTGTAATCATTCAATTTATTTATACATTTTAAATGTGAGTGTGCCTTTTTTGACTTTCCAACAATTTAAATTCTGTCCGTGCTGCACGGTGGGCGAGTGGTTAGCACGCAGACCTCACAGCTTGGAGACAAAGGTTCAAGTCCACCCTCGGCCATCTCTGTGTGGAGTTTGCATGTTCTCCCTGTGCATGTGCGGGTACTCCGGTTTCCTCCCACATTCCAAAAACATGCTAGGTTAATTAGCGACTCCAAATTGTCCATAGGTATGAATGTGAGTGTGAATGGTTGTTTGTCTATATGTGCCCTGTGATTGGCTGGCCACCAGTCCAGGGTGTACCCAGCCTCTCGCCCAAAAAAAGCTGAGATAGGTTCCGGCACCCCGCCGACCCTCGTGAGGAAAAAGCGGTTGAAAATGAATGAAAATTCTGCCCGGGCTGCACGGTGGTCGCAGGTGGACCTCACAGCTTGGAGACCAGGGTTCAATTCCACCTTCGGCCATCTCTGTGTGGAGTTCGCATGTTCTCCCCGTGCATGAGTGGGATTTCTCCGGGTACTCCGGTTTCCTCCCACATTCCAAAAACATGCTAGGTTAATTAGCGACTCCAAATTGTCCATAGGTATGAATGTGAGTGTGAATGGTTGTTTGTCTATATGTGCCCTGTGATTGGCTGGCCACCAGTCCAGGGTGTACCCCGCCTGTCGTCTGAAGACTGCTGGGATAGGCTCCAGCACCCCCAGGAAAAGCAGTACAAAATGAACGAATGAATAAATTCTGCCGTTTCTAGTCTGCTAAGACCAAGACTTTAGTCTGAGACTTTAAAAGCGAACCATTCCGGCAAATGTTTGATGACTCGCACAACCTCTGAGGGAGGTCTTTGCAGTCCAAACCATGTCGGGATCAGGAATTTCCCTCCGGAATATATTGCAACTTCATGCCGCCATGTCAAACAAAAGCTGTCAGACATATTTACAGCGGTGTAGATTGCAGCTTGACATGTCACACTTCAAACTAACAAGTGTGGTCTGTCAGCCCCCCCAACCCCCACCACAGCTCGCTCCCATCCCTCCCATATGTCGATTGTTTTGACCTTTGCTCGGAGGAAATAAGGCCTTGCGAGCTTGATGTGACAGGCTGGCGCATCACCTGGATACCGGAAAATAAACGAGCAGGCAGAGAGAAAGAAAACAAAAAAAATATCAGAGGAACATTTCAGGCATTCAAACGGCGCTTTCAAAATGGAACAATGGCTTCGCCCCGAGGGAAAAAGCGATCATGCTGGTATGTTTATATTACAGCGAAAGGAAGCCGTCATTGTCATCACCAGCCATTTTCTCTCTTTCTGACAGTACGACTGTATCCCAATAATTCCCTTCTATATCCAAGGCAATTGTCACGGATAATGTCCTTATGTAAACATTCTGCTTTCAAGCTGTCATAATACGTGTGCGAATATTCTGCAAAACTTTATTAATCCCGTATATGTGCTTCGTCTGCTTTGTTGTTTGTTCATGCTGAAGCTTTAGGAACACTTGAGAAGGGAGCGCGTGGGGGTGCTTTATCATCTGTCTTCCCGTAAGCAAAAACCTGGCCCGTGCAGTAAAACACAACCCAACGGGTACAGCAAATAGTGACACGCGCTTATTAATACACGAGAGGGAGGTGCGCTCAACCTCAACAAGCGCCAACATGCGAGCGCATTACCTCGCCGGCTGCTATGGCAAAGATGTGAGCTGCATTCCTCTACCCCACAAGAATACTCGCAGCTTTTTAAAAACCCCCCCTCTCCAAGTCAAGGAGGGCAACTCCGCTCAGCTCTGCGGGCCGGGGCTTTATAAAGACATTCTTTATTTGTGCCCGGAGAGGGGGTTTGAACGCAATCTCAACTAGTGTGCAGGCGCACACATGCACAAACGCCACACACGAATAGCGAGGGGGGGCATCCACGCAAACGAGCAACGGGTACAGTTTCTGTACTTCATTCTCGATGTCCGTCAACTTCGGTTACAGGACCCTTCATCACCACTTAATGACAAGCCGCGACCCAAATTATGGAAGTTTCACAAAACTTAACCCTTAGATCAGGGGCCTCAAACTGGTGTCCTGCGGGCCACATTTGGCCCGCGGGCCGCGTGTTTGAGACCCCCGCCTTGATATGAAAGTTTAATGTTTGATATGGATGCTGTATGGTATCATGTACCCGGAAAAAATGATTACGTTTGATTAATGTTCATGTTAAAGGTTAAATAACTGTTAATAGTTATCCTCCCTATCCGTGTGGAAGTGGTAAGTTTTTGGCTATTTAAGTTTAAAGGAAATAACTTGAAGGCGACCGTTTAGGTCGCTAGCTCTCTAGTTTGCGAGTTAGCATGTGTCTCAAGACCCTGCAGTTGCGCAATATGTTGTAAATCAGGGGTCTCAAACACACGGCCCACGGGCCAAATGTGGCCCGCAGGACACTAGTTTGAGGCCCCCATCTTGATATGAAAGTTTAATGTTCGTGCGGCCCACGCAAATTTTGATACGGATTCTGTATGGTATCATGTACCCAGAAAAAATTATTATTACGTTTGATTAATGTTCATGTTAAAGGTTAAATAACTGTTAATAGTTATCCTCCCTATCCGTGTGGAAGTGGTAAGTTTTTGGCTATTTAAGTTTAAAGGAAATAACTTGAAGGCTACCACTTCATGTGTAAAATAATCTTCCTGAGGGGTGACACTTCTGATATAGTCCGTGTGGTCTACAGTTTATTTATTCCTGACGGCCAAAGTTGATAAGAATCAAAGGTTCCGATTCGATTCCATAGAAAATACATGCGGGTCATTTTTGACCCACTTATGGAAGGTTGGGGTAGTAACACAAAAACTAAAATTTCTTAAAATGTATAAAAGGTAAGTTAAAAATGTGAATGACATGATATTAAAAACGTTGTTTTTTTTAGGAATACCTGGAATATGAAATGATGAAAAATTTTCATTACGAAGATATTTCAAGAAAACGAATTGACCGGGTCATTTTTGACCCACCTATGGAAGTTTGGGGTAGTAACACAAAAACTAAAATTTCTTAAAATGTATAAAAGGTAGGTTAAAAATGTGATTGGTATGATAGCAAAAACATGTTTTGTGAGGAATACCTGGAATATGCATTGATGGAAAAATCACAACACAAACTAAAATTTCTTAAAATGTATAAAAGGTAAGTTAAAAATGTGAATGACATGATATTAAAAACATGTTGTTTTTTTTAGGAATACCTGGAATATGAAATGATGAAAATTTTTCATTATGAAGATATTTCAAGAAAACGAATTGACCGGGTCATTTTTGACCCACCTATGGAAGGTTGGGGTAGTAACACAAAAACTAAAATTTCTTAAAATGTATAAAAGGTAAGTTAAAAATGTGAATGGTATGATATCAAAAACATGTTTTTTGAGGAATACCTGGAATACGAAATGATGAAAAATTTTCATTACGAACATATTTCAAGAAAACAACCTGACCGGGTCATTTTTGACCCACTTATGCATCTAAAGGTTAATCATGAATTAACCATGGATCCATCCAAAAACTCCAAATGATTGTAAATGCTCCTGCTAGCATTCGGTCTTTACTTGGTAGCTCAGCAGACTGAGTTGCATTTCTGAGCTTTTACTTTGAAGTACTGTAAAACTGAACATACAGAAGCAAAGGATAAGATTCTCATACTGTGATTTTACTGGCTTCTTAGAGTTGGTAAGTACATTTTACTCGGGAGTACCACAGGGCTCTGTTCTTAGCCCCCCTCAGAGTGCCCCTGAGCTCCCATAAAGACTCAGTGGGAGTCGAGATTCATTATTTTTTATTACAAATATTGCCTTTTCTGTGTAAAAATATACTATGTATCTTAATGAGAGCTAAGGAACTGATGATTTTTTCTTGTTGTTTTGTTTTAATAGCTCAGAATCTTTGCAAATATGCTTTTCTATGAATAATAAACTGATGAACTGAGTTTGTGTTGGTTCTATCAAGGTCGGATGCTCCATTGAGGTGTCTTGGAGGCAACCTGGACTTGGACCGGGTAAGTGATATACATGTGTTTAGAAATAAATCACTAAATAAATCAGGTTAACCTAATCAAAAGCATATTTATCAGTCTCGTTTTTCTCACAGGAGTTCTGCGGCAGCCTCAAGCGCTCCTTGTTTTTTTTTTCTTTTACCAGATATTTGAAAGACATAGCTCACTCGGAGCAGTCCGGTGCTACAAGGTAATTTGTCAGTCCCTGAACTTCAAAAAGCCCAAATCTGTAATGACTTGAGCCCCCGAGCTCTGTAAAGCTGTTATGCTCGTTGCATGTGGTCTCCCTTTATTGGAGCCATGCTCTTGAGTTAAGATGAAGGTTCAAGCTCACGTTCACACGCAATTTGCTATTTGACCAGCTTGTCATTCAAATAGTGTAGACCAGGGGTGGGCAAACTTTTTGACTCACAGGCCGCATTAATTTAACAAAATTGACGGGGGGGATTATGTAGTATTTTACACGTAAAAGTCCATTTTTACACCTATATTTTTACACATATTTTACATGTAAAAGTGTCATGCAATCTGCTATATGTGCACTTTGAAATCATTTATTTGATGTAAAGTGTGTTATAAATGTATTATTATTATTATTATTATTGTTATTTTTATTAGAATTATTATTATTAGTTATAGTAATGTTATTATTATTATTATTATATTTTGTTAATAATAATAATATTACTACCATTATTATATTAATATTAACAACAATATTAATATAATAGTAGTATTATTATCATTATTGACAACAACATTATTATTATTATTATTTGTATTACTATTATTGTGCTTGTGCTCCTTTTTCCAGGAGTATTTTGTAATATTACTACCATTATTATATTAATATTATTAACAACAATATTAATATAATAGTAGTATTATCATCATTATTGACAACATTATTATTATTATTATTATTATTATTATTATTATTATTATTATTATTGTGATTGTGCTCCTTTTTCCAGGAGTATTTTGTCATATTACTACCATTATTATATTAATATTATTAACAACAATATTAATATAATAGTAGTATTATCATCATTATTGACAACATTATTATTATTATTATTATTATTATTATTATTGTTGTGCTTGTGCTCCTTTTTCCAGGAGTATTTTGTCATATTACTACCATTATTATATTAATATTATTAACAACAATATTAATATAATAGTAGTATTATCATCATTATTGACAACATTATTATTATTATTATTATTATTATTATTGTGCTTGTGCTCCTTTTTCCAGGAGTATTTTGTAAACAACAGACCACATCAAATAACGAAATTGATCAAGCAGCTACCTCGACCATCGAAAAGTTGGCCCAAGCCATGATGCCAGGTTGTACGTTGAGTTTAAATGAAATACTTTGGAAAAAACAGGCGGGCCATATTGAAACACTTGGCGGGCCGCATGTGGCCCCCGGGCCGTAGTTTGCCCACCCCTGGTGTAGACGATATTCATCAATGTATACGTTCACTTATAATAAACCAACACAAATAATAGTTTGAACTTAAAAACCCACACACAGACTTAACCCTGCCCGTGTATGTATACTCCTAGTACTTGATTTAAAATGTAAAAATAGTTCCTCTTCGGGAGTGACCTTGGATGAGGGAGTCTATTTTTCCCTATAAAGCCATGCAAAACGATTCCACTCTTTATACCCTGATAATGCATTTCCTGACCTACAACACTCCACTGAGCTTATACTTGATTTACAGGTTTACTGTTTTTCCCAGCGACTCCTGTTTTCCCTTTCACCTTTCTACCAGTAAAAACATCTTTTCATTTAGCGTCCATCTTAGATTTATAATGTAGGATTTGCATAACTATAACTATGATGGCACTCAGGAGACTAGAGACCCCTGCCGAGGCCCAATAATCCTAATTTGTTCCAGAACAACAATTCTTAATCTGGTTTTGAATCGGGACCAAAAGTTGATTAATTGGTTGTTGGATTGCACTAAAAAAAATGTTAAATTAAAAAATTAAATGACAATGAAAACAATGACCATACCGTAATACAGTAAACCTCGGATATATCGGATTCAATTGTTCCCACTGGTTTTGTCCGATATAAGCGAAATCCATTATATGCGTATACCGGAAAATGTCCGTTTTACGCATATATCGGATTTATATCCGGTATATGCGTAAATCGGATTTTATCCGTTATAAAAAGGCACTTCCTTGACTATGTTTCCAATGTACCTGGACGCGCAGGCAACGCTGCAAACGACGTCGTATAGCGGCCTGTCACGATTCGGCGAATCGGAGCGCCACGATGCGGCCATCCGATATATGCGAGGGAAATTTAATGGAAATGCATTGGAACGTGACTGGAGATTTTGTCCGAAATAGGCGAAATCCGTTATAAAAAATCCAATATATGCAATGAATTTTTTTTGGAAATGCATTACAGAAAATATATCCGAGTCCGATATATCCGAGGTTTACTGTACTGACTATCCTTTGTCAGTTTTACAAAAACTAAGCAGAACTTGGTTATGATCCAAAATGTGCCAGTTATTCAGTCAAGCCAAACTTTAAGGTCAATCTGTAGGGATCCATTATTCGTGGACTATATACAAAATAACAAATCGAATAACGCTAATAAACTCTATTCTTGGACATACTACCAATGATGCAGACAAAAAACATAATCAAATATATTCATGCTAGGAGATTAAAACATGATCAGTATTCTCATGCACAAAAACTGCCTTGTGGGCATGAGGCCTTTACTGACTTCGGTATTTAGCCATGTTGACCTCGTCTTTTGCCTCCAATCAGACTGAAAGAGAAACCATTCTGTGCATTGGTTTGTTTGTTCCATAGAACAACGGCATGAATGGAGTGAGCCCTTTTGTCAGTCATATAATCTTTGTCTCAGTGGGTGGGTGGAGGCGGGGCCACTAGCATACATACAGAGTTCAGAAGAGTGTAGCGTATTAGAAATTAAGTGAGTAAATTGTCATATTTTTTCCTTGTACTAGTACTACATTATAAGGTACATTGTAAGAGACCCAATATTGTGTATCGTATTGTGACGAGAGGCGGGGTACACCCTGGACCGGTCTGCCAGCCAATCACAGGGCACATATAGACAAACAACCATTCACACTCACATTCATACCTACGGACGATTTGGAGTCGCTAATTAACCTAGCATGTTTTTGGAATGTGGGAGGAAAAAAAACGGAATACCCGGACAAAAACAGAACATGCAAACTTTTGTGGGTGGAATTGAACTCTAGCGCGCTAAACACTCGACCACCGTGCAGCCCCCTAATACATACGTAGAATGCAAACTCATCTTAGCTAGTATATGTAAAAGTTTTTTCCTGGATATATGGAGATACTATCCAACCTTCCCATCTGGAGTGGCACAGTTTTCCCTTTTTTTCCCAAATAACATTCATTCATTTTCTACCGCTTTTCCTCACGAGGGTCGCGTAGGGTGCTGGAGCCTATCCCAGCTGTCTTTTGGGCGAGAGGCGGGGTACACCCTGGACCGGTCTGCCAGCCAATCACAGGGCACATATAGACAAACAACCATTCACACTCACATTCATACCTATGGACAATTTGGAGTTGCTAATTAACCTAGCATGTTTTTGGAATGTGGGAGGAAAAAAAAACGGAATACCCGGACAAAAACAGAACATGCAAACGCTTGTGGGTAGAATAGCGTGCTAAACACTTGTCCACCGTGCAGCCTCCTAATACATACACAGAATGCAAACTCATCTTAGCTAGTTTTTTTTCCTGGATGTGTGGAGATACCATCCAACCTTCCCATCGTACATCTGGAGTGGCACATTTTTCCCTTTTTTTTTCCCCAAATAACATCTGCTGCTAAAAAGCCAGACAGGTAGTTAGAGTCTATTGGTCATGGATGGAGTTTCTCTCTCTCTCTTTCTGTCTTGCACTCCTTCCTTCTCTCTTTTTTTCTATTCTAAAAAGCCCTAAGGCTAGTATTTCACTGATTACAGAGTCCCTCCATTTGAATGGTCGTTTGTGTATTGTCAGAACAAAGGGGGCGAGCGGCCTCTGAAGAGGTGCTAGACAGGGGAATGGATTGGGCTCAGCGATTAGGATGAGTGGAAGTGCAGGTTCAGGCTAGCTTACCCCAGGAGAGGTACTCCACATAAACTGCGGTGGAAGGTTTCTTGACCAGCTGCAATGCAAAAAAAAAAAAAAAAGGTCCAATGGCAACACAAGTGCTTTTCTAGCCATTAACATTATTCTGCACTTTGGTCATTCCTTTCTACTCCGTCAGCTACAAAGCTGGCTTAGGGGGGGGGCACGCTAGTTGCAAGAGTCCCGTACTAATCAGACAAAATGACGGGGAAAAAATGCCTGAATTTTCCCTTCTTGCGCTCGCCGTAAAAACCACGCCAATGTTGCTAATCACAACATTGCTAATTGCTAACTTTTTCCAAAAATTACAGATATTTTTTTTGGTCTCTTATAATATTTTACCCGAAAAATAGCTTTAGCTTTAGCTTGGACAGAGGAATGTCAGGTGAAGGCTCGAGTTTTAGAAAATTACAAAAAACAATTCAAACCGCAAGCACTTAAATCACAGGTTTTTTTCAACCATCTTAACTTTTTTCTTGTAATATTTTGCCTTTATTCCCATAACATTGCTAATTGCTAACTTTTTCCAGAAATTACAGATATTTTTTTTTTGGTCTCTTATAATATTATACCCGAAAAATAGCTTTAGCTTTAGCTTGGACAGAGGAATGTCAGGTGAAGGCTCGAGTTTTAGAAAATTACAAAACAATTCAAACCGCAAGCACTTAAATCACAGGTTTTTAACCATCTTAACTTTCTTCTTGTAATATTTTGCCTTTATTCCCACAACATTGCTAATTGCTAACTTTTTCCAAAAATTACAGATAATTTTTTTTTTGTCTCTTATAATATTATACCCGAAAAATAGCTTTTAAAAAACGGTTAATTCTTTAACTACTTGCAACAAAAATATTATTTTCTTTCTACTACAATGTTTTCGTAAAATTACAACATTTTTCTCTTAATATTTCTACTTTAGTAAAATTTTAAAAGTGCTTTTAATTTTTACATTTTTGCTGCTGTTGTTTTGTTTTGCTTTTTAAAGGTGCCGCAGGCCAATAAAAAGACCAACCGCGTGCCACATAAAGTCCCCGATCCCCACTTTGGACACCTATCACAAACAAACAGCAACACTTGAATCAACCCATTGTGTAGAGCTTTTGCCCACCCCAGACTCTGTTTCGGAACTAAAAATAACTATTCATGTTATTATTCATGTTAACATGTTAACTCAAGTTAGCTTAACAGGTTTTCTTTATTTTTCTCAAGCCGCTGTCCCTCCTGTGTCCAACTTTTTGTTGATGACTTCCTGTATATCCTGGTGAGATGTACGGGAGTGTTTCTCACCTTTTATCAAATTGCTAGCAGTTTTTTTTTTGGCCCCATGGCAGGTTATTTAGCAGTCGATTTAAAAAATGGTAAGTCAGGAACGTATGGGGTGTTTTTTTTGGGCATTCCTTTTTGTGGAATGTTGCGGTACAGGGCAAACAAATTAGTTTATTGTACGAAAACTAAAACCGTGTACCAAAACCGGGGTAAAAAAATTTCAGAAGTAGTGATTTGGCATACTACTACTACTGTACGCAATAATCAGATAAACGCCAACGCGACGACCTTCATCTTTGAACACTCACTCAGTACTTCTCACCCGCCGCAACGCTAAAGGTGGCGACTGGCAATCAAAGTCCTCATCAAATTACCAGGCCGCGTGTTTGCCGCCTGGGCGGGGAGGGGAGGGTCACGCGCTTGGTGGGCTTCCGCATCCTTTTGATTCTAAAGCATCACCTTTTCAAAGCTGTTTTCCAGAGGATGTCTTTTTCATTTACTCTGGCTCTTTGTGCCGTTAATGAGGCTTGTAAAGCGCCATCCATCAAGTGATGGAGGACCAATATACAGCGGGGGCACCCGGGGGTGTTTGTCAAATAATCACACAGGTCGCCATGAAACACCCGGCGAGGTTTCTGGTCAGCTTGTTGAGATTTTTCTATTCAACCTTTTAAAACCGGCACAGGAGGGAGGGGGCGTGGTTGCATTGGTGTTGCTATGGTAACTGTGCGTATCAGTTTATTTCCAGTTGGACAGAGGAATGTCAGCTGAAGGTTCGAGTTTTAGAAAATTACAAAAACAATTCAAACCGCAAGCACTTAAATCACGGGTTTTTAACGATCTTAATTTTCTTCTTGTAATATTTTGCCTTTATTCCCACAACAATGCTAATTGCTAACATTTTCCATATCAATTTATTTCCAATTGGACAGAAGAATGTCAGCTGAAGGCTCGAGTTTTAGAAAATTACAAAACAATTCAAACTGCAAGCACTTAAATCACGGGATTTTAACCATCTTAACTTTTTTCTTGTAATATTTTGCCTTTATTCCCACAACAATGCTAATTGCTAACTTTTTCCGTATCAATTTATTTCCAATCAGACCGAGGAATGTCAGGTGAAGGCTCGAGTTTTTGAAAATTACAAAAACAATTCAAACCGCAAGCACTTAAATCACGGGTTTTTAACCATCTTAACTTTCTTCTTGTAATATTTTGCCTTTATTCCCACAACATTGCTAATTGCTAACTTTTTCCAAAAATTACAGAAATTTTTTTTTGGTCTCTTATAATATTATACCTTAAAAATAGCTTTAAAAAAACGGTTAATTCTTTAACGCCTTGCTACAAAAATATTATTTTCTTTCTACTACAATGTTTTCGTAAAATTACGAAATTTCCTTGTTAGCTTACAAAATTTTTCTCTTAATATTTCTACTTCAGTTTTGTAAAATGGCTTTTAATTTTTCAAATTTTTTTTTTTTGTTTGTTTTTTTTAAAAGGTGCCACAGGCCAATAAAAAGACCAACCGCGGGCCACATAAAGTCCCCGATCCCCAATTTGGACACATCACAAACAAACAGCAACACTTGAATCAACCCATTGTGTAGAGCTTTTGCCCACCCCAGACTCTGTTTCGGAACTAAAAAAAAACTATTTATGTTGCCTTTAAAACAACTCAAGTTAGCTTAACAGGTTTTCTTTATTTTTCTCAAGCCGCTGTCTCTCCTGTGTCCAACTTTTTGTTGATGACTTCCTGTACATCCTTCTTTACCAAATTGCTAGCACGTTTTTTTTGGCCCCATGGCAGGTTATTTATGGAAGTCAATTTAAAAAATAAGGTAAGTCAGGAACGTGTGGGGTGTTGTTTTTGGGGATTCCTTTTTGTGGAATGTTCCGGTACAGGGCAAACAGATTAGTTTATTGTACGAAAACTAAGACCATGTACCAAATTTTTTTTGGGGGGGGTAAAATTTTCAGAAGTAGTGATTTGGCATAATACTACTGTATGTACTATACTGATACTGTATGTAAACCGTATTCCACGGTGCTGCTGGGGGTGATTTGTTGCAGAGTGAGGCTTTCATTTTCACCTTTCACTCCCCCCCCCACACACACACACACCCCTTCCCCTTCTGGAGTCTTTAATGACTCCACGCAAACAAGGTGTGACGGGGGACAAATTACTAAAAGACTTTTTTCCTTCCCTTCCGTGTCCCTCAGGTAATACTTGAAAGGTCACAAGGTAGCTGCTGGCTCCTCTCTCTGGCACCCTCCGCAATGTCAAGGTGTCGCGACCCCGCCGCCCGCCCGACCGCCCGCCCGCCCCGGCCCCTCAGTAGCCCACAGTGGCGCATGGGCGACGGTGTGAAAAGGGAAGTGGAGAAGGGGTGGGGGGGGGGCATGCACTAATGGGGTGAGGGTGATTCCAGCAAGATCAGAGGAAGAAGGCCTTCTTCCCGTGTGGGGCTTCACACGCCTGTGCTCTTTAAAATGAAAGAAAGCTTTCTGGGTGGCTTGTCCGAGTCACCCCTCCGCATCGGCCACCCCCCCCCCCCCCCTCCCCTATTCCCTTTCAGTCAATATGTCCGTGTCAGAGATGAAAGTGCAAAGTAGGGGGGGGTCCTGACACTAATGTACTACATTGGGCTTCGCTTACTGATCTGCCAACTTCTTTTGTGCGGCCTTAAATGCCTGCTAGGGACCCTTTGAACCCGCCCAGCGCTCGCCCGCCTGCCGATGCTGCCTCCTTCAGTGACATGTCCTCACCCGCATTCCCACCGTCCCGTCGCTGTGGACAGACACGCATAGCTGCACGCGGCGCACCGGGGTTTGAAATTCAAAAGCCTGCAAAGGAGGTCTGCGAGGTGATAGGGGGAACCCAGTCGCCCGCCCCCGCCCCCGCGCCCCCCAATCCCAAGGTAAGCGGACATTTTCTAGTCCTCAAAAGCACATACCTGTCAAACCTCCTGTTTTTATCACAAAGTCACAGATTTTGCTACTCTACGTCCGGTCAGTTCAGCAACAATCTGTACAGGTAGGCCTTCAAAATAAAAGAAGCACAGCGGTAAAATGTTACCACAGCAGGAAGTCGGGTCTTTACACCCCTCCCCCCCTCCCAGGTCGCGAAAAACATTGTCTTAAAGGGGGTGCTGGTGGAAACTATTTAGTAAAATCCCTTTCTCTAATTTCATAGAGAAATAATGATGGTGCCTTCAATGCACCTGGGGAACAGCATATAGGGTGAATTTGAACATTAATAACACTGTGCTTGAATCAGATTTTACCGATACCCACAAACGCATCATGATGAATCTCGATTTCACCCGTCAATTGTATCCATACCCAGTGAATGAGCCGATGCACTCGCATCGATTAATATCGATTAATATCGATTATTTTCCACACCCTTAAAATGTTGACAGGTACGTCTAAGCAAGTGGGCGGACATTTTTGTAGTCCTAAAAGCAGTTGGCCTCAATGAAATTACCCTGACACCTCAAGATGAGTGAACATTTTTGTGCAGTTGTCTCCCCCCCACCCCCCATCCCAACATTTTTGGAGTGCAGTTTTCTTGTCCACACCCCCCCCCCCCACGCCACGACTTAAGTGGACATTTTTGTAGTCTTCAAAGCCGTTGTGCTGGTCGAAACTATTTAGTAAAATCCCTTTCTCTAATTTCATAATGTAGTAGTTACAAAGGCCAAATAATGATGGTGCATTCAATGCACCTGGGGAACAGCATTTTGGGTGAATTTGAACATTAATAAAACTGTGCTTGAATCGGATTTTACCGATACCCACAAACGCATCGCGATGAATCTCGATTTCACCCGTCAATTGCATCCGTGCCCAGTGAATGAGCCGATGCACTCGCATCGATTAATATCGATTAATATCGATTATTTTCCACACCCTTAAAATGTTGACAGGTACGTCTAAGCAAGTGGGCGGACATTTTTGTAGTCCTCAAAACAGTTGGCCTCAATGAAATTTCCCTGACACCTCGAGATGAGTGAACATTTTTGTGCAGTTGTCTCCCCCCCACCCCCCATCCCAACATTTTTGGAGTGCAGTTTTCTTGTCCACACCCCCCCCCCCCCCCCACGCCACGACTTAAGTGGACATTTTTGTAGTCTTCAAAGCCGTTGTGCTGGTCAAAACTATTTAGTAAAATCCCTTTCTCTAATTTCACAGCATTTTGGGTGAATTTGAACATTAATAAAACGACGCTTGAATCGGATTTTACCGATACCCACAAAGGCATCGCGATGAATCTCGATTTCACCCGTCAATTGCATCCGTACCCAGTGAATGAGCCGATACACTCGCATCGATTAATATCGATTAATACCGATTATTTTCCACACCCTTAAAATGTTGACAGGTATGTCTAAGCAAGTGGGCGGACATTTTTGTAGTCCTAAAAGCAGTTGACCTCAATGAAATTTCCCTGACACCGCAAAATGAGTGAACATTTTTGTGCAGTTGCCCCCCACCCTCACCCCAACATTTTTGGAGTGCAGTTTTTTTGTCAACCCCCCCCCCCCCACGCCACGACTTAAGTGGACATTTTTGTAGTCTTCAAAGCCGTTGTGCTGGTCGAAACTATTTAGTAAAATCCCTTTCTCTAATTTCATAATGTAGTAGTTGTATGTGCCTCACGGTATTCAATACAAAGGCCAAATAATGATGGTGCGTTCAATGCACCTGGGGAACAGCATTTTGGGTGAATTTGAACATTAATAAAACTGTGCTTGAATCGGATTTTACTGATACCCACAAACGCATCGCGATGAATCTCGATTTCACCCGTCAATTGCATCCGTGCCCAGTGAATGAGCCGATGAGCACTCACATCGATTAATATCGATTAATATTGATTAATATCGATTATTTTCCACACCCTTAAAATGTTGACAGGTACGTTTAAGCAAATGGGCGGACATTTTTGTAGTCCTCAAAGCAGTTGGCCTCAATGAAATTTCCCTGACACCTCAAGATGAGTGAACATTTTTGTGCAGTTGCCCCCCGACCCCCCCCCCCCCCCCCCACCTCACCCCAACATTTTTGGAGTGCAGTTTTTTTGTCCACCCCCCCACGCCACGACTTAAGTGGACATTTTTGTAGTCTTCAAAGCCGTTGTGCTGGTCGAAACTATTTAGTAAAATCCCTTTCTCTAATTTCATAATGTAGTAGTTACAAAGGCCAAATAATGATGGTGCGTTCAATGCACCTGGGGAACAGCATATAAGGTGAAGTTGAACATTAATAAAACTGTGCTTGAATCGGATTTTACCGATACCCACAAACGCATCGCGATGAATCTCGATTTCACCCGTCAATTGTATCCGTACCCTGTGAATGAGCCGATGCACTCGCATCGATTAATATCGATTAATATCGATTATTTTCCACACCCTTAAAATGTTGACAGGTATGTCTAAGCAAGTGGGCGGACATTTTTGTAGTCCTCAAAGCAGTTGGCCTCCTCAATGAAATTTCCCTGGCACCTCAAGATGAGTGAACATTTTTGTGCAGTTGCCCCCCAACCCCCCCCCCCCCCCCCCCCCTCACCCCAACATTTTTGGAGTGCAGTTTTTTTGTCCACCCCCCCACGCCATGACTTGAGTGGACATTTTTGTAGTCTTTAAAGCCGTTGTCGTTGTCCCCCTGATTTGTTCACTGTACCCCCGGTTTGATGTTGGCACTTTCCTTGTCTGTCACATGACAAATGGACATTTTTGTAGTCCTCAAGGTAGTCCACCCCCCCCCCCCCCACCCGCCCCCGCCCCCGTTAGAGTGGACATTTCATCATCCTAAACACTCTCCTTGTCCCGCCAGGTAAACCAAAACCTCCAACTTGATTGCTTTTCCTCACTCATTCACTCCTGTCAGCTAATCTCTACCAGGTAACCTAAAACCTTGAGTAGCGCCCCCCCCCCCCCCCCCCCCCCCCCCCCGCCACAGTGGCCTCACCCCCCTCACTTCCATTTCTCCTCATTCATAAAACATCCTCCTGTTACGCTCGACCGACGGCTACCCGCATGTCAGACATTTTATCGGCTCCTCAAAGCGCTGTCAGATGGCAATTTGTAAAAGGTTGCGTTTGCAGTCCATGAACGCACCACGTTTTGACGCAATTTGCTATCACCGCTTATGAGCGGCATCCTTGAAGGGCGGACATCTTTTATTTTAAATCTTAATGTCACATGTTACTGGCATTTAAACATTCTTAACGTTCAAGTGAATAATAAAAATAAAATAAAATAGCCGAGTGGTTAGCATAGGCTACACAGTCAGGAGCTCAGGAAGACCCGGGTTCGATTCTCGTGACTTGCATGTTCTCCCCGTGTATACGTGGGTTTTTCCTCCGGGTACTCCGGTTTCCTCCCACATTCCAAAAACATGCTAGTTTAATTAGCATTACTCCAAATTGTCCATAGGTATGAATGTGAGTGTGAATGGTTGTTTGTCTATATGTGCCCTGTGATTGGCTGGCTGGCCACCAGTCCAGGGTGTACCCTGCCTCTCGCCTGAAGACAGCTGGGATAGGCTCCAGCACCCCCCGCGACCCTTGTGAGGAAAAGCGGTAGAAAATGAATGAATGAATGAAAATAAATTAGCCGAGTGGTTAGCATAGGCTACACAGTCAGGAGCTCAGGAAGACCCGGGTTCGATTCTCGTGATTTGCATGTTCTCCCCGTGCATACGTGGGTTTTTTCTTCCGGGTACTCCGGTTTCCTCCCACATTCCAAAAACATGCTAGGTTAATTAGCATTACTCCAAATTGTCCATAGGTATGAATGTGAGTGTGAATGGTTGTTTGTCTAGTACAGGGGTCGGCAACCTTTACTATGAAAAGAGCCATTTCACCCACTTGCCCACTAAAGAAAAATAGCCTGGAGCCGCAAAACGTTGTATGTTTAAAACAACATTGGAGGGAAAAAAAAAGACGAGTTGGAGTACTCTTGCTAGTACTGGAGATAAACTTTTGTTTTTAAATGAGCTCTAATTTATTTTTTAGAATCGTCAAATAACTCATTAATAATAATTAATAACTCAAAGTATTACTCATTTCCCTTCTCATTTCGCTTCATGCTCATTCAGTCACCAGTCAGAACTCAGTCAGGATGCATTCATGGTCTCACACAAAGTTGGATTTTTGTAAACTCATAACAAAGACGTGCATTTTCACCACACGGGTGCTAAAAAATATTCAAGCATTGCAAAGGGAGCCGCAACAAAGAGGCTGGAGAGCCACATGCGGCTCTGGAGCCGCGGGTTGCTGACCCCTGGTCTAGTATATGTGCCCTGTGATTGGCTGGCTGGCCACCAGTCCAGGGTGTAGAAGACAGCTGGGATAGGCTCCAGCATACCCCTTGCGATAAGCATTATAGAAAATAGATGGATGTTTTAAAATGTTAATTTAAAATGTTAATTAATCTGTAACGGACGTTTTGATTTCATGGTGAAATCGTTCACTTTGACGGACAGACACGTCCGCGCCAAAGACGAGCCCGGTGAATGTTTGGCGGTCGTCGGCAAAAACACAGATACTTTTTATCTCCTCTTTCTGTCACGGTCTGAGTGTGTCGTCCCAAACATGTTTTGAGGAGGCGCCGACTGATGCGTTCTTGTTTCTGCAGGCTGCATACGATATTCACTTACTTATAAAAAATATTATTTTTTTGCTGATATTTTTTTGGCTGCTTGATGTTTAGCACCTTTTTCCCCTCCTGTGAAATCTCCGCATGGGAAATGATGTGTATAATCATTTAGGATCATTTTCAATATGAATGGGGCAGGAATGTGGAGGATCCAGTTTTAATGGGACAATAAAGTTTTTTTTTTTTTTTGTAATGGCAGCAGGGATGTGTGCTGTGTGCAAGGACTCGCTTTTTTTTTTTTTTTTTTTTTTACCTCTGCTTGCCTGCCAGCCAGCTCTGAAGTGCTTGTAAACACTTTCACACCTCTCTTTCATTTAAATGCAGGATAAGTTATAGCACATTATTGAAAAAAAAAGAAAGAAAGGGGAGGAAGATGCATTTGAATGCTGTCTGGGGAAAGGTGAGGCCCAATCCACAAAGTGGTGAAGCTTTAAAAAGCATAAATAACAGCAGAGAGAGGCAGTTTCTGGCAGGGGAACAATGAAATGGCTGCTAGGATGTTCCATCATGACAGGGATCACATCTGTATTGGTACTCTATTACAAGAAAAAATAGAAAAATAATATATGATAAAATAAAAAATAGGATGTATTTATTTAATTACTATTAATAATAAAAATACTAAATAAAAATAGATGTTTTTATTAAAACAGTAATAAATAAAAAAAATATTCCAAAATAAACAATTAGCATGAAAGGAAAAGAAAATTTAAATACTATTAATAGTAAACTAGTAAACATTCCAAAATAAATAACTGTAATAATTATTAACATTTTCTAAAGTCTTATTTATATTATAAAATAAAATATAAATACAATTTTATAGTAAAATAAATAGTAAAAATAGTAACAAATTAACAGTAAACTAGTAAACATTCCGAAATAAATAACTATAATAATTATTAACATTTTCTAAAAACTTATTTCTATTATTATAAAATAAAATTTAAATACTATTGATAGTAAACTAGTAAACATTCCAAAATAAATAACCATAATAATTATTAACATTTTCTAAAAGCTTATTTATATTATGATAAAATAAAATTTAAATACTATTAATAGTAAACTCATAAACATTCCAAAATAAATAACTATAATAATTATTAACATTTTCTAAAAGATTATTTACATTATTATAAAATAAAATGTAAATACTATTAATAGTAAACTAGTAAACATTCAAAATAAATAACTATAATAATTATTAACATTTTATAAAATCTTATTTACATTATTATAAAATACAATTTAAATACAATTAATAGTAAACTAATAAACATTCCAAAATAAATAACTATAATAATTATTAACATTTTCTAAAAGCTTATTTATATTATTATAAAATAAGATTTAAATACTATTAATAGTAAACATTCCAAAATAAATAACTATACTAATTATTAACATGTTCTAAAATCTTATTTATATTATTATAAAATGAAATAGAAATATTAGTAACTTTGAAGAAAAGGGGGTAAAAAATGCAATTGAAGTGAAAACTGCAGATTTAAATCAATCATGTTTTTTGCCCACTGAGAGGGAGGGAGTGGGGACCGGGGGGTGGGGGTTGGAGGGGGGGAGAAACCCTCCTCTGCCTGCTGATGGCCCTATGATTACCCTATCAGGTGCAAACGGCTGACATGTTTCCACCCACCAAGCAGCAAAAAGCGTCTCTGCGCCCCAAAGTGCAGCCGCAGACGCGCCAGGCTGACAGACGGGCGGTGCTGCGCCATCACCTCCGCCAAGCAACAAGACAAGAAGACACTTGCTCGGATGTGTTTATTATTATTATTATTATTATTACTATCGCCCCGCAGCCCTCCGAGAGATGAGGAATGGGACGGTCAAGGTGTAGAACTTCTTCCCTCCACGCACACTTTTGGGAGTTTGTGACCGGAGGATCTTGTTTTTTCTTCCCCGAGAAGCGGCCAATAATCTGGATAAGCCTTTGAACAAGGACCCGCCTCATGTTGCCCGGCCGTGCCGCTGTTGCCCCCGAGCCGGGACTCCTGCACCTCCGGCGACTCCTCCTCGGAGCCGTGCGCGTAAAAGGCGCACCGAGGTCCGCGTAGGAGTTGAAGGAAGGTGGGCTCTACCTTCTTCCGCTTCTCCCGCTTCTCCTCTTTTTGCCCCCCCTCCCTCTGTGTGCACTCAACGGAAGCAGGTGTATTTGTGTGCAACGTCAAGATGTCGCTGCTGCCTTCCAGGTTCTTTTACCTGTAAGTGTCCCCCCCCTCCACCCCACCCAACCACCCACCCAACCTCCCAAAAAGAACACAAACAATCTGCATTCTTTCCAATAGAAGTCGCTAAAAGCCTTCAACTTGTGATTCGTTCATTCATTACTCTTCTGCTTCTTTTCCTTTCAGGTGTTTACATTTCCTGGTCCTCTATTTCCAACTACAGGTACAGTTCCTCGTTTCATTCTCACCTATTTGTCCGTTTTATGTGCATGTGTTCGTGGAATGCCGCAATATTTGCATCGAATCACGTGGCGAGGTTTCAATTTAAAAGTGCTTAAAATGTACTAAAATAACATCCAGTACATGAGCATGGCTCTTCTTCAATATTAAAATAGACTAAAAGTAAAAAAAAAAAGAAAAGTAATATTCCAACAAGCAGGTGTTGTTGCTGCAGGTACACTTCCACACTTCCATGGAATTCTTTCATTCCGTGTGTAATTTGGAAACGGGAGCAATAAATAGAGGAATTACTGCTGCTGTAAATTAGGATAGCTTTCTATTAAAAGTGACTTTTTTTCACTGTCATTCAATTCTGACATTCATTTTGCAAAACTGCAAGTATTTCTTGTAGAAATCTAATTTTTTCTTAATAATCTGGCAGTTTGTCTTGTTTTTTTTAAATTAATTTTTCTCCCAGTAGTACTAAAATTAATTTCTAAAATTGTAAAAATGTGTTTCTTGTAGAAATCTGATTTTTTTTCTAGTACTTGGATTTTTTTTCTTAAAAAAATATGAATTTGTTTTCTTATTTGAAAAATCCGATTTTTGTAATAGAAGTACAACTTTTTTTCATGTAAAATTCTGATTCCCCCCCACCCCCCTCATGAAATAGCAAATTTATTCTCAGTTCATACTTGTGTAAAATCACAAGCAACAATTTTAAAATTATATTTTCTTTATGTAAATTTTTTAATGTAAAATTGGAAAATTAAATAATGATTTTGTTCTTATAGAATTATTTTTTTCTTATAAATTAAAATGTTTTTCCCTTTCATTAAATTATAAATATTTTTTTCTTGTTAATATTTGGACTTTTTAAAGTACAATTTTAGTCTTTTTTAATTTAAAAAATGTGTTTTTCCACAGTCCAACTTTTTTCTGTCTAATTAATTATTTTCATGAAATTTTTATATAAAATTATTTTGTCCTTTAGTTTTTCAGAATATTTTTTTGTAAAATTTGAGTACAATTGTTTTTTTCTCATAAAATTACAACTTTTTCTTTTTTGCAACACAATTAAACACCTCATGTTTTTTTTTTGGGGGGGGGGTGGGGGGTAAAATTCAGATTTTTTTGGTAATATTGTGTTACAGGTTTTTACCGAAGGTGTAATTCCACACTGAATTCAGATTGAATTTGAACTGCAAATTGTCCAAGTGGCGAGAATAAGCGGCTCGACGACTTGTTCCCATGAGCAACGCTGCACTTGCCAGTGTAAAAGTGTCTGAAATGTATTTGTAGGAATGCGTGCGTTACATGTGCACTTCAATTAGCCGCGGCAGCTTTTTTTTTTTTTTTACAGCAACAACCCTGACAGATATTTGAAGCTCCGGGGTTAAAAGTTCCTCTTTGAAAGGCCTTTTTTTCCCCCTGCTTGCTCGCTCCACTCTTGTTGTGTTTTATGAGCGGAGTCTCACTTTGAACTGTAACCATTTGCAGGCGTCTGCCTCACCTAATTGACTCATTCACTCCGTGTTTCTTCTCCTTCCACTCACACAAACTCCACTTTTATGATGATGATTAGTATTATTTTGGCCCCCAGTCAGCGGGCTTCTCCTCCGCTCTCACGCCGGTGACGCTAAGACAAACAAGCGTGGGTCGCGCCGCGTGCTTTTTACTGCACACATGCTGCTTTTCCATGTGTATTGGCGTTTCATGTATGTATATTTCATGTACATTTAATGCATGCTGATGGGGAATTAACATGCATTCATTATTGACTGCAAACATATCTTACACTTTCTCCTGCAGAGAAAATCTATTTAACATCTATCTAGATTTTTTTTAATACATGGAAAAGATTTAAAAAAAAATACAAATTCTTTATCATTTTTAAGTTTCTGCAGTATAGAATAAGGATTGTCCAATGTATTACTTAGCATTGTGTTACAAACTGGACAGGATAGGTAAAAAAAAAAAAAAAGATAATATTAGTAATATTAGTCAAATAAAATAAAAACAAATTAAAAAATGGAAAAAAGTAATTAAAAATGTACTTAAATCCTTAATTTAGTGTAATATGTAGCAATGTGTTACAAACTGGACAGGACAAGTAAAAAAAAAAAAAGGATAATATTAGTAATATTAGTCAAATAAAATACAAAAAAATACAAAATAAAAAAATTGAAAAAGTAATTAAAAATGTACTTAAATCCTTAATTTAGTGTAATATATGTAGCAATATGTTACAAACTGGACAAGACAGGTACAAAAAAATAAGGATAATATTAGTAATATTATTAAAATAAAATACTAAAAATACAAAATAGAAAAAAGTAATTAAAAATGTCCTTAAATCCTTAATTTAGTGTAATGTGTAGCAATATGTTACAAACTGGACCGGACAGGTAAAAAAATTAAGGATAATATTAGTAATATTAGTAAAATAAAATACAAAAAAATACAAAATAAAAAAATAGAAAAAAGTAATTAAAAATGTCCTTAAATCCTTAATTTAGTGTAATGTGTAGCAATATGTTACAAACTGGACAAGACAGGTAAAAAAAATAAGGATAATATTAGTAATATTAGTAAAATAAAATACAAAAAAATACAAAATAAAAAAATAGAAAAAAGTAATTAAAAATGTCCTTAAATCCTTAATTTAGTGTAATGTGTAGCAGTATGTTACAAACTGGACAGGACAGGTAAAAAAATTACGGATAATATTAGTAATATCAGTAAAATAAAATACAAAAAAAAATAAAAAATAAAAAAATAGAAAAAAGTAATTAAAAATGTTTTAAAATCTTTAAAATTTAGTGTAATATGTAGCATTTTGTTGCAAACTGGACAGGACAGGTTAAACAATAATAATAAAAAAAATAAATAGTAGAAGTTTAAAAAAAAAAAAGAACAAAAATACAAATAAAAAATGTAAAAACAATAAATAAAAAAATAATAGGTGTAAGTAAAAAAATAACAAAAATAAACAATCTAAAAAATAATAAATAAAACATTACAAAAATGTATGTAAATGTTATATATGTGTTGCAATGTGTTCAAACTGAACAGGACAAGTTTAAAAAAAAAAAATAAACACAACCAAAAAAGTTTCTTCTATCCAAACTGTGGGTCGGCGCCCTGAATGGTACACATGTCAATTTGAATTGGGTGGGTTAAAAAAAAAAGGCTATTTCAATATTGCTCATCACCATTGATCATCATCACTTTTGGCCGTAGCTTGACAAGGTTTTGTTAAATATATAAAACATACTTTTTGTAATCCTAATAGCTGCCCAATGAGGCGAGTCGCCATTTATCACGGATAAATCCATTCCAATCGGAGTTAGACACGGCGATTGTCAGCCTTTTTTCCAACTGAAAACCAGAGAGCGGCGAACACGCACACCCACCAGCGTCATTGACCTCCTTATCGGACACACACTGATGGGAAGTGGAGTCTTTTGTGTGTCATGGTGGAAATGTAGGTCATGTGGGATGACATTTGTGGTGAGAGAACACACTAGCTGTTACGTAACGTGGATTATTTTGTAGTAGCATTGTCAAATTTGAAATGGACTTAAGTAAGAACTTTTATAGTCCATATCATCAAAATATTTATATTTTTCCTGACCAAAAAACAGGCCAACCAAAAAAAAAAAATCTCCCAAATTTCAGTGTGGGTAGTGTCAGGGATCAAACCTCAGCTAGTTAGCTTCCCAAAAAGGCCAACGTCATGTCGTCCCATCCCAAAGCGCCGCCATGCTAAGGGGTTAACAACCGCCATCATCAAAGAGCAGTCAGAGATGGACGCCACAAGTCCACTTCCACCGTGGCACTTTTCAAGTCGTATCCGCTTTCACCGCCGCCCGTCTTTGAACGCACAAAGACGCCACCCGATAAAAAGCCAGCAACGCACAACCCCCCCCCGGGTGTGTTTGTTTGGAGATAAATCCCTCAGCGCTTTTTATTTGGATTGTTTTTCAACCTTGAAGCTTCCACTTGGAGAAGCTTGACGAGAGACCAGGCTGATGTTTATCTTTGACTAAGACACTTTGCAACGTTCGTTTTTTTCACTTTCTCATGCACTCCAATTCATTATTAAAGTTAAATCAGGAGTTTTGCTTTTTTATTTTGGGGATTTTTTAAATTCAAAATATCATTTTTTAAACCGTATTTTGTTTTTTTTTCTTAAATATATTTTGTAATTATAGATTTTTTCTCACAACTTTTTCCTCATAAAAGTGCAAACGGCATTTTTGTGGAATAGTCTTTGTCATTTTTGTAATTGTAATATTATAATTTTTTTGGTTTTCATAATATTTTGACTTTTTTCTTGTAAGTTTTTCTCAAAAAATAAAATTTTTCCTGTATAAATACTATAAATATATACACTTTTTCATAATTTCCAATGACTTCCTTTCTGAAATGGCTTTTTTTCTTCGAACACATTTTTTCCTTGTTTTTTTGTCTAAAATTTTATATTTTTTCTTGTAAAATTACGACATTTTCCTATTGTAACATTGCAAGTGTTTCTTCGAAAATGTATTTTTTTTCATAATATTCTGAAATTTGTTGTAAAATTAGTAGTATTTTCTAAAATGGCATTTTCTGATGTTTTTTTAATTACTTTTTTTCTTAAAATTCAGATTTTTTTCAGATTTGTTTCTTGTAAAATGTAAGGTTTTTTTTAAATATAATATTTTGTAGACCTTGATTATTTTCTCAAAATACAACTTTGTTGTCTTGTAAAACTGTAACTTTTTAATTTAATTTTTTTTTACTTTTTAAAATTTTTTTACTTTTTCTCACATGCAAAATTTTGACACTTTTAATTATGTACTTTTTTCTAATATTTTAACATTGTAACGCGTCACATTGCAGTATTTTCTCGTAAAAATGTCCTTCAATGGTGTCACACCCCACCATGCTAATAGTAACATTGGGTGTGCTTCCTAAATGTTAATTGGGTGACGGGGGGGCTAAAGCAAAAGCAAATATGTCATGACGACTTTAGTCTGATTTTTCAAGGTTTTTTCCCCCCACATTGAAGTTGACAAGTTGATCCCTGATGCGCGATTAGCGATTAGCGATTGTCACACGGAAGTAAACAAGCAGCGCCAGAGTGGATCCTCCTCAGATTAGCTGCTGCTATCCAAACTCACCAGGTGCACAAAGTCGGAGGAAGGGGCGGAGCCTCGCGCTCGCCATAACTTGTTTGTCCCCCTCCTTTCCTTTCCCCCCCGCGTTCTGACTTTTAGGGATTTGTCGTACCGCGGCTGCCATCCTCCCGTCCTTTTTCTCTGGATGTCATTAATTTGGGGGGGGGTTGGAATAACAAGGGGGAGGCTATAATTAGCCACCTGAGAGCCGCGGCGTAAAGAGCCATTACCGTGCAATTACTGCCGACGTACAGCTGTGGAAAAGCAGGTCCCGGCTGAGATTTCACGGCCCTTGAAAGTATACCTTTCCTCTCCGCGTTCCACACGTCGGCTTCGCTTTCTTCGCTATTTCCCCACGTTTTTTACGCCGGGTCTAAGGTGACTCGTAAACATCACACAGGTGAACTCTTGCGGATTGGATGACAAAACCCCGCCCCCGCTCACGCCTCACATCCTGGTCGTCTTCCTCTTGCGGTGTTTTTGCTAATTTATGGAGCATCGGTGTCCCGCGGGCAGATATTTCTTTGATGATAGTGCAGCTTCAGGTGTAGTAGAACTGCTGGCGGGGGAACGCCGGCAAACGCAGGTAAATCAGAGTAGCCCCCCCCCAACCCCCATCCCCCGGGATTCAAACATCACCAACACAGTTAACACCTTGTAAAAAAAAAAAAAAAAAACACACCCAAATCCACAAGCCTCATTCCTCCCTTCTTTCCCACGCAGGAGTCCCAGCAGAGCTCCGCCGATTTCAGGTTCTACATCGAGAACCACACGAGGAACCCGGACGACCTGAGCCGCAAGCAGGTCCGCATCTACCAGCTGTACAGCAGGACCACGGGCAAACACGTCCAGATCCTCGGGAAGAAAATCAACGCCAACGGAGATGATGGGGGCAAGTATGGTATGGGAGAATTCCTGTGCATCTCACTCACATTTCATTTACTCCAGATTAGAAGAAGAAGAAGAAGAAGGAATCTTCTTGGTAGTCTTTGCAAAAACCGACTGGATGAATGCCAGCTCAGTTCGCTCACTTTTTAGTCAGTAGATGTTTAGATTTCTACATTTTAATCTTCTCGTGGTTTTGCCCCTCTTTTCCAGCGCTCGTTTGAATTTAAAATAAAATAAAAAATAAATAAATATGAAAGCCTGCTAACAGGTAACAATAAATACAATCCTTTTGCATTTTTTGGGTGAAAAAGTAGACACAAAAAAGACATAATAAGACACAAATTTCTTTATTCTAAAATTATGGATTTTTGTTTGTATAATTGTTTTTTTTGTAGTCAGAAAAACAGAATTTTTTTGTAACATTGCTAGGGTTTCTTAAAAAAGTAAGTATTAAAAGTAAGTAGTAAAAAAGTATTTTTTCTTGTAAAATTGATAATTTTTGCTTGTAAATAATTACATAAAAACATTTTTGTAAGGGTTTATTGTTTAAATAAAGGGTTTAAATGTTCTATTTTTACACAAAAGTCTTAAAGTCTTTAAAATATGATTTTTTTCTTGTCCTTTTTCTTATGAGGTGGCCAATTTTTCAACGTTTTCATTTTGTAAAATTGCAAGGACGACTTTGAGATGTAGATTTTTACAAAGTAGCTGAGTCGTAATCACAAACGCAATCGCTCCTCCCACCAGTTATCAATGCCAAACTCCACTCCAACAGAAATGAACAGTAAGACTGGAAATAATCTGCGACATCAAAACCCACAGTTCACTTGGTCACGCACGTACACGTGCACAATGTAGCTTAGTCACAATCACGAACGCGATCGCTCCTCCCGCCAGTTATCAATGCCAAACTCTGCTCCAACAGAAATGAACAGTAAGACTGGAAATAATCTGCAACATCAAAACCCACAGTTCACTTGGTCACGCACAATGTAGCTTAGTCACAATCATGAATGTGATCGCTCCTCCCGCCAGTTATGAATACCTTTTACCGGAGAAATGAACAGTAAGACTGGAAATAATCTGCAACATCAAAACCCACAGTTCACTTGGTCATGCACGTACACATGCACGAGTCACAATCATGACCGCGATCGCTCCTCCCGCCAGTTATCAATGCCAAACTACATTATGTATAACAGAAATGATCAGTAAGACTGGAAATAATCTGCGACATCAAAACCCACAGTTCACTTGGTCATGCACGTACACGTGCACGAGTCACAATCATGACCTCGATCGCTCCTCCCACCAGTTATGAATACCTTTTACTGGAGAAATGAACAGTAAGACTGGAAATAATATGAAACGTCAAGTCTTTACTTTTTAAAAAAGTCTTCCATCTACCCGGCCAGGGTTTGGTAGACCCCACCCCCTCCACCCCAGTGCAAAGTTCCACTGGATTAGGACTCATTTATTCCTCCCAGCGTCCCCCTGGAGTTTTAGGTGGCAGGTTGGGCTTGGGGGGACTTATGCCCCGGAGCCCATCCCGTCCCCTCGGGCCTCTTGAGCGTGTGTGAATGGGTCTGTGTGTTAAACAAATGGATCATCTTAACTTTTGGATTGAGTGAGCACAGACTAAAGACGCGTTGAAACCTAATCCTGAGGTTGGGGGGGGTTGAAGGGGGGGGGACAGAACCACTAGCCAAATGCTGGGCCCATCTCTTTGCTGCTTGGAGGGCCCAACACAGACAAAGGCCGCCTCGCAGGGGTTAACGTCAGGGATGCAAGGGGGTGGGAGGTGGGGGGGCCTACAGAGGGGGGCTTGTAAAAAATAAATAAATAAGAAGCACCGGGATGCGTCCTGGGAGTAGATTACTGCTGTGTCAGCTTAAAGTATTTAGCATCTTTTATCAACAGAGGTAACGTTAGCGCGTCACAATCATGATGTCATTTGTTTGTTTGCTAACACTAATAGCACTTTGCAGAAGGGGGGCGGGGGGTGGCTACAGGGGGCCATAGAGGGTCCACTAGAAAATGTTTTCATCCAACCCCCCCCCCCCATACAAAAGATCATCAAGTTCACTTAAGTATACATTTACTATAAAATAACTTATTATCCAAAGCAAAGTAAATACAGAACATTATCGCTTTACTATACAGGAATATTATTCATACACACATGAGAATGTTATTTATTAATTTTTTAAGTTATCTTGTTCAATTATATTACTATAATTAATTAAAAAAACAGCCAGAGGTAAGAAATGGATCCCAGGTCATACTTTGGATAAAAAACTGCGATAGAGTGAGGGCAAGATGTTCAACGTGCCATGTAGCAAAGAACTGTATTTATACGTGAAAAATTTTTTTTGGAGGCATGAAATACCAAAAATATTTTTTACAAAAATAATCTACAAATTTGCAGGATTGAAAATGCGGCATTGTTTTATTATTATTTATTTATATCATTTATTTGTATTTATTATTATTATTTTATCATTATATTATTAGTTTATTACTAATATTTTATTCATATTGTTATTGTTATTATTTTTTATTTTATTGTTATTATTATTTATTATTATTATTTATTTGTTCATTTAATATTTTATTTGTATTTATTATTTTTATTATTAGTTTATTATTACATTATTATTTCATTACTAATATTTTATTCTTATTGTTATTCTTATTATTTTATTTTATTGTGATTATTATTTGTTATTAGTATTTATTATTCTTATTGTTATTCTTATTGTTATTATTATTATTTTATTATTATTATTTGTTAGTATTTATTATTATTATTATTGTTATTCTTCTTATTATTATTATTAGTTATTAGTATTTATTATTATTATTATTGTTATCATTTATGATTATTATTTTATTATTATGACAACATGCCGTTTGTGTTGATTGGAAGTGCAACATTGGATCACGTCGGGGTCACCAACTGTACACAAACAAAATGGATTCCAAAACAGGAAGTTGTCTTTCTGGTGCCAACAAACCACGCCCCCAGCCTGACTGCTGCCTGACTGAGCGATACGCCCCCCTTAGAGTCCGCCACCATTTGTAATTTTTTTTTAATGATAGCGATAAAAATTAGGAAAGAGTAGTGAATGACGGACCAAATTCTGCAGAAATGTTCACTTTAATCCATAAAAGTCACGAAAGAACACCTTTTATGTAGTAGTATTTGTAGAGTATTTGTGGTCATGTATGGTGGTGATGACTAATATTGGTGTTTTCTGTGTTTTGCAGCGCTCCTGGTGGTGGAGACGGAAACCTTCGGCAGCCATATTCGAATCAAAGGCAAAGAGAGCGAGCATTACATCTGCATGAACGAGAAGGGCAAAATCGTTGGACGGGTGAGCCGATTTTCTTTGCTTTTTCCCGCAGAATTTAGTGTCTTAATCCCGGTGGGGGTCGTGTGGATCGGCTTTCTGCCGCCCCCCCCTCCTGAAAACAAAACCCCTTTGATAGCTCTCGGGCCGTTCCTCCGTTACGCAATCAAGCCTTTGACACTTGATCAGTCAATTACATGCTGCCGTCAACACAATGCGTCCACAAACTAATGGTCACTTAGGAGGAATGCTGCTGCAATTATGTCACCTGCTCTCACCAGGTGGCCTCTCTTGAAGGGGGGGGGGCATGGCGTTATCTTGGTAAACACTGGGGAGGTCTACTAGGAGTATATTGTGTGGTACACATTTCATATTTTTATTTTTTACGCCCAAAATGTGTACAACTTTGCACCATGTTGGTGTCACTGTGAAAGGTTCAGGGAACCCTTGGTTTTCGGGATTCTGAAAGAGTCCAACGAAAAACAGAGCAATACAAAAAAAGCATTCAGAACGCTCAGAACACCTCATTACAAGAAACGGGACAGAAACGGAGATGTTCATCGTTCTGTGCGAACACATAATCCACTTATATCCACACATATAAAGATGATTCAATGATTCCCTGCATGGAATCTGTCTATAGTGTCCCAACTATCAAAGAACCACGATCCATTTTTGACAGAACCTGGGGGGGGGGGGGGGGGGGGCATGGCATTATCTTGGTCAACACTGGGGAGGTCTACTAGGAGTATATTGTGTGGGACACATTTCATATTTTTATTTTTTACGCCCAAAATGTGTACAACTTTGCACCATCTTGCTGTCACTGTGAAAGGTTCAGGGAACCCTTGGTTTTCGGTAAAAAGAGTTTCCGAAAGCAAAACACGAAGCAATACAAAAAAATATATAGAACGCTCAGAAATACGCAGTGCACATGAACACCTCATTACTAGAAACGAGACCAAAACTGAGATGTTAATCGTTCTGTGTGAACACATAATCCACTTATATCCACACATATAAAGACGATTCAATGATTCCCTGCATGGAATCTGTCTATAGTGTCCCAACTATCAAAGAACCACGATCCATTTTTGACAGAACCTGGGGGGGGGGCATGGCATTATCTTGGTCAACACTGGGGAGGTCTATTAGGAGTATATTGTGTGGGACACATTTCATATTTTTATTTTTTTTACACCCAAAATGTGTACACTGTGAAAGGTTCAGGGAACCCTTGGTTTTCGGTAAAAAGAGTTTCAGAAAGCAAAAAACGAAGCAATACAAAAAAATATATAGAACGCTCAGAAATACGCAGTGCACATGAACACCTCATTACTATAAACGGGACCGAAACGGAGATGTTCATCGTTCTGTGTGAACACATAATCCACTTATATCCACACATATAAAGACGATTCAATGATGTCACTGTGAAACGTTCAGGGAACCCATAGATTTCGGTATTTCCGAAAGCGTCCAACGAAAAACGAAGCAATACAAAAAAAAGCAAACAAAAAGCTCAGAAATACGCAGTGCGCGTGAACCCCTCATTGACAGAACTTGGGATGCTTTGTTGTGGCACTGTGAAAAATGGATCGTGGTTCTTTGATAGTTGGGACACTATAGACAGATTCCATGATTCCAGATTCAATGAGGGGTTCACGCGCACTGCGTATTTCTGAGCTTTCTGTATGCTTTTTTTTTTATTGCTTCGTTTTTCGTTGGACGCTTTCAGAAATACCGAAATCAAAGGGTTCCCTGAACGTTTCACAGTGACACCAACATGGTGTATTCCAATATGGGTGCTGACGTCATTGCAGAAAATGTTGTAATAGTAATTATAACAATAACAGGACAGAATAATAATAATTATTATAAAAACAATAGGGGCGGCACGGCGGTCCAGTGGCTAGCGCGCAGACCTCACAGCTAGGAGGACCGGGGTTCGATTCCACCCTCGGCGATCTCTGTGTGGAGTTTGCATGTTCTCCCCGTGCATGCATGGGTTTTCTCCGGGTACTCCGGTTTCCTCCCACATTCCAAAAACATGCTAGGTTAATTAGCATTACTCCAAATTGTCCATAGGTATGAATGTGAGTGTGAATGGTTGTTTGTCTATATGTGCCCTGTGATTGGCTGGCCACCAGTCCAGGGTGTACCCGCGCCTCTCGCCCGAAGACAGCTGGGATAGGCTCCAGCACCCCCGCGACCCTCGTGAGGAAAAGCGGTAGAAAATGAATGAATGAAGACTTTTTCCTCAATTACTTACAATTTTTTCTTGCACGGTGGAAAAGTGGTTAGCGCACAGACCTCACAGCTAGGAAACCGGAGTTCAATCCCACCCACGGCCATCTCTGTGTGGAGTTAGCATGTTCTCCCTGTGCATGCGAGGGTTTTCTCCGGGTCCAAAAACATGCTAGGTTAATTAGCGACTCCAAATTGTCCATAGGTATGAATGTGAGTGTGAATGGTTGTTTGTCTATATGTGCCCTGTGATTGGCTGGCCACCAGTCCAGGGTGTACCCCGCCTCTCGCCCGAAGACAGCTGGGATAGGCTCCAGCACCCCCGCGACCCTCGTGAGGAAAAAGCGGTAGAAAATGAATGAATAAAAACAATAATACTAGTTATTATGATATGCATGTGAAACTTTTTGGAATATAATACTCAAGAGCGTTATTGTTTTTATTTGTCAGCCCGACGGAAGGAAGCAGGAGTGCGTGTTTGTGGAGGAGTTCCTGGAGAACAACTACACGGCCCTGGTGTCGGCCAAGTACAAAGGCTGGTACCTGGGCTTCAACCGCAAGGGGCGGCCCAAGAAGGGCTCGCGGACCACTCAGCGCCAGCAGGAAGTCCACTTCATGAAGCGCCACCCCAAGGGCCGGGAGAACCCGCTGGAGGAGTTTCGCTTCACGACAGTAACTAAGCGGACACGTAGGGCCCGGCGGCTAAAACCCAGGAGGAACTGACGGACCCGCGGCGGGACAGCACTCGGGAGGAGGGACGTTTTTTTTTGAAAGAACAAATAAGATGTTTTATTTTTGTACTCTTGGACGCCTTGGTGGTTTTATTTATCGGAGACGTTTGAAACGGAGACGTTTGGACTGAGGTGCCGCACCGCCATAAAAACTGGCCAAATGGGATTTATTGGTTTTTGTTTGTGTTGCCCCTGACGACCAGGACGCCATACTTTCCACTGGATGGGGACGCCGTGGAGACGCAAAGGATGACTGTGTTGCTTCGAGTGCAATATTTGACGCATCTTTCTGGTGGGGGGAAGCGGGGGTTGGGGGTCAACCTCGGCGATGGAATGCGCTCAGCGACACGTCCACATGTGCTTTTTCTTTAGCCCCTGACAACAAATGCCAACGTCAAATGGTCTTCCGTTCCGCCTTCACCCCCCCCGACTCAACCTCCATCCATGGACGCACTACTGGACTCGCCGCTCCACAAAAACGGACGGGAGCTTTTGGGGTGGGGGGGGTTTGTGATGAAGACTTCCTCTACCTCCTTTTGTTATGTCGTGTTGTCCACAACTCTTCTTCTTCACGGTCCACAGACTGGAAGACTGGAGTCTTTCTTCTCTCCGGTCGTGTGTACTCACCCGTCTACTGGCTGTTACTAACAACATGACACATTTATGACCTTTTTTTTTTTTAAGAAAAAAAAACAAATGTAAGCAAAATAATTTTATGACTATTATTAAGATATTTATTGCCTCCCCTTTGTAAATAAAATGTGATAAGTTTTATTTGGCCTCTGTTAATAAAATGAGGACTATATTTTAAAGAAAAGCTCATTGATGTCTTTATTTATGCTAACATTCGCTAACAGTCTTCACTACATCTTACTACTGCCCTCAGTGTCTTCTTGGATAAAATTGTTCTAGATAAAAAATATTCCCCTTGAGTTTTTTCCACTCTCTTGCGGCCCACAGTCTCCTCTTGGATCAAATTTATCTCCCGTTGTTGCCATACATCATCCTGGTGCCCTTAGTCTCCAAAAAGCAAAAATTCACTACAGTAGACCCTAATTGTCATCCACCGTTGTTGGCTACTTTATGCTGCCCTCAGTCTCTTCTAGGATAAAATTGTTCCAGATAAAAAAATGTTCCCCTTGAGTTTTTTCCACTCTCTTGCTGCCCACATTCTCCTCATGGATCAAATTTACCTCCTTCCCAAATCAACACAGGAGACCCTCATTCATTCTCATCCGTTGTTTACATCCATCATACTGGTGCCCTTAGTCTCCTCTCAGATCAAATTTGTCTTCTTACCAAAAAGAAAAATTTCACTACGGGAGACCTTAATTGTCATCCACCGTTGTTGGCTACTTCATGCTGCCCTCAGTCTCTTCTAGGATAAAATTGTTCCAGATAAAAACCATTCCCCTGTGTGTTTTTTTTTCACTCTCTAGCTGCCCACATTCTCCTCTTGGATCAAATTTACCTCCTTCCCAACATACATAAGGCAAGACAAGTCAACACAGGAGACCCTCATTCTCTTCCGTTGTTGCCATCCATCACCCTGGTGCCCTTAGTCTCCTCTCAGATAAAATTTCTTACCAAAAAGCAAAAATTCAAAACGGGAGACTCTAATTGTCATCCACCATTGTTGGCTACTTCCTTGCTGCCCTCAGTCTCCTTTTGCAGGAGACTAAATGCAGGAGACTCTCATTTTCTTTTCTCATTGTCCCTCAGTCTCCACCAAAATAAATGTAATCATCAAATCATCATCACCAAATCTATTGTTGTCCACTTTCTCACTGCCCTCAGTCTCCTCTTGGATAAACAAGTATGTTCTTCCCAAGAGCCTCATGCAGAGAACTAATTACAGGAGTTCTAAATGGGGTGTTCTTTTTCTAGCTTCCCTCAGTCTCCTCTTGGATAAAAGTCCTTTAATTCCAACCACTGAAGAAGAAAAATGATGTATTGATGTTTAAAAGCGTTTTGAGTCTCTGATGGCCGTTTGCTAACTTTGGAAGACATTAAGTTGTCCATGTTAGTAAGCAACAACGGCGCGGACGTTTCATGCATGTTTTATGAAAAGGTACTGCAGGAATGCACGGCGGCGTGTCTCCTGAACGCCGTGTGCTGGAATGATGTTTACAGGAGGCGTCAGACTGAGTGATGACGCGACTTTCAGGGAGAAAATAAAAAAAGCCTTTGGTTTAAATTCCCAGCGTTGCTTCCTCCAATTCAGACCCCCTCGGAGATCACCACCACCTCACTTCTCCCAAATCCCACCCACTTACCTTAACCCGTCTAGTCATTCTGGATGTGTGGTCGCATTTTAAAGCCAAAAATTTGTACAGTTGAATGTCAGCAAAGGGAAGGGGGGGCAAAAGAAGGGAATTTTTACGGAATTTTTTTCTAGCCACCTCATTGCTTTTTTCATCTGCGGTCCTCCACCATTCAAGGCGAGAACACCCCTTTCAAACAAAGATTGCACATATTTATTTGAATGTGTCTTTTGTACAAAACCAAGCATGCAGGCCTTTGCCATAACGGTGTGCTTTCACACAGTAACACTGCATTCCTCAAAAGGATTATTAGACAAATGCTTTCAACACAACAGGGTAGGGTCAATGTTCCGGCTTTTTGCTATTCCCTTTCACACAGCCGCCATCGCGCCTCTAGCAACCAGGTCTACAGGAAAGGGGAGGTTCCTGTAGGACGTCTACAGGAAAGGGGATTTCTGGTGCCGGAAAATTGCCGGGACAAAACAGTGACAGTGTGAAATGGATGTCTGATACAAAATCAAAAATGTATAGATTTTGGACCCATAATCTGTGTCAGTGCTTTTCACACAGAACAGCATAATGAAAACAAAAATATATCACTTATGGTGGGTGTGAATGGGGCTTCGGATACTACCTCACGAGTCGGAAAATTGCCAGGTCCATTTCTGACCCATAATCTGTGTCAGTGCTTTTCACACAGAACAACATAATGAAAATAAAAATATATCACTTATGGTTGGTGTGAAAAGGGCTTAGGATACTACATCACTCGTCGGAAAATTGCCAGGTCCATTTCTGACCCATAATCTGTGTCAGTGCTTTTCACACAGAACAGCGTAATGAACATAAAAATATATCACTTATGGTGGGTGTGAATGGGGCTTCGGATACTATGTCACTAGTCGAAAAATTGCCAGGTCCATTTCTGACCCATAATATGTGTCAGTGCTTTTCACACAGAACATGGAAAAAATTGCCCAAAAAACAGGGACAAGATGTCCCTGAACATTTTCCCAATCGCTACACATCTCGATGCACTGCCAGCGATACGATACTTTAATGATAAATGGAATTTTCTGGCGATACGATTCACCCTGTTAACGATGCGATAATCAATGCAATCCGATATGATATGGTGCAATTTCTTGCGATATGATGCAGTTCAACATGATGCAAATAAGCAAAGGGAAATTCAGTCTGGTCCTACAAAACTATACACCACTTCTTCATCATTCTTTTTGCCATCTTAAAACAGCAACAACTTTAAACAAAAATAACTTTCCTCCCACTTTCATATGGTCTATGCAATTCCAATAGCAGTGGTTCAGTAAAACAATTCAACAAGAATTCCCGCTGTAAAAAATACAGTACAGCAACAGCAGCAAAGTTCAAGCGACACTTTCAACAGTGGAATCAATGTTTGTTTACATTCCTGTCTGCTAAACATAGTGCTAATATGAATGAGCTAGCAGCTAGGCTAATACAGTAGTGGGGAGCAGAAAGTGGAAAACAACTTATAACCTTTTAAAATGGGGGGGGGCACTTGTACACTTGTAGCAGGGACGAACAAATAGCTTCTGGACCTCCACTGACCTGATTAGCTTGGTTCTTCTCCGGTGTCCGACGAGGAACTCGACGGGGGGGCGGCGGTAGACTTTTTGTCGAGCTTTCCGCCGTTCTAGTGTTTCCAAACATACCATTTAAACGTTGCGGGGGGGATAAATATAGAAATTTTCCTCACTGCTGCTTGGTACGAACGTCCATGTTGTTTTACTAGTAGTAGTTGTATGTGTCTCACGGCTTCCGGCCGTATTCAATACAAAACGCCAAATAATGATGATGCATTCAATGCACCTGGGGAACAGAGTATGGAGTGAAGTTGAACATTAATAAAACGGCGCTTGAATCGGATTTTTCCGATACCCACAAACGCATCGTGATTAATCTATTGCATCCAATGAGCCGATGCACTCGCATGTATGTATGTATGTATGTATGTATCAATTAATATGGATTATTTTCCACACCCTTAATTTATAGGACCAACAACACCTCCCAAGCTGGAAAATATTGTCCTCCAATTCTGACATTGCTGTTCACGCAGAACATTCACTTAAACAAAAAATGGAACAAAAGAAAGCTTCTATGGTCAGAATGAAATGGGATTCTGATACCACAAAAGCCCCCATTCTGATGGTTGTGTTCACACATACCAAAAGTGGGCAGTGTGAAATGGGATTACGATACGGCAGATAATTGCGTTGGTGCTGTTCACACAGAACAGCAACATGAGAAAAGTAAGAGTCCATTTCTGAACAGTGTGAAAAGGGCTCAGGGCAAGACAATGTTTTTTTTTGTCATTAATTGATTATAAAGTTGATTTGTAAAGATCAGTAAGACAGGAAACAGCCGGCATTTTTCAGGCTGTGTGAAAGGGGCATAAAAAAATAATTTCAATCATTTCAATACAAAGAAAAGTTCCCTTATAAAGTTGATTTGTAAAGATCAGCAAGACAGGAAACAGCCGGCATTTTTTAGGCTGTGTGAAAGGGGCATTAAAAAATCCATTAAATCATTTCAATACAAAAAAAAGTTCCCTTATAAAGTTGATTTGTAAAGATCAGCAAGACAGTAAACAGCCGGCATTTTTCAGGCTGTGTGAAAGGGGCATAAAAAAAATCCTTTAAATCATTTCAATACAAAAAAAAGTTCCCTTATAAAGTTGATTTGTAAAGATCAGCAAGACAGGAAACAGCCGGCATTTTCAGGCTGTGTGAAAGGGGCATAAAAAAATCCTTAAAATCATTTCTATACAAAGAAAAGTTCCCGCCTGCATACTTGAAAGTTGACCAAGCACGGCCAAACTGCATTTTGACATTTAAAAAACGTGTCGGCTGATTCGCAATAAGGGAGGGGGGGCGGGGGGGGGGGGTCGTTTTAGCATAAACCTCCCGCCAGGCTTTTCTTTGACTCCACCTTTGATCAGTGGAGGCGAGATGCTCTTGGAGCTGGCCCAATAACTTCCAAATGAAACATAGTAGAAACCCCCCCCCCCCATCCCCGTTCCTTTCCAGGGAGGTGGAATCTTTAAATGGCGTCTTTCTTGCCAGCTCGTTGATATTCTATTATTAGGAAGCAGTGAAGCCGTGCGCCATGTTTTACCATGTCATACAGTACCAGGCGGCAACGCTGAGAACTTTTACTGCTGCGAGCAAAAGTTGTTGTTTGTCCACAAAGATCAGCGGCCACACTTCACAGGTTTGCCAACACAAATGTTTGCCCTTTCAGACGTTTAACAAGATTTGTCTCGGCAAATTTTCACCCAAATTGTCCCCCCCCTCCCTGTTCCCCCCCCTTCGGAGGTCAACTTAAAAACAAGGCGGCGGCCTCCAAAGCAAACAGACTGGCGGCTCGATTACGGCTCGTGTCGTTAAAAGCGACGCTTGGCGTCTCGTCATTTACTGTCAAAACAGGAGCGCGGCTACCGCACTTTGACTGCTGGCCTTTTTATGACTGTGGAATCCTCGAAGGGGGGGGGACACGGCGTGATTGTGCACATGGCAGAGTGGGTGTTTTTACAGGATTACAAATGTGCTCGCTGGACGCAGAGCTGGTGGAAAAGACAGACCTCCACTCCGCACCGACGACGACGACGACGACGACGACGGCGGCTCTCAAAACAACCGCCGTTTCACTGCAGTCCAAATTGTCTTTTTCCATTTTTGTTCTCGAACGCTGACGCTAGAAAGCACACGACGACAGCGAGCGTTCGATTCCAGCTCGCCAAGAGACAACATTATCCAACACGGACAGATTAGAGTAGTCAGTGTGACGCTTGTATTGCTTGTATATCATGAAATCAATACTATTGTGTAAATCTGGCAACACATGTTATGTTATCTACCATGGCCTTGATCCTCTTGGACATGGAATCGAACACCGAAATCCTCTTCCACTCTTCCATGATATCATCACGGGTGGAGCTGGTGAACGTTCCATACCATACATTCCTCCTTCCTTTCTTCCTTCCTTCCTTCCTTCCTTCCTTACTCGACCACTCGACCCTTGATCACACACTTGATCATCTTGGATGTCTAGTTGGGTTCCTTGTCCTCCTGGAAAACGGCCATCGGGCCCGCTTTCTGCTTCATAATGTTCCAGTACATGTTGGAAGTCATGTTTGAATAAAAAAATGGCAGCACTCGTGCACACGACCACCACCATGCTTGACTGCAGCCCACTTTCTTCTTCACTGTGTGAGAGTACATGTTGGAATCTTTACAATCAAAACATGAACCGCAACTCAATGTCGGCAGCACTCATGCCTCAACCCCATTAGTGTGGGCAACACACAGTTTCACCACCATGTTTTACTTCCGCCCTGTATCCACCTCACAATGTTACAGTACATGTTGGAAGTCATTTTTGAATTCAAAGATGGCAGCACTCGTGCACACGACCACCACCATGCTCGACTGCAGCCCATTTTCTTCTTCACTGTGTCCCAGTACATGTTGGAATCTTTACAATCAAAACATGAACCGCAACTCAATGTCGGCAGCACTCGTGCCTCAACCCCATTAGTGTGGGCAAGACACAGTTTCACCACCATGTTTTACTTCCGCCCTGTATCAGCTTCACAATGTTACAGTACATGTTGGAAGTCATGTTTGAATTCAAAGATGGCAGCACTCGTGCACACGACCACCACCATGCTCGACTGCAGCCCACTTTCTTCTTCACTGTGTAAGAGTACATGTTGGAATCTTTACCAAAATTCCAACAACCAACAACTCAATGTCGGCAGCACTCATGCCTCAATCCCATTAGTGTGGGCAAGACACAATTTCACCACCATGTTTTACTTCCGCCCTGTATCAGCTTCACAATGTTAGAGTACATGTTGGAAGTCATGTTTGAATTCAAAGATGGCAGCACTCGTGCACACGACCACCACCATGCTCGACTACAGCCCATTTTCTTCTTCACTGTGTCCCAGTACATGTTGGAATCTTTACAATCAAAACATGAACCGCAACTCAATGTCGGCAGCACTCGTGCCTCAACCCCATTAGTGTGGGCAAGACACAGTTTCACCACCATGTTTTACTTCCGCCCTGTATCAGCTTCACAATGTTACAGTACATGTTGGAAGTCATGTTTGAATTCAAAGATGGCAGCACTCGTGCACACGACCACCACCATGCTCGACTGCAGCCCACTTTCTTCTTCACTGTGTAAGAGTACATGTTGGAATCTTTACAATCAAAACATGAACCGCAACTCAATGTCGGCAGCACTCGTGCCTCAACCCCATTAGTGTGGGCAAGACACAGTTTCACCACCATGTTTTACTTCCGCCCTGTATCAGCTTCACAATGTTACAGTACATGTTGGAAGTCATGTTTGAATTCAAAGATGGCAGCACTCGTGCACACGACCACCACCATGCTCGACTGCAGCCCACTTTCTTCTTCACTGTGTAAGAGTACATGTTGGAATCTTTACCAAAATTCCAACAACCAACAACTCAATGTCGGCAGCACTCATGCCTCAATCCCATTAGTGTGGGCAAGACACAATTTCACCACCATGTTTTACTTCCGCCCTGTATCAGCTTCACAATGTTAGAGTACATGTTGGAAGTCATGTTTGAATTCAAAGATGGCAGCACTCGTGCACACGACCACCACCATGCTCGACTACAGCCCATTTTCTTCTTCACTGTGTCCCAGTACATGTTGGAATCTTTACAATCAAAACATGAACCGCAACTCAATGTCGGCAGCACTCGTGCCTCAACCCCATTAGTGTGGGCAAGACACAGTTTCACCACCATGTTTTACTTCCGCCCTGTATCAGCTTCACAATGTTACAGTACATGTTGGAAGTCATGTTTGAATTCAAAGATGGCAGCACTCGTGCACACGACCACCACCATGCTCGACTGCAGCCCACTTTCTTCTTCACTGTGTAAGAGTACATGTTGGAATCTTTACCAAAATTCCAACAACCAACAACTCAATGTCGGCAGCACTCATGCCTCAATCCCATTAGTGTGGGCAAGACACAATTTCACCACCATGTTTTACTTCTGCCCTGTATCAGCTTCACAATGTTACAGTACATGTTGGAATCTTTACAATCAAAACGTGAACCGCAACTCAATGTCAGCAGCATTCATGCCACAACCCCATTAGTGTGGGTAAGACACAATTATCTTGCTACTCACTTTGTGTGCAGAACTCATGTTTTACCCTCAATTAACCGCAGTTTCAGCACTCATGCACGCTACCACCACCATATTTTTCTTCTGCCCCTTATCTGCGTCACAATGTTAAAGTACATGTTGAAATGTCAATGTCGGCAGCACTCATGCCTAAACCCCAGACCATCACCATGAGTGTGGGCAAGACACAATTATCTTGCTACTCACTTTGTGTGCAGAACTCATGCTTTACCCTCAATTAACCGCAGTGTCAGCACTCGTGCACGCTACCACCACCATATTTTGTTTCCGCCCTGTATCTGCTTCACAATGTTACAGTAATGTTGAAATGTAGAGTACATGTTGAAATGTCAGTATTGGCAGCACTCATGCCTCAACCACCTCAACCACCACCCTGACTGTGGGCAAGACACAATTATTTTGCTCCCCTGACAGCTGACAGCATTCGTGCATGCTACCAGCACCATGATTGACTGCTGCCCTATTTCTACTTCACGGTTTCACAGTGCATATTGAAATCCATCTTTCCCTTTTATGAACCGCAACTCCCTCGCCATGGCAGCACTCGTGCACATTTCAACCTCCATGCTTGACTGTTGGCCAGCATCCACTTTACTGTGTCACAGTACATGCTGGAATTCATCTTTCCACTTAATGAACAATGACAACTCCCCAGTGCCGGAAGCACTCATACACAGTACGCAATAATGGCTGTGTTTTGGCTCATGTTCAGTGGATACTACAGCTGTACAAGCTGTGCACTGACTACTCTAAAGCATATCGGCCAATAAAGAAGAGCTTTAGTTGTCTTGGTGCATGAATCCGCTCGGAAAAACAATAACGTGCTGTTTATTCCCGAGCGCTTTGTGTTTTTTGAATTTTTCAGACTTTTTACTTGAGGAGTCGGAGGAACGAGAGCAGCCTGAGCGGAGCAGTCAGGTGACACGGCTCATTAACTTTTTCCCTTTCTCCCATTCTTTGGCCTCCTCATTGTCTTGAGATATGAGATGAGCCTTTGTTGAAGAGTTTTTTCCTGCGGGCCAGCCGGGGCACATAATTAGTGCTTAGCGCTGGGCGTACTTTCTCACAGGGCGATGACACAATTAATCAGCACTTTCCCACCAATGGACACAAGCCGCATGATTCCATGAAGGACACATTCTCAACTTGTGGCGCTCGGCTTTGTTTTCCCATCATGCACATATCAGGATGGTGAAATCATTTTCGTTGGTGTTGTTTACGAGAGCGGGATGATGGAGGGACGTTTTTTTTAGGGACGCTGAAACCACAAAGTTTCAAAATGTCATCCTCATCCGTAAACGATGTTCACTTTTAATTGGTATTCATTTAGTAGCAGGCAGGGAGGTTTCATGCTGTTGCCATAGCAACACATTTGGCCTTTAATAGTCTGTATCATATCATCATATCACTCCTGAATTACCATGAATTATCTTATTCAATAAATATTTTCTATCAGCCGCTATATGTAGGAACCTATTTTTAGCCATAATTGTTGTAATACAGTATTTATGTTAGTTTGTATTATGATTATTTATTTTTATTTATGTATTTACTATATATATCATGATACAATGTCTATCTTTTATCTGGTATCATATGTACCAATCATGTATTGTACGTATCATACTGTTTATGTATTATCATGACATGTCATTATGTATGAAATAACTGATATCATGTATCATCCACATGTATCATCTATCTGGTATTATGTATCACATTTGGCATCATGTACTGTTTGTGTAATGTATGAATCATATATCTGGTATCAGTTATGCATCATGTGTATGGTATCCTATGTATGTATCATACAGTATATGTGATATCAAGTTAGTATCATATGTCTGGTATCATATTAGTATCATAGAGCATATCTGGTATCATATATGTATCATACAGTATATCTGTTATCAGGTAAGTATGGTACGCCTGATATCATATATCTGGTATCATATTAGTATCATAGAGTATATATGGTATCATGTATGTGGCATACAGTATATCTGCTATCAGGTAAGCATCGTATGCCTGATATCGGGTTAGTATCATATGTCTGGTATCATACATCTGGTATCATATTAGTATCATAGAGTTTATCTGGTATCATGCATGTATAACACAGTGCATCTGGTATCAGGTAAGTATCATATGTCTGGTATCATAAACAGTATCTGGTATCATGTATGTATCATACAGTATATCTGCTATCAGATAAGCATCGTACGGCTGATATCAGGTTAGTATCATGTGTATGGTATCATATATTTGGTATCATATTAGTATCATAGTTTATATCTGGTATCATGTATGTGTCATACAGTATATCTGCTATCAGGTAAGTATCCTACGCCTGATATCAGGTAAGTATTATATGTCTGGTATCATGTATCTGGTATCATATTAGTATCATAGAGTATATCTAGTATCATGTATGTATCATACAATATATCTACTATCAGGTAAGTATGGTACGCCTGATATCAGGTTAGTATCATATGTCTGGTATCATATATCTGGTATCATGTATGTGTCATACAGTATATCTGCTATCAGGTAAGTATTGTACGCCTGATATCAGGTTAGTATCATATGTCTGGTATCATATATCACATCTGGTATCATATTAGTATCATAGAGTATATCTGCTATCAGGTAAGTATGATATACCTGGTATCATATATCTGGTATCATGTATGTGTCATACAGTATATCTGCTATCAGGTAAGTATGGTACGCCTGATATCAGGTTAGTATCATATGTCTGGTATCATATATCTGGTATCATGTATGTGTCATACAGTATATCTGCTATCATGTAAGTATGGTACGCCTGATATCAGGTTAGTATCATATGCCTGGTATCATATATCTGGTATCATGTATGTGTCATACAGTATATCTGCTATCAGGTAAGTATGGTACGCCTGATATCAGGTTAGTATCATATGTCTGGTATCCTATATCATATCTGGTATCATATTAGTATCATAGATTATATCTGCTACCGGGTAAGTATGGTACGCCTGATATCAGGTAAGTATTATATGTCTGGTATCGTATATCTGGTATCATGTATGTATCATAGAGTATATCTGGTATCATGTAAGCATCATAGAGTATGTCTGGTATCATGTATGTATCATACAGTATATCTGATATCAGGTAAGTATGATATAGTACCTGGTATCATGACTCAGGCATCACATGTATGATAGACATAAGTATAGAATACATAAGTCCAAGAAAATCGGTGTGGCGTTCATGGCGGACGCTATCAACGGTGTTGTGATGTTGTGATGGCGGAGGGCGTGAGAGGAAGGCCGCGGTCAGAGAAGGGCGAGTGTGAAAAGCAGTCCCATGAGTTGGGGTCAGGGGTTGGACAATGTGGACATTCAGCTACTTAGCTTCCTTTGCAACTTAGTGACAAAAAGTGTTTGGCCAACACCAATTAAGATGCTTCTGTGCGCTCAGCGGCTTTGACGTCCAACGACGTGACGTGTCCCTGAGCACGAACAAGCTGGCCTGTGTCCTCCGCCCGGTAATTGGTGTCCCTTGCTTCCCAGGGCCGTCCTTTGTGTCCCCATGGCAGTCCTAAATGAGGGGAGTCAGGGCTTTAATGGAACTCCTGTTAGTTTTAAACAAACATGGGGGCCGCCCCCCCACCGTTCAGCATGCTGCGCCCAACAGCTGGGAGTCCGCGGGAGAAGAAGGGGGGGCTCAAAGCGCGGACCCCCTCCGCACTGTGGCGTCCTCGATGTCTTCTCGGGACAGACGAATCTGGTGGACGACCACGTGGGCGTTCTTCTTTGGGACAACATCATCGTCTAAAACGTGACTACAAATCGGTGATGAAGGCGTCGCAAGTGTAAGAAGAAGTCAAGCCAAGCGGGACACAAACATGAAAGGAAGACGGCATGAAGAAGGGGGGGTTTTAGGGCGACCTTTTGAGCGCACCAAATGGCTAATATAGTCATAAATAAAGTCATAAAGTCATAAATTTCAACACAAGCAATATGTTTACACTAGTCAAAGATCCTCTACGTGACAGGAGCACTCTGCTCTTTATAAGGAGTCAAAGATCCTCTACATAACAAGTGGAAAAATAAAAATATTAGCATATTTACATATAACATTATTATTGCTATGATTTTATATTATGATAAAAGTTATTTAGATGACAATTTATGGGATTTTTTAAAAAAATTAACTTAATTATATTATTTAAATACTATTTAAAAATATTATATTATACATTTTAATTAAATTAAATTTAATTTTAATTCAAAGATTAAAAAACTTATAATTATATGGTATTAGTATTAATACTATTATAATAATTAATTCAGATTATGTCAATTTTTTGTTATTTAATACAATTTAAATATATATGTATATGATATAGTAATACATTTAAATTCAATGTATTTTCACTGTTTATTTTAAAAAAAAATAGATATAAAAATATATGATTAATATTAAAATATTGTTATATTTTTGTTATTTTTTGTTAGACATTTTAATTCAATTTAGTGTCACTAATTTGGGAGGGGGTGGTGTCCATTATTTATTATGAGAAAAAAAATGCATTGTATTCTGATATATTTATTATAATTGATTGACAATGGATTGATCATTTTTGTACAAATAATCGAAAAATATTTTTATGAAAAATAAGAATAGTTAATTAATTTTGGTGTTGAAATTTGCGTTGCTAAAAAAGAAAAATAATTTCAATATAGAGGTTTCATCATCCCACAAATTGTCAAGATAATATTCTGCAAAATGAAGACGTTTTGATCAATAAATTAGATCAAAATTGAGTCAAATCTGTAATAGATTTGAATGTAAAGGCCAGAGGACTTGACATAACACCTTTTTCTGGTCCCGTCGCTCCCTTAATCCACTTAGGAACGACCTACCTGACACCCGGCCTCCAGATTTGGATTAGCGACGCCTTCACAAGCGTAGGACGGCAGCCGGCTCAAGGAGACCAACGGGAGGAGGACGTGCAACCACGTCTTCATTAGCCGCGCTGTTTAAACACATGAGCCCCGCCTCAGGCCAACCACTCCCGCTGCTGTGGAAATACTCCAACATGGAATACTCCAACATGGAATACTCCAACATGGAAATACTCCAACATGGACACCTTTCTACCTGCAACCACTTCAGGAAGTGTCAGTATATATGAGTGTTATTATTCTGTTCATAAAAGACAAGAACCTGTATGATATATGAAGTTAAAGGTCATATTGATAATTAGATATCAGAATTCCGGCTTTATTTATGTAATATTTATACTTTTTCTCATAATATTTTGCAATATTACCATTTTTTCCCTCTATAAATTCTGTCCTTATTCTTGTTGAGTTATCATTTTTTATATTAACACTGAAAAAAATCTGTAATATTGTGATTTTTTTTTGTTAAATTAATCTTGAAAAAAAAATTTTGGTAAATGAAACCTTCATTTTTATAATATTTAGAATTTATATATGTAAAAATAAACATATTTTTGCGGGAAAAAGTGAAGTAAAATTACAGCTTCGGATTTGTAATATTCCCACTTTTGCTGTGATAAAATGACAACTTTACTATCATCACATTTTGATCTGATTTCTGAATTTATTTTTGGTAAATTACACCTTCATTTTTGTAATATTACTGTTTTTTTAATTATAATATTACAAATGTACTCTTAGAATATTGTATTTTTTTCTCCTAATGTTTACACTGTATGCAAATTCACATTTTTTTTGTCTGAAAAAAAAATTTTTGACAGTTTTTTTTTGAATATTTTGACTTTATAATTTGACTTTTTGTCTGTAAAGGTCTAACAACTTAATTTCACAACAAATTCCGTTTTTATTCTTGGTAAATTACAACCATATTTTTTTAAATCATAAAATTCCATTAGCACTGTATGCAAATTCACATTTTTTTTGTCTGAAAAAAAACATTTTGACAGTTTTTTTTTGAATATTTTGACTTTATAATTTGACTTTTTGTCTGTAAAGGTCTAACAACTTCATTTCACAACAAATTCCGTTTTTATTCTTGGTAAATTACAACCATATTTCTTTTAAATTATAAAATTCCATGTAATATTTAGAATTTTTCTCATAATATGAAAAAAAATTAATGACCCTTTTAAATTATAAAAAAAATTAATTTCACAACAAATTCCGTTTTTTTTTTGGTAAATTACAACCATATTTTTTTAATCATAAAATTCCATTAGCACTGTATGCAAATTCACATTTTTTTTGTCTGAAAAAGAACATTTTGACAGTTTTTTTTTTAATATTTTGACTTTATAATTTGACTTTTTGTCTGTAAAGTTCTAACAACTTCATTTAACAACAAATTCTATTTTTATTCCTGGTAAATTACAACCATATTTCTTTTAAATTATAAAATTCCATGTAATATTTAGAATTTTTTCTCATAATATGAAAAAAATTTAATGACCCTTTTAAATTATAAAAAAAATTAATTTCACAACAAATTCCGTTTTTTTTTTGGTAAATTACAACCATATTTTTTTAAATCATAAAATTCCATTAGCACTGTATGCAAATTTACATTTTTTTTGTCTGAAAAAAAAAATTTTTGACAGTTTTTTTTTGAATATTTTGACTTTATAATTTGACTTTTTGTCTGTAAAGGTCTAACAACTTCATTTAACAACAAATTCTATTTTTATTCCTGGTAAATTACAACCATATTTCTTTTAAATTATAAAATTCCATGTAATATTTAGAATTTTTTCTCATAATATGAAAAAAAATTAATGACCCTTTTAAATTATAAAAAAAATTAATTTCACAACAAATTCCGTTTTTTTTTCTTGGTAAATTACAACCATATTTTTTTTAAATCATAAAATTCCATTAGCACTGTATGCAAATTCACATTTTTTTTTGTCTGAAAAAAAACATTTTGACAGTTTTTGTTTTATATTTTGACTTTATAATTTGACTTTTTGTCTGAAAAAGGTCTAACAACTTCATTTCACAACAAATTCCGTTTTTATTCTTGGTAAATTACAACCATATTTCTTTTAAATTATAAAATTCCATGTAATATTTAGAATTTTTTCTCATAATATGAAAAAAATTTAATGACCCTTTTAAATTATTAAAAAAAATGTTTATACAAATAAACAATCCCATGCATGCATATGTACTAGGGCCATAGGTATATTTGCCCATGCGAGAAGCGCCACGGCTGCGGCGTCAGGAGGCGAGAGAGCCAGCGCACGGCAAAGTGCACGAGGGGAGGAAAAAGGCCCGTGAAAGTATGACAGGTATGATAAACTTTTCAGTAAAAGCGGCGAGGCCGTGTAAATAAAACAGACTAAACGTGTTGCTACAGGTGACAAATCAAATAAACTGGCTGAGCTTTTTGAGGTTCTTTCCAAGCCCGTCTCAAGTCAAGTCATGGTTACTATCACGGACAAATACCACCATTCTTTTTCACGATCACTTCAAGACTCCGATTCTCACCCATCCTGAAGGCCCTCTTGCTATTCTTGCTTATTTCACCACTGAAATATTACTTTTTGCGCAATCTCAACTAAATTATCATAAATTATATCATTATATATATATGATACTAATTCACTTTGTTAGCTAGAAAACTAAGCTAAAATGTGGATGTTTTCTTCAATTTTTTAGATTGAAGCTTCTGGGATGAGACTGAGAACCTCCAAATCCAAGACCATGTTCCCAGTCCAAAAACTTGTGTCCAAACATTCCTGAGCCACTTGTTGCTAGGCGGAATTCACAGCTCTTACCTGCAGCATTTTGTCACATAACCACGCCCATAAAAATGCATATACTGTAAGACAGGGGTCTCAAACTCTATTTACTTGGGGGCCACTGGAGCTCGGAGCTGGATCAGGTTCCCCCCCCCAAAAAAAACCCCAAAAAACGCATTTATTAAAAACAAAAAAATTAAAAAAAACTTCGCTTTGGTTCCAATTTTCTACAATAAAAGCTCTGATAAAAAAATTCCACTGTTCTTAAATATCTTAATTTTTATTTTTCTACACAAAATAAGATGAAAATCAAGAATAAAAAAATCAATCAATCAGTAATAAATAAATAAATATAATAATAATAATAAAAGGGCAAATAATAAAAACTTAATAAACCACATATAGTTGGTGGGTAGACAAATTATTTTTTTCAGATTAAAATGAACAAAGCATTATTAGAGCCCTGTAGACATGACAAAACACGACTATAGTCACATTTATACTCTTTTTATTTACAACATATTGCGCAACTGCAGGGTCTTGAGACACATGCTAACTCGCAAACTAGAGAGCTAGCGACCTAAACGGTAGCCTTCAAGTTATTTCCTTTCAACTTAAATAGCCAAAAACTTACCACTTCCACATGGATAGGGAGGATAACTATTAACAGTTATTTAACCTTTAACATGAACATTAATCAAACGTAATAATTTTTTCTGGGTACATGATACCATACAGCATCCATATCAAACTTGCGCGGGCCGCACTAACATTAAACTTTCATATCAAGGCGGGGGCCTCAAACTAGTGTCCTGCGGGCCACTTTTGGCCCACAGGACACTTTTTGTAAGAGAAGGAAAAAGCGCCGTCTTCTGGTTCTGGTGGGGCACTGCCTTGTCCGCCCTTGGTGGGACCGTAAATCACCAAACTTGACCAACGCCCCCCCCCCCCACCACCGCCCCATGAGAAGGTGCGTTTAGCTACTTTCCCAAAGTTATCTTTCATGAATTAAGATAAAAACGTAAGCAAAGTGTCGGACATTTCATCTGTGTTTTCTCCCTTCATGGCCGGGGAGGGAAAAAGCATCATAGAAATATATATTTTTTTTTTTTTACAATTTTTTTTTTATGACACGGTGAAGATTTGTGACTCCTAAGTTGACCCGCCTTCCCATCTTCCCGTCTTCCCATCTTCCCATCTTCCCATCTTCTGGTGTTTTCCCACACAGCTAAGTTTACATTCAACAAAGGACAGCAGTGACGTTTCCACTCGCTTGCAGAGCGTCTGCTTCATTTTAGAGAATTTTTATGGTTGAGTGGAGCATGGGGGGGGGGGGGGGGGTATGCGAGGGGGGGGTGTTAAATATTTGGCCTGAATTAAAAGAGGTCATGTTTCATTGAGGCTGCACGTCGCTCGAGTGGTTAGCGCGTGGGCCACACAGCTAGGAGACCCGAGTTCGATTCCAGCCTCGGCCATCTCTGTGTGGCGTTAGCATGTTCTCCTTGTGCATGCGTGGGTTTTCTCCGGGTACTCCGGTTTTCCTCCCACATTCCAAAAACATGCTAGGTTAATTAGCGACTCCAAATTGTCCATAGGTATGAATGTGAGTGTGAATGGTTGTTTGTCTTTATGTGGCCTGTGATTGGCTCGCCACCAGTCCAGGGTGTACGCCACCTCTCACCCACACACAGCTGGGATAGGCTCCAGCACCACCGCAAATGAATGAATAAATGAATCTTTCAATGATATCATTGCTATTCAAGGGCGTATGTTTTCAGAAAATGTTTTTATTACATGTGATTTGTGTTATTATCGATCGCCATATTATGAAAGCCGTTTTTTTGTGGATTAGTTATTTAGTCTGGAAACAGAATTTCGCAAAAAACGCATTATCTGTTTTATTTCTAAACGGGTGCCAACGTAGAAACCATCAAATTTTGATGCAGATCTGGTGCCAATACAGAAACGACTAAATTTTGCTGCATAATTGCATCGTACAATCTAGCGTGAATTGACAAGGATTATATTTTGATAGCCGTTTGTTTGGTTGTTAGTTTGGAACCAAAATCTTGCCAAAACAGCGTCACACATAAAAAAAAACATGGCTGCCAACATAGAAATGGTTGTATTTTGGTGCAGATCTGGTGCCAAGTTAGAAAAACATTAGTTTGGTGCAGTTCTGGATATTTTTGCCGTTGCATTGGGTCCAAGTGGAGTAGTTTTCGGGGGGGGGAGGACGGCCTGCTCAGCTTGTCCGAGAGTGAAAATCCACATTTTGAGAAGGGTGGGGTTTACCCTGGCATTGTTTCTGTCTGAGTGCGTCCGCTTGTTCATTGTTAAAAGTTTGCGTCTTTGCTGTAATGGTCTCAATGTGTCCTTTCCATGCAACACATAAACAAGCCATGATGAGCGCTAACTGCTAGCTCCATCCCGTCTGTTGTTAATTAGCGCTGGCTGACCATGACATGAGGCTAGCTCTGATGTCATGGAGAACCGCAACCTCACGGGTCAGACAGCCACATTGCACGCCGCGCGCTGCTTTGAAGCTCACAAAGATCCAACTGGACGCTGCCCCGCTTTGCCGCGATGCCAGCGGACGCTAACAGCAAAAATCATATCATTTTGATATCATCTTATAAATAGCTAATGATCAGTAGGATGGAGTGCAAAGTCCAACCACAATGACAGACTTACTGCACATATTTGGGGCAGTGCCCCACCACTCTTTCATTCATATTATTTTTACGAAAAATTTGCAAAATTTGTTTGCTTTGCCGTGCTTGGAGTTATTTTATTTTTCTTTACTAAGATCACTGGGGTATGCTGGAGCCTATCCCAGGGTAGACATTATTTATTTAGGCTTTATTTTCATTTTTACTGCCGGACCTTCCAGCCCTTTCTCTGCCCGAGTGTGGCACCTTTTGCGAGATATGATATTAAATAATATCTGAAATGCTATATAACGACTCGCAAAAGAAAAATCCTGTAAATAATTCAATAAATAATAACAGCAAGTAAGAATTAGTTTAAATTAAAATGATGTTTTGGCACCCCCTGGCGGTTGGGCTGTCTTTAGCATTTGCCTATATTGCCTAACGGGCAAGTCGGCTTTGCCCCCTCCAACAGAAAAAAAAAAACATACTAAGCAAAACTGTAATATTGTGATTTTTTTTGTTAAATTAATCTTGAAAATAAAATTTGGTACATGAAACCTTCATTTTTATATTATTTAGAATTTATATATGTAAAAATATAATTTGTTTTGCGGAAAAAGTGAAGTAAAATTACAGCTTCGGATTTGTAATATTCCCACTTTTGCTGTGATAAAATGACAACTTTACTATCATCACATTTTGATCTGATTTCTGAATTTATTTTTGGTAAATTACACCTTCATTTTTGTAATATTACAATTTTTTTTAAATGATAATATTACAAATGTACTCTTAGAATATTGTAATTTTTTCTCCTCATGTTTACAATGTATTTCAGCAAAAAAACATTTTGACAGTTTTTTTTGGAATATTTTGACTTTATAATTTGACATTTTGTCTGTAAAGGTGTAACAAGTTCATTTAACAACAAATTCCGTTTTTATTCTTTATCTTTAATCTTTATCTTTATTCTTCTTAATTTATCCATGTAAAATTAAAAAAAAAATTGCGGAAAAAAGGAAGTAAAATTACAGCTTTGGTTTTGTAATATTTCCACTTTTGCTGACATAAAACGACAACTTTACTATCATCACATTTTGATCGGATTTCTGAATTACATCCTTCATTTTTGTAATATTACTAATTTTTTTAAAATTATAATATTACAAATGTACTCTTAGAATATTGATTTTTTTTTCTCCTAATGTTTACACTGTATTTATTTATTTTTTGTCTGAAAAAAAAAACACATTTTTGACAGGTTTTTTTTTGAATATTTTGACTTTATAATTTGACTTTTTGTCTGTAAAGTTCTAACAACTTCCTTTCACAACAAATTCCGTTTTTATTCTTGGTAAATTCTAACCATATTTCTTTGAAATCATAAAATTCCATGTAATATTTAGAATTTTTTTCTCATAATATGAAAAAATTTAAATGACCCTTTTTAAATTATATAAAAAAAGGTTTACATAAATAAACAATCCCATGCATAGGTATATTTGTCCATGCGAGAAGCGCCAAAAAAAACATATTAAGCAAAAATGGTTAATGCTCATTTTATTTGGGGCACAAACTGTAGTGCCCCATAAATTCTGCCTAGCAACAAGTATCTGTGTGCTTCTATTTGATTTATGTTGTAAGAGTAATCTAAGTAATATAATGAATTATATTTATCTGGGAGTAAAAACTACACATGCGATAGTAAAAGCGAGTACTGCAGTACTTTTATGATGTAAATATTTGTATATACATTCTACTTTGAACTTTTCGGACTGAAAGATGGACGTTAAAAGCCGACTTGATGTTCCAGCTGTGAGGTCGTCTGCTGGATGTTTGAATCTCCCAGGTAGAGTTCAGGTATGGGCTACATTAGCGGCCTGCTCCGGTTTACGCATCAAAGAAAACGGCGAGGACGAAAAAAATGTGGCTTCATTCAAACAAACTGTAACAAGAAAAACATTTCTGGTAAAAATATGTCAATATTTTCTTAAGCGGAGGGGAAATATTTCATACGGCAACTTATTTTGGGCGTGACAGGTCGAGGTGTACTGTACGCCGTGTCGGGTTTTGTACTGTAAAGATAAATGGAAACACACGCCATCTCAAAAACGGACCGAGCAGGTCCCAACACGTCCCACGGTGAGAAAGTCCAACAGATAATCTCTCAAGGTGGTTCTCGTCTGGTCCTCCCCGCCGGAGCGGACAGGTGATCCAGCGTGTGATTTAGACGTCCTGACTGTTGCTGAGCCAATTAGCGGCACACTCTTCCAACGCGCCGCCGCCTTCGAGACGCTCGTACATCAATTTGACTCGAGCTGGGGGGGGGCTGGGATGAATTACTGGGAGTTTGCACTTCTTCACTGGAGGCCCCCCCCCCCCGTGCTCCGGGAGGGACGCCAAATTGTACATCCTGATCAATCACACATGGAAGGACAACATGTCAATCAGTCGATCAATCAGGGAAAAAAAATTAAAATTAAAATTAAAATTAAAATTAAAATTAAAATTAAAATTAAAATTAAAATTAAAATTAAAATTAAAATTAAAATTAAAATTAAAATTAAAATTAAAATTAAAATTAAAATTAAAATTAAAATTAAAATTAAAATCACCACACTTGCTCTTTAATGGAGCAACATGGCAATCAGTCAATCAATCAGGGAAAAATTAAAATTAAAATTAAAATTAAAATTAAAATTAAAATTAAAATTAAAATTAAAATTAAAATTAAAATTAAAATTAAAATTAAAATTAAAATTAAAATTAAAATTAAAATTAAAATTAAAATTAAAATTAAAATTAAAATTAAAATCACTACACGTGCTCTTTGATGGAGAAACATGTCAATCAGTCGATCAATCTGGGAAAAAATGTAATTAAAATAAATTAAAATTAAAATTAAAATTAAAATTAAAATTAAAATTAAAATTAAAATTAAAATTAAAATTAAAATTAAAATTAAAATTAAAATTAAAATTAAAATTAAAATTAAAATTAAAATTAAAATTAAAATTAAAATTACCACACTTGGGCTCTTTGTTGCATGTTGATGTTTGCTGGTGTATATCTAAAAAGGCGGAGGAGCATGGACGCCACACCGTGATCCCCCCAACCCCGACTTCAGTGAGTCCAATTACGATGCACTAATCAAGTCAAGGAGACTCCTCCTGGAAGATGAAGAACAAGTGGTGATCCTCTTTCAATCAAACATCCTGTCCCACTAAAACTAAGTCCTCTTTGTCCTTTCCCCCTTCTCCACACCATCTGCTAATGAGGACTCACAGAGGTCAACATAATTGTTGCAGGAAACCCGCACTGATCAGAGGTGCAATTTGAGGGGAAAATGGATGACCTCATCCCTTTGGTCCAGCAGGCAGGCGGGCGGGCGAGCGGGCGGGCTTGGGCAGGGAGCGCCCCGGGGATGGGGACGCTTCTGATTTGTCTTCTTGGGTCAACAGCATCGCATGTGTGCGCGATGCGTTTGTGTGTCGAGGGCTCCAGTGAGGTCACGGCGGAGCGGGGATGCCAGCGATGATGAGTGTGAGATGATTGGACCTCCTAGGGATGATTCCACTTCCAGGCAGGGAGATTTAGTCCACTTGGAGGTCTTATCAAAGTTCTCGTGGCAGGAACCTGATTAGGGCTGCTGATTAAACACGAATGTGGAATTAAGCATTAAATGAAGGAATTTTGGAATTTAGCAATGAATTTAGCAAGTTGATGACCCACTACAGATGGCTTTCATGAGGCGAACATTTTATTAGCATTATTTATGGGATATTTTTAGTATTGATGGGAATATACAATCCAGCTACAGGCTCCAATAAGTTCCCACAAAGGCCTCTTTTCCACTAAAAAGTACTACAAAGTACTATTTCTGCCCATTCATTGGGGAGAGGATTAATCAATCAATTTTATTGATTAAATTAATTTTTTTATTTGATTTTATTCTTGTTTTAATTGTATTTTATGTAGAATTTTAATTCTATTAGTGTTTAAATTTAATTTAATTTTACTTGATTTAGTATTTTATTTTATTCTTGTTTTAATTTTATTTTATGTAGAATTTTAATTCTATTAGTGTTAAAATTTAATTTAATTTGACTTGATTTAGTATTTTATTTTATTCTTGTTTTAATTCAAGATTTAACATAAATAACTATATAAAAATAAAAATAAAAATAAAAATAAAAATAAAAATAAAAATAAAAATAAAAATAAAAATAAAAATAAAAATAAAAATAAAAATAAAAATAAAAATAAAAATAAAAATAAAAATAAAAATAAAAATAAAAATAAATTTTATATAAATTTAATACGATAATTAATTTGACACCTCATTCACCATCGATAACACACTGTGAATAATTCAAATGCCCACAAACATGTCTTTTTTGACACATGGCTGGACCCCCCCCCAAACACCCCCCCCCCCCGTCCTTTTCTATCAGTGTAAAAATTTGAAAAACAAAATCAATTTGAATGAATGAATGAATCATCAAATTGAGGATCTTAGGAGGGGGTCCCAAAACCCCCAAAACAAATGAAGACACTCGAAACGGACATGCCCAGTCATGCTTGCGATCCCGTTTCCATGGCAACTCTACTACACACAGTCGAGAAAGCTGTAAAGAACACTAAGCTAGCTCCGCTCAAACACTATTCCGATTTTTAAAAATTTTTTCACTCCAGTTGGGGCACTTCCTTGCTTGCCCCATGCGATATAAACCCTCTACTGGTCGATGCTGAGCAAACACACTCTTTACAGCTTGCAGAAGGCACTTAGCGAGTCAAAGCTGAGGCGAAGACAGCAAATAAAAAACGCTCTCCGCCACTTCATTCAAAAGTCAACAAAAGTCTTTGATAGCCGCTAACAAAGATAGAAGATAGAACATCTTCTTTTTGATACAGTAAACAGTCAGTAAAGATCTGAAAAGAACAAAAAAAATGCCTTCCTTTCATGGTGGAGCACTTAAGTGTCGGATTCCCTGTAATTATTCGCCATAATTACACGCATGCAAGCTTTTTACAGGCTTCACTTTTATGGGAATTAAAGCAGCAATTTGTAGCTTTTAGGGAAGACAATGAATTCATGCTTGGTGCTTTTTCACAAGGCCTCAATCACTTTCATGCAGTTTAGCTTTTTATCGGACGGGAAACCATATTTGCTGATAAAAATTCATATTTGCTCGCTAAAAATGTGATAAAATATATATATTCAAATGTAGTTTTCCTCTCATTATAGCAAGAGCTGTACTGTAAACTTAATAATAAAGTAATACAGCTTATGCACAGGTGTGAATATACAAATATTTCATCCAACAGGCAGCATTTTTGGTTTAGAATATTTGAGTTAGGTGACGGAATTTGTCACGAGAGCTCTTTAAAAGTATATTTTACAGGCTTTTGATGAAATATAAGATGGTAAATATAGCAGAATATACAAATATTTCATCCAGCAGGCAGCATTTTTGGTTTGGAATATTTGAGTTAGGTGACGGAATTTGTCACGAGAGCTCTTTAAAAGTATATTTTACAGGCTTTTGATGAAATATAAGATGGTAAATATAGCAGAATATACAAATATTTCATCCAGCAGGCAGCATTTTTGGTTTAGAATATTTGAGTTAGGTGACGGAATTTGTCACGAGAGCTCTTTAAAAGTATATTTTACAGGCTTTTGATGAAATATAAGATGGTAAATATAGCAGAATATACAAATATTTCATCCAGGAGGCAGCATTTTTGGTTTAGAATATTTGAGTTAGGTGACGGATGATATTTTAGTTTCTAATATTTTATTCCTCTCATTATGGCAAGAGCTGTACTGTTAAACTTAATAAAGTAATACAGCTTATGCACAGGTGATTGGAAGCCTGGTAGAGAAGATAGGTAGATGTTCCGTGCACGTGTTGGACGTCCGTGTCAGCAGTGGCACGCTAGGCAGCGAGATAGCGAGACAGATGAAAGAGCGCCTGCATGGGAAGAAGACGAGATGCGGAGGAAGTCTCCAAAACAATTCCATTATTGACACAGTGGGTGCAGCCCATAAGGGTCCACTCTTCTGGGTCCTCATCAAAGTTCTTCATAGGAGGCCACAAAGGAAATAATGCAATGAAGCAAATCGCTGGTGTGCATCAAAGACTCGCCATTATCACACACACACACACACAAGCTCCCAGCATTCTTTGGGGCATGTCAGAGTGACGTAAAGCTTTGATGTGCATACAGCTGGATGCTTAAATGGCCGCCATGTTGGAAAAAGGTTCTGGTCCGTTGAAGAACAATGGTCCTGGTGACCTGTCCTGGGGGGTCCAAACACTAACACATTTCTCCCTGGTCCCCCCCTACAGCTATTCTTCTCTTCTGGACCACGATGGCGCCTGATGGAACATCTCCGCCTTTTATGACTTGGCAACTCAATGTTAATACGTCTGTAAACGCACCATTGTTGTGTTTAGGAACGTATGCCACCCGGCAGTACTTGTCTCTTCACTCTGGAAATCGTAGACTACAAAAACACCAGTCAAAGATCCTCTATATTTAAGGATCTGCTACAAAAGTGTGAGTCAAAGATCCTCCATATTGGAAAAGTGCTAGTCAAAGATCCTCTATATGACAGCACACTGCTTTTAAGGATTTGCTTGAAATGTGCTAGTCAAAGATCATCGAAATGAAAAGAGCACTCGGCTATTTTTTAAAGTATCTACGACAAAAGTGAGTCAAAGATCCTCCGTATTGGAAAAGTGCTAGTCAAAGATCCTCTATATGACAGCACACTGATTTTAAGGATTTGCTTGAAATGTGCTAGTCAAAGATCATCGAAATGAAAAGAGCACTCGGCTATTTTTTAAAGTATCTACGACAAAAGTGAGTCAAAGATCCTCTGTATTGGAAAAGTGCTAGTCAAAGATCCTCTATATGACAGCACACTGCTTTTAAGGATTTGCTTGAAATGGGCTAGTCAAAGATCATCGAAATGAAAAGAGCACTCGGCTATTTTTTTAAGTATCTACGACAAAAGTGAGTCAAAGATCCTCCGTATTGGAAAAGTGCTAGTCAAAGATCCTCTATATGACAGCACACTGCTTTTAAGGATTTGCTTGGAATGTGCTAGTCAAAGATCATCGAAATGAAAAGAGCACTCGGCTATTTTTTAAAGTATCTACGACAAAAGTAAGTCAAAGATCCTCCGAATTGGAAAAGTGCTAGTCAAAGATCCTCTATATGACAGCACACTGCTTTAAGGATTTGTTTGAATTGGGCTAGTCAAAGATCATCAAAATGAAAAGAGCACTCGGCTATTTTTTAAAGTATCTACGACAAAAGTGAGTCAAAGATCCTCCGTATTGTTTAAGTGCTAGTCAAAGATCCTCTATATGACAGCACACTGCTTTTAAGGATTTGCTTGAAATGTGCTAGTCAAAGATCATCGAAATGAAAAGAGCACTTGGCTATTTTGTAAAGTATCTACGACAAAAGTGAGTCAAAGATCCTCCGTATTGGAAAAGTGCTAGTCAAAGATCCTCTATATGACAGCACACTGCTTTTAAGGATCTGCTTGAAATGGGCTAGTCAAAGATCATCGAAATGAAAAGAGCACTCGGCTATATTTTTAAGTATCTACGACAAAAGTGAGTCAAAGATCCACCGTATTGGAAAAGTGCTCGTCAAAGATCCTCTATATGACAGCACACTGCTTTTAAGGATTTGCTTGAAATGTGCTAATCAAAGATCATCGAAATGAAAAGAGCACTCGGCTTTTTTTTAAAGTATCTACGACAAAAGTGAGTCAAAGATCCACCGTATTGGAAAAGTGCTAGTCAAAGATCCTCTATATGACAGCACACTGCTTTTAAGGATTTGCTTGAAATGGGCTAGTCAAAGATCATCAAAATGAAAAGAGCACTCTGCTATTTTTTAAAGTATCTACGACAAAAGTGAGTCAAAGATCCACCGTATTGGAAAAGTGCTAGTCAAAGATCCTCTATATGACAACACACTGCTTTTAAGGATCTGCTTGAAATGTGCTAGTCAAAGATCATCTAAATGAAAAGAGCGCTGTGCTATTTTTTTTAAAGCATCTACTACAAAAGTAAGTCAAAGTATTGTAAAAGTGCTAGTCAAAGATCCTCTATATGACGGGATTGCTTTGCTATTTTTTAAAGACCTATTTAAAAAAAAGTGCCGGTCAAAGATCCTCTACGTAACAGTAGTGCTCTGCTATTTTATTAAGGGCCTGCTATAAAAGTGCTAGTTAAAGATCCTGTTAATGACAGGAGCACTCTGCTGTTTTTTTAAAGGCTTACTGCAAATCCTCTAAATTACAAAAGTGTTAGTCAAAGATCCTCAATGTGACAGGAGTGCTTTACTGTTTTTTAAGGCTTTAATACAAAAGTGCGAGTCAATGATCTTCTATATGACAAGCGCACAGCTAGTCAAAGATCCTCTACAAGTTCTTGTCAAAGATCCTGTACGTGACAGGAGTGCTCTGCTGATTATTTCAAGGGCCTACGGTAAAAGTGCTAGTCAAAGATCCTCTATGCAAGGGAAGGGCTCTGCTGTATTTTTAGTTATCTATCATATCAGTACAAGTCAAAGATCCTCTATATGAGAGAAGTGCTCTGGTGTAGTTTTAAGAATCTATTACAAAAGTGCTAGTCAAAGATCCTCCAGATGAGAGAAGTGCTCTGGTGTATTTTTAATAATCTATTACAAAAGTGCTAGTCAAAGATCCTCTATACGAGAAAAGTGCTCTGCTGTATTTTATAAGAATCTATTACAAAAGTGCTAGTCAAAGATCCTCAATATGAGAAAAGTGCTCTGGTGTAGTTTTAAGAATCTATTACGAAAGTTCTAGTCAAAGATCCTCAATATGAGAAAAGTGCTCTGGTGTAGTTTTAAGAATCTATTACAAAAGTTCTAGTCAAAGATCCTCTATACGAGAAAAGTGCTCTGGTGTATTTTTAAGAATCTATTACAAAAGTGCTCGTCAAAGATCCTCAATATGAGAAAAGTGCTCTGGCCTATTTTAAAGAATCTATTACAAAAGTGCTAGTCAAAGATCCTCTATACGAGAAAAGTGCTCTGGCCTATTTTAAAGAATCTATTACAAAAGTGCTAGTCAAAGATCCTCAATATGAGAAAAGTGCTCTGACATATTTTTAAGAATCTATTACAAAAGTGCTAGTCAAAGAGCCTCAATATGAGAAAAGTGCTCTGGTGTATTTTTAAGAATCTATTACAAAAGTGCTAGTCAAAGATCCTTTATATGAGAAAAGTGCTCTGCTGTATTTTTAAGCATCTATTACAAAAGTAATAGTCAAAGATCCTTTATAATCCAAAAGTGTTAGTCAAAGATCCTCTATGTGAGAGGAGCAGTTTGACTATTTTTTAAAAGGTCGTACTGCAAAAGTGTTAGTCAAAGCTCCTCTATACGACAGGAGTGCTCTGCTGTTTTTGTAAGGATCTACTGTCAAATGTCTAGTCAAAGATCCTCTATTCTTCAGGTCTTCTTTTCGAATAGATCTACATGTACATGACAGGAGCTGCTAAAAATAGCGCTCTGCTGATTTTTAAGGGATCTTGCATGCGGATTGTGAATCTACATCCATCATTAGCAGACCCCAGTCCGGGTTGCCACGGTTACCACCAGCACGGGTCCCAGGCTGGGGTTTCGTGTAAAAGCGCTGATAGCGGCAAAAGGACGACGTCTTCCACACTTTGAAATCTAAGACCCGGCAAAGAGACGAGTCACGCTCACCGGCCTTTGTCACGGCCGCCATCTGCTCACGCACGCTCGTAATCAGCAAGCGGCCATCTTGATCTTCATGGCCGTTTAAGAGGATAACGGTGAGGGCACAACAATCCCGGGCAGAAAAGGAAGCGCCGCCGGCGCTCCCTCGAGGAGGATGCGGGCCGGGCGAGTGCCTGATGAGCAGAAGGTGATGACGTGATGATGTGGACGTCGCTGTTGGCTGATCCTATTCTCGTTTTCATGGCGCTTTGCCAAGATGTCTGACTCTTGTTGACTTCTTTCCACATTCCTTCCCAACACTTTCACGCTCTTCCAGCAGGTGACAGCTTTTTGGCAGGGGTGGATGATGGGGGGCGGTAGGGGGGGGGGGGGGCACTGTAGGTGTGAAGTGTCCGCAAACATTTCAAATAAAACAACTACAGTATTTTACTTTGGGCCTCTTAGTCTTATTGGGTAATATGCCACAGAAGCTCTTTAAATTGATATTTTACAGGCTTTTGATGAAATATAAGATGGTAAATATAGCACAATATACAAATATTTCATCCAACAGGCAGCATTTTTGGTTTGGAATATTTGAGTTAGGTGACGGAATTTGTCACGAGAGCTCTTTAAAAGTATATTTTACAGGCTTTTGATGAAATATAAGATCTTAAATATAGCAGAATATACAAATATTTTATCCAACAGGCAGCATTTTTGGTTTGGAATATTTGAGTTAGGTGACGGAATTTGTCACGAGAGCTCTTTAAAAGTATATTTTACAAGCTTTTGATGAAATATAAGATCTTAAATATAGCAGAATATACAAATATTTTATCCAACAGGCAGCATTTTTGGTTTAGAATATATGAGTTAGGTGACGGAATTTGTCACGAGAGCTCTTTAAAAGTATATTTTACAGGCTTTTGATGAAATATAAGATGTTAAATATAGCAGAATATACAAATATTTCATCCAACAGGCAGCATTTTTGGTTTGGAATATTTGAGTTAGGTGACGGAATTTATCACAAGAGCTCTTTAAAAGTATATTTTACAGGCTTCTGGTGAAATTTATGTGACAAAAGCTTATTAAATGGATATTCGACAAGCTTTTGCGGAAATATAAGTTGGTAAAAAAAGCAGAATCTAAAAAAAAACAATGTATTCCATCCAGCAGATAGCATTTTGCTATGTCATGTAATATGTCAAAAAATCTTTTGAAAAGTATATTTTATATGCTTTTGATGAAATCTAAACTCATGACAGATTATAAAATAACCTACTGAATCAATGTAGCAGACGTCATTTTAGTTTATAATATTTCCGGCAGGTCATGTAATTTCTCACAAATCTCTTTAAAAGTATATTTTACAGGCTTCTGGTGAATTTTCATGTGTTGCAAAAGCTCTTTAAAAGTATATTTTACAGGCTTTTGGTGAAATTTAAGGTTGTCAGGAAGACTGAATATAAAAAATACCCGACATATTCAACCATCAGATGGTATTTTGTTTGTGGAATGTTCGCGTTATTTCACACAATAAGTAAAAAAAAGCTCTCTAAAATGATATTTTGCAAGCTTTTGGTCAAATGTAAGCTGGTAAATATAGCAGCATGGAAATAACCGACGTATTCAACCCAGCAGATGGCGTTTTGGTTTGGAATATTTCATGTAATGTGACCAAAAAGCTCTTTATAAGTATATTTTACAGGCTTTTGGTGAAATTTTAACTCGCCACTACAACAGATTATGAAAATAATGTACATATTGAACCTACAGATGGTATTTTGGTTGTGGAATGTTTGCGTTATTTCACTCAATAAGTTAAAAAAAAGCTCTTTAAAATGATATTTTGCAAGCTTTTGGTAAAATGTAAGCTGGTAAATATAGCAGCATGGAAATAATCGACGTATTCAACCCAGCAGATGGCATTTTGTTTTGGAATATTCCATGTAATGTGACCGAAACGCTCTTTATAAGTATATTTTACAGGCTTTTGGTGAAATTTTAACTCGCCAGTACAACAGAGCAGCATGGAAATAACCAATGTTTTTTGTGGACCATGGAGCTGTGGTAGGGGACCCCTGCCTTAAAGGGTCTTAATAATCCTAAGAGTCTTCAATAGGCCTGCTCGTGACAATAATTTACTTTTTTGTTAGTTTTTTGCATATGAGTGAATAGGGCTAGCATATTTTGTATGCTAGCAGACAGCAAGGGGGGGATTAACGGCTCTCCATCATTCATTATGCCCAGCAAGTACGCTGCTGGAGTCATTCCAAGGGGGCTCTCGTCATTAGCTTGCCACTTGGCGGGCCAATTGCTGGAGCAAAGCGGACAAAAGCTGCAGCTCGGCCCTGCATGCTCTGATTGCTCCCAGAGAGGCGACTGGAGGGCCCCCCCCCCTCCCTTGTTTGCGTGGTGCCACACACATTCTCACCACAGCCTGCCGGCTCTGCTTTGCTGGCTTTTTGGCACAGGACGTCCCGCACAGAAGCAAACAGGACCGCAGTCTCGTATAGGCTACTGTACATGTCATTAAATGCAACACCATACATACTGTACACTCACTGGACGCTACATTAGGTATACCGTACGGGGCTCTCGCTGGACATAACATTAGGTACAGGTATGGAGAAGGTCAGGTAAGCATTTTGACACGATTATATACAGTGAGTCGTTTATCATAAATGATCATAAAATCATAAACATAAGTAAAATAAAAAGTTATTATTAGTTATTAGTGAAATTATTTTTATACTATTGTCCTATAGCACAGTCTACATGAAAACAATTTTAACATTGAAAGTATTTCAACATTTTTAAATAACATTGTAATATATATATGTTATACTTAAATATAAAAAACACATGTGAAAAATATATATCTTATTATTAAGTTATTATCATTAAATATTAATGATTTTTTTCTAATAATATTGAATTGTATTTGTATTATATTATTTATATAAATATATATTATATATAATATATATATTGGATTTTTGTAATTAATATAAAAATAAACATAACAAAAAGTTATTCTTGATAATATCATAAATCATATATTAATATAATAAAACATTATTTTTTATATTATTACATATATTATCATTTACATGCAATCTTTTTACATATTATATATTTTTTAATTATGACAATAATAAATATAAAAAATAGACATTTATAACCAAAACGTTATTTATTTTATTAAAAATGACCACAATTTTTATATTTTAATAATAATGAATTGATAATAAAGTATTGGAGACATATACCAAATATTAGATAACAAATGTCAAAATGTACTGAACTATGTGTCACTTCATAAATTTATGAATTATTTGTGACATTTCCTAATAACCCCCCAAATGTAAACATATGATATAGTAAATGGAAATGTAGTGCTACTGATGAAATTGGTATTTATAAGACTGCCATTCATTAGCGCAGGGAATATAATTTTTGCCCTTTTGATCTCCTAACAAACATAAATATATCTACACAGTACATATGATTGCATCATATGTTTCCCTGATGTCTGTGGATGACGAGGAGTGTTATTGATTTACAGTATCAAAGTCATGGAAGCTGCCAGGAGAAAATCCAAGGCTGTCCTGTGCTGACCTGGACAAGAAAAAAACAATAAGAGACAAAAAAAGCTTGGATCCGTTTAGACTTTTTTTTTTTTTTTTTTTGGACTTCTTCACAGTCGGCAGATGTGACTCCTCTTGCGCCTGGAGGCCTCCGGAGTTGAATGAAAGCGCTGTCAATCAGATAAGCGTTGACCTGGCAGATACGACGTTACATGGCAGGAGACACAAGGCTCATCTGTGACGACTCGCTGAAGCGACAATGATGGCCCTCGAAGCACCCACGGCCCTGCCAGCGCCATGACGCCTTCCAATATCAATACTGCGATACGTATGTATTGTATTGATATCGCATAGCACACCGGGATCAGACTTATTGAAGCCGTTGTCCTTTTTTGGGGCATTTTAGAGTGGTTTTGCATGCATGTCATATAAATAAGGATATATCCAATGTTAGATTAGATTAGATGAATGCAGACGTTTCCATGGCGACCTGAGGTAGTGACAAGAAAAGAAACTTTCCATCCACTTTGTGCAACAAAGAAATGGACTTTTAAAACAGGAGTGAGAGTCTTTGTATGCGTGTGCAGCATTTGGGTGGTCTTCAGGTTGTGGAAACCCTCTGGGGGAGGGGGGGGGGCTGGGATCAAGGGGAACTCGCTGTGTCACAGCAATACACGGACCTGTTCAAACACGGCCCACGCGAAAACAATACACAATCTTCACGTTCACGCCAAAATAATGGGGCGCCCCCCCCTTAATATAATGCTTTTCAAATAGTGCCCCCCCCGCCCACTTTCTGTCTCACCATGTCACTGGCCTACATGCTTCTACTAATAATAACTACTTTTTTTCTTTAGTACTTAGATATTTAACAAAATCCCTCGTTTATCACTGTTAATTGACAGTGATAAGTGAAGTTTCATGAAGTATGATTACTTATTTATAAAAAGAATATTTTTGTAGTTAGAAAACCTGTTAACAACCTTCTTAATACAACTTTAAACATTATTAGAGCCCTCTAGACATTAAAATAACACCCCTATAGTCACCATTACACACATTTACCTTTACCACATTACCCAATATAGTAGATATAAATTGAGAAAATCAGATATATACTGTAAGACATGATATAGACTCATACATTAACAGCGGGAGAGTTATCTTTTTACTTCCTGCTTTGTGCAGTACTTCCTGCAATGGCTATTGTATCATCAAAGTAACATTACTGACACCTAATGACCAGTGTAGAGTACTACAATTTGTATTTGACTTCATTCAGACATTTTTATGCTTCAGTTAGGCCCAAACCATGTGTGAAATGTGCTTAAATATGCATATTTGTGACAAATAACTGATCATATTCAACCACAAAAATATGAATAGGATTATTATACATGTCACTTAGCATGCCTGATACTTCCAGCGCCTGGGATTGAACACAGGATGCTGGTGATGGGAGTCGAGCGAGCCGACCGCTGGGCCAAAAGCCCAGATTGTCAGCCAAACCGTCAGGCGGAGGGAATGAGGTTTTACCCACGTACACCGGCTGGCATCGGTGCCACATGTAGCATAAACATATGCATTAACAGCAACCATAATGGCCGCCTTTATTTCCACAGCAACAACATGTAGACCTCGTATGCATGACCTCGTTTTTGAAGAAAGTTACAGTCTGGGCGGAGGCCAGAACGACCACCGGTGGTTCCCCGCTTGACACTTTTAGTCTCTATGGTCTTCATAACCGCCGTCGACCGGTTTCTCGTCACTCTGATGGAACATCGTGGAACAAACGTGGAACATAAATTGTGATGTTTTTTTTGTGTTTGTGCAGTAACAGCCGCGAGCTAACAGTGCGGGACTAATCCAACCTTAATGACAACCGCAGCGCGGCCACAGCCCCTTTTTAATCCTTAAGTACTGTTTGGACTCAGGTTACGAGAACACGTTGCAGATGTTTCCTGGAACACCTGGAGGTGCGGTGCTATCACATTCTTGTCTTTGATAGACACATACCTGGAATAGCAGCGGGGCCGACATCATGGCTGCCACAAATCTAATCTGGGCCCTTGCTGGGTTTTATTTAACATTACATAAACAATCAGCACATTCATATTCTTCAATGAGCTCTTATACATTTCAGCAGAATGACGTCAATATATATATAGCCTGTATATATGCCGTTTAATGCACGTGGTGGTCAGTAGACCATATACTATGTGCTTACAGCGCCCTCTATTGCCCACTTGGTTGAAAAGCAGGCAAGCCAAGTGACGTTATGCTTAAAAAAAATAGATTTATGCCATGAATTATGTCATTTTATTTGAATTTATTTAAATTTGGAGAAAAAACAAAATGAAAATAATTTTTAAAAATTAATAAAAAATAAAAAATAAACAAAACAAAATGTGTTCATTATAAGTTATAATAACATGCAATGTTAAAGTATTAAAGTAAATTTTAAACACGATTAAAATTAATATTTGGATTTATTGTTGGCAATTAATGCTAGTAAATACATGTTTCACTAGTGTTGTTTTGTAAAAGCTGCTTAGATGCACACAATGGGTAATATATTCTATCTATATATATATATGGGTAATAATTACAAATTTCCCCACTGAGGGACGAATAAAGGCATATCTTAATCATATACAATTATTATGTTTATGTAACTTAACTGATTATGTATTACTAACAACATTTATAACATTTTCATTTTACTTCATTATAAATGAGAGAAATAATGTACTTGTGTTATATTCTGTGACTATTTTAAATAAAAATACATAAATTAAGTTGTGCTTGTATTTCGGGTGTTTATGTTTAGAACCCGCCTTCTTCTGGGTGCACAAAGGGCCACTTCCGGTTTACCCGGAAGTTCGCGTCATTCCCAAAGATGGCGGAGCAAGGTCCGATGGCCATAGCGATGCGGCTACGAAACCAGCTGCAGACCGTATACAAGCTGGACCCGCTTCGAAACGAGGTGAGCGACCGTCCTTGTCGCTTCGAGGCCGCCGGCCGATGTTAGAATCCCCGCGAAGGCGTGTTTAGAAGCCGCTTAGCTCGATGCTTGGGTGATGCTGGAGCGTCTGAGCATGCGTTGTCCTGCCGAGTCAAGCCCGCGACGTTCGCCTTCCGCGTCGGGGAGACAATCCTCGGTTGTCGGCTCTCCGGTGACCCACCGTGCTTCTATTTTATCGCTTCTTGTTTCACAAAAGTCAACAATCTGTTGGGGATGCTAGGCTGCTAGCTGCTAGTTACAAGCTAGCTGCACGCGCTCATTCACCGTAAAAGTCCAACAAAAACAACACAACATCTTATTACACCACAAAAATCTTCTCAAAGTATACTTTGTTGTTTGTGTATTGTTATAAAACTAATTAGTTTGTGATTCTACCCGGAAGTTTGAGGTTATTGACACAGCTGTCAGGTCCAGAGTGTAAACAAGAACCTAAACAGCAATACTACCAAGCTAAACAAGATAGCAGTTCATATTCTTAGCATATTTTCTTGTACTTGTACTGTTTTATTTTAAATAAAGCAGTACTGCAGTGTGCTCTGCAGGACTGCAAATGTCTTAAAAGCATGTATTGGAACTCCTAAAGTATGTTTGTTTTCCCAGGAGGAGGTGAAGTTAAAAATCAAGGACCTGAACGAACACATCGTGTGTTATCTTTGTGCTGGCTACTTCATCGATGCCACCACCATCACAGAGTGTCTGCACACATGTGAGTCTCCACCCGCCACCCCCCCCCCCCCCCAAACTTCTTGACCATAACACCTCCCTCGTTTCCTGTCCTCAGTCTGTAAAAGCTGCATCGTCAAGTACCTGCAAACCAGCAAGTACTGCCCGATGTGCAACATCAAAATCCACGAAACGCAGCCTCTGCTCAACCTCAAGCTGGACCGCGTCATGCAGGACATCGTCTATAAGCTAGTGCCCGGTCTGCAAGAAAGTACGTGTTGAAGATTTATTGTAAATGTTTATTATTCTGCGCTTGTATATAAATAACCATGAACTAAATACACGTTTTGACAGGCGAAGACAAAAGAATCAAAGAGTTCTATCAGTCACGAGGGTTGGAAAGAGTTCTTCAGCCTGCAGGGGACGGTGAGTAGGATACTTTTACTGCAATTATGTTGTATTTTGAACACAAAATAGACACCACTACTTTAGGAGTCATTGTTATAGGAAGTAGCATGACTGAAAAGGCATGGAAAAGCAAGTTTATGACTTATACTTCAAGCATAAACATCATAAAACATCAGTTGGAGAACGTTATTGAACATGACGTGTTGTCAGCCGCTGCATATGTCCCTGCTATACAGTCCATAAGTGGTGATTCAAACAATAACAATAATTTCTTGCTCCATCAGACTGCGTATCAGACCCATCATCTTTACCGTACACCAGCTTCGACCACGCCAAGGCACATTTTTACAGATACGACGAACAAGTGTCGCTCTGTCTAGAAAGACTAAGGTGAGTTTTTATCATCACACAATCTGTCACTGTTATTAATAATAATAATAATAATAATTAGCATTATTGATGTTTATCAATGTGTTTGCTATGTGCAGTTCATCACTGGCTGGAAAAGATAAAAGCAAACTTGCTCTGCAGGTCAGTAGCACACAGACATTGTGATACTACACACTTGTACTAGTACTATCAACACACAAATACAATATAATAATACTTTACACTTGTATAAGTACCATCAACACACAGCTATTATACTATACGCTTGTAATAGTTGTCCTAACACATGCTTCCTGTAATACTTAATAATGTAAATCATACACTTACACAGAACCATTAAAGTACTCCCATTCATTGCAACGCTGCAATCTGCCGTTTTACCAGCAGAGGGCGCCATTGCACCGATTTTTTTTTTTACTGCTCTCTTACGTCTAATTATTTAAAGCTACAGTAATAAAATAAAATGTTATTTTATAACTAAAGAATAATTACAAAAAATAATAAAATGAGGTGGAAAATAATTGTATAATAATAATAAAAAATAATAATTTCTGAGAAAAACTATAATAAGAGAATGAAATTGTATTTCAAGCATATGTAAATGTAAACAGCAGTAATATTTTTTAAGGGTGGGAAGTGGGCTTGTTCTGTAGTAATATTCCAACTTTATCCTTTGACTCGATGTTTATTTGCAGTATTACTTTTATCGGAGCAGCCACTGCAGACGTCCTTTAAACTTTTCATATTTGTGTGTCTCTGCAGCAGAAGTTTGTGCGTTGTTCTGTGCGAGCGGAGGTTCGACATTTACGAAAAGTACTTTGCCATCGACTCAACGTGGAAAAACATCAGGTAACTTCACCTTCACTTCCTGTTTGCCTTCAAAATAACAACAGCTAGTACACAACTTTATGCTTCTTTGTGTGTGTTTAGGTCCAGATGTTGTTCAACAACGAGTCTTTGCCTGATCACATGACCATGAAACGGTTATGGCTGTCACACTGGTTTGGAAAGGTGAGACACCTGGTGGCCACTAGTAATATAACACCATTGGAAGGAACATTTTCAGGTTTTAAGTGATGACGCCAGCTTAAACGGACACTACGTGATTAATAAAAGCTGTGTTGTGTTTCAGGCGCAGCCGTTAGTGCTTCACTACACCATCAAGGACAAACGGAGCAGATAGGACCGGCTTCCACAACAGATTTTCTACTATACATATTTCTATTTTAATAGTCTTTGTGTACAGCAGCTTATTTTGCCTCATTTTTGTATTTTTGGAAAAATAAATGGAAAATGTCAAAATGATTCGCTTTGTGTGCATGATATTTTTATTACAAAAAGATAGGCCATTTTAGATGATTTTGGTTGATCTTTCAAGTCACATAGAATATGGCGACGTAAACATGGAACCTACCAAAACAAAGATTAGACTCTGGACTCTCATCAGACATAAATATTTTTTTCTACCTTTTTTGTTCTTTGGTAATCAGCATAGAACACAAATTTCATATTTTATATAAATATTGCTATTAATTTATTTTTTTTTTAGAATTAAAATCACTTTTTCCCCCTACTAAAATGCCTGCTGTCTGCTATATTGTTGTAGTGACTCAATGTGGCCGCTAGGTGGAGTCATTGTGCCGCACGAGACAAGGACAGGCGTTCTTGTATTGAGTCACGTGCTGATAATGTCACCTTCGGAAGCGCTTGGTAATTTGGCTACCTTTTCACACTTTCGCTTGATCACATGATCATTTTCTCAGTATGTCTGTTATCATAATAGTGTTTAAGATTAAATAATAATAATATTTTAAGACGTAAAAAATGTCCACACCACAATTAAGATGACACATAAATAAATACCAATCTTATCTATTGCAGTCATAATGTCACTTCTTGTTTATTTGTATTTTTCATCCACACCCCCACCCCCTCCCTCCCTCCCTGCAGGCCTCAAGTGGTCGTGGGGGGGTGTCACTTGACTTTTCACCTCCATGATTCCAGCTCATTACCTCCATTGTGTGCCGGCAGTCTGCTGCACTCTCACATATTGTGTCTTTAATTTCTTATTCATTTGGCACACACTCCTCAACATGCTCATACTTTTCTCTTTTTATTAGCTGACAGTTTAAAATTATTATTTATTACATTTTTTTCCGGGGTGGTTACATTATTTTTTTATTATAAGCACAAGATTAAGTGACAGGAATTAAATAATACTCTGATATTAAATATATTTTTTAATTCAGAATTAGACTTAATGTCAGATTTATTTTTTTTAGAGTTCAAAATGTGGAAAAAAATCTAAAAATATTACTAATAATTAAATGATCAGGAAATAATTCACCATGTTAAAGACATAAAGCATAATAATAACGAAATATCAATTTATGGTAATGTGAAAAGATGTGAGGGGAAAAACAAGTAAAAACAACATCAATAATGATCATGAAAAATATCTATAATCCTGAAAATTAACTTAGAAATGATAACAATGTAGTATGTTTATATTTCTATTTGTAATAATAATTATAATTTTATTTTTTTTATAATGCTGAACACAATCTACTGCATATATATACTAATCTACCATAAAAAATGATGGAGAAAATGATTGAATTTATACTTTTTCTTACATAAATACTAGTTTTTCTTCACGTTGTAATCATTAGTTATGATCAAGAAAATTGATTAACTATATTTTTCGTAGGAAAAATAATCTAGAATGAAAACCAAGACATATTTTCAAATACAGGAAGTGTATTACTGTATATTTTTATGATATTTATCGGCATGGAATCTGTGTTTTAAGTTATCTTTGTATTCATGAGGGAGATTTCCTATTGATGGCTGCTGAAAGAGACCAGATGCCATCCGGCCTGAATGGCTTTAAAGGCGGGTTCGGGACGATCAATCAAGTGGGCATGGAAGGGTGCAAGGATGCAAGGATGCAAGCATATGGTGACCCGAAGTACGGAGCATGGAGGTTCTTGTGTAAGACGATGTTTGCAAAAGAACAACAAAGCAGGGGTTAATTATTCTACATGTTTGTTTGTTTTTTAACCAGGCGATTGTTTAAATATATCATATTTAAATTACATGTATAAATATAAGTAAATATACTAATTATAACTCGTTTTTATTGTAATATTATGTCAAAAAAGACTTTCCAATCATTGAAATAAGCTTTATTTACATAGATGCCGATTAAATACACTTCACCTTTTATATATATTTATATATACTGTATATATACACAGTGTAAAAGGTTCATTATTATTATTATTATAATAATAACGCTCGCAGAGAATTGTAGGGAAGCATTCATCCACAAAAAGGTCCCTTCAATTGTCCTGGGAAAAAGGAGCTTTCATAAAAAAGTGTCTGTCCGTCTTCATGGAGAATAAATTAAATTGAAGGGAGAAAGAAAATCCGGAAATGTTTTTATTGACGCTCCTTTTTTTGGACAAAATCCGTGCAAAAGTTTTTTTTTTGGGGGGGGGGGGGGTAGGAGGGGAATGCCCTTGTTTTGTGTAAAATTAAAAAAAAAAGAAGCTGTCAATCATCCACTTCGATCTCCTCGTCATCCTCAGAGAACTCGTCCGTGGTTTGGCCTCGGGACGAAGACGGGGACTGTGGGAAGACCCTCACGTGTCCATCAGAGGGGGACTGGGACCCCGGTCCTCCCGGTCCACCCTGGACCTCGTCCATGTTCTCCATGGTGACGAGCTTCTGCAGAGTCTGCGGAGTGATCTTCTTCAGGGACTCCACGTCCGCCTTCATCTCTTCCAGGTCTCGCTTGAGCTTGGCGCGCCGGTTCTGGAACCACGTGATGACCTGGGCATTGGACAGGCCCAGCTGCTGGGCGATCTGGTCCCGGTCTGCCGGGGACAGGTACTTCTGGTACAGGAAACGCTTCTCCAGTTCGTAGATTTGGTGGTTGGTGAAGGCCGTCCGCGACTTCCTTCTCTTCTTGGAGGTCTGCCTCTGGCCGAAGGCGTTCATGTGTTCGCGGCCTGCATGGAAATACATTTTTTTACATATATATTTTTGCTTATATTTACAAATAAACATTAATATTTCAAATTCCGGTACGAAATATAGGACCGTAAACGCGCAGTAATTCATATTTGATGAGTAATGCGTCCATACGGTACATACAGCATAATACAATTTTCCATATATAGTCGTGAATATTATGATAAAATATAGAAATTGTCAGCCATAAAGAGCACATAAGTGTATTTAAATACATTACTTATATAAATATACATTTAGTTCGGCGTACCTTCCGCCGCCTGAATGACGTTGACCTCCAGGCCCTTGAACGTCTTGCTAGCGAGCTCCTCCAGGGCGCACAGCGGGGAGGAGGGCGTGCTGAGGCCGTTCCTGGCAGCGTTGGAGGCGGCCACTTTATCCAGCACCCTCGGCGGACACGTGACGCTGGGCGAAGCCGCAGTGGCCTTCTTTTTGACGGACGGCTTATTGAGGATGTCCTCGATGCTGAAGGGCGTCAGCGGCTTGTTGGAGTTGGCCGGCGGGGGCAGCTGATCCAGGGGAGCCCGTCTCCGGTCCTCGCCGCTGGACTGCAAAGCGGATCCCGCCTTCATGTCTTTGCTGGACGTCATGGACGCTGCAACTGGGAAGGGGAGGGAGGGGGGGACAAAAGTTCTTTCGCTTCTTTTTGCGGGGTTCCGTTTGCGTTTTAGAGCCTCTGGAAAGCGGGTCTCGCTGGCATGCTCGCTGCAGCCCGTTCTCCGAGAAGATCCATGCAAAGGCTCCGGAGCTGCACCGAACCGCACCGAACCGGACCGGAGCGTCGAGTGAAGGAGAAATAGGAGTCCGTAGCAGACTGCAAGGACGAGAAGGTTGGACCGCTAACGACTTGTTGTTGATTGGCTCAGGCTCAATTAGAGCAAAAGAACACTTTTGACCCGCCGCTGCACTTCAAAAGCAAGAAGTGGACCAACCAACAAGAGGAAGAGGAAGATGAGGAGGAAGGTGTGGGGGGGAGGAGTCTGATGGCCCCAGCGTGTTTATCTCTACATGCATTCTGATACAATACTTAGTGGGACGTTCAAATACGCCACAACAGTCACAGTCACTCAATGTGGAAAGTTAGGAGAGATTTCCACGTGTAGTTTCACTTTTTGTTATATTTCATATCAATTTTTAACAGAAACAAATAAACAACAAATAACAAAAAACAACAAAAAATAAAATATTATATAATATTTTGAGCTATACGGTATACATAATTTAAGAAAGATTGATTCAAAGAATCAATTTGAGTGATAAATTATATATTTTAACATATCTAAATTTTTTAAACAATAATTAAATTCAAAATATGTATTTAAAAATGCATTCTTTCTATAAATGTGGTATAAATCTATACATTTTATAGATTCCAACGACAAAAATAATAGTGTTATTATACAGTGTACTGTCCCTTTAAATACGAACTGTTCCATGCATTATATGTGCCGAGCTGTAACAAGGAATATAAAAGCTTTATTTTCATTTGCCACGTGCATTATTCCAATTTTCCATGACAATATTTTTTATATTTCTTGTATTTGTGAAATAAATAATAATTACATTTCAATTTGTTTCCTTTTCCTTTACAATACGAGTTTCTAGTGGGCCATTTGTATGGAAGGGGAAGTGTTGTGTGCCAACAGCACCATATGGTGACATGAGTTGTAAAACAGCAGGACTTTCTATTAAGGCTGCCTCGGAGGTCTTTGCTGCACCTTTTTTATTTGTGGGAGGGGTGGGGGGGCAAGGGGGGGCATTTTGTTCAGACGCAATGCTGTTTCGGATTATTAAGCGCCATTTAAACGCTCAATTTCCGATTATTTTGATAATATAATGGAGGTATTCGATGTCGACATTCAAGTCATCACGTGATTCATTTGAGGCGTTTGATGTCCTGTAGGAATGTTCTAAAGTGTCCACCACATCGGTAATAATAGCAAATTAAGGCGGATGCTTAATTCGATGTCTGTGTTGTTTTTTTTCGTTGAAGCTTAATTGTAAGGTTAATTTGACGCACGAGCAGCTGACCTCATCAATCATCAACTCTTTTAATTGGACGCCTCGGATTCAATCAGCACCTGCCAGCCAAAAAAAAAGAGGAAAAATATACACTTTCAGGTTTATAATTATTATTATTAAAACATTCTATTTATAAAAAAAAACAAAATGAAAATGAAAGCATCATCAGGTAAAGGTAATTAGATTAAATACCTCACGAATTTAAACACGTAAAAATTCAGTTTTGCTGCAAATATCTCGTTTCGAAATATTACTGCAAAAAATACATAAATGAAAAAGGTGTATAAATTACCCACGCACAAATGTATTGGTGTGTTTTACGGCTCCGGGAAATGTGGTGTGTGTGTGGTGAAATGATTCCCATTTCATCCTCATCGAGGCCTAAAAAAACGTTGACCGTAAAAGCAACATTAAACTGCAAATCGAATGTGTGTTTACTTTATTTAACCACAAGACTAGTTTTGTTATTTTTAAAAATACAGTCTTATATTTTATTTAAACATAGAAACACTTCACTCATGGGCCACTTCATTAGGCACATCCACACAATGTAAGGAGAATATTGATAATAAAAGGGTCATTTATTTTATTATCGTGTGTGTGTGTGTGTGTGTGTGTGGTGTCAAATGAACGTAAGAATGTAGTACAAGGAAGGTGATATAATATAACAACTAACATAATATCACATTTTATTGCTTGTTTGAAGAGGAAACAAAGTACTCTGACGTTTTTCGTGCTAAGTAGCTTCCTAGCTAAGTGGATATTTTTTGTTGGCGAGTTTTACATTACATTACATACAATAAAAATATTTAAAAATAAAAATAAAATGTAAAAATAACTACTATAGTACTACCGAGTACTATAATTATGTATATATTCTTCGAGGACATGCCGGTTCTGTATCGTCACCGCGCTCATTCCCTCCTCTCCTCTTCCAAGCTGTCTTTGAAGGCATCTTTCAGGTTGTGGCACTCAGGTGTTCGTTTGCACGGCAGCCCGGCGCCGCTGGGAGGGGCGGAGACACGTCCTTCACGCGGTGACGCCACGTCCCAACTTGTCGTTGAACGCTACCGGGACATTCCGTGACGTCATCACCATATCAGACATTTTATATTTTTACTGGAATGGATTTATTTATTTAGCTAAAACAACACATCACAAAATTACACATCACACAGAAAATTAGCATCATATTGTCTCGTAACTTATATTAAAAAAATCATTAAAAACACATACCACTGAAAAACATGAAATTATTTGATTGTTACGGAATTTTCTGACATGTAGTACTTTAAATACTTCAATAATACTGAATAATAACTCAGCAACGTGAAGTACAGTACAGTCCATTACTTTGAGTCCACACATTCAACACAACAGGAGCGGAGATGGATCATTAACAATCGACAGTGTTGTGATCCTGATGTTTGTGAAGGCACCTCGCTGGCTGTGAATGTGATTGGTGGATAATCAGGAAGTGTTGATGTTGGTGTGGATCGTGACCAAAAATGGCGGTGTTAAGGTCAGGTATTATCACTTTTTCAAGCACTTGTTGAGTCTGCATTCATTTAGCAACGAAATTATGTTATGATGCAGAGTTTGTGAACGCATCCCTTCTTGTTTGTTGATTAACATAATGTTATTAGAATTTTGTATAGAAAAAAAAGCCAATTCCGCTTTTGTTTCCAAGAAAAAAAAATGAGTCTGGCCTCCATTGCGGACTATTAAGGCCTATCTTCTCATGTCAGCGGCCATATCTTGGCAAATGAAGACAAATGTTTGTCCGAGAAGGCCGCGTTCCAGGGGGATCCTCGGCCAAATTAATCACTGCAATTCTATCCTCCACCACTTGGGCGCTCGGCGGGTCCCTGATGCGAGGTTGCCGAGGTAATGAGAGCGGCGTGATGAGCACGTCTTTGGAGAGATGCGGTGACGCCGAAGCCTAGTAGGAGATGGCCTCCTTGCAACACCTCCACCGAGTCCTCCTCTCCCCTTTTGACATCAGGATTTCATTACAGGGATTCTCTCCCCTCCATCACCACCATCACCGCCGCATCTCCCCCACCATTCCCGCTCTCTTTGCTCCACTTTGCTCCCCACACCAAATGAGGAAATAGCTTGTCTGCTTGCTGACAGTCTCTAAGCTTTGGCCGTAAAAGATAAATGATCCCACATATTTAAGTATAACACACCTGATATGTGGGATCCATACAACAACAACAAAAATAAATCTGTGGAAAAACAATAAGAGGAAGTGTGGGAATAACACCCAAGAAAGTCAAAGACTATTCAAGATAAGAACATGATACTTCATTGGTGTATAGCTGTTTAGTTTGACTCTAACCGTAAGGAAATAGCAAAAATATACAAGTTGCTTGATAAATATCAACACAATATGACACAAAATGATTCCAAGTGCTTATGAATACTAGATTTTGCTTGAGATTTTGCAATGGCCGACCTGGTTCAGGGTTCCTGGCTGTAAAAAAACAGCAGAACCAGAATGGGACGCCATAATGAAAGTGTTGGACTAAAGCAGGGGTCTCAAACTCAATTTACTTGGGGCCCACTGGAGCTAGGGTCTGGGCAAGGCTGGGCCGCGTCAGGTTTTCCAAAAAATTTATTAAAAACAGAAAAATATACAAACTTTTTCAGTACTTTGGTTCCGATTTTCTACAATAAAAGCTCTGATAAAACATTCCACTGTTCTCAAATATCTTCATTTTTATTTTTCTGTACAAAATAAGATGAAAAACAAATAAACAAGTCAAGAATAAAGAAAATACACCATAGTAATAAATAAATATAATAATAATAATAAAACGGCAAATAATAAAAACTTAAGAAACCACATATAGTTGGTGGGTAGACAAATTATTTTTTTCCGATTAAAATGAACAAAGCATTATTCGAGCCCTGTAGACATGACAAAACACGACTATAGTCACATTTATACTCTTTTTTTATTTACAACATATTGCGCAACTGCAGCGTCTTGAGACACATGCTAACTCGCAAACTAGAGAGCTAGCGACCTAAACGGTAGCCTTCAAGTTATTTCCTTTCAACTTAAATAGCCAAAAACTTACCACTTCCACACGGATAGGGAGGATAACTATTAACAGTTATTTAACCTTTAACATGAACATTAAATCAAACGTAATCATTTTTTCTGGGTACATGATACCATACAGCATCCATATCAAACTTGCACGGGGCCGCACTAACATTAAACTTTCATATCAAGGCGGGGGCCTCAAACTAGTGTCCTGCGGGCCACATATGGCCCGCGGGCCGCGTGTTTGAGACCCCTGGACTAAAGTAATTCTTAATGTACTTCATGTAAAAGTCCGGTAAAACGGTCTCAAAGGTTTGTGGCATTAAAATGAATCTGCTGTTATACTTTTTGATTAATTTACTTTAATTTAGGGAAGCACTGCTCAGGCTTTAAAGGGGATAATTCCTGTGGGTTTGACTTTGGGATCATGTTGAGTCTTTGCAATTAATTTTTTTTATTATAATAAATTGTGTAATCATGAAGAATCTTCAAGGAGCTATTGCATAACAGTTATTCTATAACTATATGGAATCGTGTTGGGCCATATTGTATCATTACACTCGCACTAGCCAAAACGTACCGTGCCGTGTGAGTGCACCTGTAGTTTCATAACAATGCTAAAAAAAAAAAAAATTCCTCGAGCCATAGCGACTACGTTTAATGGAACAGGAAAACAGTCTTAAAACACATGTGAGAAACATAAATATGAGTGGTGTGAAAATGTCTTTTGGCCGGCCCCCCTGCCATAACTTAACACCCGACTTCATGCTCTTGAGGAGGAAGGAGAAGAAAAAAAAAACGATTGAGTCCATGCAGTTTTATTTTCCTTTCCCGGGTTCAAATCAGCAACAGGACAACGTGATGGAAAGTTGTTTGGTGTTTCCAGCTTGGGGGGTGGGGGGGGGGGATTTGGCTGTAGTCCTAATTAATGACAGCGAATGTGGCAGAAATTAGTCAGCTGTGCTGCTCATTAACAGTTACAAACGGGACTCTTAACTCTTTACAACGCACGTAAACACATTTCAAAATGAAGAGGTTGATGGGTTATGAATATTTAGGATGGAAAATTATCACCACAGAAAAGTCGAAAAGCACATGACGTCAATAAAGAAAGAACTTCCGGTTCAGGATGAATGGATATGGAGCAGAACGTTGGCTTTTTGGATGGATGCTTCAGTTGGGAACTTGGGAAGACCTGGGCCAATATAGGCGGGCTATGACTCTAGAAACCTTTTCTTGGAAAACTAGCTTTGTTCCTGGGTGTACCGGAGTTGGCTTGGTCTTGGAGAATTCCTCATGTTGGGTTCCGGAGGACATTACCAACTGAGTTTGAGGGTTAGATACAGAGGCTTTGTACCTCCTTTAAAAGACTGAAGGTTTCTTGCACACTGAGATGTTAGACTTCCAGAAATTGGGTCTGATCTCAAAGACATGTAGATCATTCCAAAGACTTGGTCCTGGTATATGGGTTGGTCATTGGTGGATTAGTTCTGTTTTGATAAGTTGATTCCAAAGATCTGCTAAAATTGACTTTGGTTCCAGTTGATCTAATTTCATCCTCTAGAGTTAAGGATGGTCTCCTAGGACAGTGGTTCCTGAAGCCTTGATGAAAGCCTCCAACAAAGAGGTCTAGAGTTCTCCAAAGCTCTGTGCCGATACCCATTGAGTTGTTGATCCCAGAGAGATAATGTGATTCCGCCTACCTATCTCTTGAGGCTTAATGGATTCTGGTAGATCCATGTAACCTGTTGGGAAAAGTCAAAGCCTGTCCACACATGGATTTCGGAGTCAAGCTTGAGAAGGAGCCCGTGTCTGAAGCCGAACACTCCATCCCCGACTACAAACAACAACAATGGAGTAGAAAACAAAACACAATTCAATACCAAGAGTGCCAGTAAGACTGCGTTGCGTGTACGCGTCGGGCCTGGCACCGCCCTCGGTGACCACATCGGGCGTAAAGCAGCCACAGATGAAACGATATGGAGATTATCGGGACAAAAAGCCTCCCGGCTTGTCACGGGATGCAGAGCGTATTGTACATCCACATGTATTGAACACCAACCTGTCACCGTGTGTGACAGCCCCATTCATCACGCACAAAGCCAAAGCTGTCAGTGGCACAAAGCGCTCTATCTGGGCCGCATACCCCCCCCACCCCACCTTTTCCCCCGCCTTCTTTTTCTAAGTGACAGCACAGAAATGAACACGAGGACGACACCGGAGTATGTATTCAAATTTGTTTTCCTGCCTCCCACTGAAGCCAATTTCCAGAGGCTAATAAACCCAGGAAATACATCATGTCAGGGAGGGGGGGGCGGGCAGGCCTGTTCTCGCTAAAGCATCATGAAGTCCCGTGGGTGGTTGCCATGGGAGACGGCAGAGCTGTAATTTAATTTGAACAGCAGCGAGAGTCGACACTAAATGATTTCTCCAAAGTAGAGCTGTGCAAGAGCAGGAAGTCAAGGTTTATCAATCGGCCATGGTGGAAACCCCCCCCCCAAAAAACACCAGGAATGCACAACATTCAAACATAGGCATATTTATAAACATATTTTTCCCTTTTTTGCAATTTAGATAACCGAGAAAAAACAACAAAATCAACAGTATATTGTATTTTCCGGACTATAAGTCGCTCAGAAGTATAAAACCAGAACGAAGAATAAAATCATATATAAGTCACATTTTTAGGGAGAAATTAATTTTTATAAAAATCAGACATTTCATTTTGAAAAAGCAAGTTATAGTAATAACAATAACACGGAGAACGGGCTAAATAGGTGTCTGTTAACATAACATGAATATGTATGCTAGCATACAATATTAACAGTTATTCAGATAACCATAGCCTAAAAAAAAACACAACATAACTTAGTTTACTTGCAGCTTGCAATCTGCAGAATTTAGATAGACTTTGTCATTGCACAAATATAATAATAATAATAATAATAATAATGTGGAGAATAAATAGATGACATCAAATATGAACAATGTACAGCGTAAACAGTAATTTGTACAAATAATCGGCCATGGTGGAAAAAAAAAACACCAGGAATGCACAACATTCAAACATAGGCATATTTTCATAAACATATTTTTCCCTTTTTTGCAATTTAGATACCAGAGAAAAAACAACAAATCAACAGTATATTGTATTTTCCGAACTTTAAGTCACTCAGAAGTATAAAACCAGTACCAGCCAAAAATGCACAACAAAGAATAAAATCATATATAAGTCACATTTTTAGGGAGAAATTAATTTTTTATAAAAATCAGACATTTCATTTTGAAAAAGCAAGTTATAGTAATAACAATAACACGGAGAACAGCTAAATAGGTGTTAACATAACATAAATATGTATGCTAGCATACAATATTAACAGTTATTCAGATAACCATAGCCTAAAAAAAAAACCCAACATAACTTCGTTTACTTGCAGCTTGTAATCTGCAGAATATTATTTTCTTTTTTTTGGGGGGGGGGGGGGGGGGGGGCATTTAGATAGATAGACTGTCATTGCACAAATATAATAATAATAATAATAATAATAATGTGGAGAATAAATAGATGACATCAAATATGAACAATGTACAGCGTAAACAGTCATTTGTGTTCCATCTTTCTCTGTTGATGTTTACATTTTTATTTTCAGTGGCACACAAGCCCGGAGCGCTCTCTCGTGGCCGTCAGTGGGAGAAAAAAAATAAATAAATAAAAAAATAAAAAACTTACGTTGCTCCGGAGTATAAGTCACAGGACCAGACAAACCATGTAGAAAAGTATGATTTAGTAGGCTAAAATATGCTATATGCTAACATTATTTTGTGTTATGCATTTTTATCATGCTTAAAAAGACAGTTAGCAAACACGACCAAGATGGATGCTGTTCCTTGAAGGCGTCTGATTGGCTAAAATTGATTTTTTAAAAGGTTAATTTTCTGGATAAAGGCCTTGAGTTTGGCACCCATGACTTAAACCGAGCAGCCTGGTGAGTCAAACCTTGGTTTTTGAACATCCAAGTATTTGTGTATCGGTTTTTGATGAACATTTTTGGCAAAATTCCCAACAAATGTTCAATAAAGTGATGTTTAATTCATCATTTTAATTATTTTTCCCGCATGGAAACCTTTATTTCTACAAGGTGTGGAACACATTAAATGGATTTATGTTTTTTCCTATTAAGGAAATTTGCTTTAATTTTTTGTACATTTGTATTTTTGTTAAAACAACATAAACAGTTATTGTACATGATTATAAAGCGTATTAAAAATCATCCTTCCAATTCTTCCACACCTGGAAGGACAGAAGAATTTGAGATTATTAGCCAATTTATTACATGTGAACACTTTTAATAAACACCACTCATAAAAGGAATAAAGGCATTAACACTTGCGTTTGCATCGTGCGTTTCCTTTGTTTCGTGCGTTCGCATGTGAGCCGCCCGGCGTACGTCCTGAGTCAGCAGAGGCTCAGTAATTACCCTCGTATCCAGACGGACGCGCTCAGTCGCTCTGACAGGCCGAGCATCATTTTCCCCGAGTGTTCCCTGGGAGCGCGCGCTGCAATAACGCCGCTCAACAGGCCTATCAACTTGATCGGCGTCACACTCTCACACAATTGCAAGTGCCTAACCTACTTACGGCGTAAACAACCGCAGCCAGCTAATAAAACGGCCCGTTTCGGCGAGAGGCTGTAATCCAATCAGGTGCCTTCTTAGATGGCGCTTCGACTTGAAGGCAATATTGGGTGAAGAAATGTTGCTCCCAGTATATCCATAATGAACATAATCAGTCTTTTTCTATTAGAAATTCATAAAGAATGTATCAAGGCTGGCTTTGTGTCAGCGTGCCCGTCCAATAGGAACGCGTCTGACGTTGCTATTTAAACATCAGTTATTGTTTGTGTTAAAGCTGTCACACTGCAGGCGAACCTTATTGCCTGGATTTTCAAGCTAGTACGCAAGCGTTAGCATACAAGCTTGGAATCGTCACTTCAACGTCATTAAAGCCACGACATATTTAATCCAATAGGATCCAGATATAAATCCAACATTATTGTATCAAAAAAAAATTACAAGTTCTGAATGGATTTACATGTCAAAAATGATGGTGATGGTGATCGGGACCACAGTCTGGAATTTCGAAAGGGGTCTATGACATTGTGAGATAGGACCATTGGACTTGGAAAAACAATACAATACTAAGATTTCAACATAACTCCCACAAATAAAATTGTAAATACAGTAAACCTCGGATATATCGGATTCAATTGTTCGATATAAGCAAAATCCGTTATACTATGTGTATACCGGAAAATGTCCGTTTTCCGCATATATCGGATTTATATCCGGTATCTGCGTAAATCGGATTTTATCCGTTATAAAAAGGCACTTCCTTGACTATGTTTCCAATGTACCTGGACGCGCAGGCAACGCTGCAAACGCTGCAAATGACGTCGTATAGCGGCCTGTCACGATTCGGCGAATCGGAGCGCCACGATGCGGCCATCCGATATATGCGAGGGAAATTTAATGGAAATGCATTGGAACGGGACTGGAGATTTTGTCCGAAATAGGCGAAATCCGTTATAAAAAATCCGATATATGCAATGAATTTTTATTGGAAATGCATTACAGAAAAATCGGTTCTTTTTTATCTGTCCGTTGTGAGCGAATTTCCGATATATCCGAGGTTTACTGTAGTACGCAAGCGTTACCATACAAGATTTACAGCTAGGAATCGTCACTTCAACGTCATTAAAGCCACAACACATTTAATCCAAGAGGATCCAGATATAAATCCAACATTATTGTATCAAAATTTTTTGTTTGTGTTGAAAATAATTTCACAAGTTCTGAATGGATTTTCAGGACTTGTCAAAAATAGAAGAACTGATTACATTTCGGGGGTGGTCCGGACCACAGGGGTCTATGACATTGTGAGAAAGGACCATTGGACTTGGAAAAACAACACAATACTAAGATTTCAACATAACTCCCCCAAATAAAATTGTAAATATTGAGAAATATCAGTGATAAATACAGCAAAATAAATAAAAAATAAGCTTATTTTGCATTAATTTTGTTTACATTCACCAAAACATAGAGCAAAGGTGCCCAAAGTACTACCACATAACTTTAGTGACCCACAGCAATAAGGACAAATATGTAATATTTTGCATGAATAATGTGAAAATATTATGATAAAAATTATTGTAATCAACTGCCAACAATGAGTTGAAATAATAAAGAGTAATTTTTTTTTTAAATGTGATATTATGAGTGTCACGTCCCAATGGTGTATTGGGCAAAAATGGGGTATAACAAAATAGCAGACCACTATCAGGTCAACATATGTATATCAGGTATTTAATTCCAGGAGCAACAGAAAACAATACGCAAAAAACTGGGGATGGAAATAAATAAAAATAAATCCTCAACATCAGGATGCAAAAGAAACTAACGGCACAAGAATAATTGATACAAAATGTTTGAGCACACAACAAATGACACAGAGCAAATGACACACAGCAACATTTCTAGAGGAGCACTGCTGGCTGTCTGCCTCCTATATATGGAGGCTCCACCTGATTGGCAATCAGACACACCTGATACACCTTCCAGGTGTGTCACCAATCTACAGAGTTTGGGGGTAGGGGGAAGAAAATACACACACACACACACACACACACACACACACACACACACACACACACACACACACACACACACACACACACACACACACACACACACACACACACACACACACAAAGCATCCAACACACTACAGGACGTAACAATAAGAAACAACCAAAATAACAAAGATTTGTTATTAAATTGTGTTGCAAATGTTACATCATTAAAGTCAAATTATTATGGCAAGAATATTGACAATAAGAAAGTTAAAAGGAATGGGAAATTAAAAATAGCAGAAATTGAGAACCAGTCCTGGGTGTACCCCAAAAGATAGCTTGCAAAAAAATAGCAAAAAAGATAAAGATAGTAAAAAATAGCTGTAATTTTACGAGAAAAAGTCAAAATATAAAGTAATTTTGAAATAATTCAACTTAACATTAATAGAAAAAATATGTCTTAGTCTTTAGTAGCATGGAGTAAAAAAAAAAAGTCATAATATTTTGCTAACCAAAGCAAATTAAAGTTGTCATTTTTGGAAAAAGTAGGTTATAATATTAAGGAAAAATGTCAAAATATTATGTAAATAAAGTCATAACATTTTTTTGGGAAAAGGTAGGTTATAATATTAAGGAAATTTTTCAAAATATTAAGTAAATAAAGTCATAATTTTTTTTTGAAAAAGTAGGTTATAATATTAAGGAAAATGTCAAAATATTATGTAAATAAAGTCATAATATTTTTTTTTGAAAAAGTAGGTTATAATATTAAGGAAAAATGTCAAAATATTATGGAAATAAAGTCATAATATTTTTTGGGGGAAAAAGTTGGTTATAATATTAAGGAAAAAATGTCAAAATATTATGTAAATAAAGTCATAATATTTTTTTGGGAAAAAGTAGGTTATAATATTAAGGAAAAATGTCAAAATATTATGTAAATAAAGTCATAAAATTTTTTTGGGAAAAGGTAGGTTATAATATTAAGGAAAAATGTCAAAATATTATGGAAATAAAGTCATAATATTTTTTTGGGAAAAAGTTGGTTATAATATTAAGGAAAAATGTCAAAATATTATGTAAATAAAGTCATAATATTTTTTGGGGAAAAAGTAGGTTATAATATTAAGGAAAAAATGTCAAAATATTATGTAAATAAAGTCATAATATTTTTTTGGGAAAAAGTAGGTTATAATATTAAGGAAAAAATTCAAAATATTATGTAAATAAAGTCATAATATTTTTTTGGGAAAAAGTAGGTTATAATATTAAGGAAAAAATGTCAAAATATTATGTAAATAAAGTCATAATATTTTTCTGGGAAAAAGTAGGTTATAATATTAAGGAAAAAATGTCAAAATATTATGTAAATAAAGTCATAATATTTTTTTGGGAAAAAGTAGGTTATAATATTAAGGAAAAATGTCAAAATATTATGTAAATAAAGTCATAACATTTTTTGGGGAAAAGGTAGGTTATAATATTAAGGAAAAATGTCAAAATATTATGGAAATAAAGTCATAATATTTTTTGGGGAAAAAGTTGGTTATAATATTAAGGAAAAATGTCAAAATATTATGTAAATAAAGTCATAATATTTTTTTGGGAAAAAGTAGGTTATAATATTAAGGAAAAATGTCAAAATATTATGTAAATAAAGTCATAATATTTTTTTAACAGAATAAAAAGTTAAAAAGGTAAAAACATAATTGAAGACAAAACATGAAATATTTGGAAAATGAAGAAAAAAGGCGTGAAAAAGAGCACAAAGTGAAGTTGCTACTAATAATAGGCTTCTTCAGCTACGTACGTATATCACAAAGCTGAGATGATTTTTTTATTGAAATATATTTAACTTCTTAGCATAGCTATGTGCTGCTTTACGAAATATCAACTGGATTAGAATATTTAGCCAAAACCAGTTAAATACGGATACTTTTTCGGTGTTTTAGCAATGTTCTTTAGACCCTTCAGAACCTTCACCCCCAAGTGATCTCACCTATGTGGGTTGCTTAAATAAACAACCAAAAAAAAAACCAAACACGCCATCTTCCAAATCCACTACGCTGTTGGAGAAAGCTCATTTGGAAGTCAGTGCACTATTCCCCCGCTGAAAAATCTCCCCCTAGTGCTTTTATTTTTAATTAACCTCTGAAAGATAGCGTGTTGTAGCTTCCTGTGTCTGTGGCGGCGAGGTTAATGATTTCGCAGAGGACAGATCAATGCACCTCAATTCCCGGCGCCGCATGTTCCGTCTCACTTGCCGGACCACGGTGAAAGGGAGCAGAGGGTGACACTGATTGTGTCGGAGTGGACTGGCAAATGCACCCCCCCAACCCCCCGTCCCCTCAGCCCCCCCCCAGGGCGAGACTTGCGTTGCATTCAGCCTAACACATGCAAACAAAAATGCTTGCAACAATGCTAAGCAAACATGAGTACCAGCTACAGTACATGTGTATGTCAAAAAATAGAAATATGAACAATAATAATAAAATGTGATGGTTAGCGTCACAATTCAGCAATTCGATATTTTTCCATAATTGTTATTGTGCACTAAAATCCTGTATTTAGTATCATTATTATTATTATTATTACTATTATAGCTGCCAGTTTTCTTACCACTCACAGTTTGGTTAAAGTTATAATCATATCGAAAAACCAAAATATTAATAAATAATAAATAATGTCTTCATATTAAGAGGAAAGTGTGAAATAGTTGGAGGATTTAGAAGAAAACAACAGCAGAAATGCAAATTTTTATCAAACTAAAAAGGCAAAATATGAAAAGCAAAAAGTTGTCAATTCTATAAGAATCTGCTAATATTATGAGTAATTATTACAAATAATATTCTGGTCATTTTCGGAGAATACTGCTAAAATATTAAAGGAAAAAAATATTTTTTTAGTCGTAGCGACTCACAAAAAAATAGGGCTACGCACAATTGTTATGCTAGAGAAGAGAAAGTTGTGTGTTAGAATATAATATGGGAGTCATAATATTACAAAAATAATTTTTTTTTTTTTTTAAAGAATAGAGTTGAAATATTTTGAAAAAAAAACTGTGCAAAGAGCAAATCTGATACAAATAATTGGCTTTTTCACCTACATGACAACATTGAGATGCATTTTTTTCTTGAAATATATTAATATAACTTCTTAGCTATATTACATGTGTTGCTTTCCATCCTTTAATAAAGGCCCCTGCAATAAAACAGAATGAAGTTTCAAAATGGCGCAAAATGGTTCAACCAAGCAAACAGCAAGTCCTAATTAATATTGAAGTTGTCATTACTTGACGAGAGCGTGAGCTTAAGGTTTTGTTTACTCATTTACATGCTCAGTGAGGCATCATTGACTTTACGTCAGCGAGGATGCTTATTTTTAAACCGTATTGATCCTGAGGTCGTAATGACCTCCTTGGGGACCAGCGACTATTAAAAGAGTCACTTTGACAGCAAAGTGATGCAAAAGCGGCGCACTGAAATTAGCTTGATGTACACTAATTAGTCCGGAAGGTTTTTCGAGAAAACATGAGGGCAATTTTACCTTCCAATCGACGACATGATGACGTAATGTCGACGTAATGGAACCGAAGACATTGGTTGCTGAAATTAACAGTGCTGAGCAGTATACATGTACGTGTACCCTTTCCCACACGGCACACATTAATAATTGATAAATTAATAAATTGATCAATCTTCACTGGCTAAATGTACTGCAAAAAAAGGTCAGTAAGGATAATTCATAATGCCGCCTACAGAGAACATACTAACTCCTTATTTCTAAAATCACAAATACTTAAACTTGCTGATCTAGTTCATCTTCAAACAAAAAATTAAAAAAATGTAATTAAAAAAAATTTAAAAATTTAAAAATTTAAAAATTTAAAAATTTAAAAATTTAAAAATTTAAAAATTTAAAAATTTAAAAATTTAAAAATTTAAAAATTTAAAAATTTAGAAATTAAATTTTTTTTACACTATATTAGGAAAGCAGGAAGTGAACAAATGTAACAGTTGTAAAAGTACATGATGGAGGGGTAGGATTTAATAAGCTTTGCTTCTTCCTACTCCTTTTGGACATGTGGAACTGTGAACTGATTATGGGATGCATTCAATTGTAATCCATATTGTAAAATATTGTAAAACCATTACCATAAACCTTTCTTGAAGATTTCAAAGTCACCCTACGTAGATTTACGGACTTCATCCCTTAATTTAATTTATTGACGGTCATTGTATTTGGCTTACAAGTACTGGTCATGACTGGTTCCATGTCATAACACACCTCATACATACAGAAGCAACATAGTTGATATAATTAGCGATTAAAGGTGCACATATATGTGTTTTTGGCATCATGCATTTATCTATTAATTACATACAAGCCACAAACAAAGGTGAGGAATCTGCCGAACAGGCTAGCAGGAATGAGCTCCAGCTCCGTAATGCTGTGGAATGCATGTCTGAAAGCTGGAAAAAATTGGAAAAATACACTAAAAAGACATGATGTAACTATAGAAAAACAAAAGTGTTGATTCTAAAAACTCATAAAAACACAATGTTTTTATTATGTCTTTAAATGTACATGTATGCAGATGTATGTGTTGTTTATTATTATTAATGTTATTTTTCTAAATGTCAAAATTTAGTAAGACTTCAATGCGCTCCGTGAATTGTGTAAGCGTAAAGGAGAGCAAAGGCGAAGGAGCATGATGGAGCTGTTAAAGCAGCACCAACTTCTGACAGGAAAGCGAGGACTCCTGTTGCGTTGTTCTCAGCATGTCCTCTACCCAATTCCCCCCGCTCCCAGAAAAAACCTCCAGGATGGTGCTACACTCCGTCCGTCAAATCCGCCGCGGTTTGGGATTAATGGAGAACAGAACTCGGGAGGGAAGAAACCGAGTAAAATCATCACTGCTATCCGACGGAACATCAAAACCGGGTTGACCGCGGGGAGCCGGATCGGTTCGGTTCTGCATCGGATCATCCACAGTTCTCATTCGACCCCCTTGCTGAGCTTGGTTCACATGTGGACGTCTCTATCTGAGGAGATTCACCCCTTCCCAACCTCTTACACCCCCCACTCAAGCATAGAGTTCGGCGGCCATGATGCATAAATCAACTCTCGCCGGGGGGATGACATCAACGGCACATTGGCAGGGCTAGCTAAGCAGGGACAGGAGTTTTTGGGGAAGGATAACGGAGATAAATGGAGATTGCCGTCTTGGTTGTGTCCCTCTCCATGAGAACCTTGTCCTCGGCTTTTAAGCCCCCCCCTCTTCCGTGTTCTGCACTCACATTTGTTATCATCAAGCCTTTCAGTCCTGTCTTGATCACAGATGATTCCCAAAGAGCAATCCTGGCAAAGCCCGTTTCCATGATCAATAAATCCCCACAAACGTCAGCCACCGTCGACAGATACCTTTGGTGTTATGCTTAACGAAGCTTCATGATTTATCGGCAAAGAGCGAGGTCGTTATTTGCAGCGGAGTGAAGACAAAGTGGCGGACCAAGGAGCAGCTGGAATCATGTTGGTGGAAAGAAGAAGAGCCAGAACCAAGTGTCCCGAAAGTGGTCCCATCTTGTGAAGCATTGGTGGACCAACACAATAGAAGAGAGCGTTTCGTGTGGAAACGTTCAAGGAGGAGCGTTGGTCCAAAAAACATCTAAAGTTTTAGCCAATCACTAACTTTCCAGCCACGTACTTTTCAACCAAGTACTAAAAAAAGACACCTGAGGCAAATAAATAACAAACATCAACTGCTTGTATTGTTTCTTGAATTGGCTAATTTTAATTTTAATTTTAATTTTAATTTTAATTTTAATTTTAATTTTAATTTTAATTTTAATTTTAATTTTAATTTTAATTTTAATTTTAATTTTAATTTTAATTTTAATTTTAATTTTAATTTTAATTTTAATTTTAATTTATACAATCAGTAACTGTTACATTTGTTCACTTCCTGCTTTCCTAATATAATTTAAGTTTTTTAAATTTTAATTTTAATTTTAATTTTAATTTTAATTTTAATTTTAATTTTAATTTTAATTTTAATTTTAATTTTAATTTTAATTTTAATTTTAATTTTAATTTTAATTTTAATTTACAATCAGTAACTGTTACATTTGTTCACTTCCTGCTTTCCTAATATAATTTAATTTTTTTAAATTATTTTTTTTTACATTATTTAAATTTAAATTTAAATTTATACAATCAGTAACTGTTACATTTGTTCACTTCCTGCTTTCCTAATATAATTTAAGTTTTTTTAATTTAAATTTAAATTTTAATTTTAATTTTAATTTTAATTTTAATTTTAATTTTAATTTTAATTTTAATTTTAATTTTAATTTTAATTTTAATTTTTACAATCAGTAACTGTTACATTTCTTCACTTCCTGCTTTCCTAATATAATTTAAGTTTTTTTAATTTTAATTTTAATTTTAATTTTAATTTTAATTTTAATTTTAATTTTAATTTTAATTTTAATTTTAATTTTAATTTTAATTTACAATCAGTAACTGTTACATTTGTTCACTTCCTGCTTTCCTAATATAATTTAATTTTTTTTAATTATTTTTTTTTACATTATTTAAATTTAAATTTAAATTTATACAATCAGTAACTGTTACATTTGTTCACTTCCTGCTTTCCTAATATAATTTAAGTTTTTTTAATTTAAATTTTAATTTTAATTTTAATTTTAATTTTAATTTTAATTTTAATTTTAATTTTAATTTTAATTTTAATTTTAATTTTAATTTTAATTTTTACAATCAGTAACTGTTACATTTCTTCACTTCCTGCTTTCCTAATATAATTTAAGTTTTTTTAATTTTAATTTTAATTTTAATTTTAATTTTAATTTTAATTTTAATTTTAATTTTAATTTTAATTTTAATTTTAATTTTAATTTTAATTTTAATTTTAATTTTAATTTACAATCAGTAACTGTTACATTTGTTCACTTCCTGCTTTCCTAATATAATTTAATTTTTTTAAATTATTTTTTTTTACATTATTTAAATTTAAATTTAAATTTATACAATCAGTAACTGTTACATTTGTTCACTTCCTGCTTTCCTAATATAATTTAAGTTTTTTTAATTTTAATTTTAATTTTAATTTTAATTTTAATTTTAATTTTAATTTTAATTTTAATTTTAATTTTAATTTTAATTTTAATTTTAATTTTAATTTTAATTTTAATTTATAATTTTTACAATCAGTAACTGTTACATTTCTTCACTTCCTGCTTTCCTAATATAATTTAAGTTTTTTTAATTTTAATTTTAATTTTAATTTTAATTTTAATTTTAATTTTAATTTTAATTTTAATTTTAATTTTAATTTTAATTTTGATTTTGATTTTAATTTTAATTTTAATTTTAATTTTAATTTTAATTTTAATTTTAATTTTAATTTTAATTTTAATTTTAATTTTAATTTTAATTTTAATTTTAATTTTAATTTTAATTTTAATTTTAATTTTAATTTTAATTTTAATTTTAATTTTAATTTTAATTTTTAATTCAGTCAGTAAGTCAGTCATACAGTCTCTCTTTGTCTCTGTGGGTGGAGGCGGGGCCAATAGCATACACACAGAGTGTAAAAGTAATGTTAAAATCTCGTTTCATTCTCGTAGACCCAATCTCGTCTCGTTTCCGGACAATCAGTGGTCACAATCAGTGGTCATGATGTTCAAATTTTCGGGATCATAGTGGTTTATTAAAGCAGAAATGATGGACTAGTTTAGGTTAAAGGTCACCGTTAAAGGTCAGTGGTGCTTTTTATTGTTTCACGTAATAACGTCGGGGTTTGGACCGAAAGGGCGTACGTTCGCTTACTTTAATCTGAAAGAACAATTTAGCAGAGCTCGTCTCCAAAGTGCTTCTATGAGGGGATGACTGACAAGGAGAAACCGATACGGGGGAGGAAATCTGGTTTTGCTTTCGCCGCTGGTCTCTTCTGGCCCGTGAAAGCCAATAAATCCTACATCCAGGGCTATTAGATTGACGGAGCTGCTCGCCGTTTGATGTTCAGACGTATGAGATCAGGCTCCGGGCATTCCGGGGGCCAAATGTAGTTTAGCTGTCATCGACACGCCTACGTTTTTGGCCATCAGCGGCGTGCATGTCAATTATCCACGCCTCAGACAATCGTGCGTCCGAGATAATTCTTATCTGGTCAACCTTTTCACCTGGGCTGACATGGTATCTATGTGGCGAGGGAAGCATCCAGGTTGCCCCGCTCGACCTCTCACGTTGTCACGGTACTTGTTGAAAGACAATTCCATGAGAAAAACGTGTTTATACTCATCGTGGAGGAAGTTAATGACCTATGGCAGACGCGCAATAGGTCATTCGTACCGCGATGGACTTGGGTGTGATTCCGTTGGCTTGTGTTATCTCTTCAGTACTGCTGTTGTACTGCAATATCCCTGGCTTTGTGGATTATTTTGAGTAATTGAGAGTATTTATATTGTGCAAGGTGGCAGCTGTCATGAACCCCTTGCAAGAAAAGCAATCACATTTAGTAAAACCTTGGTTAAAGTACGCATTCGGTATGGGCCGGTTACCTATAAACGATACTTGGCTTGTGAGCCACTGATTGTATTTGCCTGCTTTTATTCATTCATTCATTCATTTTCTGCCGCTTATCCTGGAGCCTATCCCAGGCGGGGTACACCCTGGACTGGTGGCCAGCCAATCACAGGGCACATATAGACAAACAACCATTCACACTCACATTCAGTGCTGGAGCCTATCCCAGCTGTCTTCGGGCAAGAGGCGGGGTCCCCCAAGGTTCAGTCCTTGGTCCCCTACTTTTTGTCATTAATCTTCTTTCATTCATTTTCTGCCGCTTATCCTCACAAGGGTCGCGGGGGTGCTGGAGCCTATCCCAGCTGTCTTCGGGTGAGAGGCGGGTACACCCTGGCCCTGTGGCCAGCCAATCACAGGGCACATATAGACATGTTCAATACCGAACGCACAACTTTCCTTTCGCTAGCATAACAATTGTGCATAGCTTTTTGTGAGTAGCTACAACTAAAAGTGTTTTTTTTCTTGAACATTTTAGCACTATTCTCCAAAAATGGCCAGAATATTACTTGTAATAATTAGCAGATTCTTGTAAAAATTGTCAGAAAACTTTTTTCTCTTCATATTTTGCCTTTTTAGTCTGGTAAAAAAATTCACATTTCTGCTGTTGTTTTCTTCTAAATCTTCCAACTATTTCAAAGTTTCCTCTTAATATGAGACGTTATTCATTATTTATTAATATTTTGGTTTTTCAATACGATTATAACTTTAACCAAACTGTGAGTGGTAAGAAAACTTGCAGCTGCTATAATAATAATAATAATAATAATACTAAATACAGGATTTTAGTGCACAATAACATTAATTCATTCATTCATTATCTACTGCTTTTCCTCACGAGGGTCGCGTGGGGTGCTGGAGCCTATCCCAGCTGTCTTTGGGTGAGAGGCAGGGTACACCCTGGACTGGTGGCCAGCCAATCACAGGGCACATATAGACAAACAACCATTCACACTCACATTCATACCTATGGACAATTTGGAGTAATGCTAATTAACCTAGCATGTTTTTGGAATGTGGGAGGAAACCGGAGTACCCGGAGAAAACCCGCGCATGCACGGGGAGAACATGCAAACTCCACACAGAGATGGCCGAGGGTGGGATTGAATTCGGGTCTCCTAGCTGTGAGGTCTACGCGCTAGCCACTCGACCACCGTGCAGCCCACCAGCATATGGCTGTATGTTAAAAGCGGGCATTTAAAAAACATAAATAAATAATATAAGATGGGTTTGGCAGCTAGCAGCACAACACCGGAAGTGGAATCAATTAAAACAGATCGTTTTTGCGGGAAGAACAAAATCCAAAGAAATACTGCTGGAATAGGTGCAGATCCTGTAAGATCTGGAAAGCTATCTGTGCGGGTTTGCAACTTCCAATTGTGGCAAAGGAAGGAATGAAGATGTCTTGGTAGTAAATTCCCGTCTCAAGTACACCATAAAGGTTTCAGACGTCGAGGAGAATGGAAAACTGTGTGAGCTGTTGACCTTCACACCCTTAACCCCTGGCCCGGATCCCGGGCGCCCCTTCCAAAAGTTCCCATTTAGACCTTTACGCTGGTGTCAGTCCCCTGGTGTCTTAGGTACTCCACTGGAAAGGGGGGACTTTCCAAAGATGGATAACCTCTGTGATTCCAACGAAACAAACACCCCCCAGGAATTGCTTGCTGATTTTCATTATTTCCGCATTAACGTTTTTGTCTTCAAGTCCCGCAGTCTTTGGCGCTCAATTCCCTGCGAGCTCATCGTTGAGCGAGAGACACGTTGACAAGAGGGCGCTAAGTGGATATGAGTTATGGGCAGTTGGGCGATGTGTTTGTTTAACCATCTGGTAGCGACTCCCTCCGGTTTGTGATCGAGGGCCTGTGGAAGGAAGGAGTCCAGTTCTGGGATGGAAAACACGTACACATGATGTTCCTTAAAGTGGGTCAAGCTACAAGAGATAGCTGCTAACCTCAGTGATGAACCTGTTATCGGCTTATCTCCACACGCTAGGATTTGGTTCAAATTAGCTCAATTGATTCCTTACGGGGCGGCACGGTGGACGAGTGGTTAGCGCGCAGACCTCACAGCTAGGAGACCAGGGTTCAATTCCACCCTCGGCCATCTCTGTGTGGAGTTTGCATGTTCTCCCCGTGCATGTGTGGGTTTTCTTCGGGTACTCCGGTTTCCTCCCACATTCCAAAAACATGCTAGGTTAATTAGCGACTCCAAATTGTCCATAGGTATGAATGTGAGTGTGAATGGTTGTTTGTCTATATGTGCCCTGTGATTGGCTGGCCACCAGTAAGCGGCAGAAAATGAATAAATGAAGGAAGATTAATGATAAAAAGTAGGGGACCAAGGACTGAACCTTGGGGGACCCCGCCTCTTGCCCCAAGACAGCTAGGATAGGCTCCAGCACCCCCCACGACCCTCGTGTGGATAAGCGGCAGAAAATGAATGAAAGAAGATTAATGACAAAAAGTAGGGGACCAAGGACTGAACCTTGGGGGACCCCGCCTCTCGCCCGAAGACAGCTGGGATAGGCTCCAGCACCCCCTGCGACCCTTGCCAGGATAAGCGGCAGAAAATGAATGAATGAAAGAAGATTAATGATAAAAAGTAGGGGACCAAGGACTGAACCTTGGGGGACCCCGCCTCTCGCCCGAAGACAGCTGGGATAGGCTCCAGCACCCTCTGCGACCCTCGTCAGGATAAGCGGCAGAAAATGAATAAATGAAGGAAGATTAATGATAAAAAGTAGGGGACCAAGGACTGAACCTTGGGGGACCCCGCCTCTTGCCCGAAGACAGCTGGGATAGGCTCCAGCACCCCCTCGACCCTCGTGTGGATAAGCGGCAGAAAATGAATGAAAGAAGATTAATGACAAAAAGTAGGGGACCAAGGACTGAACCTTGGGGGACCCCGCCTCTCGCCCGAAGACAGCTGGGATAGGCTCCAGCACCCCCGCGACCCTTGTGAGGATAAGCGGCAGAAAATTAATGAAAGAAGATTAATGACAAAAACTAGGGGACCAAAGACTGAACCTTGGGGGACCCCGCCTCTTGCCTGAAGACAGCTAGGATAGGCTCCAGCACCCCCCCTGCGACCCTCGTGAGGATAAGCGTCAGAAAATGAATAAATGAAAGAAGATTAATGATAAAAAGTAGGGGACCAAGGATTGAACCTTGGGGGACCCGCCTCTTGCCCGAAGACAGCTGGGATAGGCTCCAGCACCCTCTTGAGGATAAGCGGTAGAAAATGAATGAATGACTGATAGCATATATGTGCCCTGTGATTGGCTGGCCACCAGTCAAAATATGTTTTCTAAAACTTTCAGCACTTTTCCAAAGTTATTTATTTCATTTTCGATGTCAAACTTGAGATCTGAGTCACGGACGCTATTTTCTTTCCTGGCACGGTAGCCGCTAACTCAACCACAAGATGCCCCAGAGATCTTTGCCTCTGACATTATTAGGAGCTCCAAGTGTGTGAGACTCAACACGGTGTAAAAACAAACCAAATGTCAACACGGTTGCCCGAGCGCCTCCGCTACAGCCAGCAGCACACGTAATGAAAAAACCCGGGAAGGGTCGGTTAGTACGCCGCTGACCTTTCATACATTTATTGTTCTCCTGACATTTCTCCCAGACGGAGGAGATGAAACCCGGAATGAGGTACCAGTGCACGGATTGAAATATTTCAACCTTCGTCTTGATGATTTTTATCGATCCAAACTCTAAGAGTCAGACGGAGTCAATATGCCAGCGATAACATGTCACATCTCTCTGGTTGTTACAGCTTTTAGAAACATGTATCGCCCAAGGTGGGTGGGGTGGGGTGGGGGTGGGCGGGGGGGGGGGGGGGGGGGGGGGTCCATGAGATGACTTTAGTTAGATTTAGTCAAGTATTCTCGAAGTCTCGAAGGTCAACGAAATCGGGAATTGGTGAGTTGTTGTGTTGTGATCAAAATTTTAAGACCAGCTGAAACATGGGCGGCACGGTGGTCGAGTGGTTAGCATGTGGTTAGACCTCACAGGGTTCGATTCCACCGTCGGCCATCTCTGTGAGTGTCCGGTTTCCTCCCACATTCCAAAAACATGCTAGGTTAATTAGCGACTCCAAATTGTCCATAGGTATGAATGTGAGTGTGAATGGTTGTTTGTCTATATGTGCCCTGTGATTGGCTGGCCACCAGTCCAGGGTGTACCCCGCCTCTTGCCCGAAGACAGCTGGGATAGGCTCCAGCACCCCCTCGACCCTCGTGTAGATAAGCGGCAGAAAATAAATGAAAGAAGATTAATGACAAAAAGTAGGGGACCAAGGACTGAACCTTGGGGGACCCCGCCTCTTGCCCGAAGACAGCTAGGATAGGCTCCAGCACCCCCCGCGACCCTCGTGAGGAAAAAGCGGTAGAAAATAAATGAATGAATGAATGAATGTTCCATTTAGAGGGGCTGCACGGTGGTCGAGTGGTTAGCGCACAGACTTCACAGGGTTCAATTCCACCCTCGGGCCATCTCTGTGTGGAGTTTGCATGTTCTCCCCGTGCATGCGTGGGTTTTCTCCGGGTACTCCGGTTTCCTCCCACATTCCAAAAACATGCTAGGTTAATTAGCATTACTCCAAATTGTCCATAGGTATGAATGTGAGTGTGAATGGTTGTTTGTCTATATGTGCCCTGTGATTGGCTGGCCACCAGTCCAGGGTGGGATTGGCTGAAGGGATGAAGGGACCAACATTTTTTGCTAAATGTTTTTGTCTCACTTCCATTTCTTCTTTTTGCATTTTGAAGCATATATTGTGATATATAGCGTTATCGCTAGAGTCTACAATATATATTGATACGGATTTTAAGGCTATTACACACAATCATAGAGCAAAATGCTAACAAATCAGATGATGACTTGAAGAGATCCATGTGTGTGAAGAGAGAGAAGCAAAATTTATCACCTCCACCATATGAAGACATCAAACCCAAATTGGTCCGAAAACTCCTGGCTGGGTCGGCGTCTTTGTGATACATCAAAAAGAACGTCGGCTAAAACCGATCCCGACAGACGAGATGATGTACATGTTCATCCCTTTGAGCTCGTCACAGCCCATAAATTAACATCAAGTTATGTTTTCACGTTCAATTCCAGCGTTTTGCTTCAAGAAGAAAGAAGGGTGGCTGAAGTAGTCGCAGCGCTGATCACGTGGATTCCAGCGGAGCAGGTTAATAAAGTTTAGACACGGCGTGTAAATTGTCAATTTGTCTTGGCCGGCCGCTCAAGGGGGTCGGGGGGGGGGAAGAAAAACACCGCCGGGTGACTCAATTGACACTCCTTCCAGGTCAGAGGTTAATGAATGATTATTTCTCTCTCCCAGCAGGCGCTGCCCGCTCTCCCGTGGCCGCCCGGCTGAAAGAAAGTCAATTCAGGCAAGATAAATCCCAGCGAGATAATTTGCTGTGATTTAATCAGCGCTGAACTGATTGCCTCGGACAAGGCCGACATAACCAAGAGGAATTGGTTTATTGATCTCCTTGATCACCGCGCTTACCGGCTGAGGGTTTAGTGGGTGTTAATCTATACCAAGTGCTTTAATGGCCGCTCATTACGACGCTTTATTAGTCCACACCCCCCCAGCGAGAATAAATCCGGGAACATTTACAGGACTAAAGATGGCCGACACGGCAGCGATGGAGGCGGCTTTGGGACACGTTGTGTGAAAGTGAACCCGAACGACTCCTGCTGACTCCTGACCCGCAACCCCTGCTCGCCGAGGCAAATGAGAGGAGAAGGAGAGTTCATGATGGATTTGATTTCACCCCGGGACCAGGTGTGGGATTTGGACTTGCAAGGAACCGTGCCAGCGCTGCGGCCATTATTTACGCGTGTATGTTAGCGGGCGACGTGACAATGGAACGACATTTTTGCTTGATGGCAGCCATGTTTGTTAAATAATCTTGCTGGAATTGAACACAAAAATTTGTTGGTGACTCGATTAAACATCCTTAAGTTATATGGAGCATTTTGGAGATGAGAAATTTCAAGTCATTCTGACATATGAGGTCAATTTTTGGGGGTTATTACCCCAAAAATGATCGCATAGGCCAGGGGTGGGCAAATATTTGGACTCGAGGGCCGCATTGAGTTAACAAAATTGTCTGCGGGGCCAGAACATATACGTATTTAACACACACACACTATTTTATGCTTATCATTTTCCTTGAATTATTTGTCTAATTTTATCTGTAAAAGTGTTATCCTATATCAGTTGTATGTTCTCATGTCCCTTTTTTAGGAGCACTTTAAACATCACACCACATCAAACTATGTCATTTAATTTTACAGTTTTGTTGTTTATTTTTTACTAAATCAGACATCCGACTTGCAAGTCATGTTGCCAGTTTGTATGTTAAAAGTTGAAGTTACTTAGAAAGCAACTGGCGGGCCGGATTCAAACGCTTGGTGGGCCGCATGTGGCCCCCGGGCCGTAGTTTGCCCACCCCTGGCATAGGCAAAGCAATAGGGGTGCATTGTTGTTGTTGTTACATTCGGAATACACGGTGGCCTACCGGTTAGCATGTTGTTAGCATCTGGAGATCTGGAAGATCTGGCTTCATATCTCCGTTTGGGCACTTGTGGGTGGAGTTTGCATGTTCTCACCAGGTACTCGGGAATCTGAAAAATATGGATGTAAGTTTAATTGGGCATCAGTTTTCTAATCTTCGCAGGGTGCTGGAGCCTATCCCAGCTGTCTTCGGGCGAGAGGTGGGGTCCCCCAAGGTTCACTCCTTGGTCCCCTACATTTTATCATTAATCTTCTTTCATTCATTTTCTGCCGCTTATCCTCACGAGGGTCGCAGGGGGTGCTGGAGCCTATCCCAGCTGTCTTCGGGCGAGAGGCGGGGTCCCCCAAGGTTCAGTCCTTTGTCCCCTACTTTTTATCATTAATCTTCTTTCATTTATTCATTTTCTGCCGCTTATCCTCACGAGGGTCGCAGGGGGTGCTGGAGCCTATCCCAGCTGACTTCGGGCGAGAGGCGGGGTACACCCTGGACTGGTGGCCAGCCAGCCAATCACAGGGCACATATAGACAAACAACCATTCACACTCACATTCATACCTATGGACAATTTGGAGTCGCTAATTAACCTAGCATGTTTTTGGAATGTGGGAGGAAACCGGAGTACCCGGAGAAAACATGCAAAGGGTGGGATTGAACCCTGGTTTCCTAGCTGTGAGGTCTGCGTGCTAACCACTCGACCACCGTGCAGCCTGTATGTTATCAGGTATATTTTTTTAAATCGATACAAGTAAGGATTAGTGATTGGCAGGAAATGAATTAATTATGAATTAATGCCTAAAACCGATGATCTTCAGTATTTATATTTTTGCTGTTTATTTGAAATGACATTTTTTTTCTCTTTATTTTGAACATGAAAAACATCCAAAGCACAACAAAGCAACCAAAATCAATACAAATAAAAATACCTATGTATATATAAACGTACACATGTTCGAAAGAAAGTGGGAAGAAGTCAAGACTTATCCAGTCCCACCCCCGTAACCCCCCCAGATTCCGACCTCATCCCAACAAAACATATATTATTCCTTGTCTACACAGAATAACAACAATTCATGTGAGCTTGACTTTGTTAAAATTGTTGCGTGGTGAAGTTTGTTTCGTGGGATCTGTCAATAGCCATTTATTAGCCCTGAGCTCGGACTTATTATTGCGGTTTTTGCTACAGAAATGATTAATTTCATCATTTATACGCCGACGACTTGATGATATGCGAGGCCTGTTGCCTGCATCTGCTGACTAAATCACAGATGAGATCAGCGCACGACGGCACGTAGCCAAATGGGGGGGTTCAAGCGGCACTAGGAGGCTTCATTTCTCAGACCGGTGCCGGACAGTTGTCCTTCGGGTTAATGGCTTACTGAAGACCTGAATCAGAGCCAGATGAAAGCCACCAAAAGGGCCCTCATTTTTCGCCATTAATCATCCTTGTTTTCTTTAAGGTGATCTTTTCACCCTGTTTTTAAGTACCTGTCCGTTTTCCAGAAGGGGACTCGTCCGGGGTGCAAGGGGCCAACTGGAGCCCTATCCGATCCCCCGACCCCTCCTTCTGAGCAGTCCCATGAGCGCAGAATCAGGCCCGCGGGTTTAGTGGTTTTTGTAATAGCAAATTATACGCACTACAAGGGTAAGATTAATTGAAGGGGTAACTTGAGAGCTTAGCGACGTACTAAAAAAAAATGTAGGCGGCTGTCTGGTCAGCCGAAGTCATCTCGTGACCTCTGGTGACGTTTAACCAATGCTTTTATTTTGGTTACCCTGAGGGGGCTTCTGACTGGGGGAACAACAGAAAAATCATCATCATTTGTAAAATTAACTAATTGTTTTGTCAGATTTTTCAACACCGCCATCATTCCTGCACTAATAGATTGTTGGGAGTCTGTGAACACTTACCTCACTCCCAAACACAAAGATCTAAATCAGGGGCCTCAAACTAGTGTCCTGCGGGCCACACTTGGCCCGCGGGCCACGTGTTTGCCTTGATATGAAAGTTGTGTTAGTGCGGAAAAAATGATTACGTTTGATTAATGTTCATGTTAAAGGTTAAATAACTGTTAATAGTTATCCTCCCTATCCGTGTGGAAGTGGTAAGTTTTTGGCTATTTAAGTTTAAAGGAAATAACTTGAAGGCTACCGTTTTAGGTCGCTAGCTCTCTAGTTTGCGAGTTAGCATGTGTCTCAAGACCCTGCAGTTGCGCAATATGTTGTAAATAAAAAGAGTATAAATGTGACTATAGTCGTGTTTTGTCATGTCTACAGGGCTCTAATAATGCTTTGTTCATTTTAATGTGAAAAAAATAATTTGTCTACCCACCAACTATATGTGGTTTCTTAAGTTTTTATTATTTGCCGTTTTATTGTTATTATTATTATATTTATTTATTACTGATTGATTGATTTTCTTTATTCTTGATTTGTTTATTTATTTTTCATCTTATTTTGTGCGGAAAAATAAAAATTAAGATATTTGAGAACAGTGGAATGTTTTATCAGAGCTTTTATTGTAGAAAATCGGAACCAAAGTACTGAAAAAGTTTGTATATTTTTCTGTTTTTAATAAATGCGTTTTTTTTTTTTTTGGAAAACCAGCCTTGCCCAGACCCTAGCTCCAGTGGCCCCCAGGTAAATTGAGTTTGAGACCCCTGATTTAAATCATTTCCACAACACCAAGATACGTGATTGGTTGGTATAAAAAGCAAAAGAACCAAAACTAAAACAAGTATGCATTCCGTCGCAATATCGTAGTTCGGTTATCGCTTCTTCGCTGTATTGCGTTGATCTGCTCAAATTTGTGTCGTTGTGTTTGCCTCCCAACAACATTTTGACCTTTTGCAAGAATGCGTGGCAACAAGAGGCAAAAAAAAAAAAAGAAAGAAATCCAAACGAAATGGGAGGCCGAGCGCCCCAATCGTATCTCATCTCTATTAACGGGTTTACGGGTGACCCCGCGGATCCTCGTAAAAGTTTACGTGGAGGTTTCAGTTAGAGATCTCTTTTAAAGAATGAAAGAAATTGGTTAGTTTATGGTTAGCCTTCAGAATTTTACGGCATGTTTTACTTAAGTTCCACGTTTTTTTTTTTGTTTTTTTTTTAACAGATCCTGGTTCCAATTAGTGACGGAGCAGAACCGTTCACTAAAGCGAGGTCCTCTACGGTTCTGTCGGGATAAGACAACAGCATAAAAAGCAACGTTTAAATCAGGGGTCTCAAAGTCAATTTACTTGGGGGGGGGCACTGGAGCTAGGGTCTGGGCGAGACTGGACCGCGTCAGGTTTTTCCCAAAAAAAACCAACAAAAAAACAGAAAAATGAATAAACTTTGCTTTGGTTTCGATTTTCTACAATAAAAGCTCTGATAAAACATTCCACTGTTCTCAAATATCTTACTTTTTATTTTTCCGCACAAAATAAGATGAAAAATAAACAAATCAAGAATAAAGAAAATCAAATAGTAATAAATAAATAAATATAATAATAATAATAATAAAACGTCAAATAATAAAAACTTAAGAAACCACATATAGGTGGTGGGTAGACAAATTATTTTTTTCACATTAAAATGAACAAAGCATTATTAGAGCCCTGTAGACATGACAAAACACGACTATAGTCACATTTATACTTTTTTTTAAATTTACAACATATTGCACAACTGCAGGGTCTTGAGACACATGCTAACTCGCAAACTAGAGAGCTAGCGACCTAAAACGGTAGTCTTCAAGTTATTTCCTTTAAACTTAAATCGCCAAAAACTTACCACTTCCACACGGATAGGGAGGATAACTATTAACAGTTATTTAACCTTTAACATGAACATTAATCAAACGTAATCATTTTTTCCGCACTAACACAACTTTCATATCAATGCGGGGGCCTCAAACTAGTGTCCTGCGGGCCACACTTGGCCCGCGAGCCGTGTGTTTGAGACCCCTGATTTAAATCTCTGTGTTTGGGAGTGAGGTAAGTGTTCACAGACTCCCAACAATCTCTTCGTGCAGGAATGATGGCGGTGTTGAAAAATCTGACAAAACAATTAGTTAATTTTACAAATGATGATTTTTTCTGAGTACATGATACCATACAGCATCCATATCAAACTTGCGCGGGCCTCAAACTAGTGTCCTGCGGGCCACATTTGGCCCTCGGGCCGCGTGTTCGAGACCCCTGGTTTAAATGAAAGAGCGCCTTTGGGTAGAGCGGACAGGACAATGTGGCGACTGTGAGAAGAGAAAAGTGATCTCTTCTTGCATTACAGACTTCTGCTTCTTTAAGTGGATGCTTGGCAGGGTTCAAACATGGAGCTTAATTTACAATTAACGTCAGATCCTCCTAGTATGTTGTCTGCAGTGCCAGGGACGTCTTCTTTAGCGGATTAGTGTGGAATTTCTGGTTCTTTTCCAGAAGAACTAGAAACAGCATTGCTTGTGTACTGAGCCAATATTTGGGAATTGTTCAAACGTCTTATCGATTTGGTTCAATCTGAGCATGTGCAAAGATTTACTGCATTGACGTGTTTTAGCACAAATAAAAAAGTCCAATGGAGAACCCGGGTTCTGGTCAGTTAGCCTGTCGTCATTCATATGGTAATTTATAGTGGAAATTTTTGTTTAGGAATTCCGTGAATGACATCTTGACAGTTTAAAATGAATTGATGGCGGATGCAAATCGTTTTGATTGGCCAGGTATGCTCGTCTCTCTGGCTGATGTTCCGGTCAACGGGCCGCTTGGACCGAGCGAGCATCCAAATTTACGGTACTCACCGCCAGGCCTCCTCCGTCCCACCATCAGGCAGGAATTGCATCGCTCTCTGCGCTCCGGTTTGGATTTGCCGATAAACAGGACAGCTCGGGGCAGAGCTTGGACACCGATCGGAAGGTTGGCGGCCAAGACAGAACTGCCACTTCCTGCGTGGGCATGTGACTCAACAGTCACTTCCTCAGATAAACACAAGTCACAAACACATATGTTTTAGTCTTTTCTGTGTGTTATAAAGATATAAAAAGAGCTAAAAAGAGGCTAATGGTACACACATATTCCGTATATAAAGCCTTTTAAATAAACCTCCAAAAAGCACCAATATCATTCCATTTACATAATATGACATGCATATTAACCAATCCACAGCAGTATTTATATTATTATTAATAACATTTTTACGCCCAAGAACTATATTACTGGCATAGTGACACCTCGCAACACTACACTGGCTAGCTATACTATACTACCTGCTTACATGTTATTAATGTACCCGTTGCTATGGTTACAGCTTGAACATAAAACATTGTTGTTTTTTTGGAGGTGTTTTAATAGCTGGCTTTCTTGGCGGAATAGGTGTGTCCCATTACGTGCATTAACTAGATGACTCTTTTTTTAGCTCCTTTAATGTCTTTAGCATGCATAGAAAATGGCCGCGGGGGGTGATGGTGTGGGCTTTGAGAGGCTGAAATCAGAGGATATTTACATATTTAACGATTAAATCGATTACCAAAATAGTTGTTGATTAATTGTGTCATTGATTAACCGTTGATTAATTGTTACAGCAAAGTAGTGAAGTACATTTTGTTGCCTCAAAATGCGACTAATTAACAATCAATCCATTCATTCATTCATTCATTTTCTACCGCTTATCCTCACGAGGGTTGCGGGGGGTGCTGGAGCCTATCCCAGCTGTCTTCGGGCGAAAGGCGGGGTACACGCTGGACTGGTGGCCAGCCAATCACAGGGCACATATAGACAAACAACCATTCACACTCACATTCATACCTATGGACAATTTGGAGTGGCCAATTAACCTAGCATGTTTTTGGAATGTGGGAGGAAACCGGAGTACCCGGAGAAAACCCACGCATGCACGGGGAGAACATGCGATGGCAGAGGGTGGGATTGAACCCTGGTCTCCTAGCTGTGAGGTCTGCGCGCTAACCACTCGACCGCCGAACATTCATTCATTCATTTTCTACCTATGGACAATTTAGAGTCGCTAATTAACCTAGCATGTTTTTGGAATGTGGGAGGAAACCGGAGTACCCGGAGAAAACTGAGAGAAAATGAGAACTTCGCATGATTATCAAAATTCCCCCCAAAAAGTGCACTTTTCCTTTAAAAGCCTGAATAAATCCCTTTAAGATAACTTCATGATTAACCAATGTGAATGCTCTTATTCCAAGAAATTCCAATTTCTCGGCTCTAATTGAAAGAAATAGCATATAGCGGCGGTATTGAACGAGGCTAAGTGACGATTATAAGTGACATGTTGTGTGTGGAGCTGATGTGCAGCTCGTTGAGTCAGCTGCTCTGCCGCCTATTAAAGCTGCTGCAGACAGGAAACCACCACCGTGTTATGGATGGAGTTCCTTCCTAAAACCTGATGCAGAGGCACACAGGAGATACCAAGAGTTGTGTGTGTGTGTGTATATACGTTTTAGCGTGCCACTAACTTGATTGTCTCCTATATTAAAAGAATCAAAATCCTTCCTGGATGAATATTTCATTGTTTTGCCACCATTCACACTCAATTTGAATATTTTTGCAACATAGCTATTAGCTACTATTATAATATGTCCCTTAACAAGTACATTCATTCTTACTTTAATACTGTCTTTGCAAAAGGTAGATAAGAAATAAATAAGAGAACAAGCAAAAAAAAAGTGTGAGCCTATGCTGGAGGTGCTGGAGCCTATCCCAGCTGTCTTCAAGCGAGAGGCGGGGTCCCCCAAGGTTCAGTCCTTGGTCCCCTACTTTTTATCATGAATCTTCTATCATTCATTCATTTTCTGCCGCTTATCCTCACGAGGGTCGCATGGGTGCTGGAGCCTATCCCAGCTGTCTTCGGGCGAGAGGCGGGGTCCTCCAAGGTTCAGTCCTTGGTCCCCTACTTTTTATAATTAATCTTCTTTTATTCACTCACGAGGGTCGCGGGGGTGGGGTGGGGGATGGGGTGCTGGAGCCTATCCCAGCTGTCTTCTCGTGAGAGACGGGGTCTTCCAAGGTTCAGTCCTCGGTCCCTTACTTTTTATCATTAATCTTCTTTCATTCATTCATTTTCTGCCGCTTATGCTCACGAGGGTCGCATGGGTGCTGGAGCCTATCCCAGCTGTCTTCGGGCGAGAGGCGGGGTCTTCCAAGGTTCATTCCTCAGTCCCCTACGTTTTTATCATTTATCTTCTTTCATTCATTCATTTTCTGCCGCTTATCCTCACGAGGGTTGTGGGGGGTGCTGGAGCCTATCCCAGCTGTCTTTGGGCAAGAGGCAGGGTCCTCCAAGGTTCAGTTCTTGGTCTTCTACTTTTTATCATTAATCTTCTTTCATTCATTCATTTTCTGCCGCTTATCCTCACGAGGGTCGCATGGGTGCTGGAGCCTATCCCAGCTGTCTTCGGGCGAGAGACGGGGTCCCCCAAGGTTCAGTCCTTGGTCCCCTACTTTTTATCATTAATCTTCTTTCATTAATTTTCTGCCGCTTATTCTCACGAGGGTCGTGGGGGTGCTGGAGCCTATCCCAGCTGTCTTCGGGCGAGAGGCGGGGTCTTCCAAGGTTTATTCCTCAGTCCCCTACTTTTTGTCATTTATCTTCTTTCATTCATTAATTTTCTGCCGCTTATCCTCACGAGGGTTCTGGGGGGTGCTGGAGCCTATCCCAGCTGTCTTCGGGCGAAAGGCGGGGTCCCCCAAGGTTCAGTCCTCGGTCCCCTACTTTTTATCATTATTCTTCTTTCATTCATTCATTTTCTGCCGCTTATCCTCATGAGGGTCGCGGGGGTGCTGGAGCCTATCCCAGCTGTCTTCGGGCGAGAGGCGGGGTCCTCCAAGGTTCAGTCCTCGGTCCCCTACTTTTTATCATTAATCTTCTTTCATTAATTTTCTGCCGCTTATCCTCACAAGGGTCGCGGGGGTTGCTGGAGCCTATCCCAGCTGTCTTCGGGCGAGAGGCGGGGTCCCCCAAGGTTCAGTCCTTGGTCCCCTACTTTTTATCATTCTTTCATTAATTTTCTGCCGCTTATCCTCACAAGGGTCGCGGGGGTGCTGGAGCCTATCCCAGCTGTCTTCGGGCGAGAGGTGGGGTCCCCCAAGGTTCAGTCCTCGGTCCCCTACTTTTTATCATTAATCTTCTTTCATTCATTCATTTTCTGCCGCTTATCCTCACAAGGGTCGTGGGGGGTGCTGGAGCCTATCCCAGCTGTCTTCGGGCGAGAGGCGGGGTCCCCCAAGGTTCAGTCCTCGGTCCCTTACTTTTTATCATTAATCTTCTTTCATTCATTCATTTTCTGCCGCTTATCCTCACGAGGGTCGCGGGGGTTGCTGGAGCCTATCCCAGCTGTCTTCGGGCGAGAGGCGGGGTCTTCCAAGGTTCAGTCCTTGGTCCCCTACTTTTTTATCATTAATCTTCTTTTATTCACTCACGAGGGTCGCGGGGGGGGGGGGGGGTGGGGGTGCTGGAGCCTATCCCAGCTGTCTTCGGGCGAGAGGCGGGGTCTTCCAAAGTTCAGTCCTCGGTCCTTACTTTTTATCATTAATCTTCTTTTATTCACTCACGGCGGTTGCGGGGGGGGGGGGGGGGGGGTTGGGTGCTGGAGCCTATCCCAGCTGTCTTCGGGCGAGAGGCGGGGTCCCCCAAGGTTCAGTCCTCGGTCCCTTACTTTTTATCATTAATCTTCTTTCATTCATTCATTTTCTCCCGCTTATCCTCACGAGGGTCGCATGGGTGCTGGAGCCTATCCCAGCTGTCTTCGGGCGAGAGGCAGTGTGAAAATAAAATCCACGGAGGAGCAGAGAGAGGGAGCCAAGCGAGGTTTTGGCTTTATTACATCCTAATACGTCTTCCATCTTGAGCCAGCGAGCAGAAGAGCGGCGAGACATAATTATATCCCCTCGGCGGGCCGTCTCCCTGTATTAGCGTCTCCTCTTAGTTCACTGGCTGCGACAGAGACAAATGAGAGAGTTTTTCCAGCGGATCATTCTCATCCGTTACTGCCAGTTCCGTGTGATGGATCGCCGGAGCCAAAGCGGGCCAATAGATCACGGCGTAAAAGAGACTCGCTAGCCGTTGGCCCCGCTTCACAGATCATCACCCGTCTAATGCGCGCTTTAGGTTAAGAGTCAAATCCCCTTAGTTGCCGTGCCCGCCGTGTACCCCCACCCCCACCCTCAGCCCCCCCCTTCCTATTCTCTCCTTGCTGACTTTCTCCCATGATGCCTCGCACCCCCCTCGCCTGCCGATTAAGCTGAAATAAATGGGGTGCAATTGTTTCGCTGACCCATGCGGGCCTTCTACCGCTGTGATGGTGATCATGTGTGAGAACAATTAGCTGACCTTAAATGAGGTCACTTATATGAAGCCATCATGTCACATTCACGGCACGACTCCGTGTGGTCACCATGAAACAAAATGGCAGCATTTAAACACTCCCAATATCTTATTAGTCTTTTTATAAACGTAAATTTTATGTTTATATGTACAGTACATACAAAGGTGTCCATTAGGGGGCAAAATATTACATCTAATTGGGTGCTTTGATGCACGGTGGTCAAGTGGTTAGCGCACAGACCTCACAGCTAGGAGACCAGGGTTCAATTCCACCCTCGGCCATCTCTGTGTGGAGTTTGCATGCTAGGTTAATTAGCGACTTCAAAATTGTCCATAGGTATGAATGTGAGTGTGAATGGTTGTTTGTCTATATGTGCCCTGTGATTGGCTGGCCACCAGTCCAGGGTGTACCCCGCCTCTCGTCCGAAGACAGCTGGGATAGGCTCCAGCACCCCTCCGCGACCCTCGTGAGGATAAGCGGTCGAAAATGAATGAATGAATGAATGGATGGATTGATTGTTAATTAATTTTGAGGCAACAAAATGGACTTTACTACTTTGCTGTAACAATTAATCAATGGTTAATCAATGACACAATTAATCAGCAACTATTTTGGTAATCGATTAATCGTTAAATATGTAAATATCCTCTGATTTAAGCCTCTCAAATGTGAATATGTTTTCATTTCCTTGGCCAACCATGAAAGCAGACCTATTATCTTTGTATTTTAGCCGAAACAAGACATATCAACATAAGACATAAGACATAAGACATATCAACATAAGACATAAGACATAAGACATAAGACAACATATCAAGTTTGACTTAGGAAAAGGTTAGGATTAGGGTTAGGGGTTAGGGGTTCGGGGTTCGGGGTTCGGGGTTAAGGGTTAGGGTTAGAGGTTAGGATTAGGGTTAAGGTTAAGGTTAAGGTTAAGGTTAAGGTTAGGGTTACAGGTTAGGATTAGGGTTAGGGTTAGGGTTAGGGGTTCGGGGTTCGGGGTTCGGGGTTCGGGGTTCGGGGTTAAGGGTTAGAGGTTAGGATTAGGGTTAGCGTTCGGGGTTCGGGGTTAAGGGTTAGGGTTAGGGTTAGAGGTTAGGGTTAGGATTAGGGCTAGGGTTAGGGTTAGGGTTAGGGTTAGAGGTTAGGATTAGGGTTAGGGGTTCGGGGTGAAAGGTTAGAGGTTAAGATTAGGGTTAGGGTTACAGGTTAGGATTAGGGTTAGGGGTTCGGGGTGAAGGGTTAGGGTTAGAGGTTAGGATTAGGGTTAGGGTTACAGGTTAGTATTAGGGTTAGGGGTTTGGGGTTCGGGGTCAAGGTTTAGGGTTAGGGTTAGGGTTAGGGTTAGAGGTTAGGATTAGGATTAGGGTTAGGGTTAGGGTTAGGGTTAGGGTTAGGGTTAGGGTTAGCGTTAGGGTTAGAGGTTAGGATTAGGGTTAGGGTTAGGGTTACAGGTTAGGATTAGGGTTAGGGTTAGGGTTAGGGGTTCGGGGTTAAGGGTTAAGGGTTAAGGGTTAAGGGTTAAGGGTTAAGGGTTAAGGGTTAAGGGTTAAGGGTTAGGGTTAGGGTTACAGGTTAGGATTAGGGTTAGGGGTTCAGGGTTCAGGGTTCAGGGTTAAGGGTTAGGGTTAGAGGTTAGGATTAGGGTTAGCGTTAGGGTTAGGGTTACAGGTTAGGATTAGGGTTAGGGTTAGGGTTAGGGGTTCGGGGTTAAGGGTTAAGGGTTAAGGGTTAAGGGTTAGGGTTAGAGGTTAGGATTAGGGTTAGCGCTAGGGTTAGAGGTTAGGATTAGGGTTAGGGTTAGAGGTTAGGATTAGGGTTAGGGATGCTTGTGATGCTTATGGTATACTTCTACATTCCTATCAGCCAATATAGTCGACATAATAAGAGAAAATAAGACATAAATAAAACTTGTACTCTTGTATATCCAGTCTTCCTTTTGCCCACTGTCTATTATTGGATTATCTTTGTAAAACATTTTATTTCTATTTCATGAAAACTAATTTTTGTCGGCATCAATCCCATACGAATGGTCTTTCCTGCATGGATATGACTGCTCGGTTTTAAGCACGGCCCAGTTAGATCTCCATCAGGGGAAGTGAACAAAGATCCCTAAATAGCCGTGCTAGTCTGCTGTAACACGGAGACAATTATTAGCACTGCTGCGCAACATTACAGATTTCAATTAATTGTGATGGGCACAGATGTTGCGTCAATGCCAGGCGAGGCAGCCTCGTTTCGATGTAAATTGAAGCTGTTAGACGAGGAGAGGGGATGCTCACCAACTGAAACAGGCAAGCTCACAGCCTGGGCTTATGGATGGTCCAAAGATAATTGGGGGGGGGGGGGGGGGGGGATCTTTAACTGCTTTTCAAAGGAAATCAAACTACACATACGTATGTCTGTTCCGTGCACCAGCAAATAGTCATTCCCGGCCATGGGATGAGTTCGGAATACAAAAACTGCTGCCGTCGGGTTCCTGACAGGAGCCCAGGAGAGTCCACCGAGGTCAGAGTCTGCTTGACCCCCCCCTTCATCCAAACAGGATGTGCTTAAAGAAGGATGAGGACTTCTGTAAAGCTGACCAGAACGTGTCAAAGGACTCATTTTTCTTCTGGGCTTCTCTCTCTCTCCGCGGATGTGTGGGAACCAAGGCTGCCGCGATGACAGCTAATGCGGCGTCGGGCGATGCGATGAAGTCACACCATTGTTAGCTTTCGATCGGTGGCCTAAACGGCGGCGACCTCACTGGGACGCACTTCCTTCGATGACTTTGATGCACGAAAGTGTGAGGAACAAACAGCTTCCTTGTCGGATGTTCCAACCCCGACCTGAAGAATGGCTTTAATGAGGCAGGAGGATCAGATTAGACAACAACGACTCAAACATCGACACCGAGGCTGGATTTACGCAACATGGCTCCTGTCAATCATATTTTATATCACGGCATATCTAGCTGCACAAATAGAGAAAAATATAAACTTCGATACCTGCAGAGTCAGACCTGTTCCAAGTGTGGCAATAAATCAGATATGAATGTGATATCTGCTAATGCAGGGGTGGCAAAAGTGCGGCCCGGGCAGCATTTGCAGCCCGCAGCTGCTATTTTATTGGCCCATGGCACATTCAAAAATATAATTTTCACAGGAAAACTATTAAAAAAATTGTAATTTTAAAAGAATGAAATCAAAAATTTCATCAAAATGTTGTAATTTAACAAGAAAAAGTTGTAATTTTGCGAGGAAAAATAATGCCATTTTAGTAGCATAATGTAAAGTATTTAAGATTTTTTTTTAAGTCGTAATATTACGAGAAGGAGAAACGAATACATCACAAAACATTCAAAAAGTATAATTTTAACAGGAAAACTATGAAAAAATTGTAAATTTGAAAGAATGAAGTCAAAATGTTGGAATCTAACAAGAAAAGTTGTACTTTTACGATGAAAAATAATGCTATTTTAGTAGCATAATGTTAAAGTATTTAAGAAAAAAACATTTAAGTCGGAATATTACAAGAAGGAGAAACGAATACATCACAAAACACTCAAAAAGTATAATTTTAACAAGAAAACTATGAAAAAATTATAATTTTATAAGAATGAAGTCAAAATGTTGTAATCTAAAAAGCAACAGTTGTAATTTTACAAGGAAAAATAATGCCATTTTAGTAGCATAATGTTGAAGTATTTAAGAAAAAAAAAAATTTCAAGTCAGAATATTACGAGAAGGAGAAACGAATACATCACAAAACATTCAAAAAGTATAATTTTAACAGGAAAACTATAAAAAAATTGTAATTCTACAAGAATGAAGTCAAAATGTTGTAATCTAACAAGAAAAAGTTGTAATTTTACGAGGAAAAATAATGCTATTTTAGTAGCATAATGTTGAAGTATTTACGAAAAAAAACATTTTTTTAAGTCATAATGTTAAGAGAAGGAGAAACGAATACATCACAAAACATTCAAAAAATATAATTTTAACAGGAAAACTATGAAAAAATTATAATTCTACAAGATTGAGGTCAAAATGTTGTAATCTAACAATAAAAAGTTTTTGTAAAGTAATTTTAGGAAGAAAAATAATGCTATTTTAGTAGCATAATGTTGAAGTATTTAAGAAAAACAATTTTTTTTAAGTCGTAATATTACGAGAAGGAGAAACGAAAGCTGAGATGCAGTTTTTCATCCACTATCAAAGCATCTTTCATTTTTCAGTATGTGACCTTTGTTAGAAAAGCTAAATGCTAATTCCGGAGTCCTTCTATAGACTTCTTTCATAAAAGATACAGAGCTGCTGAGGAGATGTCCAGTATAATCCATATGATAAAAACATCCTCTAATTGAGTTTTAATTGCCTTCGTAAGAGACACCGTGTCCCATCCTGCTGTCTTCCCGGTGCCCCGTCTCGTCCTAACATCTTGACGAGCCGCGGGATTCCCAACAACAGGTGTACAGTCAGTAACGAGGTCACAGCCCTTCCACATTTGGCTCGCTAAAGACCAAAGCCGTGACGAGCCTGCGAGACGGGATACTAAAAGGATGTGATTTATCACCTTTGCCAGCGCGAGGGTTAGCGTGTTGACAATGACTTCACCCGAGTGTGTCCGTCTTGTAGCGTTCTTCTTCAGACTTTATTGCGGCTAAATCTACGAGTGGCGGACCACAACATAAATAATTCATTTATTACGCAATAGTAGTAGTGCCCTGGCACATGATAGTGTTTTATGTTTTACATTTTGTTTCATTATTGGACAAAAATAAACCAACCTTAACAATGAAGCATGTACTAATCTGTGATTATAGTGTACTGTTATAATAATAATAATAATAATAATACATTTTATTTGTATAGTGCTTTTCAGAGTACTCAAAGACGCTTTACAGTAGAGAAGAATAAATAAAAATAGAGTTGATTAAAAAAAGAGTAAAAGATGCATTAAAATACAATATCCATATATTAATTCAGAGCTAAAAACAAAGCTAAATGCGGGGCAAGGTATAAAAAATTAGACATTACCACTACTACAAATATAACCAATATAATATACAGTGAAACCTCAGGTTTTGCCATGATTTGTGTCCAAAAAGTATTTTTCCCCCCCATAAGAAATAATGTAAATTCAATGAACCCCAAAACTATGAAAAAAAAATAGATTGGTTATAATTTTACATGCAAGCAAACAATGTGAAATAATTATAATAATAATCCTACTGAGATTGAATTATGTCACGCTGAACTTTCTTTGGCCCCATGGCGGATTATTTAGCAGCCACAATGTTTACATGAGAAGTTTTTCCGAATGGAATCTTTCCGAATGACCTTTCCAAAAGCAAAGGTATACGTACATGGAAAGGAATATTCCAATGGCGTGTCTACATGAACCAGAATAGTCAATGGGGCATGCCCAGTAAAGCGTAAACAACAAACATCACATGATACCGATTCCCTTGAGTTTTTCTTTCACTTGTTGGAATAATTCCGTATTGACAGTTTTTCGTTTATCCGGTCTTGAAATTTAGTTTGAATCAAAAACAAACTTCGCTTAGCAGTCCAGTGCTGATTGCTCGCCTCCATTTTTTTTAATCGAAGAACATTTCGATTAGGTTAATTAGCATTACTCCAAATTGTCCATAGGTATGAATGTGAGTGTGAATGGTTGTTTGTCTATATGTGCCCTGTGATTGGCTGGCCACCAGTCCAGGGTGTACCCTGCCTCTCACCCGAAGACAGCTGGGATAGGCTCCAGCACCCCTCGCAACCCTCGTGAGGCTAAGCGGTAGAAAATGAATGAATGAATGAATGAGTTCTCCTCGTATTTTGTGTGGAAGTGGTAACTTTTTGGCGTCTTATTTTGTCTTTCCCCACCCTCGGCCATCTCTGTGTGGAGTTAGCATGTTCTCCCCGTGCATGCGTGGGTTTTCTCCGGGTACTCCGGTTTCCTCCCACATTCCAAAAACATGCTAGGTTAATTAGCAACTCCAAATTGTCCATAGGTATGAATGTGAGTGTGAATGGTTGTTTGTCTATATGTGCCCTGTGATTGGCTGGCAACCAGTCCGGGGTGTACCCTGCCTCTCACCCGAAGACAGCTGGGATAGGCTCCAGCACCCCTCGCAACCCTCGTGAGGCTAAGCGGTAGAAAATGAATGAATGAATGAGTTCTCCTCCTATTTTGTGTGGAAGTGGTAACTTTTTGGTGTCTTATTTTGTCTTTCCCCCACCCTCGGCCATCTCTGTGTGGAGTTTGCATGTTCTCCCCGTGCATGCGTGGGTTTTCTCCGGTTTCCTCCCACATTCCAAAAACATGCTAGGTTAATTAGCGACTCCAAATTGTCCATAGGTATGAATGTGAGTGTGAATGGTTGTTTGTCTATATGTGCCCTGTGATTGGCTGGCTGGTGACCAGTCCAGCGTGTACCCCGCCTCTCGCCCGAAGACAGCTGGGATAGGCTGCGGCACCCCCGTGACCCTTGTGAGGAAAAGACTGATTATGATTCTGATCTAGCTAGGGGGCGGGTCAGAGGTGGTTTCATGCCCATGTGTTTTAGCGCCTTGTCTCGTATAAAAAATAATCACGTTTGATCACGTTTGGAGCTGGTACACACATACTACTGTAAAGTGCTCTACAAATAAAGTTGGTTTGATTTGATATTTTGTTGTGCAACATTGTACAAAAAACAAGAAAACAGGCAAAATATATGCAAATAGACAGTCAAAGGAATTGGATATACTGTACAGTAGGTACTAAACTGGAATTGTGTACATTAACTGTAATGTATGCAGAAATATCCCTTAAGGTTAAGTTTGCATGGTACTGTAAATGTGTCCCCAAAGTACACATTGGCTGTTCCAACAATACTTCATCCACAAAGTCACATTGAAAGAGTCACAACACGCACACACATACACACACACACACCTGGCCGGCTCTTCCAGACCCCCCCCCCCACCCTGTAGCAGCCTCACGTCATCCATCCTCCCATCAGAGCTAGCTGGAAGCGTGGAATTGGGCCGGGCGCCGACCAAATAACTTCAAAGCTGTCATTGTGGAACAACCCCCCCCCCCCTGCGCTTCTCCCAAACTGCTGCCACCCTTGCCCCCTTTTCCCCGCCCCCCCGAGCGGCTGTGAGCGTCTGTCATCGCCCGGAACAAGATGTCGTGTCAAGGCGGGGAAATTACACAATAACGAGGCCCACTTGAGATTAGGCTAATGAGAAAATCAAAACACAATTTAATTCTTGTCAGTGGCAAAGCGTCTTTAAATTACCTCTGCTACTCGCATGCTGATTAAGAGAAGTCTGCCAGTCAGACCACCGCCGCCTCGTATAAACAGCCTCTGGGCTTTTTTGGACCGCGCTTGGCATGTACACACACACACACACACACACACACAGGGTTTGATGACTATGTCAACACTATTAACAGCTAGCTAACAATTCATCTTTAAAGTTGGCAACAACGAGGCATCCGCGTTCCTAAATTAGATGAATCTTCACCTACATAACGTCCGCGGCGTGCTCCTCGACTTGATGTCACCGTGGTAATTAAGTGGCAAAATGTAAGCTACAGCGTGTCCTGATATGGCCGCCGCGGCTATTCCCAAACAACCTGCCAGCATATGGTGCCGAATGTTTCATTTCCCTAATCGGCCCTGAGAGGAGACGGAGGAGGAGGATGAGGAAGGAGGAAGCCGATCTGGGTTGCCTGGCGACTGTGAACTGCAGCATCCAGCGCTGTCAATTGGTTCTGCCAACAATTGGGGCTTATGGGGGTTCTGCGGTACTCCGAGCTAGCTCACAAATGAGGACAAGTGAGGAATCTTAATTAATTACACTGCTTTTTGTTTGTGGTTTGCTCGAGGGCATGTCAGCAGCAGCAGCAGCTGCTTGCTAGCGACATTCACGGCTTTGTGGACACTTGCGTTAATGTAGGATTTTATCATGACTTTAGTGATACTGCATGTATGGGTAGATATAATAATACGCAAGGCAAAAATGGGAATGCAGTACTTGGCTGCAACCACAAGAGGCACTGTTGATACCATCCTAACTCGTTAGCTAAGGCTAACTGCTAAATACATACAACAAATAAAAAACACACATTCATGATATTCCTTGGAATACAGAATTTAAAAAAAATATATTCAGGGTTGGGCGTCAATTCCAGTTCCTAACTAACTTTTATTATCATGCCCAATTAGGCAAACTGTAGTATGTACGCATGACGTGTGTAAAGAAGCGACAAACTACGGTCCCATTATAATGGTAGCACCAATCTAAAAGTAGAATTAACCTGTGGCAGTCCAAATGTATTTATAGCGGTCCATTACAAATATCGTATTTTCTGGACTATAAGTCGCACAAGTCCAAAAATGCATAATTATGTAGAAAAAAACATACATAAGTCACGCTGGAGTATAAGTCGCGGGTAATTTTTGCGGGTAATTTATTTTCCAAACTACTTCACCAAAACAGACATTACGTCATCTCGGAAAGCATGTTCTAACAATAAAAGAATAGAGAACAGGCTGAATAGGTGTAAGATATGCTAACACAATGCTTATTCAGCTACACAAAAAATAAACAGAAAAGCTGTCCAATATTTATGGAACATAAATAGTTTTTTCATTTATAAGTCGCTCTGGAGTATAAGTCGCAGTAACAGCCAACCTAGGAAAAAAAGTGTGACTTATAGTCCAGAAAATATGGTATATATAAGTCGCAGGAACAGCCAACCTAGGAAAAAAAGTGTGACTTATAGTCCAGAAAATATGGTATATATAAGTCGCAGGAACAGCCAACCTAGGAAAAAAAGTGTGACTTATAGTCCAGAAAATATGGTATATATAAGTCGCAGGAACAGCTAACCTATGAAAAAAAGTGTGACTTATAGTCTGGAAAATACGGTATATAAATTTACATATAAGTCGCTCTGGAGTATAAGTCGCAGGAACAGCCAACCTATGAAAAAAAGTGCGACTTATAGTCCGGAAAATACGGTATACGTATACATTTACATATAAGTCGCAGGAACAGCTAACCTATGAAAAAAAGTGCGACTTATAGTCCGGAAAATACGGTATATAAATTTACATATAAGTCGCTCTGGAGTATAAGTCGCAGGAACAGCCAACCTAGGAAAAAAAGTCCGGAAAATACAGTAAATGAATGCATGGGAAACAGTACTGTATAAATATGTGAGCCTGTCAAGTATCTAAATGAAATGTCGCATAAATGAGATTAATAAATGAGATAATTATTAAAAATGCGAGGCCTTTTAATGACTTATATTGATGCTATATAGAAAAGACGGCCAGAAAATGGTAGTGGATTTGACTATATATTATATTTGACATATATATGATGAGACACAATTGGTTGTATATTACGAATAGGACAGTAAAAAACACTCAATATAAATATATAATAATAGTAAATTATTTTTATCGATAATCCCGACAACCATGGTGTATTCAGTAAATTGTTCGTAATTATAGCCATGTCATTTTCCAGCTTTGGTTCCAAAAAAAGAGTAGCAAGCTGTTAGCTAGCTAGCTACCTAGCTAAGTAGCTTACTCATCAACTTTCTACTAAAATACACACAAAAGTCTGAAATTGTAGTACGCATAAAACATAATTTGGCCCCTAGTTGGAACAATCTGATATATATCTCCTTAAAAGTTTAGAGTTTAAACGACATATTTGGAAAGTATTTTGTACCATAGGCCTGTACTGCTAACAATTGTCATGGCAGGCTTCTTTTTACCTGGTAACACAGATGGGGTCAAACCTGATTGGTTGAAATATCTAACCTTAAAAGGGACTGTCCAGGAAGTAGGCCACCCAAGCAAGGAGAAAGTCATTGAGGTTATGATAGGAATACTTACAGTATAAATATGCAGTACTGTCAATTTTAGGATGAAACACAAAATCTAAATAGTACATACAATTTACTATTTAGTTTAGGATGTTCTCTTATTTCACACCGAGTCTCAGACAAGGAGCCAAGTTAGCTATTCCCTCCTACAGACCAAACCGTGCGTCCAAGTGAAAAGAAAAGCCTCCGCCATCCTCTCACGTGCGTCACCGTCGTCGCTTTGATTGCAGCGCATTGAGCAGCCAAGCATCAAACGCCATTTCCACCTCTTTTCGTGCTCCGCTGCTCTAGTCCAGCTGCATGGCGCCGTGGCTATTTTTTTTATTTTTTTTTTAGATAATTATCACACGAGAAGATGCCATTGCGAGGAATGTCAGATGGACCTGACCTTCTATTAGTACTGCGTTGGGTTTCGGAACGTGTAGCCATGTTTACTGTCATTTCAGGTCATTTTAGATCAGGGGTGGGCAAACTTTTTGACTCGCGGGCCGCATTGAGATAACAAAACTTCCCGGGGGGGGGGGGGGGGGGGGGGGGGGGGGGGGGGGGACTATATATTTTACACGTAACAGTCCACCTGGTATTATTGTATCTGTAAAATTGTCATGCAATCTGCTATTATTATTTATTATTTTATATTTATATTTAAATATTTTAAAAATAATAAAATCTTATAATAATTAAAATAAAATTAAAATAATAATTATTATATTATTATTATGTAAAATATGCAAATATAACAATATTATTATATATAATTAATATAATAATTAGCATTAATATAATAAATATAATAATCATAATATTTATAATAATAATATAATAATTATTATTTTAATTTTTATTTTTCAAACACTTGGCGGGCCGGATGTGGCCCCCGGGCCGTAGTTTGCCCACCCCTGTTTTAGATGCACAGAAACTAATAGTATTTATTGTTTTTGCGTTGACCTTTGGTGATAAAGGTTAACTCTGGAACAGATTATTTCGATTTCCGTAATCTAAAGGTAATTTTTGCGATCTGCATTGAAACCGCAACATGCTCCTGAGTCGTCCGAGCTGCAAGAGTTTAAGACCGCCTCTCCTGACGGCCTGATGTTGGCAATGCATGACAGCGCCACTTGACAGCGCCCGCCTATGGATGACGGATGAGAGCGTGGTGTGGTGTGTACGGGGTGTGTACGGGGTGCGCATGCGGTGTGTATGCGAGGGCATGATTATGAAGATGGGGCGTTCACGGGAGAGCGGTGACACCCCCCCCCCCCCCACACACACACACACACTATATGAGCTTGTGCCAACAGCTTAAAGACATCCCAGTATACCAGTGCATGGCGACCAATACGCAGTATCTATTTGACACAGTAATTACAGCACACGCTGATTCCAATGATGGATGAACTCCCAGTCGGGGATGAGAAGTCTTTCTTCCTCCCCTTCGCTCTTTCATCTTCCCCTCATGGAGAAGTGATGCCCTTGGAGTGTATAAACGGAAACACTTTGCATATTATTATGATTTATTATGTAAAGTGCTTACTGGAAATAGCCTATGTCTTTAAAAAAGTAGCCCAGTTTGACTCCTTGTGACCGCACTTTTGTGTTTTAGTCTTCACGTGAACGCCTGACGTCGTCACTCGGCGCCTACAACAGTGGACGTGATTGACAGGTGATGTCGATAAAGCATTATGAGCACATAAAGGCTATTGATTGGGAAGTTTCTCTCCAAAGACAAAACATGATATAATAATAATAACAATCATGATGATGATTATTAATAATAATAATAATAATAATAATTGTTGTTATATCATGTTTTGTCTTTGGAGAGAAACTTTCCAATCAATAGCCTTTATGTGCTCATAATGCTTTATCGACGTCACCTGTCAGTCAGAGGTAATAATATTTATAATAATTATTACGCTTCTCATATTATTCTTCTCATATTATTCTTATTGTTAATAATAACAATCATGATTATTAATAATAACAATTAATATGATTATTAATAGTAACAATCATGATTTTTATAATAATAATAATGTTAATTATTATAATAATAATAATTAATAATTATAATAATTATTATAATAATATTATAGTAATAATATTATAATAATAGTAATAATAATAATATAATACATATATTATGATAATAATAATAATAATAATAATAATAATAATAATAATAATAATAATAATAATAATAATAATAATAATAATAATAATTATTATTATTATTATTATTATTATTATTATTATTATGTCTGCCTCTTCTCCCAGTATTTTTCCCATCGGTCATATGTAAGTGTTGTGCAACTCTTATTGTGCTCTGTGAGTGTGTGATGTGTCATGGAAGTTGAGTGTGTTTTTTTCATGAAGCCCAATATGAGAAGCTTAATAATAATTATTATAAATATTATTACCTCTGAATTACTGTATGTGTACTATATTGAGTAAAAAAGTGCAAATGTGATAATAAATGTGTTATTTCATGCCTAGAGCGCTCTATTAATGTTTTTAAGAAAAATTATATTTAGAAGTTTGTAAACAGATTTTCTGTGCCATAATTACAAAAATATTCCATTTATAAATAATAATTCCTACTTTTGCGGAAATTAAATTTTCACAGTTAGATCTGGATTTTTTTTTTCCGTGATAAAGTTTTGTTTGCAAACCAAGAAGGATGAAATATCACCCTAAGTGGCATAAGCAGTATTAACTGTAATATCATATGCAAATAAAGTCAGTGTTAATATGCTAACAACTTTATTAGCGGGATAAAAGCTGTAAGCACAATGAAGGGGAGGGGGCCTTGAAAGCAGCGCTGTCGCCCTGGGCAACGAGCGCATCCAGAGGCGTCCTCCTCCTCCTCCTCCTCCTCGCTCGGGAATCAGCCACCCCTGACGCATCAAAAGTTGTCATTGGGGAGAAAAAGAGACGCGGCAAGGTCACAGCAAATGTTACGGGCGACCTTCTCGTCGCCTGCTGATGTCTTTTTCATTATTCGCCGAGGGGAGGTAGAGTGGGGGGAGGGAGGGGGGGTTCCGATCCAGATGACTGAGCCCTCGGATGGGCCTGAAATGTGTGGCATAATGGGGGATAATGTCATCACCCACATGGATGGATCCACAGTGGCGCTAATGCGGCGATAATCTCTTACTATGTTTCTTTGTAAACATACACAGAGGAGCTAACTAATGATATGCACAGGCTAGCAAAACACAAATATAAACACAAATGCTGCAGCAGTGTTGTTTTTGTGTTAAAAAACGCACAAAAACCATTAATGACCAATAAAGTTTGATATGTGGATACAAATGAGTGGTGTAGTAATTTGAGTTCTAATGGAATCCAGTACAAGACGTCATTGACAAGCAGTGATTACCGACAGAGTCATAGTTTTCTCTCACCGATATTTCGCTAGTCAGGGATGTAATGAGGCCAAACGATATGTCAATAAATTCCACTGATCCAATCATCCACCGGCAACATTTAAGTGGCAGTCATTCACATTTGGAATCCATTGTCCGTGGGTTCTGGGGTGGAACGGTACGGTTCCTTGTGCAGAGAGCCACTGACTGTGATACAATTGTTCTATGCAAGTTATTAATGGTAACGAAAATTTTCATAATACAAAGAAAATACAAAGAATCAAAATAGTCAAAGTCAAAAACCAAAGCTACGGCTACACCCGTTTACATCCGTTTATCAAACTATATGCTCAAACCACCTCAACTGGTTCTAGGAGCAGGGTATAGGGTCTAGGAGCAGCGGATCCATCCATTTTCTTCCGCTTATCCGGATTCGGTCGCTGGGGAAACAGTCTCGGAAAGGAAGCTTAGATGTTCCGGTTTCCGGCCAACTATTCTATTTCCATTGCCATCTGTAAGATGTAATGTCTCCAGATTGTCCTTGGTCTACCCTGGTTGGGCATACCCGGAGTACCTCACCAAGGAAGAGTCCAGGAGGCATCCGGACTATACGTCCGAGCCACCTCTACTGGTTCCTCTCAATGTCTAGGATCAGCGACTCTACTCTGAGTTGGTGTATCCCATTCATCCATCCATTTTCTTCCGCTTATCCGGATTCGGTCACTGAGGAAACAGTCTCGGAAAGGAAGCTCAGATGTTCTGGTCTCCGGCCAACTCTTCCAGTTCCATTGCCATCTGTAAGACGTAATGCCTCCAGCTTGTCCTTGGTCTACCCTGGTTGGGCATACCCGGAGTACCTCACCAAGGAAGAGTCCAGGAGGTATCTGGACTATATGCCCGAGCCGCCTTAACTGGTTCCTCTTAATGTCTAGGAGTCGTGACTCTACTGTGTTTCTTCCAGACAATTGAGCTCGGAACCCTAACTCTGACCGTCCAGTGACCCTCCGGAGGAAACTCATTTTGGTCGCTTGTATCCACAATCTCGTTATTTTGGTCACTACCCAAAGATGAAGATCATACTAGGTGAGACCTTTTGACGTCCAACTCAACTATCTCCGGTACAGAAATGGTAATACCGCAGACTTGTGCCGATTTGTCTGTCAGCGTTCCGTTACTCATGAACAAGATCCCGAGATTCCTGAAGTCAAGAACAAGACCCGATTCCCAACCCAAAGGGTGCAATCCACTCTTGTCTTTGGTTATTTGGTACTTCAATAGGACCAATCATTGACTCTCAGCATACTAGCCAATGAGCGGCTTCCATTCCAGCTGACAATAGTCTCGTTTCTTGCCTCATACTGGATGTTTAACTGGGTCTCGTTTCCGCTCGGACGTATTAGTGCCGTGCTTCCACATGACAGGAAGTGAGCGTGGGCACATTGTTGGCCTTGAGTCTCACTACTACACGACCTCGCAGGGCCTGCACAAAGTGAAGGGAAGGTAGCAGTTGGTAGTCTGCAGACCCTGGGTCTTCCTGTTCGCATGGCTTTTGGACCTACAAGACACCGGGGACCCGGCCGCTGCCACACTATCATTCACAGGACGCCAGTCTTGACGTCAGCTGCGTGACAAATAGGCGAGAGCGGATTGGCGGCCTTTTTTGACAGCATGACTCAGCTACGTCTGTTTGCGGTGGGACGACTGTGCGAGAACACGTTTCCTTCGGAGACCTCCAAGGCCAAAATAATAGCTGAACAACAATCTGTTGTAGGTCTTTGTAGCTCTCCGACACCCGTACCTAATGAAATGTCCAAGACTAATTATCTGACACGCATCACGTTTGGCCTCTCTAGCAAAACGATCTCCGGTTTTTTCCTGTGCTGATTCCCCAGTCGGGCCCCTGGGTCACGTTGTAAATCTTGTCCGCGATTGTCATCACCTCAGCAGAGGAAGACCTTCTCCGGGTCTGCATCCTTGTCATGTTTGCACGTTGGCATGACCCCCGCCATTGTTGAACGGGGGCACATTGGAGCTCTTTGATGCGCTAAGTGATTTACAGAGTGGAAGCACGGGAAGTCGCCTTCCGACTTCAAATAGGAGCTCAGAAAAACAATAGCTCAGGGCTGATTTATCTTTCCTCGCGTAGTTTCTCTCGCTCTTGAGACCTCCGGGCCTGAATTAGTCTTTTATTTTTTTTTAAACATCGTTCATTTTCTATGAGGGACTGTCACCATTTCAAGGATGGTTTCACACATGTATGGAAATGCTAATAACGTGTATGTCTCCTTGCTAGGTAGCTGGAGCATCGGTTTAGATGCAGATGATGATACAAAACAACAAAGATTTTCCCTTGTTTAAGAGGTAAGATGGTCCTTATTGTATCAGGTAAGGTTCTGTCAAATGATATCAGACTTTTTATTAGTTTATAGATGTATCTACTCGTAGACAAACACCGCTAGCTAGGTCAAAATTTTGCGACGCCCAGCTTTGGATAGTGATTGGCGGTTCTCTTTTGTTTTTGCCATTCTCACACATTTTTGCACATTCCAAAAATATAATTTACCAAGAAAACTCAAAGAAACCTAGCAAAAATCGATAAATCAGCAGTAATTTTACAGGAAAAAAAGTCAAAATATGAGGAAAATTTTTTGTCAACTGATACGAAAAAGTTGAGAATGATGTAATATCACAAAGAAGAAATTTAGTAACATAAAGTTGAGCTACTCGAGAAAAAAATAATTAGAAAAATACATCAATAATTATACTAATAATTATTAGTATTAATTATTAATTAATTCATTTTCTACCGCGTATCCTCACGAGGGGGTGCTGGAGCCTATCCCAGCTGTCTTCGGGCGAGAGGCGGGGTACACCCTGGACTGGTTGCCAGCCAATCACAGGGCACATATAGACAAACAACCATTCACACTCACATTCATACCTATGGACAATTTGGAGTAATGCTAATTAACCTAGCATGTTTTTGGAATGTGGGAGGAAACCGGAGTACCCGGAGAAAACCCACGCATGCACGGGGAGAACATGCAAACTCCACACAGAGATGGCCGAGGGTGGAATTGAACCCGGGTCTCCTATCTGTGAGGTCTGCGCGCAAACCACTCAACCGCCGTGCAGCCTAGTATCAATTATTAATAATGAAGAATAATAATAACTGTTAATTTCTCATTCTAATTGACTCCAATAATCCTTAATTCCATCCTTAATTTCCATTACTGTATCTCACACCGGTCTGTACCAGCGAAGATCCTCTATTTAGAGAAGGAGGGGGCCTCCTATTGTGTTACAAAGTGAGAAATAATCATTCATTAACCCCCAGTGACCTGGTGTGTGCGGAGTGTAAGATGGAGCCCCTCATTGTGGGTGTTGGGTCATGTCCATTGAACACACACACACACACACACACAACACACACACACACACACACACAAGCACCTTAAATGGATTATGTGGTCAAACACGCCCCCTGAGTTTCCCTTTCAATTATGTAGTGAATGGCTTTATGAAATGGAGCACAGTGGGGATAGCGGCGTCCACCGGGACCCTCGAGAGCCTGTGCAGTGTGTGTGTGTGTGTGTGTGTGTGTGTGTCATAGTGTGTGTGTGTGTGTGTGTGTAAGACATGTCAGGCTTCTAGTGGTACAGAGTTTATTGTCACAGTGAAGAGTTAATCAATGTGACAATCAGGTCTCCCTTGTTGCATCCCCTCCATCACTCGTTCACACACACACACACACACACACACACACACACACACACACACACACACACACACACACACACACCCACACCCACACACACACAAACACACACACACACACACACAGTCACAATGTAGCAGCTGTTATTAAAGATTGATACATTATACATTATTAGCTGTGTAGTAAGTAGTCTTGTTGTTTTTCTCCAAAACATTATATCTGTAGTTTCTTATTAAAAAGTGTACAGTACTTATTAATAATAATAGTCAAATGCATTGTGGATATTTATTTGTATATTTTTGTATAGATAAAGTGATGAGCGTATATGTAAGTCAAGTGTCTCCAGACCTTTTTACATTTTCGAACTATTTCCAATGTAAATGTTCTATATATTTTTTTATTTACTGAGGTTGTGTGTGTGAATCAAATGAAATCAACTTTATTTGTATAGCACTTTTCCTGCAAAGAAATGCAACACAAAGTGCTTTACAGAATGAAAACAATTTCCACAATTAAAAGGAAAGAACAATGAAGCAAAAAGAAAGCCCCTCCTTCCCACCCTCCATACTAGACCCCCCCACACACACACGCAAGCACACAATCACACACAGTAGGGAGACATGGCATGGTACTGAGGAACAAGGAAACGCCACTTTTGGGGCCGTCCACACTGGGAGGAGCTGCAGGCCGTGCCATCGGAGGACCAGCACCCGGGCCCCCCCGACTCCAATAGACGGGCGGACCCCCACATTAAAGGGAGGGACCCCCAGCCGGCCGTGTCGAAGGGACCCAAGGATGGCACCCCCTCAGCAGACCCGAACAGCCCCCAGTGTGGAGGACCCATCTGAGGAAACACTGGAGTTAGAAGCTAAAGACTAAGAGCATAAAATAGGACTAAAAAGATAAAAACATAACACTGGAGTTAGAAGCTAAAGACTAAGAGCATAAAATAGGACTAAAAAGATAAAAACAAAACACTGGAGTTAAAAGCTGAAGACCAAGAGCATAAAATAGGACTAAAAAGTTAAAAACAAAACACTGGCGTTAAAAGCTGAAGACGAAGAGCATAAAATAGGACTAACAAGATAAAAACAAAACACTGTAGTTAAAAGCTGAAGACCAAGAGCAAAAAATAGGACTAAAAAGATAAAAACAAAACACTGGAGTTAAAAGCTGAAGACCAAGAGCATAAAATAGGACTAAAAACATAACACTGGAGTTAAAAGCTGAAGACCAAGAGCAAAAAATATGACTAAAAAGATAAAAACAAAACACTGGAGTTAAAAGCTGAAGACCAAGAGCAAAAAATATGACTAAAAAGACAAAAACAAAACACTGGAGTTAAAAGCTGAAGACCAAGAGCAAAAAATATGACTAAAAAGATAAAAACAAAACACTGGAGTTAAAAGCTGAAGACTAAGAGCATAAAATAGGACTAAAACGATAAAAACATAACACTGGAGTTAAAAGCTGAAGACCAAGAGCAAAAAATATGACTAAAAAGATAAAAACAAAACACTGGAGTTAAAAGCTGAAGACCAAGAGAAAAAAAATGACTAAAAAGATAAAAACAAAACACTGGAGTTAAAAGCTGAAGACTAAGAGCATAAAATATGACTAAAAAGATAAAAACAAAACACTGGAGTTAAAATCTGAAGACTAAGAGCATAAAATAGGACTAAAAAGATAAAAACAAAACACTGGAGTTAAAAGCTGAAGACTAAGAGCATAAAATAGGACTAAAAAGATAAAAACAAAACACTGGAGTTAAAAGCTGAAGACCAAGATCAAAAAATATGACTAAAAAGATAAAAACATTGGCGTTAAAAGCTGAAGACTAAGAGCATAAAATAGGACTAAAAAGATAAAAACATAACACTGGAGTTAAAAGCTGAAGACCAAGAGCATAAAATCGGACTAAAAAGATAAAAACATAAGAAAAGCTTAAAAATATTAGTTAAAAGCCTGATAAAAAAAAGGTGCGTCTTTAATCTTTTGAAGGCTAATTTTGAGCATTTGGGTGTACATCGACTTAGTCATCGTTACATGAAAGTTGTCATATTGACATATTGATAACTCAATTCCAGCACATCTGAGTGTTACGTGATCTCGGCGCTTGTGTGACAATAGCGTCTCGTTGTGACAGCTTTGATTCATTCGATAACGATGACCTATCGCTTTATGCCGAGGTAAGCGCACAGCTGTCTGCCGAGGGGGGTCGGGCCGAGTCGCCGCATAAGAAGGTTAACTTTGTTAACGGACGCCGGGCCAAAAAGGGCGGACTCGGATCAAGGGCGGCGATCAATGTGAGCACTTGTCGATGAAACGGACGGCAACCTTGACATGCAGTGAGGTCGTTTTTGTGTCATGTGGCACATAAAGCGACATCAAGTCATCCTAAACTGTTTACATCTAGTTTGAAAAAGAGACATATTGTTCGAAACCAGCTTTGTCTTCCGGGTTCCGCTTGGCCACTGAAACGACACGACAGAAACTATGACTTCAATTTTAGTACTGGGGTGTTTTTGCTTGGAAAAATGGTAATGGTAATGGTTTTATTTCATTTGAACATGCATCAGATTACAATTGAATGCATCCCATAATCAGTTCACAGTTCCACATGTCCAAAAGGAGTAGGAAGAAGCAAAGCTTATTAAATCCTACCCCTCCATCTGGTACTTTTACAATCAGTAACTGTTACATTTGTTCACTTCCTGCTTTCCATATTCCATATATTACAGTTTAAGTTTTTATTTATTTATTTATTTATTTATTAAAAATTCATTTTTAAATAATGTACCTCATACCGAAGGTTCAAGACCTTGACTTGACCTTGACTGGTTCAAGACTCTTCATCCTTGTATTTAGCAAACATCAACTGCTTGTGCTTGTATTGTTTCTTTAATTTTAATTTTAATTTTAATTTTAATTTTAATTTTAATTTTAATTTTAATTTTAATTTTAATTTTAATTTTAATTTTAACAAACAGTAACTGTTACATTTGTTCACTTCCTGCTTTCGTAATACAATTTAAGTATTTTAATTTTAATTTTAATTTTAATTTTAATTTTAATTTTAATTTTAATTTTAATTTTAATTTTAATTTTAATTTTAATTTTAATTTTAATTTTAATTTTAATTTTAATTTTAATTTTAATTTTAATTTTAATTCTTCCCTGAGATCATATTTTTCTTCTCTTGTAGAGAAGTATTGGATGACATTTTTAGCTAATTGGTTATTTTTAGCCTTATGCATTATTTTAGCTGTTTGAAGATGAACTATATCAGCAAGTTGAAGTATTTGTGATTTTTAGAAATAAAGAGTTAGTATGTTCTCTGTAGGCGGCATTATGAATTATCCTTACTGACCTTTTTTGCAGTACATTTAGTCAAAAATACAATTTGACTACAAAAGTAAAAAAAAAAAAAACAAAGCAAAACTGAACAATCAGCAGTCATTTTACGAGCAGAAAGTGAAAATATTAAGAGAACTAAACCTCAAAAGGCATAATTTCATGAGAATAACGTTGTAATATTATGAGGAAATATTATGACAACAAACTAATTTTTTTTACAAATAAAGTTGCTGAGTTACAGCAATAAAGTAAAAATATCATGGGAATAGTGCTACGATCTGCCACCGATAGGTATCGGCCGATATCAGTAAACATTACAGCATCGATATCGATACCGATCCCTTCCACCGATCAGCTCCGCCCCCGCTGAAGCATCCAGAACAACTATGTCCACTTCCTGTTTTTGTGATATACATTATTCCATGTCTAGGGGGTTCTAATAATGTTTAAAATCGTACTAAGAGGGTTTTTAAAAGGTTTATTAATCGCATTTATAAATCAGGAATATTCGGTCAGGTCTGGTGCTCAAGTTCATGAAACAATAACTAACTCGTAGAGATGAGGATGGAATGCATCCCAGGAGTCCATTCCAATCGTATTCCCACATTTATCTCGACAAAATGAGAACTCACTTCCCAAGTTCTTATCTTATCTTTGTGATTTGCTTGACTTTCTTCCTGCTTCGCCGCCCCGAGCGGGAAGCAAGTTTAAACCCCGCAGAGATGCTTGCTGTTTGGGACGGATGGCCAACCATTCTTCTTCCCCAGCGTCAACTGGAACTTGAACCTTTAATCCTGCGGATCTCCGAGTGCAGGAGAGCCTCAGATTACTCGTCATTTACGTTGATCCCGGGAATTTGCACCATGCAGTGAAGACGCTCTCAAGGCTCCGCTTCTTTAACCGGGGGGGGGGGGGGGGGGGGGGTGGTGCAAGTCACATGCTCGGCATCATACGAGTACAACTTTGGAATTGTGTGTTTCAACGCACAAGATTTACAATATCCATGAACACACAAGCTCTCGGCTTTTATGAGGAAAGGTTTCTCACCTTCGGCTGTAAATTTGACCTGGTCTCCAGCCAACACCTTCACCCCCCCCCCCCCCCCCCCCCCAAAAAAAAAAAAAAACCCGTGTGTGAAATGAAAACCACTTTTCTAAATGGTGAGCGGTTATCGGGGAGGACAAAGCGGAGATAAATCTTGCATCTGCATTTGTGGAAAAATGCGCGTGAAAAACGATGGCGTAGGAAACACGATCCGCTCTTTGGAAGTGCAGCATGGAGGAAATTCAAGACTGCACGGCAGCTGTACGCAGCACTGGGATCCTTTCGGAATACTGCTTTTTTTTTCCATGCCACAAAAGTGGGCCGTGATGGTTTTTTACCAGGATGCAGCGGTCTTGTTTTACGACCTGCGTTCAAATAAATTCCACTTTTATGTGGAATTGTTGTTCGAGGTAGAATAGCGCCCTCTGTGGCAAGAAAATGAATATTTTTACTTGATTTTTACTTTTTTAAAACTTTTTTTACAGTTTAGAACTGCAGCAATTAATCTATCACATAATGATTAATTGATTATCCCATTAATCGATAACTATTTTGCTCATTAATTATATAAATATACAATTTTTTCATTTTTTATTGCTTTTATTTTAATTGTATGTATTTTGTTTTTATTGTTTTCATCTAATTTTATTTTAAAGTTTTATTTTATTTTTACTTTTATTATTTTAATATCTTTATTCACACACATCGGCTTTGACTTTTGGCAAAACATTTTTGCCAAACCAGATTAACTGACTAATTAACTAAGAAAATAATCCATATAAATCCAAAATGGTTGGCCTAATGTTGCGATATCTTAACTAATGATAAATCTTTTCACTGGCAATGATCTATAAAAGCGGTAGAAATTCATAAAAATAAACCTAGTCGGGAAGGATGACCTCTTATTTCCCCAGATCTCTTTGTAACAGCGCACAGAATCCATGACCCCACTAGCATTGCTTCTAATATTACAAGTTTATTCCTGTAAAATTGTGACTGTTGTTGTTAGAATATGACGTCTTTCTCTTAATATTTTGACTTTATTCTCGTAAATTTTGAGCTGTTTTTTTTTCCATTTCTGATTTTTTTTTGCATTGCTGCCTTAGATGTTTACATGCTAAACACATTTGCTCTGCAAAGGAAAAGAGCAAGATATTTTTTATATTATGATTTTTTTTTTTACATAGAGTTGATTTGCCTTAATTTGATGTTTATTGTCATGCTACTTTTTCCTATTATTTCACCTTTTAAATCAATCTCTTGTAATATAAAGCCTTTACCCCATAATATTTTGACTTCTCATAAACTCATATCTTTTTCCAAAAATGACAACTTTATTTGTTACAACATTTCTTCTTAATTCATAATTAAGAATAATTTTTAGATTTCTTTAATTTAATTACATTTAATTACATTACATTAATTACTTGTTTAATTACATTTCGAAAATGTGCAGTGGGACAATAAAAATGAAAATAAATTAGGTTTTTAATTCATTTTTTTTCAACTTTTTTTTTTATAAACTAAGGACCACCGGCACTGGGAAAGAATATGAACCCAAAATAATGTCATCCTTGATATTTGGTTTCTTGTGTCATTCCAGTCCAACCAATAAAAAAAAGCACTTCAACTCCAAATGTGTTTTGGGGGGGGCGGAGGGGTTAGTCAATGTCAGTGGTTCCAGAAACTGCATTAGAAGAACAAGAAGATATCATTATCGCACAATGGCTCCCCACAAGGGACCATCATCATTCAACATCATCTGATACGGAGGTCCACGCTTTGCCCTGCTTAACGTCCACATGAGCAAACACGGATTCCTAAATGACGCCTTCCCAGGCTTCTAAAGGTCGCGGAGATGGAAAGGGCCACCTTAAGTCCAAAAGCTGCAGGAGATGGAAGAGTTGTCTTCCAAAAGGGGAGATCTATGGCCGCCGTACACCAGCTCGTTTGGGGAACTTAAAACCTCACATGACACGGCGGCCCATTTATAACATGAAGATGAATTGTCCCGGTCTGGCTCCGGTCGGGAGGTTGTGTGGTTTGCGGTACGATAACGCAGAAAAGTATGTTAGAGTCCCCGTCCGGATTTGGCTCTACGGGACTAATCCTCCGTCGTTGACGCTGCGACAACGTCCGTCTCGCCTTCTTTCAGGAGTATCCGGCGTGGCAGGTAAAAAGCTGGCCAATCAGTGGCACATATGGTGCGCATTACAGCGGAAAGGCTTTTTCTCTCCCTCGACACGTCGATGACAGACGCGCTCTGATTCCACATATGTTGAAATGTAGAAAGCGATACATGGCCGCTTTGATACCGGATGATTTATTGGACCCTGACACCAGTTGCCAATGACCGGGAGGAGAGGGGGGAGGGGCAACACATGATGTTTTTTTTGTTGTTTTTAACTTCTATTTTTCTTCACATGTCAACTTGCTGGAGTCGATGCTTAAAGAAGATCAAGTTGTCCTCTTAAATTTTCACTAAAGTCTCATTCCTAAGACTTCGAAACACTTTGGAGACACATGATGACAAATGTTGACTTGGAATTTGACCCCAATTTTTTTTTAAAGGAGAACTACAATGTTTTTTTTTACTTTTCTGACCAATAAATGTACTTGGAATTTTTTATTCTCATGTTAAATGATGCCAAAGTTTCAGATAATGAGGTTTACACATTTGGAAGTGAGCCTGAAATGGCTCAAAACGCTCGGTTTGAAAAGGTGTGGTTAAACAGTTCCCTTTGTGATGTCACAGAAGGGTGGATTTCCATATATGGCTTATTGCTATTTCTTTATTACTTTCTGTGTTTCTGTGTTTTCTGTGCGGGTTATTGTGTGGCGCTGCTCTATAGGAGACCACAACTCAATAAAAAGGGTCCAAAAATGAACATAATACGTCCCCTTTAAGGGAAATATGTCAAAATTTTCCCAGAGTCAAAGTCATCCCTCGCTACAGCCAACTTGAACATCACTCCGTCAGTCTATAGCAGTTTTCCTAAAAATTCCCTATTGTAAAGTGAGACCGACATGACATTGGATTAGATTACCTTCACACTGCAGGTAGTTAACCTTGGCATGTTCGACATGACAGAGTACAAACAAGTTCTTCTCGCATTTTGTGTGGAAATGGTACATTTTTGGATTCACACTTTGTCCTTCTTCCCCACTCTGTTTGAATAAATACATTGGAGACTAACTAGTTAGCTCACCAGCTTTTATTAACAAGCCTTCCACATGTTTTGTTCAAAGCCGAGAGAAAATATTCCATTCCTAACAGTATAAGGGAATAAATAACATGAGAATAAATAAATTGCAGGCTAACTAGCTCGCTCGCTAGCATGCGATGTTTAAAGCTGTCTCTTGTGATCTCGTAGGTTGCGCATTATAGGGGTGTTATTTCATGTCTAGAGGGCTCTAATAAAGGTAAAAACCTTACTTAGAAATTCATAAACAGGTTTTGCTATGTTCTTGTTAAAATATTTGATTTATTATGTGGAACTAACTAAACTTTATTTGGATATTAACTAATTTTGTTAGTTCTACACAAAAATATGAAGCTGATAAAACATCTTGATCTCGATGACAAAAAGCTGTAATAAAGTCAACATATGAATTTTCATAGACCTCCACCAAGGCTTAAACTTGTCATTTATGGATATGTTGTACGTATAAACGTGCACCAGTGGAAATTGTCACGTTGGTGATATCATCATTCCATCACAAAACTAAGCCTCTTACATTGACATAATGGCACATAAACAGTCTCAGGTTCAAATCCCAGCTAACCTAATTAGCCAGTCAGGGCTTTCGCGTCTTAAACCGGGATGATCCGGCTCGTCCTCATGAGCGAAATTGACCCGATATCACGTTTCTGCTGACCGTCAAAGCACCCAGAAGAAACAAATCCATATTCATCACGTTGCATCGGAGGTGTCGTTTAACGTCCAGCTCATCCTTCAGCATGCAAATCAGCTCTTTAGCTTCCTCGCTGCTGTCCAGTAATTGGGTTTGGAATGCATATATAAATATTTGCTCACTTAGACAACACCCCAAAATAAACAGGGTACAAGAGGGCAATTAATAACGTACAGTTAGACGTGACGGCCACTTTGTGTCATTTTGGATATCTCTGAATGCAATTATTATTGACCAAACCTCTAACATCGGACATTTTTTGGTCAAAGGCATTGACCGTGTATATCAGCCATTATTGGATTTGACTTTTTCTTCCGTTGTAAAAGAGGAGAACTTCTAAATGTGTCGCATAGCAAATAAGGAAAATAATACTTCAACTGTTTTTTAACTACACTCAGAACTGTGAAATAATTATTGTTTGTTTTGTTTGTTTCTCACAATAAGATGACTTTTGAAACCAATAACATCCTTTTTCCGGAATATTTTTGTTTTGTTATTTCCTTATAGTATTATGACTTTGTGCTTTGTTTTTGTTTTGTTATGCTGTTGGTCGTTTTTTTCAGGCCCGATGACTCGACCCCGGATGCCAGCCATGCCACCCTGCATCATCGCTTTAAAACATTAAAATTAAAACATTAAAAACCAAAAAATTAAAATTAAAATAAAAAAACTTAAAATTATAAGTTAAATTGTATAATTTTAATTTCAATTTTAATTTCAATTTCAATTTCAATTTTAATTTTAATTTTAATTTTAATTTTAATTTTAATTTTAATTTTAATTTTAATTTTAATTTTAATTTTAATTTTAATTTTAATTTTAATTTTAATTTTAATTTTAATTTTAATTTTAATTTTAATTTTAATTTTAATTTATAAAATTTTAATTTATAAAATTAATTTATAAAATTTTAATTTATAAAATTTTACTTATAATTTTAATTTATAAAATTTTAATTTTAATTTTAATTTTAATTTTAATTTTAATTTTAATTTTAATTTTAATTTTAATTTTAATTTTAATTTTAATTTTAATTTTAATTTTAATTTTAATTTTAATTTTAATTTTAATTTTAATTTTAATTTTAATTTTAATTTTAATTTTAATTTTAAAACAAAAAATTAAAAAATTCAAACATTAAAACTAAAAAAAATCCTGTTTAACAGTCTTTTTATTTGTACACATTTTAATGTCTAAAATACATTTTCTCCCTTGAATATGTATTTTCAACCCAAAAATATTCATAAAAAAATACATTTCATATAGACTCATCATATTTATTGTCACATGCAGGTCGTTCCCTTGCTACATGGGAAGCCACCAAGCTAACTAGTCGGCCATTTGCGGCCCATCGCTTGTTTGTTATCGCATAAATAAAATAACACCCAGCAAAAACAGGAAAAATAGAATAACCAAGAATAACCAAAAATGTTGGAACATTTTCCTTTCGCTTTTATGAAAATAGTGTACTCTTAATAGTATAATTTCTCTATTTTTTAATAAAATAAATAAATAAATAAATAAATATATCTGTGCCCCGAGCATCCTTTGATAAGGAATGGAATATTTTCCCTCTGCTTTTACTAACAAGCCTTCAACGTGTGTTCAAAGCAGAGGGAAAATATTCCATTCCTTATCAAATGATGCTCAGGATATAGTGGATTTCGAATGGAATATTTTTCTTTGCTTTTAATTTTTCTTAGCTATTTTTTTTACAGAATCCCCCCCCCCAAAAAACACTCAGCCCCGAGCATCCTTTCATAAGGAATGGAACCTTTTCCTTCTGCTTTTATTGACAAGCCTTCAACAAGTGTTCAAAGCAGGGGGAAAATGTTCAATTCCTTATCCTATTCCTAAAGAAAAAATATTCCATTCGAAATCTACTATATCCTGAGCATCATTTGATAAGGAATGGAACATTTTCCATCTGCTTTTCTTAACAAGCCTTCAACATGTGTTCAAAGCAGAGGGAAAATATTCCATTCCTTATCAAAGGATGCTTAGGATATAGTGGATTTCGAATGGAATATTTTTTTCTCTGCTGTTCATTTCTCTTAGCTATTTTTTTTAGAGAATTCAAAAAAAAAATCACTTTGCCCCAAACATCCTTTGATAAGGAATGGAACATTTTCCTTCTGCTTTTATTAACAAGCCTTCAACATGTGTTCAAAGCAAAGGGAAAATATTCCATTCCTTATCAAAGGATGCTCAGGATATAGTGGATTTGGAATGGGATATTTTTTCTTTGCTTTTATCAACAAGCCTTCAACATCAACAACGTATCATGCTCAAAGCATAGGGAAAATATTCCATTGCAAACAGTATCATACTTTGTTTTGTTTTGTATCAAGAGATGTAGGGGTACAGTGAATTTTGAACGTAATATTTTCCCAACAAGCCTTCTACATGTCTTGCTTAAAGCAGAGGTAAAACATTCCATTCCTAGCAGTATTATTGTTTTTTTTAATAGCTTTTTACAGAATAATAAAAAATCACTGTGTCACTAGCATCCTTCGCTATTTTTACTGTATTTCAAGGTGGTGGGTTCCATTCCTAAAGCGAGTACCGATCTCAGTCTACCTGTCACTGCACCTTGTCCACCTGCTGGACGGAGGGTAGCACTGCGACGGCTGACAGCTCACTTGTTGACGCGTGTCCTGAGATAATTAGTCCCCAAGTAACGAGCGCTCTCTGATGACAGCCACTGAAACCCGAGCCCGGCTGTGACATGCTCTCCTTGCCTCTCTCCCCCTGCCCGACAACTGCAGAGAGGTTATTTTTTGCCCCGGCTGCCTGCAGGGCTAGCCTGGCGCCAGCCCCTGGGACCCGTTGAGGGGTGGGGGCGGCTCTGGTGGGGGCCAGTGCTGCCATTTGCCCCTTAACCTGTCATGCCCCGCTGATACCAAATGGCACCCGGGAACCTAATACTGAAAACACTGTGCAGACCTGTCATAATGACCGTCATTGACAGGGGGGGGGGGGCACATCGTGTCAATACACTATTCATTCATGTCATGCTACTGTAAGAAATAGGGGTAAATATGTAAACATATATATTTTTGTTCAATATTCAGGACTCAATCAGCTCTCGTTTTCCAAGAATGAAGTCCAAATATGACGAGAATTTTTTTTTTAATTTGTTAAGTTAAGTTGTAATTTCGGAAAAATTAGGTTGTGGCAAAAGTTATAATATTATGGAAATAAATTCATAATATTACAAGAAAAAAAATTCCTAGAAAATAGTTAAAAGATCTGGAAAATAATATAATAATTATAACAAAACAAAAATATTGAAAAGCATAGCAAACATAATTAAATTAAAAAAACTACAGAAATTAAAAAACAGCTTTAATTTGACAAGAATAAAGTCAAAATATTCAGAGAGAAAAGATGTATTCTAACGAGAAAAATGTTTATGTTTTCTAAGAAAAAACAGAGGTCATATTATGAGACAAATTTTGTAAATTTTGGAAAATAAGGTTGGGAAAAAATATATAATATTATGGGAATAAATTCATAACATTACAGGAAGAAAAATTACAAAAATTATTTCAGAAGAAAGTTAAAATATTTGGAAAAAAAACAACAAAATTTCAGACTAATAATATGCTTTTACATCCGTACAGGCGTCCCTCGTCACTTCACAGTTCGAATTTTACGCTTTCACTCGGTCATCGTTGTTCAAAATAAATTAGTAAAAAAATGATCACTGTTGGGTGTTTGATTATGGCCTGTTATATGTCAAAGAATATGCATCGTTAAGCAAATTGTATGTATTTTTGGCGGAAAAAAAATCAACAAAAGTACTGATACTGTATCAGGCATTCAGAAGATGCATTCAAAGATGTTATCTATTATGTTATTTATATTTATTTCTGTCTATTTTATTTCCTGTTACTACGTCTACTACTTTGGGGATCCGGGTTTTTCTTTACAAAATATAAAATTTCATTTTTCACTCTATGTTTCACTCTAACTTTTTTGGAAGGAATTAATGACCAAAACTGGTTCCACTGTATTGTTGTTTACATATCGGCAAATCTGATCTTCTGTTGCATGGTAGGGTTTATGTTGGTTTGCTCATGAGTACATGCCCTGGTAGTCTTACATAGCAGCGTAAGTGCCTTGCTGGAGGGTCTGCCGTTACCCGCTGGGACGAGGCTTAAGGAGGGCCTGGTGTCTTGATCTTCCTCAAAGCTAAAGCAAACAAGCGCACTACGGAGGATCTGTACAAAGCAATCAAAGCTCAAGTGCGGGGGATTTTGTGCAGGGCGCAGGAACTCGTCCAGAGTCAACAATGCGGAGGAGGCCGTTTCACTCGGACTCCGCCGCAAATTTGAAACTTAGCATGAAACTTGCGCCGCGGGGCTAAATTTGGACGCTCGGGATGAGTGGAAGCGTAAGGAATGGCCTCGGGCCGGAGAGAGGCCAGCATGCCGCAGACATGCGTCTTCCTTTTGAACATGATCTCGCCGTCTCTGTTGTCAGTTGTTTTTGGGCTCCCCTAAAAATGCTCGTGAAAGAGCCTAAAGAGGAGCACGGCGCCGGTAGTTGGGTAAACGGGACCCGGTTCACTTTGAATTGAATTGAAAGTCTTTGTCTCTAAAAACAAAGTGAAAGTAGGAACTGTGGGAGTAGGAACCCAAAATTGTTTGGGTTATTATCATGCTAGCGGGAAAACATGCTAGGGATGTATATTGAAATATATTTAATTTATTATAATAGCATTTATTTGTGATATGCATCCGGTGGTTTTACATTAAAAGATGCATTATGTGTTGCTGCCTATATCAGTATTGGCTAGTAATGGTACAGTAAACCTCGGATATATCGGATTCAATTGTTCCCACTGGTTTTGTCCGATATAAGCGAAATCCGTTATATGCGTATACTGAAAAATGTCCGTTTTACGCATATATCGGATTTATATCCGGTATATGCGTAAATCGGATTTTATCCGTTATAAAAAGGCACTTCCTTGACTATGTTTCCAATGTACCTGGACGCGCAGGCAATGCTGCAAACGCTGCAAATGACGTCGTATAGCGGCCTGTCACGATTCGGCGAATCGGAGCGCCACGATGCGGCCATCCGATATATGCGAGGGAAATTTAATGGAAATGCATTGGAACGGGACTGGAGATTTTGTCCGAAATAGGCGAAATCCGTTATAAAAAATCCGATATATGCAATGAATTTTTATTGGAAATGCATTACAGAAAAATCGGTTCTTTTTTATCTGTCCGTTGTGAGCGAATTTCCGATATATCCGAGTCCGATATATCCAAGGTTTACTGTACAATAAAGTAAAGTGCTAAAAAATATCCGTATATGGGATCTCCATTAGAACGATAATATCTGAACTGATACCGGGTTCTGCTAGTACTGCAGTATATTATGGAGTATATACTGTACTAATGTCGTTATTTGGAAATGCTAGCACGTCATATCAATGGCACGATGACGTCATTCCCAGTCGAAAGTGACAGGAAGTGGGCATATCTCTTTTGAGGTGACACCCCGTGCTCTTGAAAGGCAGACACTAACATTTAAAAGTCCCGAAGGACTCGGGTCCTCGCCAGCCGTGACCTCCGAATGCTGTTCATTCCTCGTGGGTCTTATGCGTGAAACATTTGTGTTGACACCCCGCAATGTGCTTGCTGATGACTTCATCCAGCAGCTGAGTGTATTCTTTAAAAGTACAGCCGGCCCCGCCCCACCCCAGCGGGGTTTTTTTTTTTTTAGGGAGAAAAAAGCCTCCTTATCTCTGCGGGAGAGGCAGAAAATAAGGGGTCTCGGCGGTCATAAATTCACGAGGATGAGCTGACGATCGGCCAGTTGGACGGTTAAGGCGAGCCCTGGTCTTCGTGAGCTTTCTCATGTTGCTGGTAGCCAGCGTGAGGTTCCTTCACGAACCCTGGCAGCAGCTTTATTGTGGAGGAGATCTGGTAGAGCTCCAGTGGCCACAAAAATAGGCCGAGTACGAAATGGAGACTATTGTACGAGCTGGCATCTCGCCGGGTATCAGAGCGATCCTTCTGGGAACGATCTTGTAACCTGGGCTTGTTAGAAAGCCTCCATAAAGACACCTGACAGCTGAACCCCCAACCGTTCTCGTGGAGGTTTTAACATAGTGATGAGGGGAGGGCTTGGACAAAGCGGATTGTTGAACCCTTTCCATTGGCGCGGATCGTTGTGGAAGGTTACGCTTTAAAAGAATAAGAACGCCATCAAATATGTTGATGCTAGCACTGCGTTGGTCTCATGCACAACACTTGTACTAGAGATGTACTATTTGACAGGAGCGCTATGCTGTTGTTAAGGATCCACTGCAAAAACAACAGACAAAGATCTTTTATTTGACAGGAGCGCTATGCTGTTGTTAAGGATCCACTGCAAAAACAACAGACAAAGATCTTTTATTTGACAAGAGCACTCTGCTGTTTTTAAGGATCCACTGCAAAAACACCAGACAAAGATCTTCTATTTGACAAGAATGTTCTGCTGTTTTTAAGGATCCACTGCAAAAACACTAGACAAAGATCTTCTATTTGACAAGAGTGCTCTGCCGTTTTTAAGGATCGACTGCAAAAACACCAGACAAAGATCTTCTATTTGACAAGAGTGTTGTGCTGTTTTTAAGGATCCAGTACAAAAACACCAGACAAAGATCTTCTATTTTACAGGAGCGCTCAGCTGTTTTTAAGGATCCACTGCAAAAACACCAAAGATCTTCTATTTGACAGGAGCGCTCATTTGTTTATAAGGATCCACTGCAAAAACACCTGACAAAGATCTTCTATTTGACAAGAGTGTTCTGCTGTTTAGAAGGATCCACTGCAAAATCACCAGACAAAGATCTTCTATTTGACAAGAATGTTCTGCTGTTTTTAAGGATCCACTGCAAAAACACCAGACAAAGATCTTCTATTTGACAAGAGTGTTGTGCTGTTTTTAAGGATCCACTGCAAAAACACCAGTCAAGCAGCAACAACGTGACTCAAAGATCTTCTGTTTGACAGGAGTGGGCTGTTGTTGAGGATTTACTGCAAAAACACTAAGATCTACCGGACAGGAGCACTCTGTGGTTTTGAAGGATCTACTGCAAAAACACGCGTCAGAGATCTTCTATTTAAAAGAACGTTATCCAAACAGACAGGAGAAACTTCTGTTTGACAGGAGTGGGCTGTTGTTGAGGATTTACTGCAAAAACACTAAGATCTACGGACAGGAGCACTCAAAACAGGAGTTCTGAAGGATCTACTGTAAAAACACTCATCAGAGATCTTCTATTTGAAAGTTATTCAAAGAGACAGCAGAAATATCAGTCAAAGATCTTCTATTGGACAGGAATGCTCTGCAGTTGTTCATGATCTACTGCAAAAACACCAAAGATGATCTGTTAGACAGGAGCGCTCTGCTGTTTTTAAGGATCTACTTAAAGAACACTTGTCGAACAGCAAAAAGGCAAAGATTTTCTCTTGGAGTTCTCGGGAGTTCTACTTTAAGGATCCAACACAAAAAAGGAAGAAGTAAATTTGAAACACTTCTATGCTAGGACTACGTTAAAAAGCCATAGCATTTCAGTATGTGGAATCAAACTATGGAATGGATTAAGTAAGGGAATCAAACAATGCACAACGATGAGCCAATTCAAGAAACAATACAAGCAGTTGATGTTTGCTAAATACAAGGATGAAGAGTCTTGAACCAGTCATGATGTGCTATATATATCACTATATTGACACTTACTATGGTACCCATTATGGCATTGGATGCTCATATCACCTCCTACTTCGGTACGTGATTTAAAAAAAAAGAAAAAAAACTTTGACTGTATTAGGAAAGCAGGGAGTGAACAAATGTAACAGTTACTCATTCATTCATTTTCTACCGCTTTTTCCTCACGAAGGTCGCGGGGGTTCTGGAGCCTATCCCAGCTGTCTTTGGGCGAGAGGCGGGGTACACCCTGGACTGGTGGCCAGCCAATCACAGGGCACATATAGACAAACAACCATTCACACTCACATTCATACCTATGGACAATTTGGAGTCGCCAATTAACCTAGCATGTTTTTGGAATGTGGGAGAAAACCCACGCATGCACGGGAAGAACATGCAAACTCCACACAGAGATGGCCGAGGGTGGAATTGAGCCCTGGTCTCCTAGCTGTGAGGTCTGTGCGCTAACCACTCGACCGCCGTGCCGCCAGGTAACAGTTACTGATTGTAAAAATTAAAATTAAAATTAAAAAAAAAATACAAAAACACTTAAATTATATTAGGATAGCAGGAAGTGAACAAATGTAACAGTTACTGATTGTAAAAGTACCAGATGGAGGGGTAGGATTTAATAAGCTTTGCTTCTTCCTACTCCTTTTTGGACATGTGGAACTGGGAACTGATTATGTGATGCATTCAATTGTAATCTGATGCATGTTCTAATGAAATTAAACCATTACCAATTACCAAACTCAAATATCTCCATTTGACAGGGACAAAAACAATAGGCTTGGAGCTTCTACTTCCTGTATACAAAAACAAAACAACACCAGTAAGGCGTATAATGACCGACCCGGGACCGGTAGTACTTGTCTATAAACGATGTAAACATTTTTCTGTCTATCATCACATTAATGAGATGGTTCGTTTCCTCTTCAAAATCAATACTTCCTGTAAAAGACCCAAGATTCCTTTGGAATGGAACATGTTCCAAACACAAATCAATATTCCTTATGATGGGGATATCCCTATGACCTGATATTAAGGTTAGATGGATTAAGATTCAGGTTCAAAAGGGTTATTAGTGTTTACATGGCCGTGGCAACCGGGTTATTGCTAATATTCAGGTTATGATAGGGTTATTTGACTCCATGTAAACGTAGCCACTGTGGGAAATTCCAGCTCATCCTCAGCAGGGGTCCTGCTCAGCATGGAGTTCTTTTTTTTTTTTTTTTCCAGGGAGGGTTATCTCCCGATGGTAATGACCAATGTCTTCTATCACATTCCCTGACATGTCGGAATGTATCTCAGGGAGCGCATTGGCAGGACGTTCCACCCCACTGTGGGATGGAAACAGCTGTAACTGAGCGGCGGACATGTCCCAACTACACGACCGTACAAGAATGCGCGCTCTCGTCTTCCACACGACTTGTCAGGGCCGCTGGTTTTGCATTTTAGGTACCTTTGATTTGTTCCTTGACCTGCCACGGATCAGGAAAGCCTGTGAATCTTCCTGACAGCTTCAGGAGGTAAAAAGGCGACGAGAAAGCGAGATGCTATCAGCGGCTGTTACGACACGCCATCAAAATATGAGGGGCAGCCCTGAGTCTTACCGCCACAATCACAGTCACCCCTCCCGACATGAAGAACACACAGGGGAGCACATTTTTAGGACGCACGTCGGACGCCATGAGGCATAGCGCAGAATTCAACAGACATGGAATCGGAATATGAGAAAAAAATAATAATCAAAACAGAATTGTGTACTTTTGTGTATTTTCTAAGTTGGTGACGAGTAATCTGACAGCATGTTCACTGCCATGATGGACAGCATGGAGCGGAATCAGACTTTTTTCATGGAGACAAAAATGTCAATTGTAGAGTACAACGTAAATATTAAATGTTAAATATTTATATCATTCTATATATAATATATATATATATATACACATATATACATACACACACAGAAACACATAGTATATATGTAATGTGTAATGGTACAGCTGCTGCCTTATTTATATATACAGTATACATGTGCTATGGTTATGCATTACTACCAATGATTACTATGTGTTGATTAAATAAATACATAAATGATATGTGTATATTATATAAATATATATATATATACACATATATATACATACACACACGCAAACACATAGTATATATGTGTAATGGTACAGCTGCTGCCTTATTTATATATACAGTATACGTTATGCATTACTACTAATGATTACTATGTGTTGATTAAATAAACACATAAATGATATGTGTATATTATAAATAAATAAATAAATATATATACACACACACACACAAACACATAGTAGATATGCAATGTGTAATGGTACAGCTGCTGCCTTATTTATATATACAGTATACAGTATACATGTGCTATGGTTATGCATTACTACCAATGATTACTACGTGTTGATTAAATAAACATATTAAATAAACAAATGATATGTGTATATTATAAATAAATAAATAAATATATATATATATATATATATATATATATATATATATACATACATACACACACATACAAACACATAGTATATATGTAATGTGTAATGGTACAGCTGCTGCCTTATTTATATATACAGTATACAGTATACATGTGCTATGGTTATGCATTACTCCCAATGATTACTGTGTGTTGATTAAATAAATACATAAATGATATGTGTATATTATATATAAATATATACATACATATATATATATATATAATTAGCTATTTTTGATGTTGTAATGGCAATACTGAAGTCACTGCCTGTTGGCCGCTAGTGTGTATCTCCATTAACATCTAACACACACACACACACACACACACACACACACACTGAGGCGTACTTCCGATGCCCCGGCGATGATGGCCACCAGCCAAGAAAAGTGGAGTGCATTTCTTTCCTTTCCCTTCCCAGTTGTTGTTGTCTTTAAAGCCACAACTTGAGCTGGTTTAGGATCAGCTCTCGCTCGTCATTGTCCAAAATAAAAGCTCATTAAGGTAAATAATAACGTCGGTGATTGGTTGGAAAGAGAAGAGCTTTCAAAGTGAAATAGTGTCTTTTCTTCTCTGGATGGCTGCCTAAACGCTGTTCTGGGTATTGTAAGCAGCAAATACTTGGAGGGGCCTGCAGGCATTAATCACACTTAACTTGACATTACAGGACTTGTTTATTGGGGTGAGAGCCGCACGGCCCGTCGGGTCGCCACAAGGTCAAGGACGGGCTCCTTTCTGTGAATTTGTCGCGGCTCTTTTTAAACCTTTACCCAAAATCCTCCCACCGCGTTAACGCAAGTGTAACAGCTGTTTGGAAAAATGTTTACAAAGGTAACTGCACACCCGTGGGTTATATTTGGTTATAGTATATGGGTTATATATGCGTGCACTACATCAGGGGTGTCCAAAGTGCAGCGCGGAGGCCATTTGTGGCCTGTTGCTTGTTTTTTATTGGACGGTAGAACATTCTAAAAATATAATTTAACAACTTAACAAACTTAACATTTTTTTAAATTGAAAAATCATCAGTAATTTTACAAGAATAAAGTCAAAATATTAAGGGAAAAAAGTTGTAATCGAATGAGGAAAAGTCTGAATTTTACAATAAAACATAAAAAATAAAAAAGAATAAAGTTGTGATGTAAAAGTGTCAAAAGTTATAATAATACATTAGACGTTACCCATGCTGTAGAAAACGCTAAAATGCTAAAGCTACTTACCATTGAGAGACGTCTTGAAGTAACCTCGTTTCTTCAGAAACTTCAGACTGTCCAGTCTCTACTTCCGGATCGGATTCGGAATCCAACACATACGACTGTATATTAAAAGGCTGTTTTTGTGGGAACCACGAAATCCAAAGAAATCCAGGTGAATAGGTGCAGATTCTGGAAGTACATCAAGTTTTGTGTGTTGGTTATTGTGTGTAGTTGCTCTATAGGAGTCCAAAACTCAATTCAAAGGGCCGAAAAATGAGCATAAAAGGTCCCCTTTATGAGAAAAAATTTGATTCTAACTCCTTAGCATATGTACATGTTGCTTTACAAAACATGTGGAAAGTGTGAAAGTAGCATCCTTGTGGCCCTTGCTGGAAAACATGTGCAAGACATGACTAAAAACACAACAATTGACTGTTTGATTACAAGTATTAGCAACCAGATTGTGGGTAAATATCACACCTGTGTCAAATGTCCTCGTCTGCTCGCTTTCGGCCGTTTCCACCTGCTGCTCATCACCAATTAGTGGCGCTTTGGCCTCCTGACACAAAGAAAAAGAACCAAATAAAAAATGGAACCCAAAATAAGTAGAACAAAGCATAAAAACATAACAAAATAAACCAAACAATGTAACACCCAGACGGATGGTGTCCTGTCACCAACCTCCTGTCACCAGAGGTTAAAAGAATGAAAGGTGTGGGAATCGTGCGTTCATTCTCGCAGCAGGAATGTCAACAGAAATCGACAAGTGTTTGTCGACAAGGAAGATTCCACCCCCCGCCGCTACAAATGATGTCTTGATTTGTGTTGTTTATGATTTGCTGTTTTATTGTTCCGTATGGGTGACCACAGCAATAAAAATGTAGAACGGCGGAACCCGATTAAGTGTTCTTCTTATTGTCTTAAAGTTGACCTGGACATGTTTATGATTTTTTTTTTTTTTTAAAGATCCCCCATGTATTTTATGTACAGGACAAAATGTTCAAATATTTTGTATGATATTTTGTAATTATATAATGGCTTAGCTAAACGACGTAAAATACAAATATAGGGCATTCAGACCCTAATGACTAAAACATACAATATGACTGAATAATACAGACAACAAAGAAATATGATGTACTGGATTATGCAGATATAAAATGGTTATTTAATAATAATAATAATAATTAAATGTCAACATATGTGTAAGGGTGAAGGGACAACGTTGCACCTGTGCACCTTTTAAAACTAAAAATACCCAAGCCATAATATCTCCATTAGACATGTGCATGTAGCATTCAAAGAATGATTAGTCCGTGCCAGGACGCACACTCGTTACTTGTTATGGCGCGACCATTAGCTCTCAAGGTGACCCCTGCTTATTCAAAACCGCGGGTCCTTGACCTGGTGGATTATTTCCAGTGTTTGGTGAATTTTTTACCACAAATAATTGAAAGATTATTGCTAAAGAGGTACATGTCGATGTGACATAAACAATGCTAAAATGTTACAGTATCGCATGCTAGGTACAATGTATGTCTAGTCCTGTCACACCTATTTTAATTCTGGGAGAAAACACAAAAAAATAGCAATGCTGACAATGCTAATAGCTAGCATGCTAACAGTTAACATGCTAGCCAACTGAGTGTGTACATTGGAACATCTCTCCTTTCAGTAGATGGTTGCTCCACCAAGATAGGTACTATGAACGTAAAACCCATTTTATTTCAAGAGGAATCCCCCAAAATTTCAATGTTAATATGCTAATAGCTAACATGCTAACAGTTAATATGCTATTAACTTGCGTGGGTACATTGTGATAACATGGAAATATCTATGGCTTAGAAAGATGGTTACTAAAGTCCTAAGTCAGCACCCAAAAATGTCAACATTAATTATGCTAATAGTTAACATGCTAACAGTGCACATGCCATCAACTTGGGTGGATAGATTGTGACAGCATGGGAACCTCACTCACTTCAATTGAAGGTTGCTAAAGTGCTAAATCTCAAATGCTAAAATAGAAGTCGTAACATATGCGCTTATTTTATTTTTGGAAAAAAATACCAGTAGCTACCAATGCGCTAAATCCCAATGTGATACACAAAATGCTAAAGCTAATGCCTCACAGGGTAGATAAGTAATATGCACATAATTTCTTGACATCTACAGGATTTTAATTTTGGGAAAATGTCAATGCTAACAATGTTGCTAACTAGCATGCTAGCAACATGGAAGGGTAAAATGGGAACCTCTCCCGCTTCAATAGATGGTGAATCTCAATGCAAAATGTTCATTTTTAGCACTTCCTGTTTGTTGCGCTGACTTACTGTGTAAACTTTTGTCAGCAACTTATTGTTTTTCAAACATTTTTTCAACAATATGCTCACCAAAAAAAATCTAAAATAATAATCCATCTTTGTAATGACTTTTACTATTGACCACATGTCTCGCCAGCACTTGATTTATTGCATGTCATCTTATTGATGAGCAGTCTGCAAGAGTCCATCAGATGGGAATTGAAATCAATGTGTCATGTTATTAATTGCTGCTGGAACTTTCTTCCCGTCCTGTACGTGCCGTTCCAAAAGCCACAGAAATGATCGCAATTCCGACTTGGGAGCGTGTTCCCATCAACAATTATTGTCTTTCATCCACTTGGCAGGAAGTAATGAACGGCCCGTGTTTAACATTTGAGGTGCGCTCCCTCAAAAAAAATCCATGCCAACTCTGGCCAACATCAAATACTTGGACGTCTTCCCCTCGCCAAGGACGCAATTAATAATAATAATAATAAAAAAAAACCCAAAAAACATTCCAGTCCGTTGCTGGTTTCAAATGTCTGCAATATTTCCTTTGAAACAATCCTACTGGAAACATTTAGGGATTATTAACATGTGTGTCCGCTGAGGAAAAGCACAACTCAGCTCTGATGAGAAGCTCCAATAAATCAGCCCATTTATCAGGATGCAAATTCCTGGGAAAACGGCAACACACACACACACACACACACATGAACATCAGCGTCCAGGAGCCGTTCATAAAAAATAAAAAAAAAAATGCAATCATTGCTTTCAAGCCTTAATGTGAGGACTTCTGGGATTCGTACCTGACACTACCATGGAGGTGCTCGTTGCTGGACCCGCTAGCATGCATAAACAAACACACGGCAAAAATTATTATTATTATTATTACGCCAATCCCATCCGCCAATCAGTTCCAGCCAATCACTTAGCAGGGTGTGGTGAGTTTTTTGCTTTTTCATGTTAGTTTTTTTTCTAACTATTTCATCTTCCTTTCGGGGAATTTTCTTATTGTACTGATAGGTCTTTATTTCTATATTATTTTGACTTTTTTCCCATAATATTATAGCTTTTTTTCCCAATATAATTTCCCCCAAATTACAACTTTATTTTGTTTTGTTTTTGCCTCATACAATATTATTATGACATTTAATTCTTTATTTAATTTTATTTAATTTTTAAAAAATTATTCAACATCTCAACTTTATACTAAAATAAAATTTTTTCCTCCTATTTTTTAATTTTTTTAATTTCTGCCATTTTTCATGTTATATTTTTTTCTTTTGGAAAATGTTGTTCTCCTACTGTTCCCATAATACTATAACTTTTTCCCTAACTTGATTGTCCAAAAAGTACAACTTTAATTTGTTTGTTGTTTTGTTTGTTTGTTTTTCATAATGTTATAATATTAAAAAAAAACAAAAAAAAATGTCTGTAATATTTCAACTTTATGCTACTGAAATGAAATAAGTTTTCCTTATAATATTATGGTGTTATTCTCATAAAAGGACATTTTTTTCTCATTAAATTACAATTTTTTTCTGTTGATATTTTGACTTTATTTTTATTAAAATCGATTCTGATTCATCGATTTATTGAGTTTTCTTGTTATATTATTTATTATTATAACAAGAAATTGTTTTATTTATTTTTTTAATATTTTTTTATTTAATTTATTTATTATTATATTTTTAGAATGTGACATGGGCCAATAAAAAAGTAGCTACGGGCTGCAAATCAACCGAACCGCACTTTGGACACCAACCAAACTCAACTTGATGGCATACAAGTTGGAATTTTATTTTTAAAAAATTCTGGATGATCCACGGTGTGGCCTATACAGTCTGTATTATGTCTTATTTTCTCTTATTATGTCGAGTCTATTGGGTAATAGGAGTGTAAAGGTGACTATAGGGGTGTTATTTCATGTCGAGAGGGCTCTGATAATGTTAAAACCGTATTTAGGAAGTTCTACTGCGCTCAAACTACCAAAAAGCAGTCATTATTATTATTACTTGTTTTGTTTATAATTGATATTGCTGTTATTTTATTTTATTTCGTGGGTTACTTTCGAAATTAGGTGACATGTTTTCAAGCGATGTCGCCGTTTTGAGGCATGTCAACAATCGAACATGGCAGCTGCTTTGCCGCAACGGTATTATCGCCGCTGCTGTGTTTACATTTCCACCCACATTCCGACGTTTGTCACGGCGACGTAAGCATTTGATACTTAGCATCACGCTGCGTTTATGTAGCCGCCTAAGCCTTTTATTGCCGTCTGGCCTCTGGTCAGGCCTTTTTAGATGGAAGCACGTACTCACGCTGATAGATGTAATCCACCCCCGCACCGCTTAAAACCCGCCTTCATGCTTGTTGACTTCACAAGGCTCTGATGTCACAATGCACGGCCCCTTGAAGTGGACCCCCTCCAGCAATTTCATGCTGCCAGTGTTTGGAAGGTAGGCTAGAAATTGGAGTTTTATTGCTTTCTGGAAGCTTCCAGCTCCGTTTCTCATGCCGTCTCATGTGAACGCCTGAAATGCTGCTAATCTGCTGCACTTAGGCAAGATTCACGGGGGAGACCATCAGCTTCTCGGCAGGGGGGGGACGAACTTCAAAGACGCCAATGTTAGCAGCTTCTTTTGGCTTTAACTACAAACATGACGGTCGTAGTTTTCTACCGGAGGCCCACAAAACTTCGCACCCAAGTCCACAGTTTGACCTGCGGGTCAAATACGACGACGCAGATCAGCCCGTCGATCCGTACCAAGCAACCTAGGGGGGGGGGGGTTGTTTACAAAAGGAACCAGTGTGACGGAGCGGGACGGAGATGCTAGCTTTCCATGACAAGTCTTGACTGGTGTTTTTGCAGTAGGTGTTTAAAAACAGAAGAGCACTCCTGCCAAAAATAAAGGATCTTTGACTTGTATTTTTGCATTATGTTCTTAAAAACGGCAGAGCAGTTCTGTCATATAAAGGATCTTTGACAAATGTTTTTCCAGTGAGGCCTTGAAACCGGTTGAGCACTCCTCATATAAAGGATCTTTGACTAGTATTTTTACATGATGTCCTGAAAACCAGCAGAGCACTCCTGTCATATATAAAGGATCTTTAGACTAGTATTTTTACATTATGTTCTTAAAACCGGTTGAGCACTCCTGCTATATATTAAGGATCTTTGACTAGTATTTTTACATTATGTCCTTAAAACTGGCAGAGCACTCCTCTCATATAAAGGATCTTTGACTAATGTTTTTTCCAGTGAGGCCTTGAAACCGGTTGAGCACTCCTGCCATATATAAAGGATCTTTGACTAGTATTTTTACATTATGTCCTGAAAACCGGAAGAGCACTCTTGTCATATAAAGGATCTTTGACGAGTGTTTTTCCAGTGAGTCCTTGAAACCGGTTGAGCACTCCTGCCATATATAAAGGATCTTTGACTAGTATTTTTACATTATGTCCTTCAACCGGAAGAGCACTCCTACCATATATAAAGGATCTTCGACTAGCATTTTTGCATTATGTCCTTAAAACCGGCAGAGCAGTTCTGTCATATAAAGGATCTTTGACAAATGTTTTTCCAGTGAGTCCTTGAAATCGGTTGAGCACTCCTGCCATATATAAAGGATCTTTGACTAGTATTTTTACATTATGTCCTTAAAATTGGCAGAGCACTCCTTTCATATATAAAGGATCTTTGACTAGTATTTTTACATTATGTCCTTAAAACTGGAAGAGAACTCCTGCCATATATAAAGGATCTTTGACGAGTATTTTTACATTATGTCCTTAAAACCGGCAGGGCACTCCTGTCATATATAAAGGATCTTTGACTAGTATTTTTATATTATGTCCATAAAACCGGCAGAGCACTCCGTCATATATGTATAGGATCTTTGACTAGTATTTTTACTTTATGTCCTTAAAACTGGCAGGGCACTCCTGTCATATATAAAGGATCTTTGACTGGTATTTTTATATTATGTCCATAAAACCGGCAGAGCACTCCGTCATATATATATAGGATCTTTGACTAGTATTTTTACTTTATGTCCTGAAAAGCGGCAGAGCACTCCTGTCACATAAAGGATCTTTGATAAGTATTTTTGCTATTATTTCTGAAAACCAGCAGAGCGCCCCTGTTTGTAGAGGATCTTCATGAGTCTCTGATGAGTATTTTTGCCCACGCTCCCTAAAAACAGCAGAGCAAGCGCACCACTCATAATATAAATGATCTTTGAGTAGTGTCTAGTGATGAGTGTCATATAGAGGATCTTTGAAACCAGCAGAGCACTCATGTCATATAAAGAATCTTTGACTCACATTCTTGCATTTGCTCCGGAAAAACAGTGGAGTGCACCTTCCATATTATAAAGGATCTTTGACTGGCGGCCTACTCCTGTCATACAGTATAAAGGATCTTTGACTAGTGTTTTTTGCAGTAGGTGCTTAAAAACAGAGCAGAGCACTCGTGTTGCATAGAAGATCTTTGATGCTTGCTAAATGGAGGTAACTTGACATCTCAAAGTCAAACGTTTGTGTGACGTTTGAGGCGTAGTTTTCCCTTGAAAGTTGGATATCAAGTTCTATACATCGGTGATGACGAAATATACGACATGACCTAAGTGCGTTCTAAGATTGCTAGCAAGATGAGCTTAGCCGTCAGGACTAAAACAAACAAACACCGGCTTACTCGAGGTCAGCGCTTGTACGCAATGGGTGGGATATTTGCGACGAGCCGGCAGTGTCAAATGCATCATTAGCGTTTGCTATATTTTCCTGGATGTAACGTGCGATCAGGCAAAGACATTCAACCGCGTCAGTCGGCCCATCAGTCAGCAAGCCGAGTCGGAGGAGACGCCATTAGCATAGCTGCGCGATAACGACAAAGCGCACAAAGCGAAGTGGTGACGCGCAGCTGGAAGGCTCGGAATCGACACACGGCGACTCCACTCGGGTATTTTAAGCAGGACGTCTTCATTCCTTCCAAGCGACGTGACCGATCATCTTGCATTGGCTACGCTCGGGAAGCGGCGTGACCCCCCGGGCCCCCGCCCCATCCTTCCACCCTCCGAAGCTGGCTACTAGCGCATCCTTTAAGCAGGCTTGACCGAGCCAAAGTCACACACTCCACGGTCGCGCCCTGAGCGGACGCATTTGAGATGTGACAGCGCGATCAATTCCCATGATTGATGATCCACTCCCGGAGGAAACATGAGAAAGTATCAGGAATGTTTAGCGGTGTGGATCTTCTTCATATCTGTCCATCTAGCTAATTCAGCTAGCTAGCTAACTAGCAAACAATCTATCAAAGCTGGGGTGTCCAAAGTCTGGCCCGGGTGCCAGCTGTTTTTTATTCTAAAAATAGAATTTAACAATAAAAAACTTGTATGTTCTTGGCCATGTTGAACGTGTTTGGAACATGTCAGCACGCGCTGAGCAGGGACCTCCTGCAGGGACGCGTGGGACAACATGAGCGCTTCGTGCTGGGTTGGTGCGGGCCCCCCCACTGTCACCGGAGCCCCAGCGGGGGTTCCTGGATGGCACCGCGGTCCATCTGGCAAAATCAGTCAAACGGCCAGCGCCGAGGTTCTGTCTCCACGGGGGTCAGTCGCTGTCTGGACGGCCTTTGAGAGAGCGGTCTTGTCTTGCTACTGGGCAGTCCGTCCAAGTATAGCCTACTGTCCTCTTTAGCACTAGCGGGCTAAAGGCCGTGACCTTGAAAGCAGGAAAGTCTTCATCACGGCTAAACAGCTACTTGTTTGCACCTTCCACACCTCTAAACTTCAGGTAGTACAACTCACAGGCCAGTACTTTGTTATTTGGATCGTACCATAAGCTACTACTTTGATACATACGCAGAAGAAATAACTATACAACTAAACTACACTGATAAAAAGTAGACGACTATAGTGGTAACTATAGTTACTATAGTAACTATAGTAACCATAGCAGCTATAATAATAATAATTTAATAATAATATTACAGATGTTTTTACCAACTGATTGGAAAACTAATAGAACTACACTCAAGATAATGAAATATATTATAAACGGGAAAATGAAATAATTATGGATGCCAAAAAAATGTTGTACACATTTTTTTTACAGTTTTATATTTGGATTTAGACAACTAATATACCTACACAAAATATCATTAAATATATTATGAATATGAAAAGACAATAGTGCAAAATAATATTATTATGGTAAACTATTAGGTAATACTCAATATTATACTAAAAAATAAAAATAAGGCCACTGTGTTAATTTAATTACATAATATTTTTTTCAAAAAATAATCAAAGGGTACTTCTACTAATCATAACAATAAATATAATGATAAAATAAAAATAAAAAATAAACAAATTCAATAAAATTCAGTAATTAGTATTTGACTATTTTTTAATGTTATTATTATATAATTATATTGAGAATAATAGTATAATAATATTATTATAATTATTATTTTTAATATATTATTATTTACATTGTCCAACATGCCCACTAAAGGTAATGAAATATATGATAAAAAATACAGTCATGCAAAATTATATCATAATGTTGTCAACACTAAATATTGTAATTGTAATAATAAAATAAAATGTCTTAAAATGTCATAAAATAATAATAATGTCATTTAAAAAATAGGATATTTAATGTCATATATTATTATATTAATATATATATATATATATATAAATGTATTATTATTATATATATATAATATTCAGAAAATAATTTTTAAAAATGGGTATTGTCCAAGTTTTTATGACGTTATTTTTGTCCATTTAAAACTCCCACTTTAGATTTGCTCACATTTTTGGCAATAAACAGAAATATGATCGTCCGCAGATGCAAAAATTGCTTGTAATTTTCAATCTGTGTGCAATTGAGGCCCGAGGCCCACAATTAATTAGCAAAGAAAGCGGAAAGGTTGGTCTTCCAAAGTGGCTCCAGATGTAGCGGCGGCGTGCGCTAACACCAACTAGCGTGCACGTTGTGATCCAAGCGGCCATCATCATTACCCCGAAAGAAAACAACATCAACACCCCTCCTGGTACGCTGGAGACAGGCGAGGGTGGGCCACGTCCGTCTCGGCTAATGATGAATTTCCTTTGGCACGGCAAATACTTCCTACTTACAACAATTCCAACATTTTATTTCCACTTCAACACGGAGGAGATCCCCCTCGGAGTGGACCCGCTCCAGTCCATATGCTCTTGATTTCAGATCGCATGGCTTTTTTATTATGATTATTAATTCGGCCGGCCATCTGGTGCTGGCCGAGTCACCGGCAGGTCAAACAGCACTTCTACTAAACATCACTTACAGCCGGGCCGGAACAAAACACCGCTCCGCTAGAACCGGGATGAGAGATCAGAATCCACCCTGGTTCCACTCGTCCATCACGTTTCAAGCATTCACGACTCGCTAGAAATACCATCAAATATCCGCACATTGTCACCATTACTGACCTATATTTATGTATCACTTTCACTGGAGGTTACCCAGCATGCCTTGCGGGTTATTCATTCATTTTCTACCGCTTTTTCCTCACAAGGGTCGCGGGGGTGCTGGAGCCTATCCCAGCTGTCTTCGGGCGAGAGGCGGGGTACACCCTGGACTGGTGGGCCAGCCAATCACAGGGCACATATAGACAAACAACCATTCACACTCACATTCATACCTATGGACAATTTGGAGGGACTAATTAACCTAGCATGTTTTTGGAATGTGGGAGGAAACCGGAGTACCCGGAGAAAACCCACGCATGCACGGGGAGAACATGCCAACTCCACACAGAGATGGCCGAAGGTGAAGGGTGGAATTGAACCCTGGTCTCCTAGCTGTGAGGTCTGCGCGCTAACCACTTGACTGCCTTGCGGGTTATACATGTATATAAAATGGCATTGTTTTAGTGTGTGAGGGTTTATTTTGATACCTTCATAGCCCGCGTGGTGCTGCTACACGGCTTTATGACCTCTTGTGTCAAAATAAACATCTTGTTCAATTCCTCGCCATTTTTCAGACATAACCCACAAAGTGACACATCAGCGTTACATCTGAGAATTGGCTTTTTCTAGTTGAAGTTCAGAGCGTTTTATTACTTTAATAGAACATATTAAAGGGCGGCACGGCGGTCGAGTGGTTAGCGCGCAGACCTCACAGCTAGGAGACCAGGGGTTCAATTCCACCCTCGGCCATGTTCTCCCCGTGCATACGTGGGTTTTCTCCGGGTACTCCGGTTTCCTCCCACATTCCAAAAACATGCTAGGTTAATTGGCGACTCCAAATTGTCCATAGGTATGAATGTGAGTGTGAATGGTTGTTTGTCTATATGTGCCCTGTGATTGGCTGGCCACCAGTCCAGGGTGTACCCCGCCTCTTGCCCGAAGACAGCTGGGATAGGCTCCAGCATCCCCCGTGACCCTCGTGAGGAAAAAGCAGTAGAAAATGAATGAATGTTCCATTTAGAGGGACTGCACAGCGGACGAGTGGTTAGCGCGCAGATCTCACAGCTAGGAGACCGGGGTTCAATTCCACCCTCGGCCATGTTCTCCCCGTGCATGCGTGGTTTTTCTCCGGGTACTCCGGTTTCCTCCCAACATTCCAAAAACATGCTAGGTTAATTAGCGACTCCAAATTGTCCATAGGTATGAATGTGAGTGTGAATGGTTGTTTGTCTATATGTGCCCTGTGATTGGCTGGCCACCAGTCCAGGGTGTACCCCGCCTCTTGCCCGAAGACAGCTGGGATAGGCTCCAGCATCCCCCCCCGACCCTTGTGAGGAAAAAATGTTCCATTTAGAGGGGCTGCACAGCGGTCGAGTGGTTAGCGCGCAGACCTCACAGCTAGGAGACAAGGGTTCAATTCCACCCTCAGCCATCTCTGTGTGTAGTTTGCATGTTTTCCCCATGCATGCGTGGGTTTTTCTCCAGGTACTCCCACATTCCAAAAAAAACATGCTAGGTTAATTAGCGACTCCAAATTGTCCATAGGTATGAATGTGAGTGTGAATGGTTGTTTGTCTATATGTGCCCTGTGATTGGCTGGCCCACCAGTCCAGGGTGTACCCCGCCTCTCTCACCCAAAAGACAGCTGGGATAGGCTCCAGCACCCCCAGAACATACTAATATATGTATATACTGTAAATATATGTGTATGATATGTAGTTCTACTGGCATACACATAAATACCACACGTCCTCCACATGCTGATCACCTGATTCAAATGCTATTATTTCCAATATTAGTGGGATTCATGTTCAACCTTTCCACTTAATGTAATGGGACCCCGCCCCGATAAACGATGTGTTTTTTCCGAGGTGTGTGATAGGAGAGGAACATCACGTGGATGACTTTACCAGCAGCCTGACAAAGGCGGTAAAAGAGTCAAGGTGTCAAACAGGTGCAGTGAAAGACGAGAGCGGGACGAATAAAACCCGAGCGGGAGGCAGGCGCGGAGAAGTCCAACAAAGACGTTTAAGCGGCTCTAAAAGCCGACTTCTCTCGCTCGTAAATCGCGAGTCGTTAAGGACGCCGGGACGCCTCCTGGCACCCACTTCAAACGAGCGCACGGGTTCCGCACGTTAGCTTTTCGGGGGACGGACGAGGGGGGTTACGATGCAGCCGCTGCGCCTCTGCGCCTCCACATCTGGCTGGTTGCAGGGCCTGCGCCCCAAATTGAGACTTTGTGTCTTCTTGTGACATCTTTATGAAGGCTCGCCGCTGCCCCCGCCGGGACGTCTCGCCGCGTTGCTCGCTATAAACCTTGCAATCACCCCCCCCCCCCCCCTCCTGCGCCCCACCCCCTCACTCACCCCTGACATGGTGAAAAGTTCATGCGAAACATTTGGAGCAAAGAAGCTTTCCATCTTATAGGAGCTGTGAAAATGGGTATTAAACCCGCGCACCTTTGAGTGTGGATGACTCTATTTGGTCTTCGCTGATTTATGAGCTGGTCAGGAAGTGCCTCTTAAAGCCATGAGTCGAGAACCCCAGAGGAGCTTCCATCCAAGGGGGGGGCGGGGGAGTGCTGACCCGTGCACACACCTCCATGGTGGCCACACCCTCGGCACAGAAACCTGAACAGAAACATCGGGAACAGGTGCATTAAAAAAAACAGTAAACCATCCCAGTCACAGATGGACCGTCTGACTTCGGGGGTACACCCCAAACCGGTCGCCAGTCGGACTTCCAGATCCACTAAATCGGTTAAAAGTGCCATATTATGCTCTTAAGAAGCTGCCAATCATAAAAAATGGGGCCTCTTTGTGGGGCGGCGTGCAGACTGCAGGTGACAGGATGTGTCAAGATGGCGGCGAGGATGACGGACAGGTTCATTGCCGCAGAGGGGCAGGGTCACACGGGGTCCTTGTCACTTCAAGACAATGAAGATCAGTCCCCACCTCCTCCCGTTGGAGTCCTTGGGGCATGGCGCCATGGCCATGGCCATGGGCATGTGACATTCACGTGCACGGTCTGGCATGCATGCCCTGGAAGCGGGGGGAATGGGGGGGTAGAGAAATGGAGGGTGAAATAAATCATGGCAATTACGAGCTGCTGGCTCGCTAGCGACGGGTCGCCCTCGCCTTTCAAGGTCAAGGTGCGTCCCCGGCGCCCTCATCCAACATGGCGAATGCTAAAAGTCCAGCTTGTTGTCTGTGTAGCATTGTGAGGTCTTCGCCATCGTCTGCCAGGGATGGCGGGTGGGGGTGTGGGGGTGGGGGTGGGGTGCAGGACAGGGGAAATTGGTGTAATGAATTTAGGGCGCTCATGCTCGCTGAGGCGAGCCTCCCTCGGCTGCTCGCAGCCATTAATCTTCCGCACTCTGTCAGAGCAAAATGTGCCCACAATAGGCAAAGGGGGGGCTTAAATTGACTACCAATTACGCGCCTGTGAATAAAGGATGTGGGGAGAGGAATGGGGGGGGGAAGTGAGGGATGGGGGGGGGGGGCACAATATGGTTCAGCAGTAACGTTTATTTTAACCGAGCGAGGAAGCGTGAAGGCCTGCAGAGAGCATGTGTGTGTGCTCAAGTGGGAAGAATCTGGGCTGGGGGGGTGGGGGGGGGGGCGGCAATGGGAGGGGTATGCCGCCATCGGGTGTTTACAAGCTGCAGTGGGCTTTTTTTTTTGTGGAATACACAACTTTTAAAGGGTTTAACACCGCACCATTACTACTACTTTACTACATTTACATTTACATTTACTACATTACTACAACTTTTTGGAAGTACAAACCGAAGTACAGCGTTCCCTCGTTTATCACAATAGATAGGTTCCCAAAATAGCCTCATCCGAGCGCGATTCAGCTGTAGCGTTTTTGTATCCTTGTTAAAACATAACGGTCCTGTTGTCGTATTTTCCTCACAATGGGGAGCTCCTTTAGTTTCTTCTATTGTTTACAGTATTAGCGGTTAGCAAGCAGCTCACACGGTTAGCAAGACTGCTAGCCATGACCGCAACAGGAGACGGCACAAAGGGGATTGATTGACAGTGACAGAATAGAGAGTCACTACCACTTTGCTAACAAAACTACAACACTTAACCTCCCACACTGAAATCCTTCTTAAAGGGCCAGGCTCAGCAATGTAACAGCATTAAAAAAAAACACTAAAATTGACAAAAAAAATCTGCAACACAGCAAATCCACGAATGGTGATCTACCTAAAAATGTATTTATTATTTATTATTTTGTATTTACTATTTTCCACACTCAAACACACACAATGTAACTGCACCATGCAGGGTATCAAAATGAACACTTCCACAACAAATGTACATGCAAAAACATACTATTTATAGAACTATATAACCCACAAAACATGCTGGGTAGCCTCCCCAGCATGCTTTGCGGGTCATAAAGTCAAGTAAAATGTCCTCCTGCTTTTGTTTCAACTTTTGTCAAAGCACCATTAAAAAGTCATTTTAAGTGTAGAAGTCTTATAAAGAGAATAAAGTCATTTGTTAGCATGAGTAGCGTGATTAGCATACCGGCAGCCCAACATGACGAGCGCTAACCCCATTGGACTCGATTCCGTTGACGTAAAGCTTGTTCGTCGGAGCGCTACAAGGAGAAGCGGGAAGAAAAAAGTTGGCGAGAAAGGAAATAAATCAAGCGCTGAGTTGGATGATGAAGAGGATGAAGAGGATGAAGAGGATGAAGAGGATGTGAAGTATGCGCATTTCAGGCTTCCAAGGAAAACCTTCCTCGCGCCAGCGAAACCTTCCAAAGTGCTCACTCGGACACATCTGTGTGCAGGAATGCCAGGAATGTTTGGAATGTGGTAATTGATTGACAGCACACGGTACACAGTACACGGTTTTATCTCCACGTGGGCCACAAGGCTTGCATAGACGCGGAATTACACGATTTCACCACCAGGTGACTCTGGGATTCAGGAGACAAACCCAAAAGCATGCCTGGTGGGATACATTGTGGTGGTCCACCTTGGATTTGTACATATATACTCTTATACATATCAATTTATTTATTTATTTAGTTAGTTAGCTAGTTTTTTTATTTATTCATATTAATTATCTGTACCAATATATTTATTTAGTTTTTTTATTTATTCATATTAATTATCTGTACCAATATATTTATTTAGTTTTTTTTATTTATTCATATTAATTATCTGTACCAATATATTTATTTAGTTTTTTTATTTATTCATATTAATTATCTGTACCAATATATTTATTTAGTTTTTTTATTTATTCATATTAATTATTTGTACCAATATATTTATTTCGTTTTTTTATTTATTCATATTAATTATCTGTACCAATATATTTATTTCGTTTTTTTATTTATTCATATTAATTATCTGGACCAATATAGTTATTTAGTTTTTTTATTCATATTAATTATCTGTACCAATATATTTATGTAGGTTTTTTTATTTATTCATATTAATCATCTGTACCAATATATTTATTTAGTTTTTTTATTTATTCATATTAATTATCTGTACCAATAATTATCGGCCCAATAATATATAAAAATGCGATATCAAAAAATAAATAAATTCCGATACCGATATCACAACTGATATCGGTATCGGATTTTTTCCCGATCATGAAAACCGATATTTAAGAAAAATGCCGCATATGACATATATATGTGTTAAATTTAGAGGTGGACAATATCGGCATATCAGTTTTGGGCAAAAAAAAAGCCAATATTGGACATCCTTAATATACATAAACATATAAAAGCTTTATAAACATCAAATAATATGATATATTATTATCTCGTGATAATACCACGTTAGAAAGAGAAACGTTGTTGTATTAAACATATTAATGTTTAACAAGGCAGTTTTCCGCTTCTGTATAATATAGACTTTAATTTAAGAAATTTAAGAAAAATCAAATAAATTCCTGCTAAGATATTGTTATATATTTTAATTCATGTATATTTGTTTTAATTCATTTTCATGTAAAAACAATCAAATAGAATAGTCATTTTTCAAAATGACTCGTATTAACTGCTATAGAAGTACAATATGCATGTTAATGCATGTTCAAATGAAATAAAACCATTACCATTACCATTACAATAAGATATATCATTATTATTGTTATTATTATATGGTAAAATATATTATACATATATTGTAAATGATGTGATATGACAGTAATAAGCATTGCTGTGTCAACACAAGGTAAAGATGTAGATGGCCTTATGTGGATTTTTTTCAAACAAAAAGTTTCATTTTGTTGCAAAATATATATTTTTTTAAAACAAAGTTATTTTTTTTTCAAAATAAAACCACACTAATTTAGTAAAAATAATTATTATTCTAGACTATTTAGAAAAAGTGCAATTGTAGGCTCCTTAGAAGCTTTGGAATGATTTGTCTCCAAGACAAAGTGGAAAGCTGTTTAACAACAACAACAAAGTGTGTAAAGTGTGTGTGTAAAGTGTGTGTGTAAAGTGTGTGTGTGTGTGTGTTGGGGCGGGGGCGGGGCAGATGGACCACCTTCCTTCTGGGTGGGAAGAAAATAAAAGGCGTGAAGGACGGCCAACTGCTCGAGGTCACGCAAGGGTTGCGCTCGCCACTTGAAAGAAAGAAAAAGACGCGCACGCACGCACGCACACACGCACGCACGCGGCGAAGGCCCAACGCAAACATTATTAACAAAACAAACACGCTGACTGACGCCGCAAACACAACGTCAACATTTGTGGCTCACAGCTTCCTCTCCAATGATCACGCCATCGGGTCATCACTCCTATTGATCTTCTATCAACGCGCGTCTTGTAGCGTACGTCTGTACACATGACGCCTCAGATTTGCTAACCGTGGCGGAGTAGCACTTTTCGGCAAGATGACAAATACGACATTTATACTACATACTGTACATCACAGTACTTTACCGCACTGTAACACTTTATACTCACTACGTTTCAGTACCTTTCATTTAGACACCTTGCTGCCGACTCTCCCTGTCCTTACACTATTGCGTGAGGCAGTAGGGCCCATGACCCCATGTCAAAATGTGTTTCTCATCTCGCTAAACAATATATCATATCATATGTTTAATATATGACATAACTGTTAGCTTACTTTGACTTCAAAGTTTCAAAGTAAAAGTGTGTAATATGTAATATTAAACGGGCCTATGTATACAGAACAGTTATCAAGAAATACATCTAAATCATGTAAGTTAAAGTATGTTTAAATATTTTTAAATATAATTATGTATTTTTATTTAAAAGTTGCAAGTAAAAATGTGTTTTTGTTTAAATAACCTATCACACAATATTTAAAATAATCATTATTTAAATACATCTTTTGAGTGTTAAATAATTATTTGATTTATATTTAAAAGTAAAAATGTGTTTTTATTTTAAAAAGTATAATACTCAGAATATTTAAACATAAATTATATTATTTTTATTTAAAAATTGCAAGTACATTTAAATCATGTAAATTAAAGTATGTTTAAATATTTTTAAATATAATTATGTATTTTTATTTAAAAGTTGCAAGTAAGAATGTGTTTTTGTTTCAATAACCTATCACACAATATTTAAAATAATCATTATTTAAATACATCTTTTTGAGTGTTCAATAATTATTTGATTTGTACTTAAAATTTTTCAAAGTAAAACTGTGTTTTATTTAAAAAATATATAATTCTCAGAATATTATAAATATGAATTCTTTTATTTTTATTTAAAAGTTGACAAATAAAACAAATTAAATACTTAAATGTTAATTTTTTCATGTTATAAAACAATTATTTTCTTGAAATATGCAAATGTACATATATAAAATAATATATAACATAATACAAATATATCATATATATTTTGAATAATTATTTAAATGTTATTTAAAATTGGACAAGCATGTATTTAATGTAGATAACTAATTAACAGTTTAATATTCATACATAATTTTTAGAATAATAATGATTTATTTGGATTTAAAAGTTACCCAGTAAAAAATATTTTTTTATGTTTTTTTTTTAATTGTCCACATGTGAGAGCTTTCCTGAAGAAGGATGTGGTAGAAACAATATAATATAAAATAAAGCAACGTGCTTTCACACAGACCTGCAAAAAAATGGTTTGCATACCTTGGCGATAGCATAGCAAGATTAGCATAGCAAGAATTTATTAGTAATGCTATTAGTAATATGAAGTAATATCATAGCGTACCTACACGTACTCTTGCCATTCACCACTTAGCATCTTATTGTTTAAATCTTTGCTAGCGTGTTTTCATGTATTTTTATTGAGGTCAGCTAGCTATTCTTTTTACACTTAAGAAAGCGAAAGTGTTACGTGGTGATGACGGCTACAATTTGACCCTGAAACATGATCAGCGAGTGGTTATGATTATGGATTATGGATATTTCCTGCTGGATCAATGAGTTTGTAAAGAAAGAAAAGTGTGTTGAGGTTCGGGTGCAGGCCGCAGACGTGGGAGACAATATGGCGGCAGGGAGGCGTGTGGGAGAGACATCAATCTTTCACTAATTCCTTCAAGTGTGAAAGGGTCCTCCGGGTGTCAGCCAAAGCGGGAAGACGGTGTCCGCCGCTGCTATTGACGAGGGGAGGCCGACACCCCCGGAAGGCCGAGCAGATGGCGACAGTATTGTCCCGACAAAGGCGTCTAATTAGGAGCACAATGCGGGGGGAAAGGTGGTGCAAAGCAGGAGGGAACGGCCTCCTCCTCTGCAAACACACACACACACGTAACACACCCCCCCCCCCCACCCCCCTGGCAGTAATATGGGGGCTATGACTTTATTACCCCTCATTAACACAAATTAGACCACTTCAGCCCCCCCTTCGGTGGTCATGACAAATTGAATTAAGTGTTTGGAAACAAGTCAGCTCCACCGGCCAGGCGGCGGCCATATTGCAGTGACATTCATTGCTATGTGTGTGTGTGTTTGTGTGTGTGTGTGTGTGTGTGTGTGCTATTATGTGGCGGTAGGAGGAGTTTTTTTAGAGGCGGTGAATTCCTTTGGAAGTAACGTCAACACTCCTGTTAAGTTGAGTTAACCGAGGCATTAAACGCACCAGCAGATGTTTCCATTCAAGAAAAAAAAGGCTTCCAGTAGAAATACACAAAACATAACAAGGTTATTGTATTATTCTAATACAAATATCAAATCAATCATTGTGCTCATCAGTGATACTGAATAATTGTATTGTTATTGTAAAACCCCACATGTACAGAAAAATAGGAAATAAGTAATGCTAGCCACTTGTTGCTTGTCAATACATGCAATATGTCATTACAAACGGTAGTTTCAATAAGTAGAAACACCTTTTTATACTTTTCAAATATGTCTAAAAATTCTAGAACCCGTGCTGTAATTGTTGTAAATACACATTTTTTATTGATTTGTCTGTTTTTCTACTGTACCTGATGTTTGCAGGTGACGAGGAAGCAGATGGCCACTTGTTAGCATCCAGGGTAAACAAGCTAATCATCTAGCTACTGCTACTATGACGACATAGCTAATTAACTGTCTCCTCAAGTGGTTTATTTAAAAAGGACAAACCTCTAACAGGAAAATTAATTACAAAAATTAATAGTTTATGTAGTTGTGATTTTCTAAAACGCCAAAAATGCTAAATAGGTTGACTTTGTCTTTGTTCATTGTTTCACAAAGCAGAGACGGATAAAAACATGCACACGTGCGTCAAGGATTACACCCCGCCCCCCTCTCAGCTCTGTGACAGTGACGTCTTGATTACACGGACAACGGTGGTACAATGCTGACACCCTGCGGCAGATTTGAGTATTACATATAATTTGAATTCCACTTAAATCCTTCATGGATTTTTGCAAACTGACATATATGGTGCCCATGTTATAATTTATGTTGCTGTTTTACACGTTTTTAAATGTATGTTTTTTTAAAAAAATCATTGTTCAATCTTACATTATTTCAATTTGTATAATTAATTCCCACGGCAGGCTAATTTACATAATTTATCGTGGAAAAATCCCAGTTACTTTAAGATTAAGATATGCCTTTATTCGTCCCTCATTGGGGAAATTTGTATTGCACAGCAGCAAGCGTACAGAGTCAGTTAAGCAGTACAAAATACACAATATAGAAAAATAAACAATATAAACAACCCAAGTATTAACAAAATCAACTGTTTTTCCAGAGTTATATACAATACAGTATGTAGATAATATGAAACGAGATGAGATATATGACCAGTCTATATACTGAGATCTTGTTAGAGAGTTAATACGAGGCAATTATGGAAATACTTCACATAGAACTTAGTATACTTTCGGTCGTACTTCATATTTACTAGTTGAACTGGTTAGCACTGATGCACTCTCATTATTAAGACTCATTTCCTACTCATTGCCATTGTTACAATTGCTTGTAATTCTCAGGACGTCCTTTAGAGGGTGCTGTTGAGCAAATTTAATTTACACTAGTCCGTCCAAGGTGCAGTACCGTGCGTAGCCTTTGGGTGTCTCCCTTGCACCAACCAATACTGCCATTGCATGCAGACTAGTGGTCTTGTTTGAATGTATGGTGCCCACCTGGAAGTGGTACAAGACTTTGAACAGGAAACTTCTGTCATTTCCGGTCTCTTATTGGTGTGCAAAGCACAACCACATTGGAATATACACCCTCAAGCAGTTTTTATCCAATACTTAGCAATACATTGGGATATTGGTTTATGAAATATTTGGGAATGTAGATAGAGGATCTGTTGTGGAAATTGAATTAAGTTCAGTTTTAATTGAAAATCGAGCATTTTTAGGTTGTTTTTCTTTTAATCCATCCATCTTTACCTGGATTGGCCAGCCAATCACAGGGCACATATAGACAAACAACCATTCACACTCAAGATTCATACCTATGGATAATTTAGAGTCGCCAATTAACCTAGCATGCATGTTTGTGGGAGAACATGCAAACTCCAGAGATGCCCAAGTGGAGATTCAAACTCCTGACTGCATGGCCAACATGCTATAACCACTTAACCACCATGTAGCCTTTAATTCATTTTCTACCGCTTTTCCTCACGATGGTCGTGGGGGGTGCTGGAGCCTATCCCAGCTGTCTTCGGGCGAGAGGCGGGGTACACCCTGGACTGGTGGCCAGCCAATCACAGGGCACATATAGACAAACAACCATTCACACTCACATTCATACCTATGGACAATTTGGAGTCGCTAATTAACCTAGCATGTTTTTGGAATGTGGGAGGAAACCAGAGTACCCGGACAAAACCCACACATGCACGGGGAGAACATGCTAACTCCACACAGAGATGGCCGAGGGTGGAATTGAACCCCGGTCTCCTAGCTGTGAGGTCTGCGCGCTAACCACTTGACCACCGTGCCGCCCTTTTCTTTTCATAAAGATTGTAATTATTCTTCCAGATTTATTTTCATTTTCCATGCAAGGAAACTATAGGCATTTGGAATAAATGTCCTTATAAGGTAGCATGTATGGACAATTTAGTCACCAAATAACATAGCATGCATGTTTGTGGAAGAAGATGCCCAAGTGGAGATTCAAACTCCTGACTGCGTGGCCAACATGCTATAACCACTCACCACCATGCAGTCTTTTCATAAAGATTGTAATTATTCTTCCAGGTTTATTTTCTTTTTCCATGCAAGGAAACTATGCATTCGGAATAAATGTCCTTACAAGCTAGCGTGGGTGAAACTATACATTCCTGCCAAGTCACATAATTTCATTTTTCAACTAATATTTTAGCCGTAATGCTTGATTATGAAGCTAACATGGCAGCAATGCTTTTTAAAGACAAGCGTTCATTTCATTTTAAAACGAGACAAAAATGCTGTCCATTAATTTTTCATCTCCTTTTCAAAATGTCATGCTTCTTCGCCCGCCTCGTCGATGGAGTCGGCCCCAACCTCCTCATAGTCCTTCTCCAGGGCAGCCATGTCCTCCCTGGCCTCGGTGAACTCCCCCTCCTCCATGCCTTCACCCACATACCAGTGCACGAAGGCGCGCTTGGAGTACATGAGGTCAAACTTGTGGTCCAGGCGGGCCCAGGCCTCGGCGATGGCGGTGGTGTTGCTGAGCATGCATACGGCTCTCTGGACTTTGGCCAGGTCCCCGCCGGGGACCACGGTGGGCGGCTGGTAGTTGATGCCAACCTTGAAGCCGGTGGGGCACCAGTCCACAAATTGGATGGTGCGTCTATGTTTGATGGTGTTGATGGCGGCGTTGACGTCTTTCGGCACCACGTCGCCACGGTACAAGAGACAGCACGCCATGTACTTTCCGTGGCGGGGGTCGCACTTCACCATCTGGTTGGCCGGCTCGAAGCAGGAGTTGGTGATTTCACCCACCGAGAGCTGCTCGTGGTACGCTTTCTCGGCGGAGATGACGGGGGCGTACGTGGCCAGAGGGAAGTGGATGCGGGGGTAGGGCACCAGGTTGGTCTGGAACTCCGTCAGATCCACGTTGAGGGCGCCGTCGAAGCGAAGCGAGGCGGTGATGGAGGACACGATCTGACTGATTAGCCTGTTCAGGTTAGTGTACGTGGGGCGTTCGATGTCCAGGTTCCTGTGGCAGATGTCGTAGATAGCCTCGTTGTCCACCATGAAGGCGCAGTCCGAGTGCTCCAGGGTGGTGTGTGTGGTCAGGATTGCGTTGTACGGCTCGACCACCGCCGTAGAAACCCGGGGAGCCGGGTAAATGGAGAACTCCAACTTGGATTTTTTGCCGTAGTCGACAGAGAGACGCTCCATCAACAGGGAAGTGAAACCGGAGCCGGTGCCACCGCCGAAGCTGTGGAACACCAGGAATCCCTGAAGACCGGAGCACAAGTCAGCCTGGGGACAAAGGGAAAAACTAAATGTTTTTATGATTACGTATGGTACTGATTTGTGGTTAACTGGTGACTATGTCAACACACCATGCACACTCACACATTTAGAGATAATCATTTCAATGTCCTCTCTTAGACCTAAGTCCAAAAGGACTCTCATCCGGGTGAAACTCGAAGTACAACCACTGCCAGATCTGGGTCATCTGGTCAGGATCCCTACCTGGGGAAGTGTTCGGAACACCTCCAACCAGTAGGAGGGCAGAGTCAATGACTGTCTCTTAACAAGCCTGGGATCCACTGGGAGGAGATGGATGGATCACCCTGGATGGAACCCGAGAGACAGAAGTCTTCCCTACTTAGGCTGCTGCCCCGGACCAGACCCCGGATAAGCGGTGTAAGATGGATGCCACCATTATTGGCCCCCATTCCTGTCCATCTGGGCTTTGGTACGTTCTCTTTTCGGTTTGTGTGATTAGAATTTCTTCAGTCTTTTTTTGTGTTTTCTGAGATGCTCATTTGTTTTGAGTTTTGGTAATGTTTCGCATGTTTGCGCCCCCTAGTGTCGCACTGTTGCCCTCCCCTCTGTAAATCAGTCTGGGAACCGACTGGGAATCAGTCCTCCAGTCGGTTCCTGCCTTGTTTTACCGTAGTCACTCATATCGTGGGATGAGACTCAGTACCTCCAAATCAGAGGCCATGGTTCTCAGTCGGAAAAGGGTTGGGAATGAGGTCCTGTCCCCGGGTGGAGGAGTTTAAGTATCTCGGGGTCTTGTTCACGAGTGAGGGAAAGTGGGAGCGGGAGGTCGACAGACGGATCTGTGCAGCTTCGGCAGTAATGCGGTTGCTGTACCGGACCGTCGTGGTGAAAAGAGAACTGAGCCGGAGGGCAAAGCTCTCAATTTACCGGTCGATCTCTGTTCCCACCCTCACCTATGGTCATGAGCTTTGGGTCATGACCGAAAAAATGAGATCGCGGATACAAATGAAATGGCTGAAATGAGTTTCCTCCGTAGGGTATCTGGACTCACCCTAAGAGATAGGGTGAGGAGCTCAGTGATCCAGGAGGGGCTAAGAGTAGAGCCGCTTCTCCTCCACATCGAGAGGAGTCAGTTGAGGTGGCTTGGGCATCTAGTCCGGATGCCTCCCGGACGCCTCCCTGGTGAGGTGTTCCGGGTATGCCCTGCCCAGCCCAGCCGGGAAAAGGCCCCCGGGGTAGACCTAGTACACGCTGGAGGGATTATGTCTCACAGCTGGCCTGGGAACGCCTTCTTGGTGTCCTCCCAGTGGAGCTGGAGGAGGTGGCCGGGGACCGGGAAGTCTGGGGTTCCCTACTAAGACTGCTGCCCCCGCGACACGGACCCGGATAAGCGGAGGAAAAATGGATGGATGGAACTCATATCGTTGGAAAGCACAGTCTGAAGCTTCGGACGCCATTGGAATTATTTCCAAGACATTTGATAATTGAAAAATATAATTCGGTGGTCGAGTGGTTAGAGCGCAGACCTCACAGCTAGGAGACCAGGGTTCAATTCCACCCTCGGGCCATCTCTGTGTGGAGTTTGCATGTTCTCACCGTGCATGCGTGGGTTTTCTCCGGGTACTCCGGTTTCCTCCCACATTCCAAAAACATGCTAGGTTAATTAGCGACTCCAAATTGTCCATAGGTATGAATGTGAGTGTGAATGGTTGTTTGTCTATATGTGCCCTGTGATTGGCTGGCCACCAGTCCAGGGTGTACCCCGCCTCTCGCCCAAAGACAGCTGGGATAGGCTCCAGCACCCCCGCGACCCTCGTGAGGAAAAAGCGGTAGAAAATGAATGAATGAATGAATGAACAATAAGACTGGGGCGGCACGGTGATCAAGTGTTTAGCGTGCAGACCTCACAGCTAGGAGACCAGGGTTCAATTCCACCCTCGGCCATCTCTGTGTGGAGTTTGCATGTTCTCCCCGTGCATGCGTGGGTTTTCTCCGGGTACTCCGGTTTCCTCCCACATTCCAAAAACATGCTAGGTTAATTAGCGACTCCAAATTGTCCATAGGTATGAATGTGAGTGTGAATGGTTGTTTGTCTATATGTGCCCTGTGATTGGCTGGCCACCAGTCCAGGGTGTACCCCGCCTCTCGCCCAAAGACAACTGGGATAGGCTCCAGCAATGGTTGCAGTTTTTTTCCATGTTTTGTTTTCAACTTCCCGAGCAAGATCCTTAAAATTCCGAATTTGAATATAATAAAAAGATGACACCGCAATCGCAGCCGCTCACCAGTTTATGAATCTTATCCGCCACCAGCTCAATGATCTCCTTGCCGATGGTGTAGTGTCCGCGGGCGTAGTTGTTGGCCGCATCCTCCTTGCCGGTGATCAGCTGATTGGGATGGAAGAGCTTCCGATATGTTCCGGTGCGTACCTCATCTAAGAGGAAAAAAAATCATGCATATGAATATGACGTCCACAAAGCTGCACTGATTTGACAATTTGAGTTTACCGATGACGGTGGGCTCCAGGTCTACAAAAACCGCTCTGGGGACATGTTTCCCGGATCCGGTTTCACTGAAGAAGGTGTTGGAGGAGCCGTCACCTCCGTACGCTTTTGAGCTGGGCATCTGTCCGTCTGGCTGGATGCCATGTTCCAGGCAGTAAAGCTCCCAGCAGGCATTGCCGATCTGAACGCCAGCTTGGCCCACATGGATAGAGATACACTCGCGCTGTGGAAGTGGGGATAACAACTCTTCTTAGGAGTTACGGAAAACTACTTTGAAAGACTTCCTACATCCTTCCAGGCCGACTTCTGCCGGACAATGGACAGCTGTAAAACTTATATAGGTTTATATTTTTGGGATTGGCGCTGGATAAAGTTTGCTTTACGGCAGGGGTCTCAAACACACGGCCCGCGGGCACACTAGTTTGAGGCCCCCGCCTTGATATGAAAGTTTCCCGCGCAAGTTTGATATGGATGCTGTATGGCATTATGTACCCAGAAAAAATGATTACGTTTGATTAATGTTCATGTTAAAGGTTAAATAACTGTTAATAGTTATCCTCCCTATCCGTGTGGAAGTGGTAAGTTTTTGGCTATTTAAGTTTAAAGGAAATAACTTGGAAGGCTACCGTTTAGGTCGCTAGCTCTCTAGTTTTGCGAGTTAGCATGTGTCTCAAGACCCTGCAGTTGCGCAATATGTTGTAAATAAAAAGAGTATAAATGTGACTATAGTCGTGTTTTGTCATGTCTACAGGGCTCTAATAATGCTTTGTTCATTTTAATGTGAAAAAAATAATTTGTCTACCCACCAACTATATGTGGTTTCTCAAGTTTTTATTATTTGCCTTTTATTATTAGTATATTTATTCATTTATTACTGATTGATTTTCTTTATTCTTGATTTGTTTATTTTTCATCTTATTTTGCAAAGTTTATTCGTTTTTCTGTTTTTAATAAATGCGTTTTTTTTTTTTTTTGGAAAACCTGATGCGGCCCAGTCTCACCCAGCCCCGAGCTCCAGTGGCCCCCAAGTAAATTGAGTTTGAGACCCCTGCTTTACGGGTTCTAATGCGAACAGAGAAGGTTCTAATGAGAATGTTCTGAACTCTGGTTTTGATTACGGACGAACGTAGTTGAAATAGTACAGTAAACCTCGGCTATATCGGACTCGGATATATCGGAAATTCGCTCACAACGGACAGATAAAAAAGAACCAATTTTTCTGTAATGCATTTCCAATAAAAATTCATTGCATATATCGGATTTTTTATAACGGATTTCGCCTATTTCGGACAAAATCTCCAGTCCCGTTCCAATGCATTTCCATTAATTTTCCCTCGCATATATCGGATGGCCGCATCGTGGCGCTCCGATTCGCCGAATCGTGACAGGCCGCTATGCGACGTCATTTGCAGCGTTTGCAGCGTTGCCTGCGCGTCCAGGTACATTGGAAACATAGTCAAGGGAGTGCCTTTTTATAACGGATAAAATCCGATTTACGCATATACCGGATATAAATCCGATATATGCGGAAAACGGACATTTTCCGGTATACGCATATAACGGATTTCGCTTATATCGGACAAAACCAGTGGGAACAATTGAATCCGATATATCCGAGGTTTACTGTAATTGGATAAACAGTGCCTCTGCTGGTGGCAGATATGTACTGCACCTTACTTTGGCTCAACGGCTAAAAAATGTGATTATTCAACAATCTATTTCGAACAATTGATAGAATTCTAAGTGTCATTTAATTTTAAGGAACCTCGAGAGTGAGGCTCGATAATTGTTACCCCGGGCTCACGTTGAATCCGTTGCGGCCGCCGAAGCAAATTTTTTAAATATGTCTATTTAATTAATTTAATTTAACATAATCAAGAGACCGCGACATATTTGGCTCCCGTACCAATTCCGCCGCTTGAAAAGCTCAAATTTAGTGAACCCGACTTCCTGCTCGGAGGGAGAAAAAAGCCTTTTAGCACTCACCATGTTCTCCTGAAGCAGAAGAAGAGTTACAGTTGAAATGATATGACTGACAGATGACAAACTGTCTCAGATGTTTTGAGTCCTGCGTTAAGTAGCAAGTTGTTTCTATGACTCTAGCTAGCTTAGATGCTAATTCCAGCTGTTGTGATTCCTGTTCCTAGCGGGCCAATCAAAGTGGTCTTTTTGTCAGGAGCTTGAGTTCATGCTCAAGGGCGTCCTCTGACTGTATACCTCCACTTTCTAGCTGCAATTTAATTCACACATTCATTACATTTTAAATGGATCTTTTTGACAACTTTTCATGTTGCAAGTATGCCAAAGTAGCATTTGATTATGGATTTATGGCTTTAATAAACACAAAATGACTTTATTACTGCCTCCACCAAGTAACTTTCAATTAGTTTTGTTTTGTTTACTGAGATCTACAATTTGTTACAAATGCCAATTACAGGAAAAATTGACTTTTTTTTGCACTTTTGCTCATTATTGACAAATCTTACGTGACACATGAACACATGTCTTTCTTCTTTCATTCTAAAGATACACAAAGAGATAAAAAGAGGCCGCTCCTGAATGCACCAAATGGGATACTTATTCCACCTACAAAGCCTGCTGTTAACTCATTCAATCCCAATTTTTCAAAAGAAAACCCCTTCAGGGCGGCACGGCGATCGTGTGGTTAGCGCACAGACCTCACAGCTAGGAGGACCAGGGTTCGATTCCACCCTCGGCCATCTCTGTGTGGAGTTTGCATGTTCTCCCCGTGCATGCGTGGGTTTTCTCCGGGTACTCCGGTTTCCTCCCACATTCCAAAAACATGCTAGGTTAATTAGCGACTCCAAATTATCCATAGGTATGAATGTGAGTGTGAATGGTTGTTTGTCTATATGTGCCCTGTGATTGGCTGGCGACCAGTCCAGGGTGTACCCCGCCTCTCGCCCGAAGACAGCTGGGATAGGCTCCAGCATCCCCCGCGACCCTCGTGAGGAAAAAGCGGTAGAAAATGAAGGAATTAAAAACCCCTTCAGTAGCGACCATTTCAGACAGTTTTGACTGATATTTCAGCGCAAACGGAATATTGTGCTCGATGGCTTTATAAACATGGAACATACCAAAAGAAAGATTAGAATCTTTCATTGGGAAAAAAAAGTTTGTTTCTACCTGTTTCCGTTCTTTAGCAATCAGCAATAGAACATGGGAAATATCAGTTGCCAACTAAAAAAAAACAGCTTTCTCTGAAAAAATAAATTTCAAGCATAGACAAATATTTAGCTTTTGTGACAGCGGAAATATCGAAACTATTCCACGATGTAAACACAAAAAGGGTTTACAGCCAAATATTCATTTATTTACAAATATAACACCATGAACTATTTACATTTTTCACACATGAGTGTGTGCACGCACGGTACCCTGCGGCCATTTATATTATATTATTATATTATATTTATATTATATTGCAGTAAAAATTGTGCTGTGATAACACAACTTTTACTGCAATATAATATAAATATCTTTGGGATCGGGCTTTCGGGTTTATTAAAATATATGAATACATCTTTTGTATTGAATGAGTTAATTTTATGTTTTTTTATCCATGCTGTGACCATGCAGTATCAGATTCATGATAATGTAGATGTAATAATAAGTATTATGGTAATCTTAAGCATTACTGGAACTTCCTTCCTGGGGGTAGTTCAAGAAACGCTACACCTAGCGTTACCTTATTCAAACTCAAAAATATAAACACAGCAGCAGCTCCAATATGTAGCGTTAGCTTTCAGTAGAGATCTGATGCAATGTGAGCTTGTGACGCTAGTAGCTAGCCGGGTGTGGTGTAGCTAGGTGTCACTACGCCAGTCACGTAATTCTTCGGCGTAACAATAGTAATAGTAATATAATGTTGTCGGTTAATTAGCTGCACAGTGGCCGAATGGTTAGCATGTCGGCCACACAGTCAGGAGATCGGGATGACGAATTTCCACTTGGGCATCTCTGTGTGGAGTTCTCCGGGTACTCAAAACATGCTAGTTTTAATTAGCGACTCCAAATTAGCCATAGGTATGAATGTGAGTGTGAATGGTTGTTTGTCTATATGTACCCTGTGATTGGCTGGCGACCGCCTTTTGGACAAAGACAGCTGGGATAGGCTCCAGCATACCCATGCGACCCTAATAATGACGATAAGCGGCATAGAAAACGACTGGATAATTTGGTTAATTATGCGTCCCATTACATGCATTCTTAGCTGTCTTTTTTATCTGTTTTGGTATCTTCAGAATACATCAAAGATTAACACGTGTGTTCATGTTTCACATAATTCCAAATAAGTGCAGTTTTCCTTGAAAGGACTTGGTGGAGGTGAGCATTCTACTTAAGTGAGTGGTCTGTTGTGTGTTTTCCAAACTGTACCTTTCAAGAAAAGGTGCCGGTGGTTAATAACAGCCCTGTAAAACAAAGTGTTGAAGTTAAATAATAATAAGTTCAATATATTTTTTATAAAAATCTTAAAAGTGTAATGGCGTACCGACGAAGGCGGACGAGGGCTCTAAGGGCACACCACAGCAGGTACTCTCCTGGCGTGACTTTCATGGTACTCGTAGTGATAATGGATGCCGGCGGTCGGGTCCCTCCACCCGCCTGCACGAGGCCAACTGTGGACCACAGCGGGTGACGTCACTACGGGCGCGTGACACAGACACGTCAGCGCGACGTTCAAAGGACGTGCGCGCCTGTTAGCTATGTGACGTCCCGCTCGCCGCTTTTCTTCCGTTTCGTGATAAAGCTGCACTTCTGGTGACGTCAGTGTGAGTATAACCGAACAGAACACCGCCTTATAGCTTTAATTGGCACTTTTTCTTTCGTCGGAAAACGCCTTTAGAAGGATTGTAGCGGACGTCAGGCTACAAGTTAGCTTAACTTCACGTTAGCATTGCTGAGTTCAGGGACGCTATGGAAAAAGCAGCGTCGAAGCGGATTTCATTGAGTGGTTGCGGCGAGGCTGAGACAACCTTTGTAAAAAGTCAATGTCAAGAAAAAAAACTAAAAACCGGTCCGAGAATGACAAAGAAGTTCTTGAAGGACCACTGCAAGCAGAACAAACTGTATTCTACGCCATATTTGAATGACACGCTCTACCTTCACTTCAAAGGTTTCTCCACCATTGAGAACTTGGAGGAGTACACCGGTCTCAAGTGTTTGTGGCTGGAGAGCAACGGCTTGCAACGTATCGAGAACCTGGACGCTCAGATTAACCTCCGCTGCCTCTTCCTGCAGCAGAACCTGATCCAGAAGCTGGAGAACCTGGCCCCGCTGCAGAAGCTCTGCTCCCTGAATGTCTCCAACAACTACATCAACACCATCGAGAACATCTCCTGCCTGCCTCAACTCAGCACCCTGCAGATCTCACATAACAAACTGGAGGTTGTGGATGACATTCAACATCTGAGCCAGTGTGGGGCCATCACAGTTTTGGATCTGTCCCACAACCTCCTATACGAGCCAGACATTCTTCCGGTCTTTGAGGCCATGCCGGAATTACGTGTTCTGAATCTGATGGGGAACAAAGTGGTGACCAGAATTCCCAACTACAGGAAGACCCTCATTATCCGACTCAAGCAGCTCACCTTCCTGGACGACAGGCCGGTCTTCCCCAGGGATAGAGCCTGCGCTGAGGCCTGGGCGCTTGGTGGCCTGGAGGGGGAGCGCAAGGAGAGGGAGCAGTGGGACAACCAGGATAGGAAGAAAATCCGGGACAGCTTGGATGCTTTGGCGTTACTGAAGAAGAAAGCCCAGAGGAAACTACGTCTTAAAGAGGAAGCGGAGAGAGGTGAGATTTTGATAAATATGAGAAATTATTGAATTTAATTTTAATAAGTTCAATCCATTATTTATAAATATTTCCATTCTTATTACATGTTTTCTTAATAAAATGTATTTTTTGGTAACATTTTTGGGTGTCTGGAACAGATTTAGATTATTTCCTATGGGAAAAATTGCAACTATTTTTGCACATTTTTGTTTTTTTTGTTAGGAGTGGCACGGCGATCAGGAGACCAGGGTTCAATTCCACCCTCGGCCATCTCTGTGTGGAGTTTGCATGCGTGGGTTTTCTCACCGGGTACTCCGGTTTCCTCCCACATTCCAAAAAAAACATGCTAGGTTAATTAGCGACTCCAAATTGTCCATAGGTATGAATGTGAGTGTGAATGGTTGTTTGTCTATATGTGCCCTGTGATTGGCTGGCCACCAGTCCAGGGTGTACCCTACCTCTCGCCCGAAGACATCTGGGATAGGCTCCAGCACCCCGCGCGACCCTCGTGAGGAAAAAGCGGTAGAAAATGAATGAATTTTAATAAGTTCAATCCATTATTTATAAATATTTCCATTCTTATTACATATTTTCTCAAAAAAAATTATTTTTGGTAACATTTTTGGGTGTCTGGAACAGATTTAGATTATTTCCTATGGGAAAAATTGCAACTATTTTTGCACATTTTTGTTTTTTTTGTTGGGAGTGGCACGGCGGTCAGGAGACCAGGGTTCAATTCCACCCTCGGCCATCTCTGTGTGGAGTTTGCATGCATGGGTTTTCTCGCCGGGTACTCCGGTTTCCTCCCACATTCCAAAAAAACATGCTAGGTTAATTAGCGACTCCAAATTGTCCATAGGTATGAATGTGAGTGTGAATGGTTGTTTGTCTATATGTGCCCTGTGATTGGCTGGCTGGCCACCAGTCCAGGGTGTACCCCGCCTCTCGCCCGAAGACAGCTGGGATAGGCTACAGCACCCCCGCGACCCTCGTGAGGAAAAAGCGGTAAAAAATGAATGACTGAATGAATTTTAATAAGTTCAATCCATTATTTATGAATATTTCCATTCTTATTACATGTTTTCTCAAAAAAATGTATTTTTGGTAATATTTTTGGGTGTCTGGAACAGATTTAAATTATTTCCTGTGGGAAAAATTGCAACTATTTTTGCACATTTTTTTGGGGCACGGCGGTCAAGTGGTTAGCGCGCAGACATCACAGCTAGGAGACCAGGGTTCAATTCCACCCTTTGTGGAGTTTGCATGTTCTCCCCGTGAATGCGTGGGTTTTCTCACGGGGTACTCCGGTTTCCTCCCACATTCCAAAAACATGCTAGGTTAATTAGCATTACTCCAAATTGTCCATAGGTATGAATGTGAGTGTGAATGGTTGTTTGTCTATATGTGCCCTGTGATTGGCTGGCCACCAGTCCAGGGTGTACCCCGCCTCTCGCCTGAAGACAGCTGGGATAGGCTCCAGCACCCTCGTGAGGAAAAAGCATTAGAAAATGAATGAATGAATTTTGTTTCCTTTCAGGTGAGCTTCAGTCATCCCTCATGTCCGACACATCTTGTGAGGAATCATCTGCTGAGAACATCCACAGCTTTGTGCAGAACTCCTTGGACGCCCATGAGGAGTTTCTTCAAAGTCAAACAATTCAGTGTGATGCAAACCATGGAAATGATGAAGACTTAGAGGCAGACAAGCTAGAGTCCGAAGATAAGATGTCTGAGGAAGATGAAGAACATCTTGAGCAGGCTGATGGAAGTCAAGTAGAGGATCAGGTTATCTGTGAACTTCCAACAATCGTAAACTGTGAGGATGCACATCATGAGAACCAACTTCGTTTAGTCACGGAAGACCCGCAAGGAGCAAGTCCATCGGAGACGGAACTGAATGATGCGGAGTTGCTGCATGCCGATGATCTTGCCGATCCATCTTCTCCAAGCATCCAAAGCTTAGTGCAGGACGCATTAGTTGGCCATGAAGGGTTGTCCAAAGAAAATGAAGCAGATCAGCTTGATGAAGATTTGGAGGCTGGAAGGAAGATGTCTGAGAAAGTTGGTGAACAGACTCAGCAGGTCGACCATGAAGAGAAGGTCCTCTGTGATGAAACAAGAGAACCAACAATTGCAAGTAATGCGAACAATGAAAACGAGAAGAAGCTTCCTTCCATGGAACCCACTGAGCATGTTGATGTTGATGAGCTTCCTGTTCTTGAGGATGTGGAATCACCTTCTCCCAACATCCAAAGCTCAGCTCAGGACTCGCTGGAAGTCCATAAAGAGTTCCTCCAAAGTCAAACAAGACCACTGTCCAAAGAAAACCAAGAAAGCAAAGCAGATCAACTTGATGAAGAGTTGGAGTCTGAGAAACTCGATGAACATGCTCATCAGGTAGATGTTCAGGACAATCAGGTTCTCAGGGATGAAACTAGAAGAGAACCGACAATTGTGAGTCATGCTAACGACGACCAACAGAAGGTTCTTGTAGCGGAGTTGGCGCTACAAAATCCCAGCACTCTAATGACTGTACAGGAGGATGCACGGTTGCCGCATGTTGATGATCTTGCTATTCTTGAAGATGCGAAACCACCTAGTCACAACTTTGTGTGGGACAAAGTGGACTCCCATGAGAAGTTTCTCCAGAAACAAACAAATCTATCTGAAGGAAACCAGCAAAATGAAAACCCTGAAACAAACCATCTTGATGACTTGGAGGCTGAAGATGAAGATAAAATATACGAAGCTGAAAGAGCTCAGCATGCAGATGGTGAGGAGGACCAGGTCCATCTTGTCAAAGAACCAGAAAGAGAACTTCCAACGTTTGCAAACAATGAAAGGAAGCAACAGGTCTCTGTCAGTGGAGACCCTCCCGAAGAGCTAAAGGTTCCTGCTTCCACGGGGTCTGGCGTGGAGGAAGCAGACCTTCTATACATCGATGGGCCACCTTCTGCAGCCATCTTTGTGCAAGACACACCGGAGGTCCATGAGGAGTTTCTCCACAGTCAACCCAACGAAAACCAAGAAATCTGCAAAGACTCCAAATCAGAGCAATTTGAGGAAAGAGGAGAGACACTGATGGAATTTGAGATGTTTGAAGAACATGCTCAACAAGCCGATGGAGAAGAGTCTCATGTTCCTTGTGATGAAACAGAGGTTGAACCTGAAACATTAAGCTACGAGGGCAAAGACCAGGAGAATCAACATCCCTCTGTGGAAGTAGAAGCTCCTAAAAACCCAGATGATCCTGGTCCTCTGGAGATTGGACTGCAGGAACCACAAACAGTACACACAAATATTGTACCTGTTCTTGAGGATGTAGAACCACCTTTTGAGAACATCCATATCTGTGTGAAGGACATGTTGGAAGCATACGAGGTCTCAGGTCAATCCACACCGCAACCAAGCATCCAAAACTCAGAACTTGTTGAAGGTTTGGAGGCCAAGATTGAAGATAAGATGTCCGAGGAAGATGAACACGCTGATGGAGAGGAGCATCACGTTCTTGGTGATGAAACGAAAAGAAAACCTAAAATTGTGAGTCATTTGAAAGATGAACATCAAACCCAGGGAGACTCACCCAAAGAACCGCTAAGTCCTCCTGGACCTGGGACTAGACTGGAGGACATCGAGCCACCGCAAATGTCTCTTCATATTCTTGGAGATGTGGAAGCATCTGCCCAGAACATTCATAGCGTTGTGAAGGACACACTGGAGACACAGGTGGAGACACTGCAATGTGATGAAATCCAGGAAAAGAGTTCAGAGGTCAACACGTGTGCAGATGAAGATGAACAGACTCAGCAGGCCGATGGAGAAGAGTATGGACTTCCTGGTGATGAAGCAGGAGGAGAATCTACAACCGAAGGTCCATGTCCACAGGAGACTGGACAGCAGGATGAAGAACCACTGCATGCTGAGGATGCTCCTGCTCTCTGGGATGTTGGAGAACCTGCTGGAAACATCCAGAGCTTTGTGCAGGCCACAGTGGAGAACCATGAGGAGTGTTTCCACAACCAGATGACACAGCAGACCAATGAAAACCAGGAAAATGAAAAAGTCTTCAAATCCGAACCAGAGCAGGAAGAGTTGGAGGACAAGACCAAAGATAAGATATCTGAAGAAGAGGATGAACTTCTTCAGCAGGTGGATGAAGATGATAATCAGGTTCTCAGAGATACAGCAGTACAGGAGCTTCCTTCCGTGAGGGTAGATCTCTCTGAAAAACCACTCACCTCCAGTACAACTGGGATACAGGAAGTAGAGTCACAGCACCGTGACGATGTTCCTGCTCTCCGAGATGATGAACAACCTGCTGGAAACATCCAGAGCTTTGTGCAGGCCACAGTGGAGAACCATGAGGAGTGGGTCTACAACCAGGAAAATGACAAAGCCTTCAAATCCGAACCAGAGCAGCTTAAGGAAGAGTTGGAGAACAAGACCAAAGATAAGATATCTGAAGAAGAGGATGAACTTCTTCAGCAGGTGGATGAAGATGATAATGAGGTTCTTGGAGATCAAAGAGGAAGAGATCTTCCTTCTGTGAGGGTTGATTCTTCTGAAGAACCACATTCTCCTCATCCAATGGCAACTGGGATACAGGAAGTAGAATCACAGCACCGTGATGATGTTCCTGCTCTCCGAGATGATGAACAACCTGCTGGAAACATCCAGAGCTTTGTGCAGGCCACAGTGGAGAACCATGAGGAGTGGGTCCACAACCAGGAAAATAACAAAGTCTTCAAATCCGAACCAGAGCAGCTTAAGGAAGAGTTGGAGGACAAGACCAAAGATAAGATATCTGAAGAAGAGTTGGATGAAGATGATAATCAGGTTCTTGGAGATCAAAGAGGAAGAGACCTTCCTTCTGTGAGGGTTGATTCTTCTGAAGAACCACATTCCCCTCATTCAATGGCAACTGGGATACAGGAAGTACAATCACAGCACCGTGATGATGTTCCTGCTCTCCGAGATGATGAACAACCTGCTGGAAACATCCAGAGCTTTGTGCAGGCCACAGTGGAGAACCATGAGGAATGTTTCCACAACCAGACGACACAGCAGACCAATGAAAACCAGGAAAATGCCGAATCAGAGCAGCTTCAGGAAGAGTTGAAGGACAAGATCAAAGATATGATATCTGAAGAACAGGATGAACTTCTTCAGCAGGTGGATGAAGCGGATAATCAGGTTCTTGGAGATAAAAGAAGAGATCTTCCTTCTTTGAGGGTTGATTCTTCTGAAGAACCACATTCCCCTCATCCAATGGCAGCCGGGCTACAGGATGTGGAACCACCTTCTGATGACATGCAGAGCTTCGTGCAGGACACACTCTTCATCCACCAGAGTCCAACACAGCATTCCAATGAAGAACTGGAAGAAGATTCAAAATCAGACCATCTTGATGAAGGCTTGGCTGTTGAGATCCACGTGAAGAGTTCTGAGGAAGATGAAGAACAAGCTCAGTGTGTGATTGGAGAGGAAGATCAGGTTCTTTGCATCAAAGCAGGAAGAGAATCTTCAACCGTTGTAATCCATGGGAGTGAGCACCATGACAACCAGCTTCCTTCAGTGAAGGTAGACCCTCCTAAAAGAACACATTGTCCTGGTCCACTAGAGACTGGGCTACAGGATGCAGACCCACTACTCATTGAGAATCTAACTGATCCTCAGGATGTGGATTCACCTGGTGGTAACATCTACGTTATACAAGACACATTGGAGATCCATCACAGTCAAACACAGCAATCTGGAGAAAAACCAGAAGATGATTCCAAATCAGAACAGCTCGATGGAGGGTTTGAGGCCAAGATCCAAGATGAGATGTCTGGAGATAAAGATGGGAAGGAGCATCAGTCTCAAACCAGAGAACCAACTATGAACCAGTCAAGTGAGGAGCAGGATCAGAAGCCGCTCCCTGAGAGGGGAGATTCTCCTGAAGAAGCAGAAGGTCCATGCAGCCTGGAGACTGAACTGCCACTGAAAACTGAGCATTTGGAACCAAAAGTTGAGAACTCAGAGAACTTCATCCAGGACACATTAGAGAGCTTCCAAAGTCAAACGCAGAAATCCAACGAAAAACCTGAAGACTCTAAATTAGAGCATCTTCACAAAGAGTTGTCTGTTGAGATCCAAGATGATGAAGAACTGCTTCAGCAGGTTCAGGTTCAAGTTCTTAGCAATGACACAGCAATTGTAAGCCACGAGAACCAGCTTCCTTCTGTGAAGGTAGACTCTCCTGAAGAAGCACCCGGTTCTGGTCCCCTAGAGACTGCACCGCGGGATGCAGAACCACTTTTCATTGATGATCTGCCTGATCTTCAGGATGCGGACCCTCCGAAGGAAATGTTCTCACACCTACGCATGTTTAAACCAAAAATCCAAGTCCTGTCAGCAGATGGATCGGTCATCAGTTCCTCAGATACCGAGTTGTTTCTCTTAACAAGTGACTGCTCCGAGCCGACTGAACCTCCTCACGACTCATCACTCATCTATCCAGAAGATCTCCACCATCACCTGGAGCCACTGCCTTTGGAGCTGGAGGAAAAATGTGAGACAATTCAAATGTCTGCTCTGCGCTGCTTGATTGTGGAGCTGGACTGATGTCATCATCACCATTGGAGTTCGTACGGTAGATCTATGATGTCATCATCATCACCATTGGAGTTCGTACGGTAGATCTATGATGTCATCACCATTGGAGTTCGTAAAGTAGATCTATGATGTCATCATCACCATTGGAGTTCGTACAGTAGATCTATGATGTCATCATCACCATTGGAGTTCGTACGGTAGATCTATGATGTCATCATCACCATTGGAGTTCGTACGGTAGATCTATGATGTCATCATCATCACCATTAGAGTTCGTACAGTAGATCTATGATGTCATCATCATCACCATTTGAGTTCGTACAGTAGATCTATGATGTCATCATCACCATTGGAGTTCGTACGGTAGATCTATGATGTCATCATCACCATTGGAGTTCGTACAGTAGATCTATGATGTCATCATCACCATTGGAGTCCGTACGGTAGATCTATGATGTCATCATCACCATTGGAGTTCGTACGGTAGATCTATGATGTCATCATCACCATTGGAGTTCGTACGGTAGATCTAATCAAATCCTTACAAATGTCAACTGAAAAGGACCAAATAAAATCTAGAATCTAAAAAAAAGTTACATTTGTAATAGAATTATTAAGTTAAAAAAATGATTGGTACCTAGTCTATCCAAATATAGTTAATTAATTAGTTAATTTAAGTTAATTTAATCATCTAATTAAGCTTCAATATTAAATTGTCCATTTTTTTTTTCAAAGACAGGCTGCACATTGGAAAGACAAATGTGCCCCGCCCACGGGTGCTCCTTTAAAAGGACCAAACTATTATGGTATGTTTTTCCTTTTTTATTTTTCCTAGTGGCTTTTTGAACACGCCTTTCAAGTCTCATGTTATTTTTTGAAACATTTAAACAGGTACGCCTCAAAGTGTGCTTCCTGTTAATGTTAACGACAGGACCCCCGCTTTCTGTCCGGATCTCGTAAGTCCAAATGGTTTTCTTGGTTTTTTACATTTTGACCCAATTGCAAAGGTGTACAGTCATCAGTCATAAAGGTGTACAGTCATCACAATTATAAAGGTGTAGTCATCACAATCATTAAGGTGTACAGTCATAAAGGTGTACAGTCATCACAGTCATAAAGCTGTAGTCATCACAATTATAAAGGTGTAGTCATCACAATCATTAAGGTGTAGTCATCACAATCATTAAGGTGTACAGTCATAAAGGTGTACAGTCATCACAGCCATAAAGGTGTACAGTCATCACAATCATAAAGGTGTACAGTCATCACAATCATAGAGGTGTACAGTCATCACAATCATAAAGGTGTACAGTCATCACAATCAAAGGTGTAGTCATCACAATCATTAAGGTGTACAGTCATAAAGGTGTACAGTCATCAGTCATAAAGGTGTACAGTCATCATAATCATAAAGGTGTACAGTCATCACAGTCATAAAGGTGTACAGTCATCACAACCATAAAGATGTACAGTCATCACAACCATAAAGGTGTAGTCATCATAATTATAAAGGTGTACAGTCATCACAGTCATAAAGGTGTAGTCATCAGTCATAAAGGTGTACAGTCATCACAATCATAAAGGTGTACAGTCATCACAGTCATAAAGGTCAGTCATCATAGTCATAAAGGTGTACAGTCATCGTAATCATAAAGGTGTAGTCATCAGTCAAAGGTGTACAGTCATCATAGTCATAAAGGTGTAGTCATAGTGATAAAGGTGTAGTCATCACAGTCATAAAAGTGTACAGTCATCACTGTCATAAAGGTGTAATTTCATCACAGTCATAAAGGTGTAGTGATCACAATCATAAAGGTGCAGTCATCACAACCATAAAGGTGTACAGTCATCATAATCATAAAGGTGTACAGTCATCAGTAATAAAGGTGTAGTGGTCACAATCATAAAGGTGTAGTCATAAAGGTACAGTCATCACAACCATAAAGGTGTACAGTCATCACAGTCATAAATGTGTTTCTCACATCGATTAAAATATATATTAATGACATTAAAGTTATTTTTCCTCATGTTATTTTTGTAAAATTACTTTATTAATTTCTTTTTTTGGCATAATATTCCAATGTGTCTATTTTTTGTAATATTTGAACTTTATGCTACTGAAATGCTGTTATTTATTTGTCCTCATACTATTGTTCTTGTGTTATTGTCATACTAGTCCAATATTTTCTGGTTATAATATTTTATTTTATTATAATATTTTGACGTTATCCTTGCTAAATTACTGCTGTGGCTACACTTCCACAGTTTTGTTCAAAGAATTAGCTTATGTAAATGTGAGTGTAATTCCTCATGAGGGATTCGTGAAATAGGAGCTGTTTTTAAAGATTGAGTGGGCCCCGGGGCGGGGGGGGGGCTAAAAGATGCTAACCCCTTTCACCTCTTGTGTGGAATGACTTTCACGCTTGGCTGCGGTCCAATTTGATGGGGGGGGGGGGTTGCTAGGCGACAGGGACGTCCTGATTACTGCCAGTGTCTTCTGGCCTGCAGCTGGAACTGGGAAAGGAGAAGATGGCAGATCTGTTACTTAGCATCATCACGGCCGTCGCACGGCTCAACAGGTCCATTAGAATTTATCAAGAAAGATTTAAAGGACGGTTGAAGGTGAGTAAACCGCCTCGTCACTGCGAACTTTTCACAATTGGACGCCCCCCCCCCCCCCAACTCTCGCTAAATGCCATTTTCCCCAGCTCAGCTTCTAAAAGGGCAACCTAAAAATAGAAGGACATTAAGAACAGACATTTAAATGTTATTTTCTGCTGCGCTAATTGAGTCGTCTTCATTCACGCTACTCATACAGGATATCATGTTGGGAAAAGAACAGGGCCAGCCTTAAAGATCCAGTCTTATGGGCCAGCCTTAAAGGGCCAGCCTTAAAGGGCCAGCCTTAAAGGTCCAGCCTTAAAGATCCAGCCTTATGGGCCAGCCTTAAAGGGCCAGCCTTAAGGGGCCAGCCTTAAAGGGCCAGCCTTAAGGGGCCAGCCTTAAAGGGCCAGCCTTAATGGGCCAGCCTTACAGGGCCAGTCTTAAAGGGCCAGCCTTAAAATGCCAGCCTTAGAGGGCCAGCCAGAGCCAGCCTTAAAGGGCTAGCCTTAAAGGGCCAGCCTTAAAGGGCCAGCCTTAAAGGGCCAGCCTTACAGGGCCAGCCTAAAAGGGCCAGCCTTAATGGGCCAGCCTTAATGGGCCAGCCTTAATGGGCCAGCCTTACAGGGCCAGTCTTAAAGGGCCAGCCTTAAAATGCCAGCCTTAGAGGGCCAGCCAGAGCCAGCCTTAAAGGGCTAGCCTTAAAGGGCCAGCCTTAAAGGGCCAGCCTTAAAGGGCCAGCCTTACAGGGCCAGCCTAAAAGGGCCAGCCTTAATGGGCCAGCCTTAAAGGGCCAGCCTTAAAGCTCAAACCTTAAAGGGCCAGCCAGAGCTAGCCTTAAAGGGCCAGCCTTAAAGGGCCAGCCTTAAAGGGCCAGCCTTAAAGGGCCAGCCTTAAAGGGCCAGCCTTACAGGGCCATAAAGGGCCAGCCATAAAGGGCCAGCCATAAAGGGCCAGCCTTAATGGGCCAGCCTTAATGGGCCAGCCTTAATGGGCCAGCCTTAAGGGGCCAGCCTTAAGGGGCCAGCCTTAGAGGGCCAGCCTTAGAGGGACATTCTTAGAGGGCCAGCCTGAAAGGGCCAGCCTTTAAATACTATTAAATCATATGGTTTGGAAATTGCATTGAATTGGAGTTCCATGTTTTGATTACAAAGAAGCTTTTATTAGTATGATACATTTTATGATGGTATCCATCCAAGTAATATTGCAATATTACTCATTCATACACTCAGCTGATCTGGTCATGCGACGTTTTCCCATCATTTCATGACATCTTCCCGTGCGCATCATCTTTATTTGGATGCGACTCCCCCGAGACAAAGTGGACAACAAATCCTAAAGATAGAATTTTACTCTCCAGCTGCTGTCCATGTTCATAGCAGGGGTTGCTATGACGACGGCAGCATCCTCACTGCAGGTGTATTGTGGGAAATGGTTATTCATTTGGTATCGGATGCGCTAAGACATTCATTATACATAAATACATAAATATTTCTATACAATAAGACAATTCCTAGGTGCCTGGACTCTTTTGTTATGGACCCCAGGCCACAATCATAAAGGTGTACAGTCATCACAATCATAAAGGTGTACAGTCATCACAGAGGTGTACAGTCATTACAATCATAACGGTGTACAGTCATCAGTCATAAAGGTGTACAGGCATCACAATCATTAAGGTGTACAGTCATAAAGGTGTACAGTCAATCATAGAGGTGTACAGTCATTACAATCATAAAGGTGTACAGTCATCACAATCAAAGGTGTAGTCATCACAATCATTAAGGTGTACAGTCATGAAGGTGTACAGTCATCACAGTCATAAAGGTGTACAGTCATCACAATCATTAAGGTGTACAGTCATAATCATAGAGGTGTACAGTCATTTCAATCATAAAGGTGTTCAGTCATAAAGGTGTACAGTCATCACAATCAAAGGTGTAGTCGTCACAATCATTAAGGTGTACAGTCATGAAGGTGTACAGTCATCACAGTCAAAGGTGTACAGTCATCACAATCATTAAGGTGTTCAGTCATCACAGTCATAAAGGTGTACAGTCATCAAAGGTGTACAGTCATCACAATCATAAAGGTGTACAGTCATCACAGTCATAAAGGTGCACAGTCATCACAATCATAAAGGTGTACAGTCATCACAATCATTAAGGTGTACAGTCATAAAGGTGTACAGTCATCACAATCAAAGGTGTACAGTCATCACAATCATAGAGGTGTACAGTCATTACAATCATAAAGGTGTACAGTCATCACAATCAAAGGTGTACAGTCATCACAATCAAAGGTGTAGTCATCACAATCATTAAGGTGTACAGTCATAAAGGTGTACAGTCATCACAGTCATAAAGGTGTAGTCATCACAATCATAAAGGTGTAGTCATAAAGGTGCACAGTCATCACAACCATAAAGGTGTACAGATTGGTATCTGGTGCGATACGACATTCATTATACATAAATACATAAATATTTCTATACAATAAGACAATTCCTAGGTGCCTGGAATTTTTTGTTATGGACCCCAGGCCACACTTTGACCACCCCTGGTTCTCCTACCATGCTTCTCACTTCTTCATTTAAAAGCACTCCTCCAACTTTTATTGTGCACTCCCATTTCTACCTTGCTGCAAGATACATCTCATAAATGCGCAAGCTAACTGGATTATTCTCACAGCGCCTAATGGAGGCGTGGGCCCGCGGGGAATACTATCCACCCCGACAGCCCTTCTCTCGCTCTCGCCCAGATAAATCCCTCCTGCACTTAGTTCTCATCCATTTTTAATGCAGCAGCCGCAGCTGCAGGACGAACATGCAAACGGCTGACTTGGGTCTTTTTTTTTTTTTTTTTCCCGATGCTTCTTGTCGTGCTGAGCATCAACACCAATCAAAACCTTAGTCGCTATACGGTCCGGATAGTCCAACATGAAGGTGTTCAATCCCGCAGTCATTGTTTTAAGGTGGGGTATCCACACCAGCCATAGATTTATACAAATAGTCCAACAAAAATACAGGAAATGCTGTAATACGCATGCCAGGCCAGTAGTTGGCGACATATTAGCTGTATTTTGGGTTTAAATGGATGTGATTGTGTTGGAAATAAAAAAAACACTTTGTTGAAGAAATATAAACACAATTGCAAAGTGTTTTAGTTGTTACCACAGCAAACCTCCATTTGTAGTACAGTACTAGTCAATACTCATTTTTTTTACTGTTGTATTATTAGCTGGAGTTTTTGTTTTTGAGTACATTACTTGCCAATTCTCTTCATTTTTAGTGCACTATTGGTCAATTTCCTGTTTTTAGGCCTGTACTAGTCACTGTTTTCTGTTTTTAGTACATTACTTGCCGATGTACTTCATTTTAGTGCAGTACTTGTCAGTATTCTGTTTTTAGGACAGTACTAGCCAATGTTTCAGTTTTTAGTACAGTTCTTAAGACGGTACAAGCCATTATTCTTGTTTTTTTAGCACAATACTATCCTATTTTCCTAGATGGTACTCAATGTTTTAAATATTTAGTACAGTACTACCCCTTGTTCTACATCCTTTGCAAATTGCAAGCCAATGTTGTGAGGTTTTAAACATTGTACTATCCAGTATTTGGAGTTTTTAGTACAGTGCTAGTCACTATTTTCTGTTTTTAGTACATTACTTGCCGATGTACTCCATTTTAGTGCAGTATTTGTCAATATTGTGTTTTTAGGACAGTACTAGCCAATGTTTTCAGTTTTTAGTCCAGTTCTTAAGACAGTACAAGCCATTATTGTTGTTTTTTTAGGACACTACTATCCTATTTTCCCAGATGGTACTCAATGTTTTAAATATTTAGTACAGTACTACCCCTTGTTCTCCATCCTTCGCACATTGCAAGCCAATGTTGTGACTTTTTAAAGACTGTACTATCCAATATTTGGAGTTTTTAGTACAGTGCTAGTCACTGTTTTCTGTTTTTAGTACAGTACTTGCCGATGTACTCCATTTTAGTGCAGTACTTGTCAGTATTGTTATTAGGACAGTACTAGCCAATGTTTTCAGTTTTTAGTACAGTTCTTAAGACAGTACAAGCCATTATTGTTTTTTTTTGCACAGTACTATCCTATTTTCCCAGATGGTACTCAATGTTTTAAATATTTAGTACAGTACTAGCTCTTGTACTCCATCATTTGCACATTGCAAGCCAATGTTGTGACTTTTTAAAGACTGTACTAGCCAATATTCCGAGTTTTTAGAACAGCACTAGTCACTGTTTTCTGTTTCTACTACAGTACTTGCCGATGTACTCCATTTTAGTGCAGTACTTGTCAGTATTCTGTTATTAGGACAGTACTAGCTGATGTTTTCAGTTTTTAGTACAGTTCCTAAGACAGTACAAGCACTGTACTATCCAATATTCTGAGTTTTTAGTACAGTGCTCGCTGATTTTATCAGTATTTAAGTCGGTACTATCCAGTATTCTCAATTTCTCCAACAGTATATTGGATGTTGTCAGTTTTTAACATGGTACTAGCCAATATTCTCAGCTTTTAGCAAGTACTAGCCATTGGTATGCCGTGTGGTTGGCTGACCACAAGTCCAGCGTGTTCCCTGCCTCTTGCCCAAAGTCAGCTGGGGTAGGCTTCAGCTTACCGGTGACCTTAAGTGAGGATGAAGGGCATTGAAGATGGAGGATGGATGGCCATTGTCATCAATATTAATGTGGTACTAGTCAATTATCTCAGTTATTAACATAATACTAGCAATTATTCACCCCATGCTTGAAAGTGACAGAAGTGGCCGCTAGGGGCCGACAGTGAGCAGAGACTGCAATTTTAGGTGTTGTCACAGGACCAGTTTTATCAGAACTGGACAGGTGTTTTCGTGCACTTTGAATGTTTTTTGAGCCCCTGGGATTAGCATATTAGCATATTGTCAAGAATTTCACACATGTTATGATTGGACATGCAGTACTCTTCCACAATAATAAAACTAAAAAAGGTGAGCACACGCTTCCAAATATTCCATATGTTTATTTCTCTTCATGTTATTCTGCACAGCAGCAAATATAAATAACAAAAGTTTCATTATCTCATCTTCATTTACTCAAAAGTCAATTTATTCAGTAGATTTGCTCTCTTGCAAGGAGTTAAAAAGTATATCGAGTATATTTACATACAATGATGTTAAATGGTAACACAAGTACAAGTATGCGATACAAATACTATCAAAAAACCCTCATTATAAATGGCACTATATCAATAAAGTTTTTGTGTTGTTTTTTTTTTACATAGAAGTACAAAAAGAGAGGGGGGGGGGGGGGTTGAGGTCACTTTTCTGAAAGGTTGGACTATACTGAATGACACGACGGATGCTTTGGTCGACTAAACTTCCGTGTCAGTGGGATACATTCTCATGGATTATTTGGGATTATAGGAATAGAACCGTGTGTGTTTTGACATTCATTTGCTTGTCTCGGGAGTGGAAATGTAAAGAAAAAGCAAAGTTATGACAAAGAAAGGATCCAGTCAGAGTGTCGCTAATAAAAAAAAAAAAAAAAAGTCAACTTTGTTTCTCAGATGAAATGTTGACATGACGGCCGCCATGTTTCTTTTTATGCTACCGGATACTTTCCTCACCTTTTTTTTTGAAATGGTGAACAAAACTTTGGTTTTTAAGAAGAAAAAAGATATAAAAATAGAAAGCTGACATTCTATACGGTGTTTTTCTACACCCATGTGGGAAAGTCAAAAGTATAAATGAAGTATAAAAATATATGACATCTAATCTGACACAATGATGGGAAAATCGTTCAGTGCAATTGATGCAATTGAAAGTCTGCTTCTAGAAGATTCGCATCCTCTTACCCCCCTTGAGAGGCCTGTGGGGGGGCTGGTCCTTGGACAGGGGGCAGTACTTGATGGTGTGCGCGTTGTCCCCGTTGGCGCTGCAAAGGGGGCAGGTGTACGCCCTCAGAATGGGGCACACCACCCTCCCGTCGGGGGTCTTGAGGACGTGGGAGCCGTACACCTCCTCCGGGGCGCCGTTGTTCCGGCAGAACACGCAGATTTTGGGCTCCTGCTTGGCCTTGGCGGAGGGTTTGCGCGTCCTGCGCTCCGCTCCGAGCAGCTCGAATCCGGCTAAGCTTCCCGCCAGACACCCGTGCGCCTCTCGACCCCCCGGCAGCTGCTTCTGGAAGGGGCTCAGTATGGAGAAGCGCTCCTTCAGCTCCAGGATGGAGCCCGGCGGTGGGGTTCCGGGCGGGCAGCAGCAGTCGAGCGGGAGGCTGTCGCCCATGGCTCCAGCGATGGCGCAGGCGCACTCCGGAGTGTCGTCCAGACCCAGCGTGGCCTTCAGGGACTCCGTGATGGAGTTGGGGCTCCTCTGGGGCATGCTGAGTGCGTGGTTCTTGGTGACCAGGGTGGTCAAGCCCAGGTAGTCGTTCCAGAAGTTAAAGGTGTAGTCGTAAGACCGCCGCGCGCTCAAGTAGTTGTGGTTGACAAAATCCATGTCTGCGAATACGGGGGAAATATCAATAAAAAAATAATAATCCAGAATTGTGTGATATCTCCAGCGTGGATGTCACAGCTGAGCTTCCTACTGCACAAGTTCTGGCTTTTAAGGATGAGGAGAAAGGAGGGAGAGGAGGAGGAAGAAGAAGGGGAGGCGGGGCTCCGCTTGGAACCAATGTTTGGCTCAGAAGCACTTGCTTATTTTGATACAAATAAACCACCACCATCGTGTAATAATCACGCACAGAAGCTCTTTATGCTCGCATCGGGGTTGCTATGATATGCTGTGATTGTTGTTGCTGCGTGACTTCATATCAGCTGTTATTTATCATCTGTTATTTTAAAAACAACTTCAAATCACGTGTGTGTTACAATGAATAGGGAACAAACTGACGTCATGCATGGGAGCTTTCAACAGGGGGCAGCAGAGTGGCAGTCAACGTAAGACGTGAGGACAAAATGGCGCCGAGGAAGAAAACTCAAAATAAGGAAGCGAAAGTGTTTTTTGTTTACATTATTAATTTAAGTGTGAACGACAAAAGTAAGTATTTAAAATGAGCATATTCAATCATTCAAATGAAAAAGCATATTAAAAGGTGCTTAAAATGCCTCATGAAGATGCCTTACATGTATCAATGATCAATTTACACTATTACTATAGTTTGAAGTGTGTGTGTTTGTGGACTTTAGCATAGTGAAACGTGCTTACAACATCTTAATGAATTAGGCTACTGTTTCTCATGTAATGGTGGCATACAATACAACGTTTCTGTTTGTGTATTTCTTTATGATTAAGTCTAAATTCGATTTTCATTCCTTAACAGCAGCAGAGGACATGGGCAAAATATGAACAGACATGGAGAAAAGGTAGATATTCCTACTTTTAACATTTAAACTTTTAAATAATGGGTGAATAATGTAAGCAGGAAGGTTCCTACAATCACTCTGCCGCAGGTAAAGAAACAGGTAAAGTACTACTACTATGGGAAATAATGAACAATTACCTGTAAAAATTTAACTAGCAACTTTTTCCCAAACAAGTACTGCATGCACGGTGGACGAGTGGTTAATACACAGGCTTCACAGCTAGGAGACCAGAGTTCAATTCCACCTTTGGCCATCTCTGTGTGGAGTTTGCATGTTCTCCCCGTGCATGCGTGGGTTTTCTCCGGGTACTCCGGTTTCCTCCCACATTCCAAAAACATGCTAGGTTAATTGGCTACTCCAAATTGTCCATAGGTACGTATCATGACTTCATCCATCCATTTTCCATGTCGCTGATCCTGACGAGGATCGTGGGGGTATGCTGGAGCCTATCCCAGCTGATTTTGGGCGAGAGGCGGGGTTTTGGTTTTGTTGCAATATTACATTTTTTTTACATTAATATTATGACATATTGGGGCGGCACAGCGGTCGAGTGGTTAGCGCGCGCACTCTCACAGCTAGGAGACCAGGGTTCAATTCCACCCTCGGCCATCTCTGTGTGGAGTTTGCATGTTCTCCCCGTGCATGCGTGGGTTTTCTCCGGGTACTCCGGTTTCCTCCCACAATCCAAAAACATGCTAGGTTAATTAGCGACTCCAAATTGTCCATAGGTATGAATGTGAGTGTGAATGGTTGTTTGTCTATATGTGCCCTGTGATTGGCTGGCCACCAGTCTAGTGTGCACCCCGCTTCTCGCCCGGAAATAAGCAATAGAAAATTAATGAAATTACCGCAAGGCATGCTGGGATGCTAAAAGCACAACTGTGATGTTTCCATAAATTAGAATATTTTCTGCAGTTTTTTTGTGTCTTCAGGTTGGAATCGCTCTGATGGCGCCATGACTGTAGTCGCTGAGGCTTGTGGAAGCGCCCCCCCGCCCCAGTGCCCCCCCGACCCTGTGAAAGCAAGAAGGTATGTAAGCTAAGGTGAGTGTAGTAGTAATTAAAGTTCAATTGATCCAACAAAGCCTTCGTTTTCCCTCGCCGTCTTGCAGCGATATCGGCCTCTCATTAGATTTATGCAGCCACTCCAAAATAGGGATTTTATGATGAAACATTAAAATTGCATGTAATCGTTTTTTTTTTTTTTTTTTAACTCCCAAGCCTGCACAAGTAGATTCCCGCCTTGCCTTCTTGGCTCCAACTGAAATATTGATGAGCACATGATCATTTTCTTGTGACTAAGAGGGATTAATACTCCGCCTGCCTCCGGCGAGTGGCACTTTATTAAACCAGGAATCGCGCACAACATCAGCAGGATGGAAATCCAATGAAGGCTCGAGTCATTGTTGCATTATTTTTATTATAATAATAATAAAGCGTTTTTGCATGGGAAAACAATGCATTCCTAGTACAATGATAGTTGATACTGCAAATGTGTTTGAATAATTGAATGATTTTGTGTTTTGGACTTTAATTTTAAACAAATTATGTGACACCCACACAATGTGTGAATGGATGAAATGTTGTGCTGCTAAACATTTCAATTATTTTGTTAGCAGTTTTATCAGAACGTGTGTCTTCCAAGAAAATAATGAGTAAAGAACCACACAGATGGTTTTTTATATCATTTGTATATTTTCACTCTTCTCCGAGCTCCCAACCAACAGTGTCAAGCTAGTGTTAAGTATTTGAGCCTAACTGCTGTCCGTCATAGAACTTTGAACCGTTTTGCGTTTAATTTTGACATTTTCCGAAGAAGCAACATGTGGTACAGTAAACCTCGGATATATCGGACTCGGATATATCGGAAATTCGCTCACAACGGACAGATAAAAAAGAACCAATTTTTTTTAATGCATTTCCAATAAAAATTCATTGCATATATCGGATTTTTTATAACGGATTTCGCCTATTTCGGACAAAATCTCCAGTCCCGTTCCAATGCATTTCCATTAAATTTCCCTCGCATATATCGGATGGCCGCATCGTGGCGCTCCGATTCGCCGAATCGTGACAGGCCGCTATACGACGTCATTTGCAGCGTTTGCAGCGTTGCCTGCGCGTCCAGGTACATTGGAAACATAGTCAAGGAAGTGCCTTTTTATAACGGATAAAATCCGATTTACGCATATACCGGATATAAATCCCATATATGCGTAAAACGGACATTTTCCGGTATACGCATATAACGGATTTTGCTTATATCGGACAAAACCAGTGGGAACAATTGAATCCGATATATCCGAGGTTTACTGTAATTGGATAAACAGTGCCTCTACTGGTGGCAGATATGTACTGCACCTTACTTTGGCTCAACGGCTAAAAAATGTGATTAATCAACAATCTATTTCGAACAATTGATAGAATTCTAAGTGTCACTTAATTTTAAGGAACCTCGAGAGTGAGGCTCGATAATTGTTACCCCCCGGGCTCACGTTGAATCCGTTGCGGCCGCCGAAGCAAATTTTTTAAATATGTGTATTTAATTAATTTAATTTAACATAATAAAAAACTGACATTTTCCGGTATACGCATATAACGGATTTCGCTTATATCGGACAAAACCAGTGGGAACAATTGAATCCGATATATCCGAGGTTTACTGTATTTCCAAATATTCTGTACTAGTACTGTACTGCTTAGTTTCATTGTGATGCTGCTTAGCGGGCTGACATCGGGACCCTCCCTCCGACTCTGGTGAAGATAATAATCCAAGACAATTCCAGGTTGTTGCATTTTTCATGTATTCCCTCCATCGCACACAGTATTGATCACCACGCACACGATACATAATGGGCTTTCAGGAATTGCTTGAAAAAAAAATCTATTTGGCTTTATGGATGGCAGTAATGAAGATGAATGCTGAATCAGGACCTGGTGTGCATTAGCTTCTTGTAAATCTGCATCCACGCCGATGATGTTTTCATGGAATCTGGCCACATTTGCTGCTTTTCAAGCTGTTTTTCCCTTCACCCAAATCCCGTATCTCCACTGTGACGTTAGTAACTAACTTATTGTATACAGCATTTAAAGTGGAAAGTACATGCAAAAAGTATTAGTAAGTGAGTGTTCAGGGACTTCACAGATTTGCATGTTTTATCATTTAAAACAATGAAAGCCGTTTCTTTAGGGGCTGCCTGCGTAACGTGCTTCTACCTCTGTTTGGGATTATGCAAATGAGCAAAGATGCAGGAAATTCAATAAGGTTTGATTCCAACTGAAAGAAGGAAAGGAACACCGGAATTGTGCACCACTTTGCATGTTTTATATATGCACATACAGATTTATATAGACTTTACAGGCACATACAGTAAAGACTCATAGGCTTTAAAAGCTTGATATCGCACAGTGGACGAGTGCTTAGCATGTCGGGAAGACCTGGGTTCGATTCTCCGCTTGGGCATTTGCATGTTCTCCGGTAGTTGGTAACTCCAAATTGTCCATAGGTATGAATGTGAGTGTGAATGGTTGTTTGTCTATATGTGCCCTGTGATTGGTTGGCGACCCTGGACTTGATTATCGTGTTTAATGATGCCAATGTTTCAGATAATGGGGTTTATTTTGTAGCTGTCTGTTTAGCATTATGAGCGTCTTACCTGTTAGCATGCTAAGTACAAGCTCGCCGATATCTGGAGTTGTTCCCTATCCTTTTTCCAACACAATCGGTGCATCTTTTTAAACACGGGTAGTCCTGCAAAAAAATGCCCGTATTTCAACTACTGAGGCGGGGTACACCCTGGACTGGTGGTCAGCCAATCAAAGGGCACATATAGACAAACAACCATTCACACTCACATTCATACCTATGGACAATTTGGAGTCGCTAATTAACCTAGCATGTTTTTGGAATGTGGGAGGAAACCGGAGTACACGGAGAAAACCCACGCCGAGGGTGGAATTGAACCCTGGTCTCCTAGCTGTGAGGTCTGCGCGCTAACCACTTGCCCGCCGTGCCGCCCCAATATGTCATAATATTAATGTAAAAAAAAATGTAATATTGCAACAAAACCAAAACCCCGCCTCTCGCCCAAAATCAGCTGGGATAGGCTCCAGCATACCTCCACGATCCTCGTCAGGATCAGCGACATGGAAAATGGATGAAGTAATGATACAATGACACATTTGTAGGTTAAATAAAAGGCAAATAAAGTAAATAAACAAGAAAGTGTTTTTATTTCCGAAAAAAATACATATAGCGGCATTCTGTTTCATTATGATTTTATGATTTAATTATGATTGAATTATTAAAAATTAAATCAGTTCTGGCGGTGCGTTGTTATGTTGTGTTGCAATTACAGACAACTCGAAGACGTGATGATATGTAGTATACTACACTGGTCAGTAGGTGTCAGTAATGTTACTGTAATGTTGGGTGAGACGCACAAGCACCAGACTTAATCGCCAAAACAACAGGCTTTTATTGCAGGTGTAAAGGTGCTCTCATTATTTTTTTCAGGCCCTAATATGCAAAAAAAAATGCTGTTATTATCAGTGCTATGTAGGCGGGGTACACCCTGGACTGGTTGCCAGCCAATCACAGGGCACATATAGACAAACAACCATTCACACTCACATTCATACCTATGGACAATTTGGAGTCGCTAATTAACCTAGCATGTTTTTGGAATGTGGGAGGAAACCGGAGTACCCGGAGAAAACCCACGCATGCACGGGGAGAACATGCAAACTCCACACAGAGATGGCCGAGGGTGGAATTGAACCCTGGTCTCCTAGGCTGTGAGGTCTGCGCGCTAACCACTCCTCCACCGTGCCGCACACCTTTTACTTCTTATTTATTTATTTTACCTTTTGGGTGTTTGAATGTCATCGTGGTGGGGGGCAGGGGGGGGTGCCCTGCAAACTTGGCATTTAGAGGAAATTAAACACGTCCTATGATTGCAGTGGCAGTAGTTCTATGTGTAAAGGCTGAGACATAACCTTTCGTTTCTTACTTTTTTTTAAACACCAGAGGGAAGTAATAACGATAACGAGTTAATAATGTCATCCTAAGACTTACAATTTGTCGCCCGGGCAGGATGAAAGCTCCAAACTTTGTTGAATAATAGCTTTCTTGTTTGGTGTCGAGAGTATGAAAATATTGCTTTTGTATATTATATGTGCTGCGTGCACATGTATGGTAAGAAAGACCTAAAATGTATTAATAAATGTATGCAGCGATGCTCGACATACGCTATCAGCATGCGAACAACGTGGTAATAATTAACTGGCATATTTAATGCCTCCATTCATATCTAATCCCTCCGCACGAGTCGCAGATGAGTCATTGTGGTGTAATGGAGACGATTAATATTTCCAAAGACAAAGGAAATCAGATCTCCATGATTTGCATGGTAAATGATATTCAAAGCCTCAATGCAATTAAGATGGAATTGAGTTTCTTTCAGTGCTTTCATTCAACCTTTATTGTAAACACATGAGGTTGAAGCTTTAAAAACATTCTTAAAAGTAGTCCTGCGGGAGAAGAATTAGCTTAGATCCTGCACAAATCTTCTGTAATGGGAAAAAAATACACACTTTGACTAAAAAGATTGACTTATTCAACCCGGATTATAATCAGAAGCTAGTGAGCAACACAAGTATTAACCCGAAATTGGTTCAACAAAATAAAGCTACAATAAGACAACAAATAGGAAGCAAATACAGTAGTGTTAGCAAGCTAACAGGCTGCTAACAAGGACGTTTTATGATGAAAATGCATTAAGAACACAGTATCACTTCTGCAGTGTATTAATAAACACAAAACTTGCTCCATATTGCACACTAACCGTGCAATGTACGCAAAAAATTATTTAAAACAGAAAAATATACAAACTTTTTCAGTGCTTTGGTTCTGATTTTCTACAATAAAAGCTCCGATAAAACATTCCACTGTTCTCAAATGTATTAATTTTTATTTTTCTGCACAAAATAAGATGAAAAATAAATAAACAAATCAAGAATAAAGAAAATCAATCAGTAATAAATAAATATAATAATAATAATAAAACGGCAAATAATAAAAACTTAATAAACCACATATAGTTGGTGGGTAGACAAATGATTTTTTTCAGATTAAAATGAACAAAGCATTATTAGAGCCCTGTAGACATGACAAAACACGACTATAGTCACATTTATACTCTTTTTATTTACAACATATTGCGCAACTGCAGGGTCTCGAGACACATGCTAACTCGCAAACTAGAGAGCTAGCGACCTAAACGGTAGCCTTCAAGTTATTTCCTTTCAACTTAAATATCCAAAACTTACCACTTCCACACGGATAGGGAGGATAACTATTAACAGTTATTTAACCTTTAACATGAACATTAATCAAACGTAATCATTTTTTCTGGGTACATGATATCATACAGCATCCATATCAAACTTGCGCGGGCTGCACTAACATTAACTAGTGTCCTGCGGGCCACATTTGGCCCACGGGCCGCGTGTTTGAGACCCCTGCATTATATGTATTTTTTGAAAATAAAATCACTTTTTTTGTTTCTTTACTTTATTTGCCTTTTATTTAACCTACAAATTTTGCCTGAATAAAATATTATCGGAATAAAGTCACAGTGTTGTTGGCATATCTACAGTACATGGGTTAGATTAAAAAATGTCAAATATGAAAGTGGACTTGTAGCCTTTGATTTTTCCCGTATGCATCCCTCGCTGGGAATATTTTCAGAACTCCTGGTCTATTGGTTAAAAAGAGGTACTGCATTTACATGATTTGAAGGACAAGCCATTCCCGACATGTGAACGCTAGGACGTTAGCATCTGCAGGTGCAGTCTGTGGTGTTTATATGGAACCTATATATACGTTCTGCTTCATTTCTGAGGTTTGTACTCTGCGGGCACTTCCTGATTTTCCTTTTCATGTTTGAGTTAGGCCCCCGCAAACACGAGTTCTATCTCTCATCTCCCACAAAGGTGTTTTTGCTTCCCTGCTCTTTGATTCCGAGGAGCCTAAGTGGCCTGCAGCGAGCTCGGACCTCATCTTGCACGCATGCAATGAGCTGGAACACGGCTGGCGAGGCGAGCCTTTATCTGGCAACATCAGAGGCCCGGCTCGCTGGAGCCCTTGTTGCTGAATGGGAGTAAATCCCCGGACTCCCCTCCTGCCCCAAATCCTGTTTATTGCCTCTGCTCTTAAGACTCCAATGTGTTTTTACATTCATTCTTTCATCTGAACCACTTATCTGGCGCTCTTGTTCCCAGTGCACTTCCTTTTGACTTCAGTATTGACTGACAACACCGAGTGAAATTGTGAGTTTTACTTTTGTGGATGTATGGATTTATTAAGGCCTGCAACAAACGATTACTTTCTTAGTCAATTCATCTGAAGCTTGTTGATCTGAAGATAGATAGACTCGGCTTAAAGTTCAGCACTAGCAAAATATATGAAGTTATACGCCAAAATAACGGTCTAGATGTGGGATTTTCTGATTTATCAATTTTGTCGTTTGTGTCCCTTATGGTAAAATACAGTAAACCTCGGATATATCGGACTCGGATATATCGGAAATTCGCTCACAACGGACAGATAAAAAAGAACCGATTTTTCTGTAATGCATTTCCAATAAAAATTCATTTTTTATAACGGATTTCGCCTATTTCGGACAAAATCTCCAGTCCCGTTCCAATGCATTTCCATTAAATTTCCCTCGCATATATCGGATGGCCGCATCGTGGCGCTCGGATTCGCCGAATCGTGACAGGCCGCTATACGACATCGTTTGCAGCGTTGACTGCGCGATTTATATTCACGTTTATTATTCAGATTTAGGACAAATATAAAAGTGAGTGACGTCAATAATACTAGCACAGCAGTGAATGAGATCTTAACCTCACTATTGGAAATATCGTAGGCCTGACGGGCGTAACAGGGCCTAGCTTAATTAACAATTTGTTATGCTCAGAGTCCAATAAAGTTAAATTCTCATTACCTTACGTCTCTTTTCATTGGCCAGTCCAGGTACATTGGAAACATAGTCAAGGAAGTGCCTTTTTATACCGGATATAAATCCGATATGTGCGTAAAACGGACATTTTCCGGTATACGCATATAACGGATTTCGCTTATATCGGACAAAACCAGTGGGAACAATTGAATCCGATATATCCCAGGTTTACTGTAGTAAACAAAACAAAAAACAGGAAGTGAACAGACAACTGACCAATGATCAGTTGAAGGCAAAACAAGGAGAACTGAGCTTCAGAAACAAATTGTAGTTCTAACTTTAAGTCGTCAAGAATGACTTTAATTCAGTAGCCTGAATGTCTCATCATCGAGAAAAAAAAAAACAAGCACATTTTCCAGTTGAGAAGTTCCCAAAGACTTTGGCATCAGTTCCCATCTCCTGTCCATTTCCTCAAACTCCAGTGTTCTCTGTCGGGGGGGGGGCGAGGGGTTCGGTTGGTTGGCTCAGCAAGGTGTTTTCACTTCGGATCGACTCGAGCGATGCTAACAAAACCGCCCGGCGATGACAGACCTGATAAGCACATTTCGGTCACTGCACTCCTAAATGTTTTTTAATAGCGTCAGGGCATTAGCGTACGCCCGCCGCACTTTGAAACCCAAGGAATTCTCATGAGCTTTAGCCGTCATGTCGTAAAGCCGATAATGTGAGCACCCCCTGCTGTTCAAGAGGGGAGTGTCTTGAAGGGGAGATGGCTGAAATAATAGCTCCGATATTTAGGACTTGTAGAACTTTGTGATCACAACTCCCTAGAACAGGGGTCTCAAACATGCGGCCTGTGGGCCAAATGTGGCCCGCAGGACACTAGTTTGAGACTCCCGCCTTGATATGAAAGTTTAATGTTAGTGCGGCCCGCGCAAGTTTGATACGGATGCTGTATGGTATCATGTACCCAGAAAAAATGTATTACGTTTGATTAATGTTCATGTTAAAGGTTAAATAACTGTTAATAGTTATCCTCCCTATCCGTGTGGAAGTGGTAAGTTTTTGTCTATTTAAGTTTAAAGGAAATAACTTGAAGGCTACCGTTTAGGTCGCTAGCGCTCCATTTTGTGAGTTAGCATGTGTCTCAAGACCCTGCAGATGCGCAATATGTTGTAAATCAGGGGTCTCAAACACGCGGCCCGTGGGCCAAATGTGGCCCGCAGGACACTAGTTTGAGACCCCCGCCTTGATATGAAAGTTTAATGTTAGTGCGGCCCGCGCAAGTTTGATATGGATGCTGTATGGTATCATGTACCCAGAAAAAATGATTACGTTTGATTCATGTTCATGTTAAAGGTTAAATAACTGTTAATAGTTATCCTCCCTATCCGTGTGGAAGTGGTAAGTTTTTGCCTATTTAAGTTTAAAGGAAATAACTTGAAGGCTACCGTTTAGGTTAGCATGTGTCTCAAGACCCTGCAGTTGCGCAATATGTTGTAAATAAAAAGAGTATAAATGTGACTATAGTCGTGTTTTGTTAATTTTAATCTGAAAAAAATAATTTGTCTACCCACCAACTATATGTGGTTTCTTAAGTTTTTATTATTTGCCGTTTTATTATTATTATTATATTTATTATATTACTGATTGATTGATTTTCTTTATTCTTGATTTGTTTATTTATTTTTCATCTTATTTTGTGCAGAAAAATAAAAATTAAGATATTTGAGAACAGTGGAATGTTTTATCAGAGCTTTTATTGTAGAAAATCGGAACCAAAGCACTGAAAAAGTTTGTATATTTTTCTGTTTTTAATAAATGCATTTTTTTTTTTTTGGAAAACCTGATGCGGCCCAGCCTTGCCCAGACCCTAGCTCCAGTGGCCCCCAGGTAAATTGAGTTTGAGACCCCTTGCCCTAGAATCTGCTACAGCGGAACATATTTATGTGGACCAGCTCATCAAGTCCTGGTCCACTGGGTTCTTATTATGACTTAAACGTTGACATTGATCTACACGGTCAACATATTATACAACAGCCCTGAATTTGTCGAAAATGTCCTTTGTTTTCGAATGTACTGTAAATGTTGACAGTACAGGTACACTATAGCCTAAGGCTGGGCTGCACTGCATTAATTAGTAGCAAGTAGAGCCCATAAACACTTCTGACACTGTTCCTGTTAAATGTAATGTGTGGGAAACCGCATGGGAACCAAATGTTCCGTAACAAATACCGTTACAAACCTAGTCTATATGGACTGATATCTGTTCATGGTATGTAAAAGGGAAGTCGTGTATTGAAATATTGGAAGACTGGGTTGAGTAACCATGCTACTACCTCATCCAGCTCCTCCCGCTGGATCCTGAGGTGTTCTCATGCCAGTCGAGAGAACCAATCAGACGTTCCCAGTCGCCGTCCTAACCAAATGCCTTAGCCACCTCATATCAATGCGGAGAAGCAGTGGTTCTACTCTTAGTTTCTCCTAGATTACGGTGCTTCTCACCTTATCTCGTATCAGAGTCTAGCCACCCTACGGAGGAAACTCATTTCGACCGCTTGCACCCGCAATCTTATCCTTTTGGTCACTACTTTTCACATCCTTTTTTACTCTTTTTCTTTCCTGTTTTAGAAAAGTGTAAACACATGAGTTCATTTCTGTGTGAACATGTTAAATACAGGAAGTGAATAGGAATCCGTATTTCCTGACACATGGAAAAAGGGGTAGGATTAAATAAACATGTTTGAGTGTAACCATATTATATTCCTTATTGTCATTTTACAAATAAAGTATCCCATTTCCATGACCGCACGGTATAAATCCTGATTAACATATGAGGCAGGAAGAAAAGGTGTTGGGAATTGATTGAGGGATATTGTATTTCCCTTCTGGAAAGTTTTCTCTCCCGCAGTGCATGTGATTTCCCCCAAGCAGAGTGCATAGAGGGAGTGATGGGGGTGGGGTGGGGGGTGGGGTGTAAATACAAACAAACCAATCAGCCAATCAATAAACAAAGCCGGGCCTCCTGTTGCTGGTGCACTGGAAGACTGCGGTCGTCACAATGCCATCGCTGATTAGCAGCCAAGAGAAATTGAAATCATTGGAGATTCAAGCTAAAATGTTCGTGTAGCACAATGGCTGCTACTTTGATTGCTACATTCATTTTGCTATGCAAATAGCATGTCATGTCAGCAGTCAAACCTTGGTTTTTCAATGCCGCAGCTTTTTCTATTGCAAGGTTTGCATCAGTACTCGTACAATATTGTATTCTGTAGTAAAGCTACAATTAAATTCATTGGATTTACATTATTTTCTTAAGGGAGCTATTTCTTCTGCTCTCATTGGATCTTTTAGAGTTAATTAACAACAAAAACCACTGCATACCCATTACGTTTACCTTAGAACAGGGGTCTCAAACTCAATTTACCTGGGGGGCCACTGGAGCTAGGGTCTGGGCAAGGCTGGGCCGCATCAGGTTTCCCCCCCCAAAAAATGTATTAAAAACAGAAAAATATACAAACTTTTTCAGTGCTTTGGTTCCAATTTTCTACAATAAAAGCTCTGATAAAACATTCCACTGTTCTCAAATATCTTAATTTTATTTTTTCTGCACAAAATAAGATGAAAAATAAATAAACAAATCAAGAATAAAGAAAATCAATATATCAGTAATAAATAAATAAATAAATATAATAATAATAAAAACTTAAGAAACCACATATAGTTGGTGGGTAGACAAATTATTTTTTTCAGATTAAAATGAACAAAGCATTATTAGAGCCCTGTAGACATGACAAAACACGACTATAGTCACATTTATACTTTTTATTTACAACATATTGCGCAACTGCAGGGTCTTGAGACACATGCTAACTCGCAAACTAGAGAGCTAGCGACCTAAACGGTAGCCTTCAAGTTATTTCCTTTAAACTTAAATAGCCAAAAACTTTTACCACTTCCACACGGATAGGGAGGATAACTATTAACAGTTATTTAACCTTTAACATGAACATTAATCAAACGTAATCATTTTTTCTGGGTACATGATACCATACAGCATCCATATCAAACTTGCGCAAACATGAAACTTTCATATCAAGGCGGGGGCCTCAAACTAGTGTCCTGCGGGCCACATTTGGCCCGCGGGCCGCGTGTTTGAGACCCCTGTTCTAGGGAGTTGTCAATTGCAACTAACATACCACCGTGTACTCCACAAACACTGAGACTCCTCCTCCACCCTTGTTGTTTCTGGTTGGTTTATCCGAGTCCGAGGGGCGGGGGGGGGGGCTTTCATCCTCCTTCCAAATCTCCTGTCTTTTCATCCTTGGCTGCTATCAATCCCCCCCCCCCCCCCTTGTGAGGCCTGATTCTTATTTGGAGAGTCTTTCAAACGTCTAAATGCACGCCCCGATGCTTGATTCCCGCTAATCCTTTGACGGACGTGACCCCCCCCCCCCCTGTTCCAACCAACCAACTTCCAGGTTCTCTCCTATGGAGTCAGTGTATACTTGCACATGCACAGATTCTCCACAGTGAGGTCACGTTTGTTTGGCCGACAGTGTCTAATCCTGTAGATTAGTACTCTTGACCAGGAGGCAGTGGCCATTAAAACGGTTACAAACGGAATGCCTGAGTCCTTAACAAAAGCACCCCCCCCACACACACAATCCCTCGCTCCCCCACCATAAGGTAAAAGGTGACCCAGGGAGTGTTCGGCCCCATGTGGCAGCCCCTTTTTCTGCACATTGCTTATTAAACCTGCCATAATTGGAACTTGTGCAAGGTGGTATTTCCCGACTGGAAAACAGAAAGCAGCTCAGGAAAACTCCTTTTTTCTCCTCCACGTTATCAAGATGTCACGTTAGATTAGCCCTCTTTTCTCAAATTGAGACGCAATTCAGGCAAGAGCTATCAGCGCCCCCCCTTTTCCTTCCCCCAGTGAGCAGTCTTGACAGAAGCAATTTCCAACTTGAAATGGAAAGATTGCTTCATGGAATATCATAGTGGACATGGAGGCGCAGGAGATGCGTCTTAGGTAGAAGTTCCGTGTGATGAGCTGGGATGGCGACCGGGAAGGTGGTTTTAGTTCATCGTTTATGTCTCGCGGCTTGTCAGAAGAACATGTTTTGCCAGCTTGGTGCTGAAGTATGTTGGTAAACCTGACGTGTTTGGAGTCACGGCGGGCATCGAGTTGACTGCTCGGGCTCTTAGCTCGATGGCTAGTACTCACAACTCCCTGGGTGGAACCAGGCGAGTTACACTAGCACAGTGATTTTCAACCACTGTGCCGCGGCACACTAGTGTACCTTGAGAAACCGTCAGGTGTGCCGTGAGGAATTATCCAATATCACTTTTTATAATTAACATTTATTAATCATCATTTGCAAATATTATGTAAATAGCCATGAATATTCATTCATTCATTTTCTACCGCCTTTTCCTCACGAGGGTCGCGGGGGTGCTGGAGCCTATTCCAGTCTTGGCAGTCTTCGGGCGAGAGGCGGGGTACACCCTGGACTGGTCGCCAGCCAGCCAATCACAGGGCACATATAGACAAACAACCATTCACACTCACTTTCATACCTATGGACAATTTGGAGTTGCTAATTAACCTAGCATGTTTTTGGAATGTGGGAGGAAACCGGAGTACCCGGAGAAAACCCACGCATGCACGGGGAGAACATGCAAACTCCACACAGAGATGGCCGAGGGTGGAATTGAACCCTGGTCTCCTAGCTGTGAGGTCTGAGCGCTAACGACTCGACCGCCGTTCTAAAAATATTCATTCATTTTCTACTGCTTTTTCTCACGAGGGTCGCAGTTGGTGCTGGAGCCTATCCCAGCTGTCTTCGGGCTAGAGGCGGGGTACACCCTGGACTGGTCGCCAGCCAGCCAATCACAGGGCACATATAGACAAACAACCATTCACACTCACATTCATACCTATGGACAATTTGGAGTTGCTAATTAACCTAGCATGTTTTTGGAATGTGGGAGGAAACCGGAGTACCCGGAGAAAACCCATGCATGCACGCATGGAGAACATGCAAACTCCACACAGAGATGGCCGAGGGTGGAATTGAACCCTGGTCTCCTAGCTGTGAGGTCTGCGCGCTAACCACTCGACCACCGTGCAAATGCTGATCACACCAGATACTGGTTTTCTTACCCCTCAGCACAGCACAACTGCACATTTTATAGTGGCCTTTTATTGTGGCCAGTCTAAGGCACTATAATAATCATGTCTAATCAGCATCTTTCTGTCTAATGGTGCATCAACAGTCACTGAAAAGCCCCCACCACCACCACCACCACCACCACCATCTACTTTGCATATTGGTTCCAGCCTTGCAGGGTGGTTGGTCCATCTGTTATTGGAAGCGAGAAGGGTGGTCGGTCACATGACAGCTCCGAGGCACCATTCACCCCCCAACACGCTCCTGATGTAAAGTAACTAAATATAAATGCACTCATACATATGCATGATGGGGCTCGCCCCATTTGGTGAATTTACACGCGGACATTAGCGGATTAATCGCGATTGAAGAATGCCACATGGGAGTCCAGGTGACCCTTGACCTACATGGGCCAGGTAGCGAGTTGGCCTCGTTCCTTGATGACGTTCATGTGATTAAAGTGACCCACTTTCCTCCTAATGAGAATCTGATAAATGCGCATTGTTACAACATGAGGTCATACACTGGGGGGGGGGCATTGCTGTGTACTAACATTAGTCAGAAATATATTTAAAGAAACATTTCTTCATTGAATGATTATTTTAATGTTTAATATGCATTTAAGAAAATGAATGTATTGAATTTAACACATGAAATATTAATGTAGTTTTCACCTGAGCTCACATTCAGACTGCTTGTAAATTTCTAAAAAAATATATAATAAAAATAATAAATGTATTAATTTTCATATTATTATAAATTATTATAAATACTTATTATTATTATATAATTATTAATTAATTTGTTTCCTAATGAATGAAGTAGGTAACATATTTATTAAAAAACAGAAAAATATACAAACTTTGTCAGTGCTTTGGTTCCGATTTTCTACAATAAAAGCTCTGATAAAACATTCCACTGTTCCACTGTTCGCAAACTAGAGAGCTAGCGACCTAAACGGTAGCAATCAAGTTATTTCCTTTAAACTTAAATAACCAAAAACGTACCACTTCCACACGGATAGGGAGGATAACTATTAACAGTTATTTAACCTTTAACATGAACATTAATCAAACGTAATCATTTTTTCTGGGTACATGATACCATACAGCATCCATATCAAACTTGCGCGGGCCGCACTAACATTAAACTGTGGGGGGGCCTCAAACTAGTGTCCTGCGGGCCGCGTGTTTGAGACCCCTGCATTAAATTCAAACTAAAGTAATTATTAAATAAAACTAAAATGATCAATTAAAAGTGAGTGTGAATGGTTGTTTGTCTATATGTGCCCTGTGATTGGCTGGCGACCAGTCTAGGGTGTACCCCGCCTTACGCCCGAAGACAGCTGGGATAGGCTCCAGCACCCCCCGCGACCCTCGTGAGGAAAAGCGGTAGAAAATGAATGAATGAATGAATGATCAATTAAAATAAATGATCAAATACTTAATAGGAATACTTAATATATTAAGTCATTTATTTAGGAGTCCCACAAAATAGGATGTCAAACATGCATATTTTAGATAATTTTTTATTTTTTGAAATGTAATATTTCTGTTATTTTCAGCCAATTGATGCTGAACCACATGCAAGGCACAGCGCTAGCTTGAGTGCAAGCCTATGTAGTTCCAGTTTTCCAGTTAAGGAGATGAAGACGTGATGTAGTAGTGCCCACACATACCAGGATATTACACCAGCAGGAACGTGGAATAATATTTGAATGCAGAGCTCCACATAAGAACCACACGAGCGAGTGGAAGTACTTCAAATACCTTCAATAGCTTGTGAGAGAGGCCATCCATCACTGCCTATTTACAGTACAGATGGCCTCACGCTCCACCGCCTGCCACCGTACCTGTTGCCACCCCCAGCGAGCCAGCCGGGCTAAAATTAGGAACAGCATATCAGGCCGCTAGCGGAGGTATCAATCACACGGTGACAGAAGAGAGCGGGGCGTCGAGGAGAATAGACGCGGGAGCAAAAAAGGGCTGCAGATGCTGGATTGTGTTGTGGTGGAGAATATTATTATTATTCATTCATTCATTCATTTTCTTCCGCTTTTTCCGGGGGGTGCTGGAGCCTATCCCAGCTGTCATCGGGCGAGAGGCGGGGTACACCCTGGACTGGTGGCCAGCCAATCACAGGGCACATATAGACAAACAACCATTCACACTCACATTCATACCTATGGACAATTTGGAGTCGCTAATTAACCTAGCATGTTTTTTTTGGAATGTGGGAGGAAACCGGAGTACCCGGAGAACATGCAAACTCCACACAGAGATGGCCGAGGGTGGAATTGAACCCTGGTCTCCTAGCTGTGAGGTCTGCACGCTAACCACTAGACCACCGTGCCGCCCATTTTTATTATTATTATTTGATTATTATTTATGTTTTTTACGCTCAGTAGTGAAAAAAGCCGAAATAAACAAACCAAAATTGATACCGTATCTGCAACGATTATTTGATACCGGTTCATCTTGGTTTGTCATGTGATCGGGAAAAGCTCCCCCACGTTGAGCGAAACACAGGTGTGTCTCTTTAGTGAGCCGGGCCTTTAATTGCCGCCGCTCTCAAAAGCCCCACTTGAAATTCTCCTCTTCAAAACTGAAGTTGAAGCTTCTGAAGCCCCTTTGGCAGGCGGAGGGAGGATCCAAGTCGTCATTTAGACTGATTTCCTGTTGTTGTTTTTTTTTTTTTTTTATAAAAAGGATGAATGAGCAGCTTTAGGCTATTGAGCATGCCATCACCTATCACACTCCCGTTTGATCACCAACAGGCTGGAAGAGAGAGTGAGGGTCCTTCATGTTGAAGCCTAGCTTAATGAGGACCAACCACAGGCCTAAGAACACATAATCCTTCCTGTTTGGCCTTCTATGTGGAACAGGAAACAAAACAGAACATTGAAAACATCTCAACATCTCAACCATGACGACCAAGGAGAAATCATCCATTACAAGCTTCCTTAGATTCATTAAAAACACATTTTTTAGTTTTAGTTTTTATTTTTTTAGTTTTATTTAAGTACTAATTAGGAAGAGGCGGCACGGTGGTCTAGGGGTTAGCGCGTACACCTCACAGCTAGGAGACCAGGGTTCAATCCCACCCTCGGGCATCTCTGTGTGGAGTTTGCATGTTCTCCCCGTGCATGCGTGGGTTTTCTCCGGGTACTCCGGTTTCCTCCCACATTCCAAAAACATGCTAGGTTAATTGGTGACTCCAAATTGTGCATAGGTATGAATGTGAGTGTGAATGGTTGTTTGTCTATATGTGCCCTGTGATTGGGTGGCGACCAGTCCAGGGTGTACCCCGCCTTACGCCCGAAGACAGCTGGGATAGGCTCCAGCACCCCCCGCGACCCTCGTGAGGAAAAGCGGTAGAAAATGAATGAATGAATGAGTTTTTATTTGTTTAGTTTTATTTAAGTACTAATTAGGAAGACTAATATTGTACGCAAGATTGACAAGCACATTGCAGTGTGTGGTGAAGAAGAAGCCTAAGCCAAAAGTCAAAGCTCGACGTTTCGATCGACGTTCTTACCCTCACCAATGGTCATGATCTTTGAGGAGGGACAGAAAGGGTGAACTGCCGGGACGAGCGGCAGAAACTACAGTAAACATCGGATATATCGGACTCGGATATATCGGAAATTCGCTCACAACGGACAGATAAAAAAGAACCAATTTTTCTGTAATGCATTTCCAATAAAAATTCATTGCATATATCGGATTTTTTATAACGGATTTCGCCTATTTCGGACAAAATCTCCAGTCCCGTTCCAATGCATTTCCATTAAATTTCCCTCGCATATATCGGATGGCCGCATCGTGGCGCTCCGATTCGCCGAATCGTGACAGGCCGCTATACGACGTCATTTGCAGCGTTGCCTGCGCGTCCAGGTACATTGGAAACATAGTCAAGGAAGTGCCTTTTTATAACGTATAAAATCCGATTTACGCATATACCGGATATATGCGTGCATGCGTGGGTTTTCTTCGGGTACTCCGGTTTCCTCCCACATTCCAAAAACATGCTAGGTTAATTAGCGACTCCAAATTGTCCATAGGTATAAATGTGAGTGTGAATGGTTGTTTGTCTCTATGTGCCCTGTGATTGGCTGGCGACCAGTTCAGGGTGTACCCCGCCTCTCGCCCAAAGACAGCTGGGATAGGCTCCAGCGACCCTCGTGAGGATGAAGCGGTAGAACGGTGGCAACCATCATGATCGCTGAAGATGATATTTAGTGGCTGTTGATTGTCGGGGTTCCTAATAGGGGCGGCCTTTTACATTTTGATTGACACCATGTCGAGATAAGCAGAGGTGAGCCGGATTTAACGTTTCCATAAGTGGATGATTTTCCAAAAGTGACAAAAGCGTCTTTAATAACCGACGTCAATCTCGAGCGGCTTTGTTAGCAAGGAAGAAAAAGAAAAAAAAAAAAAAAACGAGCAGTCTTACTTTTTTTCGAGCTTTGTGCACGTCTCTCCTGAAGCCAAGCGAGGCGACCCCCCCCACCCCCCTTTTGTGTCACCGTATTCCCTCGGCTCACTTCCACCCCTTTGTTTGCTTTGCTGCAGTTTCCGTGGCAACTGAGCGCGGGGATATTGGAGGGGGAGTTGGGGGGCACGCACACACACACACACATACAAACGCACACAAACACACACAGGCCATCAATTATCAAAGGTAATGGCCTGCTTCCAACTCATCCGCCATCAATCTAGCATTTGGTGTCACAACGTCCTTGTGATAACAAGCAGCTGCTTGTGCACCCACACATGCAACAGAAATTGTCATTTTCCACCTCCTTGGATCATCCTGTCAACCCCCCCCCCCCCCCCCACCCCCCCCCCACCCCCCTCCCCACCAACAACCAGGACTGATTTCGTTCACCCAGGCTTGGACAAAAGAACGTCAATGAGACTCATAATACAGTACCCCCCTTTTTATTCCCCATTCAAGCTGCTGGTTGATCTGACTTTTTTCCCCTGCATAAATGGCGCTGGAAGTCGTCATGCCGAAATTCTTCTTTCGGAGCTAGTGGCACACATTATTAGCAAAAATTTGTGAGCAATCAATTCGGTTCGTCCATAAAAAATTACATTTTTATTACATATTTATAGATAGTTACTGAATGTGATGTGTTTTCTGTGTGGAAAAAAACGCCAAAAATGCCACTGCCAGACTATTTGTATCATGTATTATGTTGCCAGATACAGTTTTGATGTTAAGTGGGACCTATTATGCTCATTTTTGGTCACTTTTGTATTGAGTTGTGGACTCCTACACACAATAACCAGCACAGAAAGCTTTCTAGTTCTTCCATAATCTGCACCTATTCATCTGTATTTCTTTGGAAGTCAAATTATTATGCAAAACAAGCAAAACAAAATACTTGATTACTAAAAAGTATGTACTAAATGAAGTCAAAATATTCCGAAAAATGTATGAAGAGTAATTTTTAAAAAGTTGAAGTATTAGGGGGGGAAAATCAACAGCAAAAATGGGGGGAAAGACCCAAGTTTATACTACTAGACTTTCTATAAAGACCATTTTTATCCTTTCATTTTTCCGTACATGTAACCAGCACAGAAAGCTTTCTAGTTCTTCCATAATCTGCACCTATTCATCTGTATTTCTTTGGAAGTCAAATTATTATGCCAAACAAGCAAAACCAAATAGTTGATTACTAAAACGTTATATTATTATGTACTAAATAAAGTCAAAATATTTTGAAGATTAATTTTTAAAAAGTTGAAGTATTAGGAGGGGAAAATCAACAGCAAAAATGGGGGAAAAAAAGCAAAGACCCAAGTTTTATTACTAGACTTTCAATATATCACAAAGACAATTTTTATCCTTTCATTTTTCAGTACATGTAATGTGCCTTAAGGGCAACACCGTCCAACAGTTTACTCTTTAAAATGCTAACTAGCATTTTTTTTTCATTACAGCCGCGTAATTTAACTTGAGGGTGCAAACGCCACTAACACAATTTAATCACCTGCGTTGGCCAGCCCCCCAAAAAAACGTGTTTTTCGTTTTTCAAAGGGCGGTGATTCCCCTGGAAAGGTGATCAACCTGCGTACACGTCACTCAAATCACACACCCCCCCCCCCCCCTCGTCACTCACCCCCACATGTCTACTGTGCTCGCCATCATCTCTATTACCTGGAATGTGGACAAGGTGCTCATATCGTGCCCTGCTGATTGACTCGCAGGAATGTTGTCGTGCTTGCTAACCTTTGCGGGAGACTTGAGTGGCGTTTCGGGCTTCCATTTATTTCTTGTGAAGCGTGTGTTTGAGGTTGTGTGTGTGTGTGTGTGTGTGTGTGTGAAGCGACTGTAATGCTGATTGCTTTCGGGGTTTCCTGCAAGGAACAAACAACACAGTGTTGTTGTGATTAGGATAATTGAAAAATAACATCAACATATTCACTTGTGTTTTAATGAGTTATCGCTATGCGTTATATCCGGGAAAGCAATTGAATAAAATGTTTTTACGTGACTAAAACATTCATACACACACATCTGTTAATTCCAAATGTAACTTTTGATGATTTGCAGCCTTTATTCTGCTGCTGCCTCCACTTCCGTAGCGTCCAATATTCACAGGGGTTATCTAAATGCTAATGTCGCTACGTATCAAACCAAGAGATGCTGTTTCCTTGTTGTCACATACAGTGTGTGATGTGTGTATGGAGAGGGGAGGGGGGGGGGGGGTTGGGAGCATAAAATGGAAGTCTCCCCCTGCACAATCACCCCCCCAAGCCCATTTGCTGAAGGTGCACTGGATGTGACACAAAGGATGTGTCACTTAGATTTGGGATCGGGTCAGCCTGTGCTCGCGCTCAAGTGTTCAATTTGTATCACGAGAACGCCCCCACCACCACCACCCCGCCCGCTCTCAGAGATAGCGTTGTAGCCTCAGTCGCTGATGTGACACGTATAGCATCAAACATTACGAGGTAATTCCGTTTCATTCACTCATGTGTAATGTGGTGCTTAAATCAGCTGCCTGTGTAAAGATCTTGTCGTGGGTGCATTTGAAATGTCAAGAATAAGTATTTACCCGCATCTCCTGCCTTGTCTTAACACATTCTTCTTTCATTTTCAATGAATTATTCCCCCTGGAAACAATGGAAATAGGAAAACCTGGTCCCTGGGTCAAGCTCTTGCCCCCACAAAACCTTTAATAACTTCACAGCATGAGTACTTTGACATCTCGGTATTACGTCTTCAGATTCAGTCTGTTAGCTCAGTGCATCTTCGGTCTAATAGTAGCTTCTCATAGGCAGCTCTCACACAGCACAACTACAGTTGCACCACACTCAATGCTAGCCCATAGAAAAGTACTGACAGGAGAAGATAGTACACAGATACGCCATCAGAATAATTAGAACCAGTTCACTTTCCAGGCACACAAACTTAAGTTTCACTTTCTAGAGGGGTGCGACTATTGCTATATAGACTCTGTACTTCCATTCTGGGCTCTTGTAGATCGAGTTAGAACCAGTTTGAGCCACTGTCACACAAACTTAACTTTTCACTTTCCAGGCACACAAGCTGAGGTTTCACTTTCTAGAGGTGTGTGACTATTGCTAAATAGACTCTGTGTACTTCCATTCTGGGCTCTTGTAGATCTAGTTAGAACCAGTTTGAGCCACTCTTACACAAACTTAACTTTTCACTTTCCAGGCACACAAGCGTAAGTTTCACTTTCTAGAGGGGTGCGACTTTTGCTGTATAGACTCTGTGTACTTTCATTCTGGGCTCTTGTAGATCAAGTTGGAACCAGTTTGAGCCACTGTCACACAAACTTAACTTTTCACTTTCCAGGCACACAAGCTCAAGTTTCACTTTCTAGAGGGGTGTGACTATTGCTATATAGACTCTGTACTTCCATTTTGGGCTCTTGTAGATCGAGTTAGAACCAGTTTGAGCCACTCTCACACAAACTTAACTTTTCACTTTCCAGGCACACAAGCTCAAGTTTCACTTTCTAGAGGGGTGTGACTTTTGCTATATAGACTCTGTACTTACCTATTCTGGGCTCTTGGAGATCAACTTAGAACCAGTTTGTGCCACTCTCACACAAACTTAACTTTTCACTTTCCAGGCACACAAGCGTAAGTTTCACTTTCTAGAGGGGTGTGACTATTGCTATATAGACTCTGTACTTACCTATTCTGGGCTCTTGGAGATCAACTTAGAACCAGTTTGAGCCCCTCTCACACAAACTTAACTTTTCACTTTCCAGGCACACAAGCTCAAGTTTCTCTTTCTAGAGGGGTGTGACTTTTGCTATATAGACTGTGTACTTCCATTCTGGGCTCCTGTAGATCGAGTTAGAGCCAGTTTGAACCACTCTCACACAAACCTAACTTTTCACTTTCCAGGCACACAAGCTAAGGTTTCACTTTCTAGAGTGGTGCGACTATTGCTATATAGACTCTGTACTTCCATTCTGGGCTCTTGTAGATCGAGTTAGAACCAGTTTGAGCCACTGTCACACAAACTTAACTTTTCACTTTCCAGGCACACAAGCTGAGGTTTCACTTTTTAGAGGGGTACGCATATTGCTATATAGACTCTGTACTTCCATTCTGGGCTCTTGAAGATCGAGTTAGAACCAGTTTGAGCCACTGTCACACAAACTTAACTTTTCACTTTCCAGGCACACAAGCTTAGGTTTCACTTTCTAGAGGGGTGCGACTATTGCTATATAGACTCTGTGCACTTTCATTCTGGGCTCTTGTAGATTGAGTAAGAACCAGTTTGAGCCACTCTCACACAAACTTAACTTTTCACTTTCCAGTCACACAAGCTTAGGTTTCACTTTCTGGAGGGGTGCGACCTTTGCTATATAGACTCTGTGTACTTTCATTCTGGGCTCTTGTAAATCGAATTAGAACAAGTTTGAGCCACTCTACACAAACTTAACTTTTCACTTTCCAGGCACACAAGCTTAAGTTTCGCTTTCTCGAGGGGTGCGACTATTGCTAGATAGACTCTGTATTTCCATTCTGGGCTCTTGTAGACTGAGTTAGAACCAGTTTGAGCCACTGTCACACAGAAGACATTTCTATCCGTGATAACAGTTGTGATGTTTGGACACCACTTTAGATATCAGCACATAACTTAATAAGTTGGCCCCATAAATACGGTACAGCTGAGCTTCTTGTTTTGCAACAGGAGGCGTTCAGGGCGCTTATCACGCGAATGACAGCGGCGGAGGCGAACGCTAATGATTATTGGATTTCCAAAGTTCCTGTACTTAGTCAATATTATGTGCGCAGCAGAAACCGCGTGCGTGTTTTCCAAGCAACACATCAATAATGACTTCCACTGCAAATCATTTCACAGGATGCAATTACACTTCATATGAGAGCCACTCAGTCTTCTTTATCATCGCCGTCAGCACGGATAGAGTAAACATATATAGTATTACTTGTCTTATGTGGCCTTACACATGACATATACATTTATTTTCCAATCCTTTGCAAGCCAGAAGGGCAATTGCCGCCTGTAAATCCTCTCCTTATCCTGTTTAAACGGCGAGCAAAGATAAACACGTCTCTTTGCCTGGGAGGATAGGCCAGCTTGGAAATCACCTGGCTACATGAAAATACCCCCGAGGAATTCGAGCTGCCTCTGAAGTCGGCCAGGCAAGCGAGCGAGTGAAAGCCCTCCTCTGTATGAGCGACTCCCACCCGGGCCGGCTTGTGTAACGCTTCCCCCGGTGGAATCTGACCTTCACCACATTCCACTTGGAGTATTAGCAACAGCCGCGGACATACAAGTAACAAGCCAAGTGATATAGCGTTTATAGCAAGTCTTGCTACATGATCCTGTAGGGTCCACAACAATCCTATAGATTTTAAAGCCTCAAAGAGGGCCCAGGATGAAGACTGCTTTGTGATGGGGGGACTCAGAACTTGACTCTGAACTTGAGTCAGTAAAAGGACTTAGTTAGCATTTTATTCTAGCATTTCATTCTACTATATCTTGTCAAGGGACATCATATTTCCCTTAAGGAACCGCAGCTCCCTCGCACCGGCAGCACTCATGCAGCCCTGTGAAGCTACCGCCACCATACTGAGACTATTCTCAAGTAAAGTTTTCCTTCATAGTGTTACCCCTTGTGAGATATACCTTAGGTACATGTGGATGCTGTCCACAGGATGCTTCATGGCAAATTCTAGTGCAGGGGTCTCAAACACGCGGACACTAGTTTGAGGCCCCAGCCTTGATATGAAAGTTTAATGTTAGTGCGGCCCGCGCAAGTTTGATACCGATGCTGTATGGTATCATGTACCCAGAAAAAATGATTACGTTTGATTAATGTTCATGTTAAAGGTTAAATAACTGTTAATAGTTATCCTCCCTATCCGTGTGGAAGTGGTACGTTTTTGGCTATTTAAGTTTAAAGGAAATAACTTGAAGGCTACCGTTTAGGTCGCTAGCTCTCTAGTTTGCGAGTTAGCATGTGTCTCAAGACCCTGCAGTTGCGCAATATGTTGTAAATAAAAAAAGTATAAATGTGACTATAGTCGTGTTTTGTCATGTCTACAGGGCTCTAATAATGCTTTGTTAGTTTTAATCTGAAAAAAATAATTTGTCTACCCACCAACTATATGTGGTTTCTTAAGTTTTTATTATTTGACGTTTTATTATTATTATTATATTTATTTATTACTGATTGATTGATTTTCTTTATTCTTGATTTATTTATTTTTCATCTTATTTTGTGTAGAAAAATAAAAAGTAAGATATTTGAGAACAGTGGAATGTTTTATCAGAGCTTTTATTGTGGAAAATTGGAACCAAAGCGAAGTTTTTAAAAAATTTTAGTTTTTAATAAATGCGTTTTTTGGTTTGTTTTTTTTGGAAAACCTGATGCGGCCCAGTCTCACCCAGACCCTAGCTCCAGTGGCACCCAAGTAAATTGAGTTTGAGACCCCTGTTCTAGTGGTTTCTAATAAAAATGTGAGAACAATAATAATAATAATAATAATAATAATAATAATAATAATAATAATAATAATAATAATAATAATAATAATAATAATAATAATAATAATAATAATAATAATAATAATAATAATAATAATAATAATAATAATAATAATAATAATAATAATAATAATAATAATAATAATAATAATAATAATAATAATAATAATAATAATAATAATAATAATAATAATAATAATAATAATAATAATAATAATAATAATAATAATAATAATAATAATAATAATAATAATAATGTGATGACAGCACAGCGTAACAATGCCCTCCTGATGTGCTGAAGCTGCAAATGGACTGAAGAATCTGCACTGTGGGCACGTTGGATCCCCGTGAATGTTTAAGTCATGAGACGGGTCCACAGTGCAGGCTCTCGCTACATTCTTCCTCCTCTTCCACATTTTAGCCCAAAGAAAAGAATCAAAGGTCTTTAGAAATGATTTAGTTTTCTTACGAGGCACCATGAAGCCGGCGTTATGTAAGAACATTTCTCTCCTTACTTAACGATGCGTTCAAGGCTTCACAAGTCATAGTGCCATGTTTGTTTTTCCTTTTTCTCGTGGATATTTACATGCAGGAAAGTGAAATGCACACTGCACATGTTAAAATTGTCAAACAGTTACAGGGGTAGGAGGTCTTCTGTTGCCGTGGTAACCATATTATCACAGGCGGTTATGATACTACATAACAGCGGACACACAAAGCCTTTGTTCCTAATATGACAAATACTGGAATTGACTGATCTCGTACACTTTGAAACAGGCTAAATCATGCACATAGTAAACAAACTATGTAGTACAAGAAAGTATAAATACTGCATAACCTTACTAAATATAACCCAATATAAGGTAGTTTAAGAAACAGTAAGTACATTAGAAACACATTACATACAATAGGGCAGTCTCGTTATTACAATTCCATCCAGAAGATGGCGTCCTAATTCACTATAGCACAGGTGTCAAACTCAAGACCCGGGGGCTGCATTTGGTCCCCTGTATCGTTTACCGTGGCCTGTGGAAGCCCTATAAATACTTAATGTCAAAAATACACTTTTAATATTTAGAAAATATTGTATGTATTTTGGTTTATTATTCTTAATTACATTTTTCTAATAGTGTTTTAACAATGTATTTACCGTACCTATTTATATATGTTTACATTTTTTTACATAATTAAATATATTAATTAGAAAATTATTAACAAAATGAAATTATTTTTAAATAATTAAATAATAAATCTTTCATGCTAAATTTGTTAATTTTGATTTTTAATTGAAATTAGAATCAATTAAATGAAATAAATGACGTCTTTCAGTGTAAGTGTGTTGGTAACAATACTCAATAAAAATATTTCCACATGATACATGAATCCGGTTTCACAGGTGACCTGGACCACGGTGATCTGGACTCACCAACAGAACCAACATAGTCTTAAAATCAAAATAAACAGCACAGCATGTAGCAAGTAACGTAACACACAAGGATGACCCACCATTCTATGCGGGTAACATAGCTAGATGCTAACAATAAACACGTAACACAAGTGCCCGCAAGGCATGCTGGGCACTCTTGTTACAATACAGTGAGATATTGGAAGTGTAACGACATATATATTATTTTATACAGTATGCTTACCATCATGGGCGGCATGGCGGTCTAGTGGTTAGCGTGCAGAGCTCACAGCTTGGAGACCAGGGTTCAATTCCACTCTCGGCCATCTCTGTGTGGAGTTTGCGTGTTCTCCCTGTGCATGCGTGGGTTTTCTCCGGGTACTCCGGTTTCCTCCCACATTCCAAAAACATGCTAGGTTAATTAGCGACTCCAAATTGTCCATAGGTATGAATGTGAGTGTGAATGGTTGTTTGTCTATATGTGCCCTGTGATTGGTTGGCGACCAGTCCAGGGTGTACCCTGCCCGAAGACAGCTGGGATAGGCTCCAGCACCCCCGCGACCGTCGTGAGGAAAAAGCGGTAGAAAAAGAATGAATTAATATTTTTAGAACGGTGGTCTAGTGGTTAGCGCTCCGACCTCACAGCTAGGAGACTAGGGTTCAATTCCACCCTCGGCCATGTCTGTGTGGAGTTTGCATGTTCTCCCTGTGCATGCGTGGGTTTTCCGGTTTCCTCCCACATTCCAAAAACATGCTAGGTTAATTAGCGACTCCAAATTGTCCATAGGTATGAATGTGAGTGTGAATGGTTGTTTGTCTATATGTGCCCTGTGACTGGCTACCCTGCCTCTTGCCCGAAGACAGCTGGGATAGGCTCCAGCACCCCCCCCCCCCCCCCCGCGACCCTCGTGAGGAAAAAGCGATAGAAAATGAATGAATGAATGTTTACCATCATGTTCTATTATTATTATACAGTAAACCTCGGATATATCGGACTCGGATATATCGGAAATTCGCTCACAATGGACCGATAAAAAAGAACCAATTTTTCTGTAATGCATTTCCAATAAAAATTCATTGCATATATCGGATTTTTTATAACGGATTTCGCCTATTTCGGACAAAATCTCCAGTCCCGTTCCAATGCATTTCCATTAAATTTCCCTCGCATATATCGGATGGCCGCATCGTGGCGCTCCGATTCGCCGAATCGTGACAGGCCGCTATACGATGTCATTTGCAGCGTTTGCAGCGTTGCCTGCGCGTCCAGGTACATTGGAAACATAGTCAAGGAAGTGCCTTTTTATAACGGATAAAATCCGATTTACGCATATACCGGATATAAATCCGATATATGCGTAAAACGGACATTTTCCGGTATACGCATATAACGGATTTCGCTTATATCGGACAAAACCAGTGGGAACAATTGAATCCGATATACCCGAGGTTTACTGTATAAGAACAATAATACATTGTAAGTATCCCCAGCACCATGAATGCAACACGGTGGATATTCATGCGATCCCTTCTTCTTCCAGTTGTTAGCGCCTTGATGTATCGCCACACAAAAGAGGAGCGCCCCATCGTATACCGTCAGATACACACTTTATTTCCTCACAGCGCTACGTGCTGCCTAATGGAGTGCGCATGAATGAAAGCACAGCCAGGCGGAAGGAATCACAAGTGCTGCAAGGTGTTCACAGCATTGTGCACAGGAATGTGAGGAGAAATAATGAGGTGGAGGAGGAGTGGGGTTCCTCTTCCTCTCGTGTGCAGTGAGAGTGAAGAATAAAATCACACCGGTCCCGTGCTTGGAATGTTATTAAAAAGCAAGTTGCGTACAAATAGTGAAGAAATAGTGTTTAATTAGGTTAGGAACTCATTGTGAGAATCAGTCCTCATCTTAACGAACTGTTAGCTTTCACGAGACGCCGCTTCGTCTGCCGTTAATTGAAATATCCCAACGTGTAAATCGTCCTCTGACTGAGGGGGTAGTAAAGTGATACGGGCGAGTACAATAATTGGATGATAACAATTAAGAGGTTCTAAAAGGGATGTGAAGCCGTGGAGGCAGCTAGTATATGAGCTGCATCATTTCAAGATAAATCGATGACTCGGCTTTATAATGGAGGTTGGCTTTTAAGGACATGCTTTTTTTGTGTTTCGGAGCAGTTTTTCAGTTGGGTTAGGTTCAGGGTTTTGTGGGTTTTTGGGTTTTGTGTTGTTGGGTTAGGGTTTTTGGGTTTTGTGTTGTTGGGTTTCAATGAAAGCAGTCGGAGTGTTGTTCGTCCTTCTTCGTAATTTAACAGGAAATTTTACAAGAATACATTTGTTATACTATGAGGGAAATAGAGAAAATATAAATATAAATATAATGAGAATATGAAGAGAAAAAATGAGAAGAGAAAAATGTTGTCATCTAAGCAAGAAAAAGTCATCATTTTTCACTAACAATTAAGTTGGTAATATTAGGAGGAAAAATAATGTCATGTTAGTGGACCATAAATATTATAATAAATAAATAAATTTATAAAATAAATATTTTAAAAAGACACTAATTTTATATCAATAATGTGGGTAGGATAAAGTCAATTTTTTTAAATAATTTCCAATACAAAATTTGAAAGAGTTGGACAGCAGCAGTAATTTAACGAGAATACATTTGTTATACTGTGAGGGAAATATAGAGAAAATATAAATATAAATACAAATACAAATACAAATACAAATACAAATACAAATACAAATACAAATACAAATATAAAATATTTTTAAGTGGTTATATTTTAAAAAAATAAATTTAAAAAAGTTGTAATTTTGGGAAAAATTGGGGCAAAAGACCAAATATTGTGGGTATTAAGTCATAATATTACAAGAAAGACATTTACAAGATGAAAGCTGAAATAGTAAAAAGCCAACAACAAAAGCTGTAATTTCATGAGAATATGAAGGGAAAAATTTTGTAATCTCAACAAGAAAAAGTCGTAATTTTTCACTAACAATTAAGTTCGTAATATTAGGAGGAAAAATAACGTCATGTTAGTGGAGCATAAATATTATAATAAATAATAAATATTTAAAAAAAAACACAAATTTTACATCAATAATGTGGGCAGGATAAAGTCCAAAAATTTTTGTCAAAATTTCAACAAAAAAAAATTCCAATACAAAATTTGAAAGAGTTGCACAGCAGCAGTAATTTCACGAGAATAACGTTAAGAGAATAAAAGTCGTAATCTAACAGGAAAAAGGTGCAATTAGACGAGAATTAATTGGTCCACGTCTGTAGTATTCCGTATGGAAATACGATGAACGCATGTACGGTTGGACCCCGGATACTAAACGATGATATCCTAAGAAATGAAAGTATGTTGCTGGTATGGTTCCTGGTGCTCCTCTGTGATTTAGTGATTGAGCCTCGGACCAAGGCTGAGTCCTGGGATATTTCATTAGAGCTCATTAAAAGGCCGCGTGAAAGAAATGTGGCCGCCTGCCACCGCCCGGAGTCTATTTGGCTGAACCCCCCCCCCCCCCCCCCCCCCCCCCACACACACACACACACACACACTTCCCGACAGGTCTTCATCTCGCCCCTTAATCCAGCTTTGTCTCAACCTCATTCAGGTTGAGGAATGAAACTCGTATGAGAAATGTGGAGATGTGACAATGGCGCCGCTATTCCCAGCTGGGATTGTTTGCTTTTGTGGATGAGAAGCTCTCCTGACTCCAAATGGACGAGCACGGTCATGGTCATCCTTTACCTGGGAGGCATTCTCTTTTTAAACAACTTTCTCTTCGTTCTCTCACTGTCTGCTGTATTTAGTAATACTGCATAGTTGTAAATACTACATTACTATCATACTTTTCAGTGTATTTCAGTCTAATAACTTCCCATAGGAATGCTTTCTCACGTAGCACAACTAGAGTTGCAAACATTCACACATAACGCGTAGTATTGAGAGGAAAGGCTAGTAAACAAAGGGTATCCAAAGTGCGGCTTGGGGGCCATTTGTGGGCTGCTGCTGTTTTTTTATTGGACCACAACACATTCTAAAGATATAGCTTATGAATAAAAAACAATAATTCTAAAAATAAAGTAAGAATATTAAGAGAAAAAAGTTGTAATCTAACTATAAGAAACGCAATTTTACAAGTTTAACATTGTAATATTATGAGGAAAATTTTAGGATTATACAGATGAAATATTAAATATTTTTTATTTTTGTTATAAAATGATAAACAAAGAAAATTTTTATAAAAAAAAAATAAGAACTCAAAAATTTGATTTAATTTTATGAGAACAAAGTCAAAATACTATGGGAATAAAGTCATTATTATGACGAGAAAATCTGACAAGGCAAAGGTTGAAATAGCTGGAAATTTTTTATTAAAAAAAACTCAAAGAACTTAAAAATGTTATTTAATTTTATGAGAATAAAGTCAAAATATTATGGGAATAAAGTTATTGTACTATGAGAAGAAAATTTATAAAGACTATTTGAGAAGAAATGTTTAAAAAATTATTATTGATACACCCATAAAATGTACTTATGTTTACATTTGACATTACATACATAGATATATTTGACCTGTTTTGTCACCTATTAATAAATAATGATTAATTTATGGTGAAGGGCTTGTGTTTCCGCTGGACAAAATGGCCTATTTTTGGCAAAAAAAAAACAAAAAAAACAGTCTAAATAAAAGCATATGGGGGCATTCCCAGTGTATAAAAATATGTGTGAAGTGACAGTGTTACTAAGACAAAATTAAAAAAAAAAAAATATGTTCAAAAAATGCCAAAAAAAAACTCAGTAAAAGATTCCATGGGTGATGCTGTTTTGTGGAGCGACACCCTATCAAATACGTTTTATCGCTACTTTGTATTCGTACTATTTGTACTAGTATGGAAAAAAAACGGTGCTGTCTGTCACCGACACCATCCAACTTCCTCTTATGACGACCATGTTTCCCTTTCTGCTATTTCTGTCCAGCGTGTACCGAACCACCCAAAAATCTCACTTTGTGCTCAACTAGCCATGACGGAGCACCAATCCGAGCGTGACCCGCTGTGGCCCAGTGCTTCCGGATGAGGGTTTCTCCCCTCCACTCCACCCACCTGGGATGCGGGGCTGATATCAAACACAAAGAGTCCCATCTAAGTCTTAGTCGGTAACAACTAAATAACATAAATATGTGAAAATTGTATTTTAAACGCTAAATTAAAACTGCGCGTTGCCTTTGTGTTTAGTCGTCAGCAGTTATTGACTGTAGGCATGACTCCCCCAGAGTCAACCCCGCAAGGCGCCCCTTGCTTGCACTGCGGCGAGCCAAGTTTGAATGTCAGCCGCCCGTTCTTCTTTGGTACTTGTTAGGAGTGCTGACGCTGAGGATGGGTTGCCAGTCGCTGTGAATGTGGGCCACGGCAGCGGCCTGCTTCCTTTGCATAACATATTTCACACGCTGCTGTTCCCATTACGGCCTGCCAGGGCCCCGCAGTCGTCCCATTGGACGCTTTAAACACATAAGCCGTTGGCCCTCGTCTGTATTGACACAAGAGGGTTTTGTACATCGACGCTCGGCGGCCACAAATCAGCTCAGCTTTCAACCTCCTAAAAGGTGCTGCACACCAGCTTCTATCCACAGTACCAGCAGTACCTACAGCACTATAGTACCTATTTGGGAAGCTACTGGGGCATGTAGGGGGTCCAAATTATGGCAATAAAGTCATAATTATGAGAGGGAAATGTACAAGATGAAAGCTGAAATAGTTGGGAAAAAAATGTAAAAACCCAACAACACAAATGAAAAAAGAATGACAATAAAGTCAAAATATTAGGAGAAAAATGTAGTAATTTAACAGGAAAAAGGACCAATTTTACAAGAATACATGTGTTGAAAAATAGAGATTAAATATTAAAGAAAAAATATTTTTAAGTGGTATTTTTTTTTTATTTAAAAAGTTGTAATTTGGGGGAAATTGGGGTAAAAGACCAAATATTTTGGGTATTAAGTTGTAATATTACAAGAAAGACATTTATACAAGATGAAAGCTGAAATAGTTGGGTAAAAAAAATTAAAAACAACAACAACACAAATGAAAAAAGAGCAGTCATTTCATGAGAGTAAAGTCAAAATATTAGGAGACAAATGTAGTAATTTAACAGGAAAAAGGACCAATTTTACAAGAATACATTTGTTGAAAAATAGAGATTAAATATTAAAGAAAAAATATTTTTAAGTGGTAATTTTTTTTTTAAGTTGTAATTTGGGGGAAATTGGGGTAAAAGACCAAATATTTTGGGTATTAAGTTGTAATATTACAAGAAAGACATTTATACAAGATGAAAGCTGAAATAGTCGGAAAAGAATGTAAAAACCCAACAACAACAGAAATGAAAAAACAGAGAATAAAGTCAAAATATTAAGAGAAAAAAGTCGTAATTTAACAGGGAAAATGGCCATTTTTACAGGAATACATTTGTTGAAAAATAGAGATTAAATATTGAAGAAAAAATATTTTTAAGTGGTATTTTTTTTTTTTAAGTTGTAATTTTGGGGAAAATTGTGGTAAAAGACCAAATATTTTGGGTATTAAGTTGTAATATTACAAGAAAGACATTTATACAAGATGAAAGCTGAAATAGTCGGAAAAGAATGTAAAAACCTGACAATAACAGAAATGAAAAAACAGAGAATGAAGTCAAAATATTAAGAGAAAAAAGTAGTAATTTAACATGGAAAAGGACCAATTTTACAAGAATACATTTGCTATACTATGAGGGAAATATAGAGATTAAATATTAAAGAAATATTTTTGGGAAAAAAAAGTTGTAATTTTGAGGAAATTGTGGTAAAAGACCAAATATTGTGGGTATAAAGTCGTAATATTATAAGAAAGACACTTATACAAGATGAAAGCTGAAATAGTATATAAATAGTTAAAACCCGACAACAAGAGAAATGAAAAAACGGAGAATAAAGTCAAAATATTAAGAGAAAAAAGTCGTAATTTAACAGCGAAAAGGACCAATTTTACAAGAATACATTTGTTATACTATGAGGGAAATATAGACATGAAATATTAAAGACATTTTTTTTTCAATTAAGTTGTAATTTTGTAAAAAAAAATTGGGGTAAAAGACCAAATATTGTGGATATAAAGTCGTAATATTACAAGAAAGACATTTATACAAAATGAAAGCTGAAATAGTTGGGAAAAAAAATTAAAAAGCCAACAACAAAAGCTGTAATTTATGAGAATATGAAGAGAAAAATGTTGTAATCTAAACAAGAAAAAGTCATCATTTTTCACGAACAATTTTACAATATTACAATCATAATATTAGGAAAAATAAATATAGGAAAATTAAAATTATATATACTAATAATTATTATAATTATAGGAAAAATAATGTCACGTTGGTGGAGCCTAAATATTACAATATTGAAATATTAAAGAAAGACACTAATTTTATGTCAATAATGTGGCTAGGATAAAATCAATAATTTTTTTTCAAATTTACGAAAAAAAAAAAATTCCAAGACAAAATTTGAACGAGTTGGCCAGCTGCAGTAATTTTACGAGAATAACGTAAAAAAATCTTAAGAGGATAAAAGTCATAATCTAACAGGAAAAAAGGTGCAATTTGACTAGAAAAAATTGGTAATGTTATGTCTCGTAATTAATGTGTACGTAACGTCGGACCTGGTCTGTAGTTTGTAGTATTCCGTATGGAAATACGATGAACGCAAGTACGGTTGGACCCCGACTACTAAACTATGATATCCTAATAAATAATAAAAGTGTGCTGGTATCATCTCTCAGATTGATTCATATTTCAATCTCAGCTTTTAATAATGAAATGAAAAGTCTTTGATGCGCTAATGGCCAAGCGGTATATCTACGTATCGCCAACCTTCACCTTTCATTTTGCTGATCTTCACTTTTCTTTTGTGCCTCACATCCCGCCTCTCAATGCGCTCCGCTCCGGCACGGCCGCAGCTCCGCCCGCACGGAGGACGAGGCCAAAGAAAGAAAAACAAGCCTTCCCTCATCTTCTTTGAGTTTTTTTTGAAAGCCAGCCTTTGTGGAGCGGCCCGGGAGCAGCTCCAGTGTCTCCGGACGCAGCCTTTTCATGGGGGGGAAAGACTTTGGAATCTAACTGAGCCTATTCATGCGCTGCCAGGCCTCGGCTTGTGTGGAGGCGCACAAGAGGGAGTTTGGATGTCATTTCAAATGATGGACGTCTTTTCTCCTCTCCAGCCTGTCCTTCAAGGATACGCTACTACGCATTCTACTGCACATTCAACTGCCCCCACCACTCCCCGACCCCCCCATACCGTACCACGCGGAAACCCTCTAGTGGTCATAGTAATTATGATGGAAGGGAGGACATTTTTGCAGCCCCTTCCTCATGTACCACTGCAGTACCTGCAGTATTATAACTCCATACAAAATCCACATTTGCAGTAACTATGTACACAAAGTAAAAAAAAACTACATACAAAAGTTAATTGGTTTCAGACCCAACGGCAAAGTAGGATTACGAATTAATAAATGGAATATTTTCTTACTTAGGGCATAAAGAACCTTTTTGCTATCTTCTAAATGTGATTTTTACTATTATTAGAGCCCTCCAGACATAAAATAACACCCCTATAATCATCTCTACCTTCCTATTACCCAATATAGTAGACATAATAAGATGTCAAAAAAACACTTGGAGAGTTCCTTGTTGTTCCTGTTTTACTTTCTTTTTTTTAAAAGTGTAGTTAGTCAAAAGAGGAAACTTAGACATAAAACTGAGCTAGCGTCTAGCATCTCATTTTTATATCAATATCGGCCCACCATATCAGTCAGTTAATATTATCAAACATCGCTAGAAAAATTGTTCTCCAGGTTTGCACCAAATATAAAAATCAATTAAAAAATTTTAAATAAAACAAAATTAAATTTATAAAATAAATGAAAAAAATAATAAAATTAAAAAAACTATATTAGGAAAAAAAATATTTTAGAAAAATATTGGCAAAGCAGGAAGTGAACAAGTGTAAATAAAAACAAAATAAAATAAAAAAAAATTATAAAATGAAAAAAAATAAAATTAGGAAAGCAGGAAGTGAACAAGTGTAACAGTTACTGATTGTAAAAGTACCCGATGGAGGGGTGAAATAAATGAAATAAAATCAATAAAATGAAATAAAACCATTACCAAATAAAAGGAGGTAAATAGCTGGTTTTTATTGACACAGCAAGTGGACATAAACAAAACAGGCATTGCCTGATTGACATGTGACAACATAATATCACATCAGCGATGTTGCGTAAAGGCAGGGAAACGGGGATTTGGCGGGGGGGGGCAGCCAAAGAAAGAAAAGGTGACATGATAAGGTGTGCTAAGACGAGGAAAAAGAGCAAAAAGACGGCAAGTTGAAAAGCAAAAGGAGGTGACAGACTGTGGAAAGAAAGAAAAAGTCAAATGTCAGCCAGGGAGCACAAAAGACAAAAGAACAGGTGTGTTGCAGTTTAAGGTTTCAGTGGGGATAACTGATGTTGACATTCACGGACCACAGAGGGACGCCTGTTTGGAGGACGTGCTGTTGTTTCAGTGGAAAATAAGCACGGGGCATCCAACTAGGCTTTGGTCTGCGTCAAATGTTTTTGTTCTGTCTGGAGTGGAGGAGATAGTGGAATAATCTACAAAAGCTTGCAGGGGAACAAATGACACCTTTTTTTCTTTTTTTTTTATTTCAACACGGGAGTAGTAGTAGTTTTCTATTTTATTCCTGTAAATGATATTAATAAATTTATAATAAATAAATTGTAAATTAATATTAATATTTGCATTTTATTTGTGTTAATTAATTATCTATTTATTATTAATTAATTATTAATATAAATTTAAATACAAATATCGTTTTTGTGTTTATATTTATATTAAAAACTAGCTTAATTATATGAGCATATTTATAAAAATATGCATTGTCACAAATGACACTTTTTTTCCTTTTTTTCTTTTTTTTAATTTTTTTATTTCAACACAGGTAGATGTGCTTAAAAGTGAAATATTATTATTAATAGTAGTAGGAACTTAGAAGTAGTTTTCTACTTTATTCCTGTAAATAATTTTAATAAATTTATAATAAATAAATTGTAAATTAATATTAATATTTGTATTTTATTTGTGTTAATAACTATCAATTTATTATTAATTAATTATTAATATAAATATAAATTTAAATACAAATATAGTTTTTGTGTTTATATTTATATTAAAAACTAGCTTAATTATAATGAGCATATTTATAAAAATATGCATTGTCACAAATGACACTTTTTTTTCCTTTTTTTCTTTTTTTTAATTTTTTTATTTCAACACAGGTAGATGTGCTTAAAAGTGAAATATTATTATTAATAGTAGTAGGAACTTAGAAGTAGTTTTCTACTTTATTCCTGTAAATAATTTTAATAAATTTATAATAAATAAATTGTAAATTAATATTAATATTTGTATTTTATTTGTGTTAATAACTATCAATTTATTATTAATTACAGTATGTCACAAAAGTGAGTACACCCCTCACATTTTTGCAAATATTTTATTATATCTTTTCATGGGACAACACTGAAGAAATGAAACTTTGCTACAATGTAAAGTAGTCAGTGTACAGCTTGTATAACAGTGTAAATTTACTGTCCCCTCAAAATAACTCAATACACAGACCTTAATGTCTAAACTGCAGGCAACAAAAGTGAATACACCCCTAAGTGAAAATGTCCAAATTGGGCCAAAAGTGTCAATATTTTGTGTGGCCACCATTATTTTCCAGCACTGCCTTAACCCCTTAGGCATGGAGTTCACCAGAGCTTCACAGGTTGCCACTGGAATCCTCTTCCATTCCTCCATGACGACATCACGGAGCTGGTGGATGTTAGAGACCTTGTGCTCCCTCACTTTCAGTTTGAGGATGCCCCACAGATGCTCAATAGGATTTAGGTCCGGAGACATGCTTGGCCAGTCCATCACATTCACCCTTAACTTCTTTAGCAAAGCAGTGGTTGTCTTGGAGGTGTGTTTGGGGTCGTTGTCATGTTGGAATACTGCCCTGCGGCCCAGTTTCCAAAGGGAGGGGATCATGCTCTGCTTCAGGATGTCACAGTACATGTTGGCATTCATGGTTCCCTCAATGAACTGTAGCTCCCCAGTGCCGGCAGCACTCATGCAGCCCCAGACCATGACACTCCCACCACCATGTTTGACTGTAGGTAAAACACACTCGTCTTTGTACTCCTCACCTGGTTTCCGCCACACACGCTTGACACCATCTGAACCAAATAAGCTTATCTTGGTCTCATCAGACCACAGGACATGGTTCCAGTAATCCATGTCTTTAGTCTGCTTATCTTCAGCAAACTGTTTGCGGGCTTTCTTATGCATCATCTTTAGAAGAGGCTTCTTTCTGGGATGACAGCCATGCAGACCAATTTGATGCAGAGTGCGACGTATGGTCTGAGCACTGACAGGTTGACCACCCATCCCTTCAACCTCTGCAGCAATGCTGGCAGCACTCAGGCGTCTATTTTCCAAAGACAACCTCTGGATATGACGCTGGGCACGTGCACTCAACTTCTTTGGTCGACCATGGCGAGGCCTGTTCTGAGTGGAACCTGTGATGTTAAACCGCTGTATGGTCTTGGCCACCGTGCTGCTGCTCAGTTTCAGAGTGTTGGCAATCTTCTTCTAGCCTAAGCCATCTTCGTGTAGCGCAGCAATTCTTTTTTTTTCAGATCCTCAGAGAGTTCTTTGCCATGAGGTGCCATGTTAAACTTCCAGTGACCAGTATGAGAGAGTGTGAGAGTGATAAAACCAAATTTAACACACATGCCCCCCATTCACACCTGAGACTTTGTAACAATAATGGGTCACATGACACTGGGGAAAGAAAATGGCTAATTGGGCCCATTTTGGACATTTTCACTTAGGGGTGTATTCACTTTTGTTGCCTGCAGTTTAGACATTAAGGTCTGTGTATTGAGTTATTTGGAGGGGTCAGTAAATTTACACTGTTATACAAGCTGTACACTGACTACTTTACATTGTAGCAAAGTTTCATTTCTTCAGTGTTGTCCCATGAAAAGATATAATAAAATATTTGCAGAAATGTGAGGGGTGTACTCACTTTTGTGACATACTGTAATTATTAATATAAATATAAATTTAAATACAAATATAGTTTTTGTGTTTATATTTGTATTAAAAACTAGCTTAATTATATGAGCATATTTATAAAAATATGCATTGTCACAAATGACACTTTTTTTCCTTTTTTTCTTTTTTTTCTTTTTTTATTTCAACACAGATAGATGTGCTTAAAAGTGAAATATTATTATTAGTAGTAGTAGAAACTTAGAAGTAGTTTTCTATTCCTGTAAATAATATTAATAAATGTATAATAAATAAATTGTAAATTAATATTAATATTTGTATTTTATTTGTGTTAATTAATTATCTATTCATTATTAATTAATTATTAATATAAATATAAATTTAAATATAAATATAATATAGTGTTCCTGTTTATATTTATATTAAAAGCTAGCATAATTATAATGAGCATATTTATAAAAAATATTCATTGTCACAAATGACAGCTTTTTTCTTTTTTTTCTTTTTTTTCTTTTTTTTCTTTTTTTTATTTCAACACAGGTAGATGTGCTTAAAAGTGAAATATTATTATTAGTAGTAGTAGGAACTTAGAAGTAGTTTTCTACTTTATTCCTGTAAATAATATTAATAAATTTATAATATTTTTAATTAATATTAATATTTGCATTTTATTTGTGTTAATTAATTATCTATTTATTATTAATTAATTATTAATATAAATATAAATTTAAATACAAATATAGTGTTTGTGTTTATATTTATATTAAAAAACTAGCATAATTATAATGAGCATATTTATAAAAATATTCATTGTCACAAATGACACTTTCTAAGTGCGGCGAGTTGACGGAGCTTCAGGGCTCATTTAGCGCTGCTCTTTGTCCCATTATTGTCCGCAGCGGAGCGGAGAAGGAAGTCTCAGGAAGCCCTGAAAGTGGTAGCGCATGACGACAACAAGGCTAGAATGGGGTTAAGTGCTGCACTTGATGCTACAACGCTATTGATTGTCTCAGTGTCAAGCATCCTTTCTCCCGACGTTTGCAAACTCACCACAGAGTCCATTAGTGAAAAAAAAGTCCTGGAATATGTTTTCTTTGGAGATTATTTTTTTATTTACCTTTGCTGGCACACGCTCACAATACGCTAACATCGCACTCGTTTTGTAGCTTCGCTTTAGCACGGTTTTTAAAAATACCTTAATCATCTCAGGTTTGTGGGTGGATTGTCATTCGGTAGACGCATTCAAAGACGTGATTATATATATTCTACTCTAGTCACAAGTCAGTAATGCTACGTTGATGACACAGTTGTCACTGCAGGAAGTGTTGTACAGAAAAAAAAGAACAACAAAAAACTTTCCCAATGATAACATGCATATTTATGTCTTATTTTCTTATTTTATGTCTACTATATTGAGTAATGGGTGTGTAAAATAAACTATAGGGGTGTTATTTCATGTCTAGAGGGCTCTAATAATGTTAAAAAGCATATTTAGAAGGTTTAGAAGGTGCTACTTGGCTTAAATTCACTTACCACTGTTAGGGTCTGGAACCAATTAACCGTGATAAACGAGGGATTAGTGTTCCATTTCATTTCTATTGGCCAACATCACTTCCTGTCCACATTTACAGCAATAACATGAGTCCTATTTATGTCTTGGATGTCTTATTTTCTTATTGTATGTCTACTATATTGAGTAATGGGTGTGTAAAAGAAACTATAGGGGTGTTATTTCATGTCTAGAGGGCTCTAATAATGTTCAAAAACATATTTAGAAGGTGGTAAACACATCTTTATGCTCTAACTACAAAAATATTCTATTTACTAATAAGAAATCCTACTTGGCTTAAATTCACTTACCACTGTTAGGGTCTGGAACCAATTAACCATGATAAACGAGGGATTAGTGTAGTTCCATTTCCTTTCTATTGGCCAACTTCACTTCCTGTCCACATTTACAGCAATAACATGAGTCCTATTTATGTCTTGGATGTCTTATTTGGTCTTATGTTCTTATTTTATGTCTACTATATTGAGTAATGGGTGTGTAAAAGAAACTATAGGGGTGTTATTTCATGTCTAGAGGGCTCTAATAATGTAAAAAAAAGCATATTTAGAAGGTGGTAAACACATCTTTATGCTCTAATTACAAAAATATTCTATTTACTAATAAGAAATGCTACTTGGCTTAAATTCACTTACCACTGTTAGGGTCTGGAACCAATTAACCGTGATAAACGAGGGATTAGTGTAGTTCCATTTCATTTCTATTGGCCAACATCACTTCCTGTCCACATTTACAGCAATAACATGAGTCCTATTTATGTCTTGGATGTCTTATTTGGTCTTATTTTCTTATTTTATGTCTACTATATTGGGTAATGGGTGTGTCAAAGCAACTGTGGGGGTGTTATTTCATGTCTAGAGGGCTCTAATAATGTTAAAAAGCATATTTAGAAGGTGGTAAACACATCTTTATGCTCTAATTACAAAAATATTCTATTTACTAATAAGAAATGCTCCTTGGCTTAAATTCACTTACCACTGTTAGGGTCTGGAACCAATTAACCGTGATAAACGAGGGATTAGTGTAGTTCCATTTCATTTCTATTGGCCAACATAACATCATTTCCTGTCCACATTTACAGCAATAACATGAGTCTATTTATGTCTTGGATGTCTTATTTGGTCTTATTATGTCTACGATATTGAGTAATATGTGTGGGAATGTGACTATGGGGTTTTATTTCATGTCTAGAAGGTATTAATGTTCTTAAAAACTGCATTTAGAAGTTTGTAAACATGTTTTTTGTGCTGTTACTATGAAAATATTGTATTTATAATAAGGAATCCTACTTTGTGGAAATTCACTTAGTCAATTAGTATCAATTAGCAAGCTTGTGGTGTTATCATTTAGTACATTCCAAAAATGTTTTAAAAAAAATAGAATTACAGTTGGCGGTCGAGTGGTTAGCGCGCAGACCTCACCTCTAGGAGACCAGGGTTCAATTCCACCCTCGGCCATCTCTGTGTGGAGTTTGCATGTTCTCCCATTGCATGCGTGGGTTTTCTCCGGGTACTCCGGTTTCCTCCCACATTCCAAAAACATGCTAGGTTAATTAGCGACTCCAAATTGTCCATAGGTATGAATGTGAGTGTGAATGGTTGTTTGTCTATATGTGCCCTGTGATTGGCTGGCTGGCCACCAGTCCAGGGTGTACCCCGCCTCTCGCCCGAAGACAGCTGGGATAGGCTCCAGCACCGCCCGCGACCCTCGTGAGGATAAGCGGTAGAAAATGAATGAATTAATGAATTACAGAGGATTTAGCATTCACAACCCCTCAAATATACATATTTTTGGTTTAAAAAATTATGTTTATTTCCAAAAATATGCTTTATTTTCCTCCACAGAAACCCCCCCTGATTCACCCTCACCACTAGTGAATGATGTTTGACTTTGTTCCTGCCTCCCGTCATGGTGGAAATATTAGAAATGGATGATAGTATTTGAATGCATCAGTAATCATCCATGTTCACTTTTAGAATAGTGGATTTCAACGTGTGCTTCTAACGGGTTCCAGCTTGGTTGTGGTCTCGAGTTGGCCCAGGTTCAAGCTAGTTTTCCCCACTCGTGTCCCGGCCTAGATTTGACATGAAATATAACAGCCTGCAGCTCCTATTTGGTAGCACTCCTTCCCTGAAACATCCCAGTCTATTCTCACCGGGGTAAGACGTGTCCCTCCAAGTGGTGACGAAGGAGGGCACCCGACGGAGCGGGCTGTCAGGTGCGACAAATTGATGGGAAATTGTAAGCGCGGCGCCGCTGCCAGGCAGGCCGCGGCGCCAGCTGTCGGACGAGGACGCATTCATGTGGCATGAAAAGTTGTTTCGGGGCATCAGCGAGAAGATGTTTTTTGTGATTTTTTTCTGAAAAGGTGACACGTGGTTGTAGTGGGAGTAGAGAGCAGCTGTCAGCCGAAGCCCTCGGCTTTTGAGTCAGTACTGTGCCGCTAATCATCGCTCTCTGGAACGCTTTCACACTTCACAGCGTGGCGGCACATTGTGACAACACGGCGCTGGAAGCTACGGAGCTACTTTTCCAAGTGGCAAACTACTGCGTTTAAGGGAATTCCACACATGATTCGGGTTTTCAGCGTCTTATCATCATTAGACTATCTATACATCCATCTTCTTCCGCTTGTCTGAGGTCGGGTTGCGGGGCCGGCAGCCCAACTTCCTTCTCCCAGCTAACATTTAAACCGCATGCAGAGTCCATTTGTGCTTACTTATCCATACAGTCTTATGGAGTTCATTTAAAAAAAACAACCTTATTTACTAGAGTGTAAGATGCTCCAGTGTATAAGTTGCAGCATCAAAAAACGCCTCAAAAAACATACATAAGTTGCATTTTTTGAGATATTAATTACCCAAAATTGAAGATCAATAACATTTGGAAAAACAAGCAACTGACTGACACAATCGCACACATAGCATCAGGCTCAATAGGTGACCAAAAATGCGTGAAGATCATACCTGGGAGGCTGAAGAGGCTAATTTAACATAACAATGTTGTGGCAGGGCGGCACGGTGGTCGAGTGGTTAGCGCGCAGACCTCACAGCTAGGAGGACCAGGGTTCGATTTCACCCTCGGTCGTCTCTGTGTAGAGTTTGCATGTTCTGTGCATGTGTGGGTTTTCTCCGGGTACTCTGGTTTCCTCCCACATTCCAAAAACATGCTAGGTTAATTAGCGACTCCAAATTGTCCATAGGTATGAATGTGAGTGTGAATGGTTGTTTGTCTATATGTGCCCTGTGATTGGCTGGCGACCAGTCCAGGGTGTACCCCGCCTCTCGCCCGAAGACAGCTGAGATAGGCTCCAGCACCTCCGCGACCCTCGTGAGGAAAAAGCGGTAGAAAATGAACGAATGAATGAAAGTTCACCAAGCTCTCGATCTCATCCCACATCATTGAATTCTTCCCAAGCCTACAACACCTTCATTAGCTTCCTCATTAGCTTCATGTCAGTCACTATGAATCAACATGTGTAAAAGAAACTATAGGGGTGTTATTTCATGTCTAGAGGGCTCTAATAATGTAAAAAAAAAACATATTTAGAAGGCGGTAAACACATCTTTATGCTCTAACTACAAAAATATTCTATTTACTAATAAGAAATCCTACTTGGCTTAAATTTACTTACCACTGTTAGGGTGTGGAACCAATTAACCGTGATAAACGAGGGATTAGTGTAGTTCCATTTCATTTCTATTGGCCAACATCACTTCCTGTCCACATTTACAGCAATAACATGAGTCCTATTTATGTCTTGGATGTCTTATTTGGTCTTATTTTCTTATTTTATGTCTACTATATTCACTAATGGGTGTGTAAAAGAAAATATGGGGGTGTTATTTCATGTCTAGAGGGCTCTAATAATGTTAAAAAAACATATTTAGAAGGTAGTAAACACATCTTTATGCTCTAACTACAAAAATATTCTATTTACTAATAAGAAATGCTACTTGGCTTAAATTCACTTACCACTGTTAGGGTCTGGAACCAATTAACCGTGATAAACGAGGGATTAGTGTAGTTCCATTTCATTTCTATTGCCCAACATCACTTCTATTTATGTCTTGGATGTCTTAGTTGGTCTTATTATGTATTATATATTGAGTAATATGTGTGGAAATGTGACTATGGGGTGTCTAGAGGTTATTAATGTTCTTAAAAACTGCATTTAGAAGTTTGTAAATATGTTTTTTGTGCTGTTACTATGGAAATATTGTATTTATAAACAAGGAGTCCTACTTTGTGGAAATTCACTTATCACAGTGATGGTTTGGAGTCAATTAGCAGCAATTAGCATGTCAGTTACTATGAATTAACATTTTAAAAGTGTTATATCATCAGTAATTCGGTATGTTACTGTTGGGATTATTCACTTGATCAAACTTACTAAAGATTTGTCAGATCAAAACATGATTGCCGCATAAGACTTCAAAACGGGATATTTTGTGTTTTTTTTTTTTTTTGTGGAAATGCGTCACTGTCTTTTCAGCACTCCAAGCATTATGGCGACTGGAGTTGTTTTAGTCGCAATGGGTGAAAAAAGTAGCATGAGAGACCCCATTTTGTTTGTTGTTGTAGACTTCACTACTGGCAAGTATTGGTGACTGTAGTTGGTTGAATCGAGAATAGATATTATTTATTCCTCTTTTTAGTAATTGGTCGTGTAGTGGTCCACGTAGTGTAGTCTAAAGTGTAGCTGGGGTAGGCTCCAGCTTCCCAGTGAGAAGTACGGGAAAAGATTGTGCTTTTTATACGTGACTGATGTCATCATTAGAAACAAAGATTGTTCACTGGTTGCCTGCCAGCATCCATTCAAATGTTCCTGCTTTTAAAGCTGGATTCCGAAAGCTTTCTTTGGAAAAACAACAACGTCGTACCCCCTGCCCCCCGCCCCCCGCCCCCCCGGCACCCCCTTCCCTCTCCTGCCAGTTGATCCCTCCACTCATCCAGCCTTCAGCACGGCAGCCAACATTTAGAGAGTCAAAGCCGTGAAAGAGCCAGTGCTGTCGTCACAAGTTCATCGGGTTTGCAGCACTCCTCCTCCTCCTCCTTCTTCTCCTCCTCCTCCTCTGAAAGGTGTTTGTCTGATTGGTCCTGAACGCTGCCACTGACCTGAAAACAACTTTTTTTTTTCAAGAAATAAGCCTCCTCCCTGGCCTGGCTGCTAGTGATGGGAAAGTGAGCCCCGCCTCCACACATCCAATCAGAGTCTTGCTGGAGATCAAAGGTGTGTGTGGACACTAATGCAGATTAACAGCGGATGAAACCACTGTGGAATTTTCTCTTAAAGCCTGGCATGCACTGACATGGAAACAAAGGAAGAAACCGCATATCAGGATGAGCATTCTCATGCGTTTAATCGCCATTTTATGTAAATCCTATATTCACTTACGTAGGTGATCTGGGGGAAAAGAAGGGTTGATCCGTGTTTTTGGTGATCCGTACACAGTACAACACTGCATTTAACATCTGTGGTATCAATATTTATACACAATAGCCCTTAATCTACTGTACCGTATCATGTATCATATTCTACTACCATGTTAGCATGTACATTGTACCCATATATTCATGTCCGTACATATAGTACCTGTCAACTTTCCTGTTTTCCCACAAAGCCTGCGTACTACCTTTTACCCTTTTGTCCGGACGACCTCCCCTTTTGATAATTTTCTCTAATACGGTATCCTCTCTATTTTAACTTTCATGAAAATAATACCGCTAGCAACAATGACCTAATACATCCTGTAGTTGGGATCTATCTGTGGTGTCCTTTTACCTGATATAATATCTATTTATTCATTCATTTTCTACCGCTTTTCCTCACGAGGGGGTGCTGGAGCCCATTTGAGAGGTGGGGTACACCCTGGACTGGTCGCCAGCCAGCCAATCACAGGGCACATATAGACAAACAACTATTCACACTCACATTCATACCCATGGACAATTTGGAGTCGCTAATTAATTAACCTAGCATGTTTTTGGAATGTGGGAGGAAACCGGAGTACCCGGGGAAAACCCACACATGCACGGGGAGAACATGCAAACTCCACACAGAGATGGCCCAGGGTGGAATTGAATCCTGTGAGGTCTGCACGCTAACCACTCGACCGCCACGCCACCCTATCTATTCATTATATATGGTATTTATGGTGCTATACTGTATCTGTCTATGGTGTCCATTGATGTCTCATTCTATCATATCCCTCTCATCTATTGCATCATATCCACGGTATCTATGGATCATATCTACCTATCATATCATCTTTCTATGTTATCTATCTGTATCATACTGTATCCATAGTATTGTATGATATCACATGGTATCAATGTCTATAGCTACTGGATCGTCATATAATATCATATCCATCTTGTGTATGATATTGTATCCATCTTTTGTATCATGGTATCTACCTATGGAGTCCATATAGTGTAATGTTGCAATATTGTATAGGATTGCCATGTCTATAGCTACTGGACAGTCATATAATATCATATCCATCTTGTGTATGATATTATATCCATCTTTTGTATCATGGTATCTACCTATGGAGTCCATATATTGTAATGTTGCATTATTGTATAGGATTGTCATGTCTATAGCTACTGGATAGTCATATAATATCATATCCATCTTGTGTATGATATTGTATCCATGTTTTGTATCATGGTATCTACCTATGGAGTCCATATAGTGTAATGTTGCATTATTGTAAAGGATTGTCATGTCTATAGCTACTGGATAGTCATATGATATCATATCCATCTTGTGTATGATATTGTATCTTTTGTATCATGGTATCTACCTATGGAGTCCATATATTGTAATGTTGCATTATTGTATAGGATTGTCATGTCTATAGCTACTGGATAGTCATATGATATCATATCCATCTTGTGTATGATATTGTATCCATCTTTTGTATCATGGTATCTACCTATGGAGTCCATATATTGTAATGTTGCATTATTGTATAGGATTGTCATGTCTATAGCTACTGGATAGTCATATGATATCATATCCATCTTGTGATGATATTGTATCCATCTTTTGTATCATGGTATCTACCTATGGAGTCCATATATTGTAATGTTGCATTATTGTATAGGATTGTCATGTCTATAGCTACTGGATAGTCATATGATATCATATCCATCTTGTGATGATATTGTATCCATCTTTTGTATCATGGTATCTACCTATGGAGTCCATATAGTGTAATGTTGCAATATTGTATGGGATTGTCATGTCTATAGCTACTGGATAGTCATATAATATCATATCCATCTTGTGTATGATATTGTATCCATGTTTTGTATCATGGTATCTACCTATGGAGTCCATATAGTGTAATGTTGCATTATTGTATAGGATTGTCATGTCTATAGCTACTGGATAGTCATATGATATCATATCCATCTTGTGTATGATATTGTATCCATCTTTTGTATCATGGTATCTACCTATGGAGTCCATATTGTGTAATGTTGCATTATTGTATAGGATTGTATGACATCCAAGATTTATGGTATCATATTTAGCCAACCATCAATTATAACATTGTATAGTATCATACCCACCTGATATACAGTACAGTATGTCTTTATGTGCAGTTGTCATATAATTAGTGGGGTTGTGAGTACAATGCCAGCAGAATGTAAACAATCCCCAGTTGATCCACAGTAGCGCCTGACGCTAGCGCCGCCATGCTACATCACCGCCAAACCCTCTTCCCGTTCTGTTCCTTGTACCTTTTGAGCTAAGCACAAAGCGGCATATCGGCGCCCTGACCGCTGCTCTTTCCAAAAGACAGCTGAGCCGAGCTGCGCACTCATCCGTTCAGTGAGCACGGACGGCGGCTGTGAAGCGGCGCGGCAGCGCCCTTACGAGTTGTGACAAGCCGCGATGGCTCTCTCGCTATTTATGAAAGTCTATTCAGCGTGTGTGTCTTGCAAAAATAAACAGAGTGCCAGGCTGCGGGAGAAAGTGCTGACAGTGAGCATACTTGATCCTGGTCGGGATAGCATGGGCGGGCCTCGGAGCCCCCCGGGATAAGGGGGTTTGAAGGCGGGGCTAGACACAGGAAGATAAGATGATAGGATGTAACGTGACACAAAGATGTCATTTGACTCACTGCTGCGTCATGAGGTGTTTGATGGCTGGTGAGGTGAGGTTAGGTTTCTCGTGGGTGGGACTCCCTGGGGGGGGGGCACTCACCGGAATTCAATTTTCAAGATCAGAGGCGGCAATGACCCCACTTTTTTAGGGAACGCCGCGGGAGAAAAGTTCAGACAGAAGATTGGCGACCCGGCCACCCGCTCGAGTCTCATTAGCACGCTAACTTCCTGTGCTAAATGCTTCTTGAGAGGCCGAAAGGTTGCTCCAAGCCTGATGTTTCACATGTCCACTCCTTGGAGAAGCTCACCCACTTTGTGCCTAAAAACTGGTGTCCATCGTGTATTGCACTGGTGTTTATGGTGTCCTATTGTATCTGTCTATGGTGTCCGCTGCCCCCAACAGGCCAAAAGGCAACCACAGGCAGCAGGATTTGTGAGTATGTAGTATTTGGACTTAATGGTGAAATGGGGCAAGGATTTAAGACAGGGGTCTCAGACTCAATTTACTTGGGGGCCACTGGAGCTAGGGTCTGGGTGAGACTGGGCCGCATCAGGTTTTCCAAAACAAAACAAAAAAACATTTATTAAAAACAGAAAAATTTTAAAAACTTTGCTTTGGTTCCAATTTTTCTACAAGAAAAGCTCTGATAAAACATTCCACTGTTCTCAAATATCTTAATTTTTTTTTTCTACACAAAATAAGATGAAAATAAACAAATCAAGAATAAAGAAAATCAATTAATCAGTAATAAATAAATATAATAATAATAATAATAAAGCGACAAATAATAAAAACTTAAGAAGCCACATATAGTTGCTGGGTAGACAAATTATTTTTTTTCAGATTAAAATTAATAAAGCATTATTAGAGCCCTGTAGACATGACAAAACACGACTATAGTCACATTTATACTCTTTTTATTTACAACATATTGCGCAACTGCAGGGTCTTGAGACACATGCTAACTTGCAAACTAGAGAGCTAGCGACCTCAACGGTAGCCTCCAAGTTATTTCCTTTAAACATAAAAAGCCAAAAACGTACCACTTCCACACGGATAGGGAGGATAACTATTAACAGTTATTTAACCTTTAACATGAACATTAATCAAACGTAATCATTTTTTCTGGGTACATGATATCATACAGCATCCGTATCAAACTTGCACGGGCCGCACTAACATTAAACTGTCATATCAAGGCGGGGGCCTCAAACTAGCATCCTGCGGGCCACATTTGGCCCGCGGGCCGCATGTTTGAGACCCCTGATTTAAGATAAGTGTGCAGGTGTAGTGAATGTCGTGGATCTGAGTGGTACCACAAATCCAAAACACGAGCAGTTCAGGTCCGCTTGGACGTTGTACAGCTTGAACAACATGTGGAAGTGTTTTTATGTCCCTGAACCACATCCACATGTTTGGGGTTATTATTACCCCGTGGCAGCAATGATGTTGCTGCACAGAAACCCGCACGTCGCTGATGGAAGTTTATGGAAGTAGGGGAAGCCATCATGTGGAGGCAATCACATCAAATGCTTCCCTCTGGCTCTCACCCAAGTTCCTTGCCCATGGGTTCTTCTTAGAGATTAACAAAGTAGCTGTCTATCTCTTTCTCTGTCTAGCTAGCATCCATCAACATCAGCATCTATCTATCCATCCATTTCATCCATCCATCCACGTCCAAACAGGTCGTGGTGATGTTGAAGATGTTTTTATATTTCACAAGATGTTTTTGTGTCATCTGCCAGCGCTTTGATGCTTCCTTGTGGATGCCGTTGAAGAAGCAGTTCAGGCTCCACTGTGACGCCTCAGTTGCTCCTCAGGCCTGAAAGGTTAATATCGCCGAGGAAATGTTTTGTTGCTTCCTGAATAATATTCAAAGCAGCCAAGCAAAATGTGACCTGGAGGTGATTTTTTTTTTTTTGCTATTAATTTCCTGAATGCAACCTGCACGGGCTCCCCTCCATGCTGTCATGACTGTTTGGGGCGGCACAAAGGCGGAGGAGCTCACTTCCTCTCGGCATTAATATTCACCAGCATCTGCTTGCAGGAAAATCCCTTTACAAATCCAGGAATGTATCTCCTGTGGCTTTCAGGCTTTGACATTTCACCACCGTGGATGTCCCCCTGGCTTAGCGGCTTGAAAAGTGCATCCTCGGCGATTCGCCTTACGCATTATTCCTCCCTTATTTGCAGAGTGAAGTCTGTATAGGTTATATATAATTCATGTTTGTTCCCCAGCTGAAGCCAGGTCAGATTTATTTGGTGAGCATTTCAACAGCAGCACACATAAATATGTATTATGGAGGCCAGCTTCCCTCAATTCATTCACATTTACTGTGTGAGTGTGTGTGTGTGAGTGTGTGTGTGTCAATCACATTATCGCGGAGACACACAATGAGTCATGTAGATCACCTCTCAACTCGCCCTGATTGCTTTAATATGCATTTGTAGATGGTGTACTCGGGAATAAGATGATTTAAAGCAGCAGTAGGGAACAAGTGGGTGGGCGGGATGCCTTGAAATGTCTAAATAGTCCACAGGGATCAAAATACATATGTTGTTCTATATATTAATTACACTTACTGTATACCAGGGATGCCCACGTTTTTATACTTTTTTATACTACTTTTTATACTTGCATGACTTGTATAACTAAGCTAGGCTAAGGTATCATCATGCTAAATGCTAACAGAACATGTAATAATACGACAATGTGACTGAAGTGTAATGTTAGAGGTACATACCCTAACAAAACCCTGCCATACCATACCACCATACCATACCATGCCCTACCATCATACCATACCCTACCACCACACCATACCATACCCTACCACCATACCATACCATACCCTACCACCATACCCTACCACAATACTATACCCTCCCACCATACCCTATCATACCATACCATACCCTCCCACCATACCCTATCATACCATACCATACCCTACCACCATACCATACCCTACCACCATACCCTACATACCCTCACCACCATACCCTACCACCATTACATACAGTACCATACCATACCCTACCACCATACCATACAGTACCATACCATACCCTACCACCATAGCATACCATACCCTACCACCATACCCTACAATACCATACCCTACCACCATACCCTACCACCATACCCTACCCTACCATACCATACCATACCATACCCTACCACCATACCATAGCCTACCATACCCTACCACCATAGCATACCATACCCTACCATACCCTACCACCATACCCTACAATACCATACCATACCCTACCACCATGTCATACCCTACCACCATACCATACCCTACCCTACCATACCATACCATACCCTACCACCATACCATAGCCTACCATACCCTACCACCATACCATACCCTACCACCATACCATACCCTACCCTACCATACCATACCATACCATACCATACCCTACCACCATACCATACCCTACCCTACCCTACCATACCATACCATACCCTACCACCATACCATAGCCTACCATACCCTACCACCATACCATACCCTACCACCATAGTATACCATACCCTCACCACCATATTATACCCTACCACCATACCATAACATACAGTACCATACCATACCCTACCACCATACCATACAGTACCATACCATACCCTACCCTACCCTACCATACCCTACCCTACCATACCATACCATACCATACCCTACCATACCCTACCATACCCTACCATACCATACCATAACATTCTTGTGAAGCAATAGAAAATATGGTAGAAGAGATGTAAACTAGACCTGAACAGGTATCATGTCATTTTATTGTATATTTTCCCATATTACATATGAAATATATTCTACATTGTATTACCAGGCTGTGTCCACCAGCCCCTGGCCCATTTCCAGTGTATCCATCCAGCATCAGCGGAGCCATCCATCACTGGGCGTAATAAAAGGAAGAAAGGGAGGTGTAAATAATGCATTTATGGCAGATATGGAGAATAAACACAGCAATGCTTCACTCGCTTATTTGCATGGACAAAAGTATTGGGACACGGCTCTCGCTGGTACGGCGTGATAAACGGCGGTCAAGGTTAAACGCTGACTTTTATGAGGCGCGGCCTGCGTTCCCGTGAAGTATTTATGACTCTGAGCAATTTCCCTGGTGACATATTTATGTAGCTTTGATATGCGGTGTCGGGATATGTAAAGAGTGACATTAGCTATTCTTGCACAAGATTAAAGGCCATCCAGGATTTTTAAGACGTTGATGTTCACTCGTAAAACTTGTCATAAAATATACTGCACGCTGCTTATAATCATACTTCTATGGAGTTCTATATGCTGTTGCAAGCTTTTCTTAGCTGATAGCTTTGTATGCGTCTGAGTATGGTGGCCTAAGAGGGACAAAAAGTGTTTTTGGCGACCGGTTCCCCATTGCGGTGGCCTCCAAACTACCTGTCCACATCCATCAGTCACGCTGTGGGCTTTCTCCCAGTTATTAGAGCAAGAGGCTGTTTGATGGAGAAGCCTGTCCGCTGCCTCTGACAGCCCAGGTTAACCAACCCCAACCCCCCCCACGCCCCACCCGCCACTCTCATCCTCATCAGCCTTTGCCATGGCTCCAATTTCAAGATGTGATGGATCGTTTCTGCACAGTGCAGCACCATCACTAAATGACAACATACTCTGTTCTTGTTTAGTATTTGGGATTTTTCTTGCTTGATAGCAACAAAATTGAAGGGTGCTGGGGGTGTGTTGTATGTAATACCCCCCACCACTCCACCCCTGCTTTTTGTCACTTAAATTCCATTCTAAAAGGAATATGCATGCTATTGTTATCGCTAGCAAAGCAAAAGGTTTGTAATTGTTGTCACGTGAGGACGCACTCTTCAACTCCTAAGGGCGGCAGTCCAATTAAAAATGTTTGTGTGTCAGGAAAAACAAGACAGTCACACACATAGACATCAGAGACATAGACAAAGACTTTCTTTATTGTCATTGCACAATAACACAGCAGTGAAATTGCCAACCAAATGTCGTTGCATGGCTCCAGTGTAATAATAAATAATAAATAATAATGTGGAGAATAAATAGATGACATCAAATATGAACAATGTACAGCGTAAACAGTCATTTTTACAAATAATTTAAATCAGGGGTCTCAAACACGCGGCCCGCGGGCCAAATGTGGCCCGCAGGACACTAGTTTGAGGCCCCCCGCCTTGATTTTGTTTAATGTTAGTGCGGCCCAGCAAGTTTGATATGGATGCTGTATGGTATCATGTACCCAGAAAAAATTATCACGTTTGATTAATGTTCATGTTAAAGGTTAAATAACTGTTAATAGTTATCCTCCCTATCCGTGTGGAAGTGGTAAGTTTTTGGCTATTTAAGTTTAAAGGAAATAACTTGAAGGCTACCGTTTAGGTCGCTAGCTGTCTAGTTTGCGAGTTAGCATGTGTCTCAAGACCCTGCAGTTGCGCAATATGTTGTAAATAAAAAGAGTATAAATGTGACTATAGTCGTGTTTTGTCATGTCTACAGGGCTCTAATAATGCTTTGTTCATTTTAATGTGAAAAAAATAATTTGTCTACCCACCAACTATATGTGGTTTCTTAAGTTTTTATTATTTGCCGTTTTATTATTATTATATTTATTTATTACTGATTGATTGATTTTCTTTATTCTTGATTTGTTTATTTATTTTTCATCTTATTTTGTGCAGAAAAACTGAGTGGTAGAACAGTGAAACGACAAATAGCTACGTATATCATCCCCCTATTTGACCGAGTCGATGTCAAACACAAAGCCTGGCCGTAAAGTTGATTTATTTGTTATTTCTTATCTATTCATTGGTGATGCACATGTAGCGCTGTGTGTGTGCCGCTGACTTGTTGATTTGCAGTGGAGTGTTTGTGATGTTTGTCACTTGATCGTTTATACTTTTCCACTTCAATTTCGAAAATGACCGTAACTCGCCCTCTTCGCGATGATTTTGGGGAGAGGAAAAGTCGTTCATTTTTTCAATTTTTTATGTTTTTGACAGATTTTTCAAGGCACACAGAAGATTGTATTCTCGGGTAGTGATGGTAAATACCAAAAGAAAGGTTAGACTCTCATCTTTCATCAGAAGAAAAAAGTTAGTTTCTACCTTTTTCTGTTTTTTACTAATCAGCGGTAGGTAACTTACTTAGGTAAGTTTCGGCAAAATATCAGTTCTCAACAAAAAGGAGAAAAACTGCTTTTTGTGAAAAAAAAATGTCAAGCAGAACTTTCACTTTGACAAAAATTTAGCCATCTATATTTATCCAGAATATTACTATGCCATAACATAAACAACACCAAAAATAACCATTTATTTACAAATATAACACTATTTACACTTTTCACATTTGCAACTTACAACTTACAAGACTCTCTACTTTTTCACTTCCTGGTTGTTGTGCAAGTTGCGGCAGAATTCTTATAAATGCAGTAAATTAAAACTGCACCACACATGCTCTCTTCTATTGTGGAGTTTCATCATCACATCATTTTGCCTCTAGCACTAAAAACACTAAAGACCTATAGATCGATAATATTAATAATAATAAAAATATTCAATGGCGGCACGGTGGTCGAGTGGTTAGCGCGCATACCTCACAGCTAGGAGGACCAGGGTTCAGTTCCACCCTCGGCCATCTCTGTGTGGAGTTTGCATGTTCTCTCCGGGTACTCCGGTTTCCTCCCACATTCCAAAAACATGCTAGGTTAATTAGCGACTCCAAATTGTCCATAGGTATGAATGTGAGTGTGAATGGTTGTTTGTCTATATGTGCCCTGTGATTGGCTGGCTGGCCACCAGTCCAGGGTGTACCCCGCCTCTCGCCCGAAGACAGCTGGGATAGGCTCCAGCACCCCCGCGACCCTCGTGAGGAAAAGCGGTAGAAAATGAATGAATAATATTCAATAATATTTCAACATTATCTTATTAAAATGATGTTATTTTTATAATACATTACATATTACATATTTTAATATGACATAGTTGTCCTTGTAAAAAAAAAAAAAACAGCTGGTAACGGCTTATTGGATTTCCATGATTTCCTCAGGGAATATTTCCGTGTCTTTTGTAAGTTCCTGTTGTGAGGTGGCGCTGCGTATGATACTGTGTCTATTATTTAGAAGAATCCATGTTTCTCATTGCGGTCTTGTACGCCGCATCCTCCTGAAAGCTGTTGTTGCTAATAAGCTTCTTCACAGCTTCAGGGATTAACGTCAGGGATGTCAAAGCCAGAAGCCTGCTGCTTTTAAACAATATTCCACGTCACCTCTCTACCAACCTTCATTGTTCCGCCATGGAATGCTTTCACACTTAGAATGGAATAGAATCATTCCATCATGCTTATTGTTATTCCTTCATGCCACTTTTCATACGACCCCTCCCCAGTTCTATAGAAGTGTCCCAGCAGGTCATCTCCCTCCTCTGACATCACAACCCCCCCCACTCTGTAAGAGATTACAGTGCAGTCACGACCAGCTGGCGCCTCCTCAGTCAGCCCCTATAGGGGCCCACCTCCCTGTGATGGGGGCCCCTGCCAGTGGTCCACCATTGACGATGATTGACAGCGCTATTTTGACGCATCTCATTATCAAGACAGAGCTTTCTTACTTTTACTCCAAAACTACCAAAGCAGGTGCCTTGAATACATTTGAATGTATATTTCTATTATATTATTACATTTATATCATGTTAAATATATATTATTACTATGATATCATATTGTATATACTATAATATTTGAATACAGTAACCCTCGTTTATACTAGTTAAGTGAATTTCCACTAAGTAGGGTTTGTTTTTTATAAATCAAATATTATCATAGAAGACCTGTTTACACTCTTCATGACTAGAGCCTTTTAGACATGAAATAGCACCCCTATAGTCACCTTTACACTCCTATTAACTCAATATAGTAGCCATAATAAGACATTAAGACGTAAATAAGACACAGACCATGCATAGGCAAGTGGCCTAATCGTTTGACGAAGGCCAGGCGTTCGAACCCGCGGATGTGTCACGTGACCAAATGACATCTAACATTGCGACAGTAAAGTAAGAAAGTAGTAACATAACATTTTTTATGTTTAGAAATGCTTAATTAAGCATAAAATAGGTCAAATTTGATTAAATAAATTTAAATAAATAAATTTTAATTTATTTAAAAAATATTTTTTATTTTATTTTATTTAAAAAAATAATTTTTATTTTATTTTTAAAAAATAAATAAAAAAAATTTTTAAATAAATTTTTAATTTGATTGATTGATTGACTGTATTCAATCAGGAAATATATATCTTTACAAAAAACCATGATAGGACCAAGCCAGGAAATTAATATTTTCTTTTATTTATAAGACATGAAAAACATTTCCATATTTAGTTCACTTTTAGGGCGGCAAAGAAAAGATGGATTCCATGCGTCCCAGTACTTGTGTCCATGCAGTACAGCGTCCACTGTGTACCGTTTATGTATGTAAGCAGCTGCCAATTCGAGTACTTGTCATATAGTGAGGCGGGAGACGGCCATCGTTGGCCGCCCGCTGTTTCCATGGAGACCACCCTTTCCTCCCGTCCCCGGTGAGAAAGTGTAAACAGGATGGGAAAGAACGCTACACAACTCCCAGAAATTGTTTCCTAATCTGATTACTGCTCATTTCCATGCAGGGATGGATATTAGATTACAAGAATGTCGAGCCAGGGAAAATTTTCATAATTTGGTATTTTCTTGAGTGCAGGCATGCGGCATTATTGTTTGCGGTTCAATTATTGCAACGGCGCATTGTAATGTTGGGCCGAAGCGGCTGCTTTTCATGTCGAGAGATGTTAACAATTATTCTTTGTCTCCTTTTCTTACAGTCAAGTTTAGTGTTGTTTTATATTCAGTGGGTTCATGCTTCTATGTTGTTGTTGTTGTTTTTGTCACAATTTGTCAATAATAACTTCTTTAGAAGTTAGAAAGAAGTCGTTTTTTTAAGTTGTAATATGAGAAACAAACAAATACAGGAACGGAATTTTTGTAAAATTAGCTTGGGTCAAAAGTTATAATATTATGGGAATAAAGTCATAATATTACACAAAGATAATTTTAAAGAAAAGTTGAAAAGTTGGAAAATTAAAACAAAACAGCAGAAATAGAAAAAACAGATATAATTTTACAAGAATAATGTCAAAATATTTAAGAGAATTTTTTTTATTCTAATGAGAACAGGGATAAACTCATAAAAATATATGGAAACAAACAAATACAGGAACAGAATTTTTGGCAAATTAGGTTGGGGCAAAAGTTATAATATTATGGGAATAAAGTCATAATATTACACAAAGAAAATTTAATGAAAGTTGAAGAAGCTGGAAAATTAAAACAAAACAGCAGAAATATAAAAAAACAGGTATAATTTTACAAGAATAATGTCAAAATATTAAGAGAAAAAAATGTGTATTCTAATGAGAACAGGGATAAACTCATAATAATATATGGAAACAAACAAATACAGGAACGGAATTTTTTCAAATTAGGTTGGGGCAAAAGTTATAATATTATGGGAATAAAGTCATAATATTACACAAAGAAAATTTAAAACAAGAAAGTTGAAAAAGTTGGAAAATTAAAACAAAACAGCCGAAATACAAAAAACAGATATAATTTTACAAGAATAATGTCAAAATATTAAGAGAAAAAATGTGTATTCTAATGAGAACAGGAATAAACTCATAATAATATATGGAAACAAACAAATACAGGAACAGAATTTTTGGCAAATTAGGTTGGGGCAAAAGTTATAATATTATGGGAATAAAGTCATAATATTACACAAAGATAATTTAAAAGAAGAAAGTGGAAGAAGCTGGAAAATTAAAACAAAACAGCAGAAATAGAAAAACAGGTATAATTTTACAAGAATAATGTCAAAATATTAAGTTCTTTTTTGTGAACGGAATGAACGTGGTCACAGACAGTGTCGGTCAATCACTCGGCATCGGTCTTTCAGTCAGCTAACCCCACCCACCCACAGCGTGGGGCGCATTGATAGGATAAGACAGGCATGCACGCAGATAGTCCCGCCTCCAGACTCTCCAGCCAATCAAAAAAAAATCATTTGCATCTGAACGGACTGAACGGGTATTTTAGGGGCAGTGACTTGGTTCATTCCGTTCACAAAAAAGAACTAGTTTACAAAAAAAGAACTGGTTCTTTTTTGTGAACTGGTTCTTTTTTGTGAACGGAATGAACGTGGTCACAGACAGTGTCGGTCAATCTCTTGGCATCGGTCTTTCAGTCAGATAACCCCACCCACCCACAGCGTGGGGCACATTGATAGGATAAGACAGGCATGCACGCAGATAGTCCCGCCTCCAGACTCTCCAGCCAATCAAAAAAAAAGCATTTGCAACTGAACGGACTGAACGGGTATTTTAGGGGTGGTGACTTGGTTCATTCAGTTGACAAAAAAGAACTAGTTCGTTTGACCCGTTCGTTCATGACCGACACACCACTATTGCAAATGGCTGCTTGCCTTATTGATTGGTCTTATTGTCCTCTCTTGCATGATTGCTGTTTAGTTGAAGTCACCATCCTGTCATTCAGCAAGTTTTATGCTCTAAGTATCTTCTAGATGTACTATCCAGTACCTGGTTGTCATCCATTTTGTTTAGTGAGAACCAGATGGGATCCATCACATCCAGTATGAGATAAGACAGAACCCTGTCCTCAAAAAAAGAAGTTTTATGTGCAGATGGCACCAATCGTTCATCATGGTGATCACGTGGGAGGATACCTCGGTCGTGGAGCTCATCCATATGTTAGAAAACCACAACAGACTAGAAACTCTACCATGCCTGCGTCTTGTCTTTTTCTTACATTTCTCTTTGGTTTGCGGAGGATTAAGCAGCTAAGATGCTAATCCTTGGTTGTTGCATCATCTTGTTTGTGCTGAGGCAACACGTCTGAGTCGGCGAAGGGCGTTCTGTCTTTTCAGTGCTGGAAAAGTTGAAAAGTGCAAGGAGAGAGGATAGAAATCCAATTAGGTGCGGCTTGCTATTGCATGAAGTAATTATCCGAGTAAAGAATCGTGGTTATGAAACACGACTCTTAAAGGTACAGCAACGTTAAATAGTTAAAATGGCAGTGATATCCCACTGTGGGCCTCATTGATTTATGGTTAACAACGACAGGCGGTAGAGTGGAAAAAGGTCCGGGATTAACAAAGCCGGTGATAAGAAACACTGACCTGTGTCTGTGTCTTCAAGAGCTGCTGCTATGGTGGTGGTGGGGGGCGGGGGGGGACGTTGGGTTCGCAGCTTGTGGGGCTCCGGGGATTTCATTACACAAAAGACAAATGGATGATCCGGGCAGGCGCAGCATCGGGTGGCAATTAGGCTTATCAGCACTAGCGTGTCTCCAGTGGTGCGATGACCTACTGAGACGCGACAGTTGTACCTTGTCTTGCTCGGGAAAACTCGTCTATCGCGACGAGCGATGATGTCAGGAGAAAAAGAACATTCAAATAAAACAGCAGAAATCGAAAAAAACAGGTATAATTTTACAAGAATGTCAAAATATTTAAGATTATTTTTTTTATTCTAATGAGAACAGGGATAAACTCATAAAAATATATGAAAAAAAAAAACAAATACAGGAACAGAGTTTTTGTAAAATTAGGTTGGGGCAAAAATTATAATATTATGGGAATAAAGTCATAATATTACACAAAGAAAATTTAAAAGAAGAAAGTTGAAAAAGTTGGAAAATTAAAACAAAACAGCAGAAATAGAAAAAACTTGTATAATTGTACAAGAATAATGTCAAAATATTTAAGAGAATTTTTTTTTATTCTAATGAGAACAGGGATAAACTCATAATAATATATGGAAACAAACAAATACAGGAACAGAATTTTTTCAAATTAGGTTGGGGCAAAAGTTATAATATTATGGGAATAAAGTCATAATATTACACAAAGAAAATTTTAAAAAGTTGAATAAGCTGGAAAAATAAAACAAAACAGCAGAAATACAAAAAACAGATATAATTTTACAAGAATAATGTCAAAATATTATGAGAAAAAATGCCTATTCTAATGAGAACAGGGATAAACTCATAATAATATATGGAAACAAACAAATACAGGAACGGATTTTTTGTAAAATTAGGTTGGGGCAAAAGTTATAATATTATGGGAATAAAGTCATAATATTACACAAAGAAAATTTAAAAGAAGAAAGTTGAAAAAGTTGGAAAATTAAAACAAAACAGCAGAAATAGAAAAAACAGATATAATTTTACAAGAATAATGTCAAAATATTAAGAGAAAAAATGTGTATTCTAATGAGAACAGGAATAAACTCATAATAATATATGGAAACAAACAAATACAGGAACGGAATTTTTGTAAAATTAGGTTGGGGCAAAATAATATTATGGGAATAAAGTCATAATATAACACAAAGAAAATTTAAAAGAAAGTTGAATAAGCTGGAAAATGAAAACAAAACAGCAGAAATCATCTGCCTGGTTCCTGGTTGAAGCACATCATCAATCTCACAGTATTCCAATTCCTTCAGTGTCAGGAAGTCAGCCATTGTTCTTCCTCCTTTGGCTGGGTTCAGAGGTAACGCAGGGGGGAAACATCTTTCTTTCATTTGTCACCTTTGAACCCTTCCTTCCTTCCTTCCTTCCTCCTTGCTGCCAGGTTATCTTGTCGGGAGACCCTCAACTCCTACGGCAGATGTTTCTGGAAGAAGCTAAGCTAGCTTGGTGGAAGGAATTCTTAACATGTGTAGATGTTTAGATGTAGCGTATGAACGAGCTGCCCGTGCACACTGACCTGGGGTCTGCATGACCTTATGACCTTTTATTTTTTATTTATAATATCACATGGCATTCCAAATCATCAAATAGAAATTTGAAGTAAAAATATGTCCCTATAAGTCACAATATGAAATCATACTGGAGTATTAAAGCATAAATATGAAACTGAAAGCATACATATCAATACATTCATATTTATTTGGAATATGACACAATATGTATGGAATTATAACTATGAAATAATATGCACTCAATCAGAAATAATAAGAAAATGATGAGAATATAAAATCCACCTGGGCGGCACGGAGGTCCAGTGGTTAGCGCGCTGACCTCACAGCTAGGAGACCAGGGTTCGATCCCACCCTCGGCCATCTCTGTGTAGAGTTCTCCCCATGCATGCGTGGGTTTTCTCCGGGTACTCCAGTTTCCTCCCACATTCCAAAAACATGCTAGGTTAATTAGCGACTCCAAATTGTCCATAGGTATGAATGTGAGTGTGAATGGTTGTTTGTCTATATGTGCCCTGTGATTGGCTGGCCACCAGTCCAGGGTGTACCCCGCCTCTCGCCCGAAGACAGCTGGGATAGGCTCCAGCACCCCCCCCCCGCGACCCTCTTGAAGAAAAAGTGGTAGAAAATGAATGAATGAATGAATGAATAAACTTCACATGATATGAAACCATAACTACGACATTGGAATCATAAATATGAAATCATAAATGTAATCATACTACATAACAAACATACCCATACAATCACAATATGACATCATTCATATCATACATAGTATGAAATAATGCAGTGTATTGTGTTGTATTGTAATATTGTGTAGTGTAATGTCGTGTTTTGTAGTGTCGTTTCATGTAGTGTACTATACTATAGTGTGGTGTAGTGTACTGTATTATAGCGTAGTGTATTGTAATGCAGTGTATTGGGTTGTATTGTATTACAGTGTAATGTCGTGTTTCGTGTAGTGTACTATACAATAGTACGGTGTAGTGTACTGTAGTATAGCGTAGTGTATTGTAATATTGTGTAGTGTAATGTTGTGTTTCGTGTAGTGTACTATGCAATAGTGAGGTGTAGTGTACTGCAGTATAGCATAGTGTATTATAATATTGTGTAGAGTAGTGTCGTGTTTTGTAGTGTTGTTTCATGTAGTGTACTATACTATAGTGCGGTCTAGTGTACTGTAGTATAGCGTAGTGTATCATAATTGTGATAGTATAATTATGGCATTGGAAATATGAATTTGTAAATATTAAAATCATAAAAAAACATGGTGATGTGCATAAATGGGTGCTGGTGTTTTTCGTTCATTGTTGGCCTGCACTCTCATTTGCATGTGTAGGCCAAACACAAAATGTCAGACACGTCTGGCTGCCTCATTAATAATAAAAATACCAACATCTCCTAACCCAAAGTGTGTGTGCGTGTGTGTGTGTGTGTGTAATGTGTGTGTGTGTGTGTTTATAAGAGACTTTTGGCAATTAACCGAGGGACTGTGGTAATTCCAAATGTTCCCCCCCAGGCTCCAATAAGCATATGATAAACATAGAAATGAAAAAAGCGGGTGGGGGCGGGGTTAGTGATTTAGACAAATGTACAACAACAAAATAGTCAACCGCTCCAATGGATGTGATTTTATTGATTTACCTGCAAGCAAAGGTCACCTTGAATGTGAAAGCACAACACAGCGTGTAACGTGTCGCCGTGCATATTCATATTCATATGCTCCATTAGCATATATTCCTTCATATTTCCGTCACGGCTTCTCTGTATTTGTCTTCATAATATTTGACAATGGAGGTAGAATATTTGTGAATTATTGTTATTAAATATGTCTGTTTTAATGTATATTCATTCATTCATTTTATACTGCTTTTCCTCACGAGGGTCGCAGGGGGTGCTGGAGCCTATCCCAGCTGTCTTTTGGGGCGAGAGGCGGGGTACACCCTGCTGGACTGGTGGCCAGCCAATCACAGGGCACATATAGACAAACAACCATTCACACTCACATTCATACCTATGGACAATTTGGAGTAATGCTAATTAACCTAGCATGTTTTGGGAATTTTGGAACCGGAATACCCGGAGAAAACCCATGCATGCACGGGGAGAACATGCAAACTCCACACAGAGATGGACGAGGGTGGAATTGAACCCTGGTCTTCTGCGTGCTAACCACTCGACCACCGTGCAGCCCCTCTAAATGGAACATTCATTCATTCATTTTCTACCGCTTTTTCCTCACGAGGGTCGCAGTGGGTGCTGGAGCCTATCCCAGCTGTCTTGGAGCGAGAGGCGGGGTACACCCTGGACTGGTGGCCAGCCAATCACAGGGCACATATAGACAAACAACCATTCACACTCACATTCATACCTATGGACAATTTGGAGTCGCTAATTAACCTAGCTTGTTTTTGGAATGTGGGAGGAAACCAGAGTACCCGGAGAAACCCGAGGGTGGAATTGAACCCTGGTCTTCTAGCTGTGAGGTCAGCTCGCTAACCACTCGTCCACCGTGCAGCCCCTCTAAATGGAACATTCATTCATTCATTTTCTACCGCTTTTTCCTCACGAGGGTCGCAGGGGTACTGGAGCCTATCCCAGCTGTCTTTTGGGCGAGAGGCGGGGTACACCCTGGACTGGTGGCCAGCCAATCACAGGGCACATATAGACAAACAACCATTCACACTCACATTCATACCTATGGACAATTTGGAGTCGCTAATTAACCTAGCATGTTTTTGGAATTTTTTGGAACCGGAGTACCCAGAGAAAACGGGTAGAAAATGAGGACTGAGCATGATTGGTGGAATTGAGGGTGGAATTGAACCCTGGTCTTCTAGCTGTTAGGTCTGTGCGCAAACCACTTGTCTACCGTGCCACCCGTTTTAATGTATATATATATTATCAAATGTTATACATAAATGTGAGTTATAATGCACCAAATGTCACTTTTTTGCCGTGTCGCTGTTCTGTATGAAAGGCACCGACAAGGTTACAAAAACAAGCAGTAATATTATGAGGTTGTATCTAAGCAGTTATAGAGGCGGGACAATGCCTGTGTGAAAGGATATTTGGAAGTTTAACACCTGAGACTGACTTGGCGTACACTGTTGTTGTTGTTGTTGTTGTTGTTGGCCGACAATGACGTGGTGGCATATTTCTGTGTGAAAAATCACACTGTGTGAAAGGCACAGGTGGAAAAATGTCACATTTTTGCTGTGTTGCTGCAGTTATGACTGTTTAAAGGGAAATGGAGTTAAGGATTGAGAAGGTTTGGGTTTTTTGTGCTGCTGTTTTTGACTGGAGGTTATAAAAAGAGGAATACGTCCCCATGGCAACGCAGCCCGATGGGGACCACATCGCCAATAAGCACCTGACTGGCGATAAAAGGGGAAGATATGTGCTTCACCCGCTGGGTGGAGAGCAGCTCGTTGCCCCCAGAGTAGCTCTCTCCGTGGCGGATTGATCCCACTGAGTTGTGACTCCTTGTCCGTCTTGTTTACCGAGACGCGGCACAAAGACCAGGCAGGAAGTCAGCGCCAACTGTGTCCTGAATGCAATCATCTTTTGGTGCGCTGAATGCACTTTATCTATGGTGTGCATATTGAGAGGCGCCGAGGGCATCGGCGGAGTGTTTTGTGTGTTTTGCCCCCCCTCCCCCCCGCTGGGACGCGCCACAGAAGCTCAACAGGAAGTCACACTGACAAAACAATCCTGTCAATGGGCCATCGCCGCATCATCATATCATGGGAGGACTGCAGAAACTACTTTGACCTTTGAGGATTTTACACAGGAGGACCCCCCCCCCCCCCATGGAGGTCCTACACAACACAACATTATGACTACGCTGCAATATAACACACCACACATACATTACACGTATGCTGCACAACAATACACTACATTATAGTACACTACACTACACTATAGTAGTACAGTACACTTCATACGCATGATACACCACACTACACTACAATACACAACACGACACACACCATTACACTACACAATATTGCAATACATCACAATACTCTTCATTATAATACACTATGCTATACTGCAGTACACTACGACACTACAAAACACAACATTACACTGCACAATATTACAATACGACACAATACACTGCATTATAATACACTATGCTCTACTCCAGTACACTACACCACACTATTGTATAGTACACTACACGAAACACAACATTACACTACACAATATTACAATACACTACGCTATACTACAGTACAATACACTGCATTATAATGCACTATGCTATACTACAGTACACTACACCGCACTATTGTATAGTACACTACGCAAAACACAACATTACACTACGCAATATTACAATACACTACGCTATACTACAGTACACTACACCGCACTATAGTATAGTACACTACACAAAACAACACTACAAAACACAACATTACACTACACTATAATACAATACATCACAATACACTGCATTATAATACACTATGCTATACTGCAGTACACCACGACACTACAAAACACGACATTACTCTACACAATATTACAATACGACACAATACACTGCATTATAATACACTATGCTAAACTGCAGTACACTACACCGCACTATTGTATAGTACACTACACGAAACACGACATTACACTACACTGTAATACAATACACTGCATTATAATACACTACACTATACTACAATACACTAGACCGCACTATAGTATAGTACAGTACATGAAACGACACTACAAAACACGACATTACACTACACAATATTACAATACAACACAATACACTGCATTATAATACACTATGCTATACTACAGTACACTACACCGCACTATTGTATAGTACACTACACAAAACAACACTACAAAACACAACATTACACTACACTGTAATACAATACATCACAATACACTGCATTATAATACACTACGCTATACTACAGTACACTACACCACACTATTGTATTGTACACTACACTGAACACAACATTACACTACACAATATTACAATACAACACAATACACTGCATTATAATACACTACGCTATACTACAGTATACTAGACCGCACTATTGCATAGTACACTACATGAAACACGACATTACACGACACAATATTATAATACAACACAATACACTACATTATAATACACTATGCTATACTACAGTACACTACACCACACTAGTGTATCGTACAGAACATGAAACGACACTACAAAACACGACATTACACTACACTGTAATACAATACAATACAACACAATACACTGTATTATGATACACTACGCTATAGTATAGTACACTACACAAAACGACACTACAAAACACGACATTACACTACACTGTAATACAGTACACTAAGCATCACTAGAGTACATCACAAAACACAGCACTACACTACACATTATACTACAAAATACACCATGCTGCATTACACAACACTACACCACAATACACTACACAATACCTCATGTGACTGCACTTGAATACGATAAAAATACACTAAACTACACATCACTACACTGGATTACACTACATGAAACTGCAGTAGAGTACACGACGGTACACCATACTACTTTACCGATTGTATCATTCCTTGAAAAGAACGTACTTGTGGCTTTTTTTTAGTACTTACTTCCTGTCTGACGTGCTAACAATGAAGCATTGAGGTGTTGGAGGAGGGAACCTTAATTATTAGCCAATTAGCCAAATATTAGGGAATTAGCCAATTAGCTCATGTGGAGTTGTTTAGCATGGCAGCGTATTAAAATGGCAACCAAATGGCTTCATAAAGAAATAAAAGTATTTTTCTAAAGTCTAAAAGTTGCGTGTTTAGACTTTTGCATCGTGCGTTAGTGGAAGTCATTTTGTCGTGGAAGTCATCTTAGCGTGTAACATCCAACGCCGCCCCCGCACGTGTCATCATAAACACACGCCATCTCAAGCATCAAAGTGTTGTAATAAAAGGAGCGTGCTGAGGTCAAAGTTCGCGGTACTATACAGTTACGGAATAAAGCATGCCGCTATCACGTCTTTTAATCACCTTTACACACTCGCCGTGTGTGTGTGTGTGTGTGTGTGTGTGTGTGTGTGTGTGTGTGTGTGTGTGTGTGTGTGTGTGTGATTTACTACAGCGCCATGCTCATCTTTTCTCATTAGCCGCTGGGATTTCCTCTGGCTTTTTTTTATTTTTTTTTCACATAAAAAGGACACAACGGAGCAGATTTACTAAGCAATCATCATCCAAGAAGCTCGTTTATAGCAACAACATGGAAAATAGCTCCTAATGGGGGGGGGGGCTTTTCGGTGAGAAACACGCCGATAATGAGCAAACTAGCATCTCTGCTCTTGTTGTCATGGCCACCGCACATGCCCACTCCGGCTGCCTTGTTTTTATATTTCTTTACACTAGCATCGCTTCTAATGACGCATTTTAACACTTCAAAATCAATTCCATGACACAACAGTAGGGGGAGCCTTTGTAACCTTGGCGGTGCCTTTCATACAGAAAAGTGACATTTGGTGCATTATAACTCACATTTATGAATACCATTTGGTAGTGTATATATATATATATATACATTAAAACGGGTGGAACAAACGGGTGCAGTGGTTAGCGCACAGACTAGAAGACCAGGGTTCAATTCCACCCTCAATTCCACCAATCATGCTCAGTCCTCATTTTCTCCCCGCTTTCTCCGGGTACTCCGGTTTCCTCCCACATTCCAAAAACATGCTAGGTTAATTAGCGACTCCAAATTGTCCATAGGTATGAATGTGAGTGTGAATATATATATATATACATTAAAACGGGCGGCACGGTGGTCGAGTGGTTAGCACGCAGACCTCACAGCTAGAGGACAAGGGTTCAATTCCACCCTCGGCCATCTCTGTGTGTAGTTTGCATGTTTTTTCTCCAGGTACTCCGGTTTCCTCCCACATTCCAAAAACATGCTAGGTTAATTAGCGACTCCAAATTGTCCATAGGTATGAATGTGAGTGTGAATGGTTGTTTGTCTATATGTGCCCTGTGATTGGCTGGCGACCAGTCCAGGGTGTACCCCGCCTCTCGCCCGAAGACAGCTGGGATAGGCTCCAGCACCCTCGCGACCCTCGTGAGGAAAAAGTGGTAGAAAATGAATGAATGAATAAAACGGGCGGCACGGTGGTCGAGTGGTTAGCACGCAGACCTCACAGCTAGAAGACCAGGGTTCAATTCCACCCTTGGCCATCTCTGTGTGTAGTTTGCATGTTTTTTCTCCAGGTACTCCGGTTTCCTCCCACATTCCAAAAACATGCTAGGTTAATTAGCGACTCCAAATTGTCCATAGGTATGAATGTGAGTGTGAATGGTTGTTTGTCTATATGTGCCCTGTGATTGGCTGGCCACCAGTCCAGGGTGTACCCCGCCTCTCGCCCAAAGACAGCTGGGATAGGCTCCAGCACCCTCGCGACCCTCGTGAGGAAAAAGTGGTAGAAAATGAATGAATGAATGAATAAAACGGGCGGCACGGTAGTCGAGTGGTTAGCACGCAGACCTCACAGCTAGAAGACCAGGGTTCAATTCCACCCTCAGTCATCTCTGTGTGTAGTTTGCATGTTTTTCTCCAGGTACTCCGGTTTCCTCCGACATTCCGAAAACATGCTAGGTTAATTAGCGACTCCAAATTGTCCATAGGTATGAATGTGAGTGTGAATGGTTGTTTGTCTATATGTGCCCTGTGATTGGCTGGCCACCAGTCCAGGGTGTACCCCGCCTCTTGCTCGAAGACAGCTGGGATAGGCTCCAGCACCCCATTCATTTTTAATTAGAAGGCACTCATCTCCTTTATGATGCATGGACTTTAATAAGCTTTTAAAGCTGACACACATTAGTCTGCCTTCTATTCCATCCTCACCCCCCCATCCTCCCCACCCCCACCCCTGTCCATCTTCGGTGTTTTCGTACTCGCACACTAATTCAGTTGATAATTGGAGGGGGTTGGGAGGGGGTTCGTCTTCTTGGCTCCTGCTTGCTGCCATGGCAGACAAAAGCCCTGCCAAATATGGATGCCTTTGGGTTTCACTGGATTTGTGGAGCTCTCTCCCCGGGGGGGATGCTGCCCCCCCCCCTCACCTCATTTTGTCACCTGGTCCATTCCATACTGAATGCAAAGACATTGTGTGTGTTCTATCAATACGTAAAGACAGCTTATTTACTATTGATTTATGGTTTATTATTGATTTATGACTCATAATGTGAATGTGTGTGTATTGTGTCGTTCCTATGGATAACAAATATAAACTGGATGGTGTTGCTACTATGGAAAAAGTCAACAAATGAGTGAGTGTGTGTGTGGACAGTGTTGTTCTCAGGAAAAAAAAAGTCACAAGTCAACAAATGAGAGAATGCATGTGGCTTGTGTTGTTCCTCTGGGAAAAAAAGTCAACAAATGAGGGAATTCATGTGAATTGTGTTGTTCCTATAGAAAAAAAAAGTCAACAAATGAGTGAATGTATGTGGACAGTGTTGTTCTCAGCAAAAAAGTCAACAAATGAGGGAATACATATGGATTGTGTTGTTCCTCTGGGGGAAAAAAGTCAACAAATGCCGGGATGTGTGTAGATTGTGTTGTTCCTATGGGAAAAAAAAGTCAACAAATAAGGGAATGCATGTGGATTGTGTTGTTCTTCGAAAAAAGTCAACAAATTCATGTGGATTGTGTTGTTCTTCTAGAAAAAAAAGTCAACAAATGAGGGAATGCATGTGGCTTGTGTTGTTCCTCTGGGAAAAAAAAGTCAACAAATGAGGGAATTCATGTGAATTGTGTTGTTCCTATAGAAAAAAAGTCAACAAATGAGTGAATGTATGTGGATTGTGTTGTTCTTCGAAAAAAGTCAACAAATTCATGTGGATTGTGTTGTTCTTATAGAAAAAAAAGTCAACAAATGAGGGAATACATGTGGATTGTGTTGTTCCTCTGGTAAAAACAAACAAAAAAAAGTCAACAAATGAGTGAATGTACGTGGACAGTGTTGTTCTCGGGAAAAAAGTCAACAGATGAGGGCATACATGTGGATGGTATGGTTCCTATCGAAAAAAGTAAACAAATGAGGGAATACATGTGGATTGCGTTGTTCCTCTGGTAAAGAAAAAGTCAACAAATGAGTGAATGTATGTGGACAGTGTTGTTCTCACGAAAAAAGTCAACAAATGAGTGAATGTGTGTGGACAGTGTTGTTCCTCTGGGAAAAAAGTCAACAAATAAGGGAATGCATGTGGATGGCGTTGTTCCTCTGGTAAAAAAAAAAAGTCAACAAATGAGTGTAAGCACATGGATTGTGTTGTTCTTGGGAAAAAAAGTCAACAAATTCATGTGGATTGTGTTGTCCCTATAGAAAAAAGTCAACAAATAAGGGAATGCATGTGGATTGCGTTGTTCCTCTGGTAAAAACAAAAAAAAAGTCAACAAATGAGAGTAAGCGCGTGGATTGTGTTGTTCTCGGGGAAAAAAGTCAACAAATTCATGTGGATTGTGTTGTCCCTATAGAAAAAAGTCAACAAATGAGGGAATACATGTGGATTGTGTGGTTCCTATACAAAAAAAAGTCAACAAATGAGGGAATACATGTGGATTGCGTTGTTCCTCTGGTAAAAAAAAAAGTCAACAAATGAGAGTAAGCGCATGCATCGTGTTGTCCCTATAGAAAAAAGTCAACAAATTAATGTGGATTGTGTTGTCCCTATAGAAAAAAGTCAACAAATGAGGGAATGCATGTGGATTGTGTGGTTCCTATACAAAAAATTCAACAAATGAGGGAATACATGTGGATTGCGTTGTTCCTCTGGTAAAAAAAAGTCAACAAATGAGAGTAAGCGCATGCATCGTGTTGTCCCTATAGAAAAAAGTCAACAAATTAATGTGGATTGTGTTGTCCCTATAGAAAAAAGTCAACAAATGAGGGAATGCATGTGGATTGTGTGGTTCCTATACAAAAAAGTCAACAAATAAGGGAATGCATGTGGATGGCGTTGTTCCTCTGGTAAAAAAAAAAAGTCAACAAATGAGTGTAAGCACATGGATTGTGTTGTTCTTGGGAAAAAAAGTCAACAAATTCATGTGGATTGTGTTGTCCCTATAGAAAAAAGTCAACAAATAAGGGAATGCATGTGGATTGCGTTGTTCCTCTGGTAAAAACAAAAAAAAAGTCAACAAATGAGAGTAAGCGCGTGGATTGTGTTGTTCTCGGGGAAAAAAGTCAACAAATTCATGTGGATTGTGTTGTCCCTATAGAAAAAAGTCAACAAATGAGGGAATACATGTGGATTGTGTGGTTCCTATACAAAAAAAAGTCAACAAATGAGGGAATACATGTGGATTGCGTTGTTCCTCTGGTAAAAAAAAAAGTCAACAAATGAGAGTAAGCGCATGCATCGTGTTGTCCCTATAGAAAAAAGTCAACAAATTAATGTGGATTGTGTTGTCCCTATAGAAAAAAGTCAACAAATGAGGGAATGCATGTGGATTGTGTGGTTCCTATACAAAAAATTCAACAAATGAGGGAATACATGTGGATTGCATTGTTCCTCTGGTAAAAAAAAAAAAAAAAAAAAAGCCAACAAATGAGGAAATACATGTGGATTGCGTTGTTCCTCTGGTAAAATAAAAAAAGTCAACAAATGAGAGTAAGTGCGTGCATTGTGTTGTCCCTATAGAAAAAAGTCAACAAATGAGAGTAAGTGCGTGCATTGTGTTGTCCCTATAGAAAAAAGTCAACAAATGAGTGCATGTGTGTGGACTGTGTGTTTTATTCGCTCCCAGTCAAAAGTTTAGAGCCACCTGTTCATGCTTTTGAATGAGACGGTGTCTCCATACTTTTGACCGGTACCGTGTACGTCTGATATTTCGTTATCAATAATATCAATAAACGATCAGACATCTTCATGTGAGCCAATAGATCCCTGCCGACAAAGTGCACCATCTTGTCCAAAATAAACACCCAGAGAAGGTCAGTCACTTTTCACTTTTGGGTGCCGGGGTGGGTGTCCGCTACACCACCAATTAGTCAGCGTGAGTGACAGGTGGCGGTGGCGAGGGCTCGGACCGACAGCGGGTCATCCGTGGCGTGTCTCAATTAAGCAGAGCGCCGCAGTGGTCCCGACGTGTTATTTCTAGAATAGGACAAACACGCCGCTTATGTCAGGAGGTCATGTGGTGCTGATGCTGTTTGCAGGAGGACAAGCTAGCACAAAGGGTTAGCTTGCTTTGCCGGGTCCCAGATGTCGTGTTGACACCGTATAGACTTTTTTTTTATTGCTACTGTAAATATTACAGTATATCATTTTATCCCGCTTTCAGATTTTCCCTGTCAGAAAAATTCCCCTCAGAATCCATGACCACCTTCTGTCAAAATCAATAGAAGTCTTGGAAATCCTTTCACACAGAAAATGTCACACATGATTGAGATGTTGGCTTGTTTAATATTATATTTTAAAAAGAAAATACTGTTAAAATTAAATGAGTTCTAATTTTAAAGCCATTTAATCCTACCTTTTTTAAAAATATATTTTAAAACTGGTTTAATACTAGTATTTAAACAGGTTTAATACTGACAATAAAACAAAAAACAGAATGTATTTTTATTTTATGATGGGGAGGCTAAAACATTTTTAATATTATGTTTTCAAAAAAATACTGCTAAAATGAAATGAGTTCTAATTTTAAAGCCATTTAATCCAACCTTTTTTTTAAATATATTTAAAAACTGGTTTAAAACAACCTTAAAAGCCCCCACGGGTTTAATTAGTCAGAAAATTACATTAAATTTTTTTTAATACTACTTACAAAAATGAGTATTTAAACAGGTTTAATACTGCCAATAAAACAAAATACAGATGTATTTCTATTTTATGATTGGGAGGCAAAAACATGTTTAATATTATGGGTTATTTTTTTTTAAATACTGTTAAAATTTAATGAGTTCTAATTTTAAAACCATTTAATCCAACCTTTTTTTAAAATATATTTTAAAACTGGTTTAAAACAACCTTAAAAGCCCCCACGGGTTTAATTAGTCAGAAAACTACATTAAAAAAATTTTAATACTACTTACAAAAATTAGTATTTAAACAGGTTTAATACTTCCAATAAAACAAAATACAGAATGTATTTTTATTTTATGATGGGGAGGCAAAAACATGTTTAATATTATGGGTTGTTGTTTTTTTTTAAAAATACTGTTAAAATTAAATGAGTTCTAATTTTAAAGCCATTTAATCCAACCTTTTTTTTTTAAATATATTTTAAAACTGGTTTAAAACAACCTTAAAAGCCCCCACGGGTTTAATTAGTCAGAAAATTACATTAAAATTTTTAATACTACTTACAAAAACTACTTACTTGCCAATAAAACAAAATACAGAATGTATTTTTATTTTATGATGTCACACATGATTGAGATGTTTGCTTGATTTTTGGCCACATTCACCATTCAAAATCAATAGAGATCTTGCATTGACACAAAAAATACCAAATAAAGCAATGCATTTTATTTGTTTATTCTTCCACGGTTAGCAACACCACCATTTCCCAATCAAATGTTTTTTTTATTTATTCCTTCCTTGTTTCCTTCCTAACTTATAGATCCATGCTTTCACGTTGCAGAGTGTGCATTTTACGCTAAAATCAATAGGACCCTCGGCGGTCTTTGAAACACAATTGATCCATCATGAAAAGAGTCGGATCCTTGGTGTGCAAAACGCACACACACATGCATGTTTGAATGACGCACAAAAGGTCAGTGATACTAAAATGGCGTCTTTGTGTTCATTTATTGAAGGTTTAGCTTCCTTTTGGCGCCAAAAATCTATTTTTCTATGTCAGGTATTTGATCTTTTATATGTTGTATTTAAAAACTGTCACCGTTTTTGTTTTTTTTAAAGGCCAAAAACAATCCCGATTCTGACGCCAAATCAAAAATATTCAAGCGGAGGAGGTCTCCTTAACCCCGAGAGAACATTCAGCCGTCTTTAAATGCGACGTAGTGGGAGGTCTATTTTCTCTCCATCTTCTCTCACTCCACAGGGAGGGTGCGTTTTGTGTGTGTGTGTGTGTGTGTGTGTGTGTGTGTGTGCAGGTTTAAGCCAGGATCAGAGGTGGGTGGCAGAGTTGCTTCACACTGCAAGATCTCTGCACACGATTAAAAAGGAGAACCTGCAAGTAGGTCACCCAGGAGCTGCGTTTCAAGGCTGACTTTGCAGATGCAACAAACAGTTTTTGGACTTCATGTTTTTCGGCCATTTGAGGGGGGTGGGACAGGGGATGCAGCCCACCAATAGATGCCAAACGTAGATGTATTTCATTTCATAAAAACTCATGGATGGTGTTGATGGGCCTATTTTTCTCACTCAAGCTCCATCTGCTGGACCTTCTGGGTCACTACCTCGTCCTAAATGCGTTGGAGCGGGAAAATTATAGAATACATTGTTCACTCGGACACCTTTTGCAGTTTTTTTAGTTTATGTTTTTTTTATTACAGGGTATAAACTTGTTACAGGCCGAGCCTGGCCCTTTAAGAAGTATTGCATTGTGGGAGGTTGAGTGTCTGCGCTGGCTGTTGTTTTCTGTTTTCTGATTGGATGTAGATCATTGTCACTCAATCTCCTTTTTCGCCTTGCTGTGCGTCATGTATGATCGCTTGCTTGTAAATGAATCTTCTGTGTTTTAACAAGGACACAAAAACGCTACCGTACAACGAAAAGTCCCGGTCCCAGGTCATGGACAACACAACTGAACACAAAATTAATTTTTTTAATGAATTTTTTATTTTTAAGGGAGGAAAAAAAATCAAAACCCTGTGTTAAAACGTGATATTATTATTTGGGACTCCAGCCAGCCACAGCGAGAGCTATTACCCACGAATGGCAAAAACACGAAAGAGTGATAAACCTTCCCAGGAGTGACCGGCTGACCAAAATGACCCCAAGGGCGCAGCCACGACACATCCAAGAGGTCACAAAAGACCCCACACCAACATCCAAAGAACTACAGGCCTCAGTGAAGGTCAAGGTTCATGACTCCACCATAAGACACTGGGCAAAAACGGCCTGCATAGCAGAGTTCCAAGACCTTTGAGACTAAAGTTGAACTTTGTGTGCATATATTATTATTAGAAATATTATCATCTTTGATATTTATATATTTATATTTCATGGTTTACATTTGTAGAATATATTTTAGCTTCATGCTTTAAAATGGAAAAGTCATTCATTCATGAGGGTCGCAGGGAGTGCTGGAGCCTATCCCAGCTGTCTTCGGGCGAGAGGCGGGGTACACCCTGGACTGGTGGCCAGCCAATCACAGGGCACATATAGACAAACAACCATTCACACTCACATTCATACCTATGGACAATTTGGAGTCGCTAATTAACCTAGCATGTTTTTGGAATGTGGGAGGAAACCGGAGTACCTGGAGAAAACCCACGCATGCACGGGGAGAACATGCAAACTCCACACAGAGATGGCTGAGGGTGGAATTGAACCCTTGTCTCCTAGCTGTGAGGTCTGCGCGCTAACCACTAGACCGCCGTGCAGTCAAAATGGAAAAGTGTCATCTAAAAAAAGAGTGAAGTCTTGTCAAGGCAAATAGCGCCATCAAGTGGACAGTCTGCGTCATTGCCTTGGAAATTCCCATTCATATTCCAGTCAATGAAAATAAGCTACTGTACTGTAAATCAATAAATAAAATAGGGTAGTAAAATGACATATAGTGTTTTGTCACTACTCAATAGCCTGCTACCGTCTTCACATCAAAAATGGATATGAATTCATAAAAATGGCGATCCTAAAAATAATATCAGGACGTTCAATTCCCTCACTTTAGTTTATTCATTCATGTTGTCTATTTAAATATGACTGACATAACTTTTTAAAATCACATTGCAGAAGAGAAAGCTAACTATTTCCCCCCACACAAGTGGAAGGGACTCCCAGGTGCTGTCAATCAAGCCTGATTGGCATCTCAGCCTGACTTTTATTCCTCAGTGGCGTGTCGGTTGTGTCTGCGTCAGCATGTCTCCGCTTTTGTCCCTCCTGGTGTTGCTGGCGTCCGTCGTTTTAGCAGGAAGCTTTCTAAGCAAGAAGCCTTCTTGTTACCTGCCGTCGCCACGCAAGCACTTTGGAGTCAAGTAGGTTCCAAAGTGGACTCTCATATGCCCACTGGGATACATTGTGGTTGTCTGCTAGCATTCATTCATTCATTGTGTTCTGTTGCCTCCCCCCCCAGAACGGCACCCAGGGCCCATGAGATCCTGAACCTGGTTGTGCTACCCAAGTCCTGGGACTGGAGGAACGTGAACGGGGTCAACTACGTGAGCGCCACTCGGAACCAACACATCCCTCAGTACTGCGGGTCCTGCTGGGCCCACGGCAGCACCAGCGCCATGGCAGGTGGGTCCACGACGTCCTGAAGGCGTCCATGCCGTCTTTTTGTTACGCTACATCAGGGTAGCACATTCAGCTTCCAATTAAAACACTTTTACTTGGGGAAAACACTGGTATACTTCTACTAAATAAGGGTTCAATACTACCTTTTGGAGGAGGACAGGTTTAATACTATAACCAAAAAAACACAGTCAGAAAATTACATTAAAATATTTTTAACTACTTTAACTACTTACAAAAATGAGTATTTAATACTGCCAATAAAAGAAAATACAGAATGTATTTTTATTTTATGATGGGGAGGCAAAAACATGTTTGTTTTTTTTTTTTTTTTTAAATACTGCTAAAATTAAATGAGTTCTAATTTTAAAGCCATTTAATCCAACCTTTTTTTTAAAATATATTTTAAAACGGGTTTAAAACAACCTTAAAAGCCCTTAAAAGGGTTTAATTAAACAGTCAGAAAATGACATTAAAATATTTTTAATACTACTTACAAAAATGAGTATTTAAACAGGTTTAATGTATTTTTATTCTAAAAATAAATAAATAAATAAAAAAATAACTGCTAAAATGAAATGAGTTCTAATTTTGAAGCCATTTAATCCAACCTTGTTTAAAACAACCTTAAAAGCTCCCACAGGTTTAATTAAACAGTCATAAAATACATTAAAATCTTTTTAATCCTACTTACAAAAATGAGTATTTAAACAGGTTTAATACTGCCAATAAAACAAAATACAGAATGTATTTTTATTTTATGATGGGGAGGCAAAAACATGTTTAATATTATGTTTTTTTTTTAAAAATACTGCTAAAAATGAGTTCTAATTTTAAAGCCATTTAATCCAACCTTTTTTTTTTACAATATATTTTAAAACGGGTTTAAAACAACCTTAAGCCCTTAAAAGGGTTTAATTAAACATTCAGAAAATTACATTAAAATATTTTTAATACTACTTACAAAAATGAGTATTTAAACAGGTTTAATGTATTTTTATTCTATGATGGGGGGGGGGGGCAAAAACATGTTTAATATTATGTTTTTTAAAAAAAACTGCTAAAATGAAATGAGTTCTAATTTTAAAGCCATTTAATCCAACCTTGTTTAAAACAACCTTAAAAGCTCCCACAGGTTGAATTAAACAGTCAGAAAATTACATTATTATAATTTTAATACTGCTTACAAAAATGAGTATTTAACCAGGTTTAATACTGCCAATAAAACAAAATACAGATTTAATGTATTTTTATTTTATGATGGGGGGGGGGGGCAAAAACATGTTTAAAAAAATACTGCTAAAATTAAATGAGTTCTAATTTTAAAGCCATTTCATCCAACCTTTTTTAAAAAATGTTTAAAAACTGTTTTAAAACAACCTTAAAAGCCCCCACGGGTTTAATTAGTCAGAAAATTACATTAAAATATTTTTAATACTACTTACAAAATGAGTATTTAAACAGGTTTAATACTGCCAATAAAACAAAATACAGAATGTATTTTTATTTTATGATAGGGAGGCAAAAACATGTTTAATATGTTGTTGTTTTTTAAAAACACTGCCAAAATTAAATGAGTTCTAATTTTAAAGCCATTTAATCCAACCTTTTATTTTTTTTAAATATATTTTAAAACTGGTTTAAAACAACCTTAAAAGCCCCCATGGGTTTAATTAGTCAAATTACATTATATTTTATCAACTTACAAAAATGAGTTGAGTATATAGGTTTAATACTGCCATTAAACAAAATACAGATTTAATGTATTTTTATTTCTATGATGGGGGGGGACAAAAACATGTTTAATATTGTTTAAAAAAAAATACTGCTAAAATGAGTTCCAATTTTAAAGCCATTTCATCCAACCTTTTTTAAAAATATATTTAAAAACTGGTTTAAAACAACCTTAAAAGCCCCCACAGGTTTAATAGGTTTAATTTAACAGTAAAAATGGTAAATACAAAAAAAATTAACTTTTTTTAAGTTTAATTCTCCTAACCAAAGAACGGTTACAATAAATTTAATACAACCTATAAAAATAATCCTACCAAGAAAAACAAAGGCTTATTTTTAGTTTTTTTTAATGGCAAAAAAAATCACAGATTTAATACTGTTTTTGTGGGTTATCTTATTTTTTTATTTTTAAGTAAATATAAATTTAAAAAAAAATTTAATGACCTTTTTAGAAAATGCTTTAAAAAAATACAGGTTTAATACCATTTAAGAAGTGTGGGGGGGACTGGTATAGTACAAAGTATTTTAAAAAATTGGGTTTCAAAAATGTAATACTACCTTCGAAAAACGTGTTTCCCTTTTATCAAACTACTGTACACGATGATGGGCCTGATTGTATGTAAAGATGTCTGCTACTGCTGATGGTTTAGTACCCTGTACCTTCCACGCCACGTAGATCGCATCAACATCAAGCGCCAAGCGGCGTGGCCTTCAGCCTACCTGTCCGTGCAGCACGTGCTGGACTGTGCCGCCTCGGGCACCTGTCACGGCGGGGACCACGGCGGCGTATGGGAGTACGCCCACAAACACGGCATCCCCGACGAGACCTGCAACAACTACCAGGCCATCGATCAGAGTAACCAGAGCACAGCTCCGTCTTTCGCTTTCTATTCTAGTGTACCCCCATCTTACCCCCACCTCACCCCCACCCCCAGAATGCCACCCTTTCAACGCGTGTGGGACGTGTGTGACTTTTGGCGAGTGCAGCAACGTGCAGAACTATACTTTGTGGCGAGTGGGCGACTATGGCACCATAAGCGGGCGGGAGAACATTATGGCGGAAATCCACTCCAAAGGACCAATCAGGTTGGCTGATTTTTCCACTTCCTGATTTGATTTGTTGACATTTTGGGGTGGAGGATGAAATGTTCTTTATTTTGTTCATGCTGCAGCTGTGGAATCATGGCCACGGAGAAACTGGACGCTTACAGGGGTGGACTGTACATGGAGTACGTGGACAAGCCGGAGGTCAACCATGTTGTGTCAGTGGCCGGCTGGGGGGTTGAAAACGGCACCGAGTACTGGATCGTGAGGAACTCCTGGGGGGAACCGTGGGTGAGTCCACCTCCAAACATGGTCAGGTTTGTTTGTTTTTTTCCTGACTGGTAGTAAAGTGGGACGTCTTTGTCAGGGTGAAAAGGGCTGGCTGAGGATCGTGACGAGCGCCTACAAAGGAGGGAGTGGATCTCGCTACAATCTGGCGGTGGAGGACGACTGCATGTACGGAGATGTTCTGGTACCAAGACGGTACCCATAGATCACATGCACTTGGTTCTTGGTGAGCAATAAAGGACATGATTATGTTCATGTTGTCTTATTTGAAGGTAACATGGCATCTAATGCAGCTATACACTAAGCCTCCAAGGGGGGGGTCCAAACCTTTTCCAGCGGGGGCCACATAGTGAGTGATAGGAAGGAAGGATCTTTGCTTTTTTTTTTTTTTTTTTTTTTTTGCTGGGTTTAAAAAAGAAAATGTTTAATTCTTGCAGCTTAAAAAGGTATTCTGATATTTCAACTCTACAGTACTAAAATCCAATTAAATAATTTCAATTTTTTTATTTCTAAATTTTTCAACTCTGTATCCCCCCATTTTTTTTTTACAGCCTGATTATTTTATTATGACTAAAACAAGTCATCAGTTCATTTTTTTTTTTTTTTTTTTTTACTGGGTTTAAAAAAAAAATCTTGCAGCTTAAAAAGGTATTCTGATATTTCAAGTCTACAGTACTAAAAACAATTAAAGAATTTCAATTTTTTTCTATTTTTTAATTTCAATTAAGTTAATTTCTGCTGGGTTTGAAAAAAAATTTTAATTCTTGCAGCTTAAAGGTATTCTGATATTTCAACTCTACAGTACTAAAATTTTACAGTACTACGGTACTGAAATCCAACAATTTCTATTTTTTTAATTTCAATTAAGTTAATTTCTAAATATTTCAACTCGGTACCCCCCCCCCCCCCCCCCATTTTTTTTTTACAGCCTGATTATTTTATTATGACTAAAAAAAGTCATCAGTTGTTTTTTTTTTTTTGCTGGGTTTGAAAAAAAAATTTTTTTAATTCTTGCAGCTTAAAAAGTTATTCTGCTATTTCAACTCTACAGTACTAAAATTTTAAAGTACTAAAATCCAATTAATTTCTATTTTTTAATTTCAATTAAGTTAATTTCTAAATATTTCAACTCTGTATCCCCCCCACATTTTTTTACAGCCTGATTATTTTATTATGACTAAAAAAAAATTTACTATACTATTCTTGTAGAAGTGCTGCAAACTTTTCCACTTTTGCTGTTTTTTTTTTCTTGAATTTAATTTTTAGAATATGCCATGGGCCAATAAAAAAACAGCCGTGGGCCACAAGTGGAGCCGCACTTTGGACACCCCTGATGTCTATCATCAATCTGTCATTTTACTGGAGCCTGCCTCGGTGCTTTGCTCCTCAAAGAAGATCTCCAGCATCCCGTCTTGCTGCGACCTGATGCGGTAACAATCTGGTCTGCTGCGAACCATCTCTTTCAGGTCATCCAGACTTCTGTCCATGTGGTTCCTGAAGATCATGACCACGGAGCAGCCGGACGGGCGGAGCAGCTCCTCTCTCTCCAGAGCCAGGAGGTCCAGGAGGTAGAGTCTGGTGTCGTGGTCCATCAGCACCAGGTGGAAGCCTCCACTTCCTTGTGTGGGTTCCAGGTAGGAGTGCAGCTTGGGGATGACCTCGCTGGACTTACCTGTCAACACCTGGAACTGAGGGAACGCAATTTGAGGTCACCGTTTTATTTTTGATCTGCTTCTCTCGTCAGAGCCTACCTGAGCGTGTTTGAATCCGGCCACCAGGATGATTTCCTCCCCGAGGTCGGCCACCTCAGGGTCCTGCTCCACTGTGATCAGCCTACCAGCAGGGGGCAGCAGACGCAGCAGGCTAACGGAGCCGTAGCCGCAATGCATGCCCAGTTCCAGGACACGAGTGGGGCGGACACGCCAGACGATGGCGTCCAAGGCCTCGCCTGACGAGACACAAGAAGGAAACATTCGCACCGCTTACTCTTAAAGGTCCCATATTATGAATATTATAGTGCAGGGGCGTCAAACTGGTTTTCACCGTGACCACATACATTTAGAGTAGTTACTGAGGAACTACTGACCAAGCACACACATTTAGAGTAGTTACTGACGAACTAATGGCCAAGGCACATACATTTAGAGTAGTTACTGACAAACTAATGACTAAGGCACATACATTTAGAGTAGTTACTGACAAACTAATGGCTAAGGCACATACATTTAGAGTAGTTACTGACAAACTAATGACCAAGGCACATACATTTAGAGTAGTTACTGACAAACTAATGACTAAGGCACATACATTTAGAGTAGTTACTGACAAACTAATGGCTAAGGCACATACATTTAGAGTAGTTACTGACAAACTAATGACCAAGGCACATACATTTAGAGTAGTTACTGACAAACTAATGACCAAGGCACATACATTTAGAGTAGTTACAGACAAACTAGTGGCCAAGGCACATACATTTAGAGTAGTTACTGACTAATGGCCAAGACATACATTTAGAGTAGTTACTGATGAACGAATGACTAAGGCACATACATTTAGAGTAGTTACTGATGAACTAATGACTAAGGCACATACATTTAGAGTAGTTACTGATGAACTAATGACTAAGGCACATACATTTAGAGTAGTAACTGATGAACTAATGATTGGAGCACATACACTTAGAGTGGTTACTGAGACACCAATGAACAAATGTACATTTAGAGAAGTCACAGATGAACTAATGATTAAGGTACATATATAGAGAGTAGTGACCGAGGAACTAATTATTAAAGCACATACATTTAGAGTGGTTACTGAGAAACCAATGAACAAACGCACATTTAGAGTAGTTACTGAGGAACTAATGACTAAGTCACATACATTTAGCGTCGTTACTGAGGAACTAATGAATAGTGGCGAGGGGTAGGCGGGTTCGTGTTAAGTGTTACCGACTCACTTCTCACAATTAATGGGCATGCCTTCACTTTGGACTCCAAAATCGTGCTCTTGCAGGAACCAGAACAGGCAAGTTATTTTTCTCATCTAAATTCATAAACATACCAAAATATCAAACAGCAATGTAATATTACCACTAAACTGAGCGACCAATCAGACTGCTGTGATACCGCCCATACTGTATTCATACTGTATTCATACTGTATCCATACTGTATCCATACTGTATTCATACTGTATTCATACTGTAATATGCCAGCAACCAGTGCACACTAACCCAGCTGGGGTCCGATGGAGGCGGAGGGGTGCGCGTCGGCGTAGAGGTCAAAGGTCTCCAGCACGCTCTCGGCCTTGCCGTGGGTGCACTCGGAGAAGACGAAGGCGTGCACGCCGCGGGGGCACACGCTTCCCCTCCACAGCAGACGCAGCATCCAGGCCAGAGTGTCCCGGCACCGCTTGGCCAGCGTGTGACGATGGTGGGTGAACGCCAGCACAATGGCGGAGAGCAGCGTGCCGGATGTGACCGCGACGACCCATAAGTTCATGATGGCGGGACCAAATCCTGCAGACCGATGGAAGACACTATGGTCAGTCCTCAAGACTTTTTGGTATTATAATTATTATTATATGCCAAGTCATATTATATATTAGTCATATTTTTGCACAAAACAGTCAATTATTCATTCATTCATTCTCGCGGGGGGTTCTGGAGCCTATCCCAGCTGTCTTCGGGCGAGAGGCAGGGTACACCCTGGACTGGTGGCCAGCCAATCACAGGGCACATATAGACAAACAACCATTCACACTCACATTCATACCTATGGACAATTTGGAGTCGCTAATTAACCTAGCATGTTTTTGGAATGTGGGAGGAAACCGGAGTACCCGGAGAAAACCCATGCATGCATGAGGGTGGAATTGAACCCTGGTCTCCTAGCTGTGAGGTCTGCGCGCTAACCACTTCTCCACCGTGCCGCCCAAAACAGTAAATTAGTCCTTAAATAATACTACTCTCGGAAAACATAAGGGGAAAAAAAACAAGACATTTAGACAATAGTAGAGATGCAGGACTTACCGGCTGCAGCGTGTGTGTGTGGGGGGGTGTGCGTATGTAAGTGTGCGTATATAAGTGTGTGTGTGTGTGTGTGTCCTGTCATGCACAGATGCACCTGTCACCGCTTGGACGCTGCAATACTGTAAATAAATCAGCAAGGTGGGAAAGTCAACCACTTGACCCTTGGTTGGTATCCAGGAAGTGGCCGCGTGGAGAGCGTACAAATACGTGTCATGGTAAATTCAGGTCTAGACACCAAATACTACAGTTTTATTTGATCACAATATGCTAAAGGCCTATATAAGAAATGGACAGTCTCAGAGTCTCTGGGATTTCCTGTTTTAGAGAGGCCAAAGGTATAAGTGGGTGTGTCCAAGTTAAAGATTACAGCATCTTTGTCTTCTATTTAGCGGACTTATTGATACAAATTGTGATCTTTATGCTCTTTTGTTTTGTTGTTACACTGTCTTTTGCACTGCATAAACATATTAATAAAAACAAACACACATACAGTACAGATATCATCCAAAAAAATATGCAAACTTGCACAGAACGAAACCAGCACATAACTTGGGTGCATTCACTGACACCAAACAAAGTGGGACATCATTTTTAACAATGGCTGATAGTCATTCAACCAAGTAGAAATAAACGCAGCAAACCATATAAAGCAAAATAAAAACAAATTGCCACTGAGTTGAGCCTATGAAACAGTGCATATAGTGATCTATACCAGAGGACTACCCTTATGGGCTCCTTTGGCTCCCTCTAGTGGACAGAGGCAGCTGAATGAATTACTGCAGCGCCCCAACACTGTGAAGCCGTTAGTTGTTTTTTTTTTTGTTGTTTTTTTTAAACTCGTCTTGGTATACTACGGAGCTAATGTCCAGTTCGGTCCAGTTTTTAATTTTGTTCCCCTCTACGATTAAGTTTGACAACCTTGAAATAGTACATTAATAGAAGCCGAGCCAAAAGAACCGACTCTTCTTTGGGAGCCGAGCCAAAGGAGCCGGCTCGAGCCTGTCGTCACTCACTGGCTCGTGGAGCAAGGGAAATTGATGATGCTATAATGTTTACAGTACTTTTGGCCGACAGGGGACTCACACTGCGGTGTCCACAGCTCCTCTACCCTTGCAATTGCATCAAGTAGCACAAATAGTCCAACAGAGCGGTTGTGCTTTCAAAATAAGAGCTCGACTTGACTCCATGTTGACATTAAGTTCAATTAGGATAATTTAACAATGCACAGGCACGGCAGCATCTGTAATGGCTCTGCATTATACAACCCGGGACACTAGGGGGCGGTAGCGAGCAAACGAGCTTGGTGGAAGTCGCTATTATTCCAGCCATTCATATAATAGGGGTGCTGGGGTATGCTGGAGCCTATACGAGCCTACTTCCGGCTGCTGTAGTTTGCTGAGAGAAAATAAACATGTCACCCAGTGGTGTCATAAAGTGAAGCTAGCTTTGAAGCGTTGTTGATACAGAACAATTAACAAAGATGGAACAGTTGCTGCGTTTCGTTTCGTTTTGTTTAATTCTTTAAGTTTAATTGAATAACCCACGAGAAATTGAGTTACACTGCAAACGTTTTAAAGGGCAATGATTGCAACCTTGCTAGTGTACTTAGGTGTACTCTTTAGCTAGCTAAGTCACTTTTTAGGAGAGAACTACTCGATTCCGTACCTTCACAGACGGATATTTTTAAACCCTTTTGTCACAAAAAATGACAAAAGTACATTTTGGTGCATTTTTCTATTTAAAAAAATCACTACTTCTGCGACGTTTTATTTTAAAAACGCTTATTTTGAGCGTCCACACCGGAAGCCAATGTGCATGTGCGCGAAGGTAGCTTTATGCTAGCTCCCCCCCTCCTCCGCAGTGCACTGACAAGCGGAGAAGTGGAGCTACTACACCGGAGGGGAGCCACCGTGGCTCGACTGTCTCGCCGGTTGCTGCTGCGACATAACTGCTCTATTGGCACGTCATTTTGGAATAACAACTGTAGCGGCTAAGCTTGTTGTTGTTTTTTTCTTTTTTTCCCGAAGGACCAGACGAAAACACTTGGGATGGCGAGCCCGGTTGCGGAAATCGGACAGTCTCATCAGCATCACCCAGCGACAGCGTCCGCTTTCCAGGAGGCTCAGAAATGGATCGAGGTGACTCAATAACATCATTTACCGTAATGTAGCTCTTTGCAGGTGTCTTCTTATGTAGTACTTTATGTAGTATATAATGTAATTTTTTTGCACCGTCTTACCTTAGCATCATTACGTCGTCACCTGTTGAAAGGTGACGTTCACTGCAACAGGTCCACTCGTCATAACTCTCAAGTGCATGTTTATGTGCAGGATGCTTTATGAGTGTCATTGGTGTATAAACTGTATATATGTTAACGGAGTATATGTAAGTCACCTCCAAGTGCACCAGAAATGAACAGTACCTAGATATGGTCTATATTTGAAGTGTGCCAGCAGGCTGTGTTTGAGCTCCGGGGGCCTGCAGTGCGTGTTTGGCTGCTAAACAATGAATGCATCATGTGGAATGGATTTTTTTTTTTTGCCTCCCCAACAATCATGGTTTTGTTCCCGGGGAGAATTTCAGTGACAGCACTCGCCTGCCCTCATTGCTTTTGACTTTGTCATCCTGCAGCCGGCCAGCGGACGCTCGTCTGTCCCGGGAATGAAAGCTGGCATGAATGGCTGATTATTTGTTGTTGTTGTTGATGTCGTTGGGGGGGAATGCGGCTTTGGGAGATGACACAAAAGGCTGACATAGCTGATAAATACCTGATTTGAGGTCCGGCTAGTCATTGCATTGCTGCAAACACTGATTGTTTTGTACTGTACGGTGGTATTGAACACACCGGTCGCCTTGAGCGGCAACTATTCCATTTATATATTAGCATTTATTATACTTTAAATGTGTTTAATAAGTCTGTGAGGCAAATTGAAGGTTCTGGACCTGAATGTAATGTACTTTTATTGCAAATGTTGACCAGAAATCTTGGGGAGAATGTCAACATTAAGCTAGCTGGAGCGGTAGGGAGCCATATGTCCAAAATTATCTGGACCTGAATGTAATGTACTTTTATTGCAAATGTTGACCAGAAATTTTGGGGAGAATGTCAACATTAAGCTAGCTGGAGCGGTAGGGAGCCATATGTCCAAAATTATCTGGACCTGAATGTAATGTACTTTTATTGCAAATGTTGACCAGAAATCTTGGGGAGAATGTCAACATAAAGCTAGCTGGAGCGGTAGGGAGCCATATGTCCAAAATTATCTGGACCTGAATGTAATGTACTTTTATTGCAAATGTTGACCAGAAATCTTGGGGAGAATGTCAACATTAAGCTAGCTGGAGCGGTAGGGAGCCATATGTCCAAAATGATCTGGACCTGAATGTAATGTACTTTTATTGCAAATGTTGACCAGAAATCTTGGGGAGAATGTCAACATTAAGCTCGCTGGAGCGGTAGGGAGCCATATGTCCAAAATTATCTGGACCTGAATGTAATGTACTTTTATTGCAAATGTTGACCAGAAATCTTGGGGAGAATGTCAACATTAAGCTAGCTGGAGCGGTAGGGAGCCATATGTCTAAAATTACTTGTGGATATTTACCATTCAGAAGATAACCTCAGCAAAAAACATTTAGCTACTGAATTAGCTTATTGGGTTAGCTTAAGTGGGCTATTTTATGTTTTTTAACATTCATGTTTAATTTTTGCCGCTGATCTTAAAACAAAGTTAGCATATATGCTCTGACTAACTAACCGGTTAGCGTAAAAGGCTGTCAAAACTTGAATCTTTAAGAATTTACCAACTTAATCCAGTCCTTTATCTACTTCCTGTGTTTATAACACAGTTTTTTATGTCAACACGTCGAATAAAAGTCTTCCCGAAGGTTTTCTGTCCGTTGAAATGCTTGTGTTGACCTAGATTGGGATCAGCGCACAGAGCTGAATGAATAGGTAACTGATAGCGCAATCGTGTTGTTGTTCTTCCCCCTGCGGGGGCGAGGGCGGCGGTATCGTAGAACAACCTGGTAACGCTCAGTCGGCCACCTGAGAGAATCAGAATCAGAGTCAATGAATGGATGCAACCGAGCCTCATTCGCTCCGTCTTTTTTCCCCCCCTGCTGCTGTGTCGCGGATCCCAACAGGACTTGAGGCTTCGGCTCGGGAAATGTTGATATTTTGTGATAGAATCGCCCAACCCCAATAAACGGAGGGAGTCGGTGTGTTGAAGGGAACAGCTTTGAATGTTGAGTCGTACGACCGAAGTATAAACATTTTGTTGGCAAAGTTGTTGACAAATCGATTAATTTGTGTAAATAAGCATCCGTACTTCATCATTTATTCACCTCACAGGAAGATCCAGATTAGACGACACAATATAGGCTGGCCACAATAAAAGACCACTCCAATATGTGTTGTTTTACAGTACTGGGAGGGGCCGTGCATTATCATGCTGCAACCTGAGGTGATGTTTGTGGATGGGTGGTACAACAATGGGTCTCGGGATCTCGTCACGGTATCTTTTTGTGCATTGTGGAGTGGATTTAGGTGCTGACGTTAGATTAAAAACAAGGGGTGCAATATTAACCTTTTATAGGGCCGCACGATATGAGGAAGTATGGATTTGGCACGGATGTAGCTTAGCTTCCCATGATGTCATGTTGTGCTTTTTTACACAGCAAACTAGCAAACCAATTGCTTCAGTCACCATGAATCGTCATTCAATTCCATACAATGCAACATTCATTATTACAACCGTGCCTCATTTCAAGCTGATTGTTTAAAAAAAAAAAATCAGAGTGAGGCATTGTTACCGTAATCTTTGTCATGTAATCTTAGTTCATGTTTAATATGAAAACTATGATGAAAAGCATCTATCCATCTTCTGCAGGCAGCGTCCTGTCAGTGAGCACGTCATTAACATGACTGTCACATGTCACATGACTTCTTGCATTTTACATAGCTCCGCCTCATTTCTTACCCAGGCATTGCACTTATTTTCTAATTCTGTTCATTTATTTTGCTAAAAAAAAAATACATTTTAACTTTTAATAATCAGTGACGACGTCAATGGCTGCCTCTCACTCAGTAAAAGAGGCTCCCAGAAAGAACAAAAGGTCGTTATGACAAAACCCAAAGTATGCTGCTTCCCATCATCTTGTCAGAACCCCCCCACCCCCCGCCGAGTCACCCGAGTGGGTAACGGTGACAGCTGACCTCACCCAGGTAAAATGGCTGTCTTCTTGGATGTCGTTCATGACAGCCAAATCCTGCGAATTTTCCTTTCTCGGGCCCTCGGGTTATTTTGGAAACACCCCACAATCCTTCCATGATGTCATTCCCAGTTTGAAGGCATTGTTGTTTTTTTCCACGTGATGATGGATGGATGTGTTGTCACTTTTCCTCCCAAATGGACGTCTAATTGGAAGTAAAGGAAGAAGGACAAAGTGAGGATGTCTCCTTCACCAAGGTCGTATTGGACAATCTGTCACCAATCCTAAATTAGTTACAGAGGGGACGCCATAAGGTATTGGAAGTATGGTGTCCAAATTCTAGCCTTGATGCTGGAATGTGTTTACCCACAGAGGGGTAGATGATATCATCTCATTTGCATAATTGACCATGCCATATGTGCATGCAATTGTAGTGGATGTGGGAGAGACAAAGTGTGTGATACGCATAAAAAGCAAAACATACCTGGGTTGGATTCTCTGTGTGGAGTTTGCATGTTCTTCCCGTGTGTGCGTGGGTTTCATCCGGGTTCTCCGGTTCCATGCCACAGTGGAGCAAAAGAGTGGTGACGTATAAATGCCTTTCACTTGATTGTTGGGTGATTACTTTTGATCCTTTTTCTGCCATGCTTCCCCTATCACAGCCTCTGCCTCTACTCTATTGATCGCCCTCGTTCACGGGTAAAGTGGGTCGCTTTGCACGACTCCGAAATCAAACTCCCATTTCGTTGATACCTCTGTAGGCTTGAGATGAGTCAACTGGAAGGTTAAAAATGAGCGTAATGTCTGTTTTCTGGGCTTTTGATTACATCTATGATCTTAACTGCTACTATGTGATTCTGCAAGAAAATGTCTGCTATTGGAATGCATGGTGGTCGAGTGGTTAGCGCACAGACCTCACAGCTAGGAGCCCAGGGTTCAAATCCACCCTCGGCCATCTCTGTGTGGAGTTTGCATGTTCTTCGGAGTTTCTCCAGTTACTCCGGTTTCCTCCGACATTCCAAAAACATGCTAGGTTAATTAGCGACTCCAAATTGTCCATAGGTATGAATGTGAGTGTGAATGGTTGTTTGTCTATATGTGCCCTGTGATTGGCTGGCCCACCTCTCGCCTGAAGACAGCTGGGATAGGCTCCAGCACCCCTGCGAAAATGATTACGTTTGATTAATGTTCATGTTAAAGGTTAAATAACTGTTAATAGTTGTCCTCCCTATCCGTGTGGAAGTGGTAAGATTGTAGATTGTAGTAATTTAGGGATGGTGATCTGGCGCTGAAGGCTTTAGAACAGGGGTCTCAAACACACGGCCCGCGGGCCAAATGTGGCCCGCAGGACACTAGTTTGAGGCCCCCGCCTTGATATGAAAGTTTAATGTTAGTTTGATATGGATGCTGTATGGTATCATGTACCCAGAAAAAATTATTATGTTTGATTCATGTTCATGTTAAAGGTTAAATAACTGTTAATAGTTATCCTCCCTAACCGTGTGGAAGTGGTAAGTTTTTGGCTATTTAACTTTAAAGGAAATAACTTGGAGGCTACCGTTTAGGTCGCATGCTCTCTAGTTTGCGAGTTGGCATGTGTCTCAAGACCCTTCGGTTGCGCAATATGTTGTAAATAAAAAGAGTATAAATGTGACTATAGTCGTGTTTTGTCATGTCTACAGGGCTCTAATAATGCTTTGTTCATTTTAATCTGAAAAAAATAATTTTTGCCTTTTTATTTAATCTACAAATGTGTCATTGTATCATGACTTCATCCATCCATTTTCCATGTCGCTGATTCTGAGTAGGATCGTGGGGGTATGCTGGAGCCTATCCCAGCTGATTTTGGGCATTAATTAAGTCAATTAATTAATTAATGCGATCGCTCCTCCTGCCTGTGAGCTTTTGAGTGACAGCCAGCAAGCCTTGGATAAAACCAGTAAAATTAAAATAACATATTTTTTTTCCTAAAAGCATATCCGGAGCCCATCAGTTTACAAATATTAGCATTTGACCTGCTTTATTCGGAGTCGCTCTTCATGTGTGCTAGCTAGGACAGAGAGACTGACGATGATGTCCCCACCCTGTCCTTCCAGGGGATGTTTCTAATTGGGTCACGCAGGCTGAGCTGGTTTCCTACTTTTGAGCTGGGACACCAGGGAGCTGGACTATTTTGGCTGCCAAGGGAGCTTGTGCAGCTCACACTGGAGGAGGGCACAATGCCAGCGGTAGCCTCCTGAATGCCAGCCTGTGCATTTGTATCCTCAGTAGTGGACATTCGTTTGTGGTCGATTTTCTTTTATATTTTGGGAGCTAATAGCCCTGTTATGCATATAAAATGTCTGCATGAGTATGATGGAGGTCGGCTGCTAGCAAAGTATCTTATCAGTCTGCAGGTTTTTGCTGTGCAACCATATTTGTACCCCAAAACACGTTTCTTTGTGGGGTAATGGCTGTCTCTCAGGAGGCTGTAGCAACAATGTGAGCCAGATATTGTGCTTTTAGTTCTTACTTAAAGAGGCTATCTCTCCATCCCTCCAAATTACACAGTTTTTAACCCAAAAACGTAAGACCACCACCAACTAGCATATGTTACAAATACTGTAGTAATAAAACTGCAGGATTTGGATTGTCGGTCAGTCTCCTAGCGTCCATCCTTTTAACTTGTTTGCACCATTCCGACCGTCTGCTTACGCCTTCACTCCGATGGAGAGTGTCAAATAATACCTAGAGTGGAATAGCTTAGTTTAAAGCAGCGGGCCTCTTGAGCGCAGTTATCGCCATCCTCTTGCTAGTGGCAGGGGATAAAGTCTAATCCTGACTAATCTAGCCAGCTGCACCTCCCTCTTTTGGGGTGGGCGTGCATGACAGCTCCCCCTCGGTGGCTTGTATCCGACTCGGACACCATCGAGCCACACGAATTGCAGTGCCTCTCTGACCTTGACCTCTATAAAGTCTTACAATGCTGCATTCGACAAAAGGAAACCTGCTGTTTTGAAATGGCAGTTTTCGTTCTCTATGATTCAGTCCGTGCTATTTTTCTTCTTACCGACATTTCAATACAGTAAACCTTGGATATATCGGACTCGGATATATCGGAAATTTGCTCACAACAGACAGATAAAAAAGAACCAATTTTTCTGTAATGCATTTCCAATAAAAATTCATTGCATATATCGGATTTTTTATAACTGATTTCGCCTATTTCGGACAAAATCTCCAGTCCCGTTCCAATGCATTTCCATTAAATTTCCCTCGCATATATCGGATGGCCGCATCGTGGCGCTCCGATTCGCCGAATCGTGACAGGCCGCTATACGACGTCATTTGCAGCGTTTGCAGCGTTGCCTGCGCGTCCGGGTACATTGGCAACATAGTCAAGGAAGTGCCTTTTTATAACGGATAAAATCCGATTTACGCATATACCGGATATAAATCCGATATATGCGTAAAACGGACATTTTCCGGTATACGCATATAACGGATTTCGCTTTTATCAGACAAAACCAGTGGGAACAATTGAATCCGATATATCCGAGGTTTACTGTACTTGCTTTTTCCCCCAAGTGGCGGAAACCCAGGTTTTCCTCACACTGATAGTTCCGGTTTTTAGAGTTCCATGTACTTAGTCTCCGCAGCTCCGCCAGCAATATGCTGCTTATTATAATTCATTATTCCAATGGCCGCCAAGCAACTTATGTAATACAAGCAAAGCCTAAGCCTTACTTAATGAACTTTCACGCATATTAGACATTAGAACCTTTAAACCTTTCCGGCTTTGTTCAGCTTGATTTCATTGTATTATTATTATTATACATAGTATTACAGTAAACCTCGGATATATTGGATTCAGTTGTTCCCACTGGTTTTGTCCGATATAAGCGAAATCCGTTATATGCGTATACCGGAAAATGTCCGTTTTACGCATATATCAGATTCATATCCGGTATCTGCGTAAATGGGATTTTATCCGTTATAAAAAGGCACTTCCTTGACTATGTTTCCAATGTACCTGGACGCGCAGGCAACGCTGCAAACGCTGCAAATGACGTCGTATAGCGGCCTGTCACGATTCGGCGAATCGGAGCGCCACGATGCGGCCATCCGATATATGCGAGGGAAATTTAATGGAAATGCATTGGAACGGGACTGGAGATTTTGTCCGAAATAGGTGAAATCCGTTATAAAAAATCCGATATATGCAATGAATTTTTATTGGAAATGCATTACAGAAAAATCGGCCGAGTCCGATATATCCGAGGTTTACTGTATTACCATTTTCTTTGGTTTGGTTAGCAAGCAGGATTACGCAAAAAAAAAACTACTTCACCTATTTCCACAAAATGGTGTAGTTAGAATGTTGTATTGTCGTGTTGAACGATGCCAAAGTTTCAGATAATGAGGTTTGCGCATTTGGAAGTGAGCCCTGAAAGAAGTTTTTGATGGCTCAAAACACTCAGTTTTAGAAGGCGTGGTAAATATGCCCCTTTGTGATGTCACAGAGGAGCGGACTTCCTTATATGGCCGTGGCTAATAAGCAGATATGGTCTCATTGATGAACTATCGTGGTATTCAATTAATTGTTTTGATTGGAAAAATGTACATTTCATCTGATTTCATCCATGAATGATGACCTATTAAACAAGATATTCACACCCTTCAGCAACAAAGATTGCCGTTTTCCGTCGTTTATGTACCTGTTTGGTACAGACTGATTCCATGCGTCTAAGGCCTAACCCATTACTTGATTAAATAAAATAAAAAAAACTCTGTTTCAGCTCAGTCAACCGCCACAAATATATCGCAGTCCTTCAGAATACACTGAACTTAATCCATTTTATTAGGAACTATTAGCAACAAGCACTGACCCTTACTGAACCTCCTGAGGAATGTGATGCTGTATCAAAGGTACCATATAGGACCTTGGATTGTTTTCTCCTAAAATCCCAAAGCCCCCCTAGGCAGAGGCACAATGGCAGGATTTCTGTGCATTTGGGGGCAAGGAAGGCCTGGCTGCACTGCTTCCTTCTCCTAATGGGAGCTCATTGCTAACACGGACTGACAGACGTTTGCGTTCCCAGGAATGACAGTTGGATTTAGTGTCAGGGAAAGTGTCGGCAAACAGCGGTGTGGTGGTATCTTGACTTTGACAAAAAAAAAACACGTGAGGATAGAAGTCCTGCATTTCCACCTCACGTTTCCGTGATGTATTTGTTGATGGTGACGAAATTAGCATTTCAAGAGAGAAGCAGAAAGCATAAACAGGCAGATTAACCCCCATTGTGCGTCAGTGTTGACACAGTATGTCATTGAAGCTCCTGATTAGAGTACAGATCTTTGGAACCACGATAGGGCAGCGGGGCAAGTCTGAGCGTGCGAAAAGGAGAAGAGAATCCTACGGCTTTGTATGTTCAGAAGGGTCTTTGTTGCCTTCGGGCGCCACACAGCTTGTACAGTAAATGAATGAGGCTGTTGACACCTGGTTTGGTACAGTAAACAAACATGTATGATCAGTTCCTGATCAGTTCCTGATCAGGAACTGGTGTTGTTAAATGAGGTTTCTCCTCGGCCTCCAGGAGAATGTACAAAGCGGGATATCGGAGACTTGCGGAGGCCCCTGCAAAAGCCCTTCTGCTTATGAAGCTAAGCTGCTGTCAACACCGAGGGTCTTTGTTGCTGCTCAAGCGAGGCTGTGGGGTGTTGACACTATAAATCGTATGCGGTTTATGATAGGGTATTATGCAGCTGAGCTTTGCTTTATTTTAATTTTATTTATTTATTTTTTCAGCTGAGCTTTGCTTTAATTACAATAAAAATTATGGCCAGAATAATTGGTTCCTGATTATCATTCTTGTGCCATTTTTGTGCCTTAACCTATAACTCAGTGGTTCTCGGTTATTTTCTATTAAGCCCCCAGTGTTGTGTTTTGGAATACTATTGCGAAACCAGTGGGGCACGCCCCACTATTTGAGAAGTAGAGCCTTAAGCCTATATCATAGCCGCTAGTACAGGCTCCTACGGCGTGTGACATGATGAAGTACGAGCCATAGACGGGCCACAGACGTTCCTGGTCATGTCAAATGGGGACTTCGGTTTGTTTCCGATTGCAAGGCTAACTGAGGACGCTTAGTACATCTCGGTACGTCATCACATACTTAAGTAGTACGGGCAATGGTCATTCAGAACAACAACAATGCAAGAAACGCAAGGATTTGGGGAACACCAAAAATCGCACCGCCCAAAAATGGTACGTCCAGTTGTGGCCTCGGCCTTGGCTTCCTAAAACGCCAGGATATTTTCACGTGTCACAGACGTTCCTGGTCATGTCAAACGGGGACTTAGGTTTGTTTTTCCGGTTGCAAGACAATCTTACACGCTTAGTACATCTCGGTACGTCATCACATACGTAAGTAGTGCAGGCAATGGTCGTTCAGAACAACAACAACAAAAGAAACGCAAGGATTTGGGGAACACCAAAAATCACACTGCCTAAAAATGGTACGTCTGGTTGTGACCTCGGCTTTACACGCGTGCACTTCCTAAAACGCCAGCATATTTTCACGTGTCCGTCATTTTTACAAAATTTTCTATCCGTTAGACTGACTAGCTCAGTCTAATTTGATGAAAAATGTGTGTTAGGCGATGTAGGTTAGTAGGATGGGGATTTGCGATGCCATACCACGCTAAGCTATATCGAGATCGGCGTCATTTGTGTTGCAGAGACAGAAGCGGCGCTGAAGTGGGCTTTGGGCGGAGGTTTAATATCTGCATCTGCTTATTCTGCACCCCATTTTTAAAACCCTTTGACCGTTTCTGTCTCTGGGTCCCTTCTTCGACTTAATCCGATGCAACAGTCAAGCCAAGTACTGTTTTGTAGGGCATAGAGGACTGTCAGACTTGGAAGAGAATTGGGAGGAAGTGAGCAGAACTAGACAGGCCGGAGAGGAGTTAATCCACAGCCCAAACATTGTTCCATCATCAAATCAGGGTGGGAGTGGGAGGGCCTGAGTGGAATGCTAACATTTAGCTCAGGGGTTAGGGCACTTTAGCGGAAAATTGACTTACTTAATCAGAAAGACTTTGGCATTGGTGGAGACAGAAAAACGGAACCAGTGTTGGAATTCAGAGCGTAAGCTCTTAGGAAAACGAGAGCAGTATCCAGCCACTGAATGCCACGGTTTGTTTCTATGCGCTGGTCAAAGAGTGCTATCGAGTAAGAGGCCCCAAGGTTCTAAGTATGCTCCTAATTCTATTTAGAAACATGCCAAAGCTATTCATGTTATGCTGCTCTCAATGTGACCGTGCAACAGTGGTTGATGCGAGACGTTGGCACGGCAGGTAAATGTGATCCACGCCAAACAGCCTAATAGTGTGTCAAAACTTAACTAGAGGGTACGTAGATCTCATCTATCAGCTGCTGGTAATTATTATCAATAACTTCCGGCAAGAACCCATGGGAGCAGCGACCACACTGAATAAAATGTTATTTTGTAAAACAACATAAATAATACATTGTAAAATCAGGATTTTATGTTTACTAACTTCGTTCGTTCATTTTCTACCGCTTTTCCTCACAAGGGTCGCGGGGGTGCTGGAGCCTATCCCAGCTGTCTTTGAGCGAGAGGCGGGGTACACCCTGGATTGGTCGCCAGCCAATCACAGGGCACATATAGACAAACAACCATTCACACTCACATTCATACCTATGGACAATTTGGAGTCGCTAATTAACCTAGCATGTTTTTGGAATGTGGGAGGAAACCGGAGTACCCGGAGAAAACCCACACATGCACGGGGAGAACATGCAAACTCCACACAGAGATGGCCGAGGGTGGAATTGAACCCTGGTCTCCTAGCTGTGAGATGTTTACTCATTCATTCATTCATTCATTTTCTACCGCTTTTTCCTCACGAGGGTCGCGGGGGGTGCTGGAGCCTATCCCAGCTGTCTTCGGGCGAGAGGCGGGGTACACCCTGGACTGGTCGCCAGCCAATCACAGGGCACATATAGACAAACAACCATTCACACTCACATTCATACCTATGGACAATTTGGAGTCGCTAATTAACCTAGCATGTTTTTGGAATGTGGGAGGAAACCGGAGTACCCGGAGAAAACCCACACATGCACGGGGAGAACATGCAAACTCCACACAGAGATGGCCGAGGGTGGAATTGAACCCTGGTCTCCTAGCTGTGAGATGTTTACTCATTCATTCATTCATTCATTTTCTACCGCTTTTTCCTCACGAGGGTCGCGGGGGGTGCTGGAGCCTATCCCAGCTGTCTTCGGGCGAGAGGCGGGGTACACCCTGGACTGGTCGCCAGCCAATCACAGGGCACATATAGACAAACAACCATTCACACTCACATTCATACCTATGGACAATTTGGAGTGGCCAATTAACCTAGCATGTTTTTGGAATGTGGGAGGAAACCGTAGTACCCGGAGAAAACCCACGCATGCACGGGGAGAACATGCAAACTCCACACAGAGATGGCCGAGGGTGGGAATTGAACCCTGGTCTCCTAGCTGTGAGGTCTGCGCACTAACCACCAGACCGCCGTGCCGCCCGAGATGTTTACTAACTTTTGTTATTTAATCATATAAAACCAGTTTCCTCCCACATTCCAAAAACATGTTAGCTTAACTGGCGACTCTAAGTTGTCCATTGGTATGGGATAGGCTCCAAAATATCCATGACTCTAGTGAGGATAAGCGGCATAGAAAGGATTTTATAGTCAGTTTAACAATTAGTAGAATTCTATTGTTAATGTTTTTTTCTGCATTTTACCCCGTTGTAAATTTTGACTACATTTTTTTTTTTTTTTACAGAAAGTCAAAAGATCAAGGTCGATCTTGGACTTAATCTTGGCTGCACCGCTCTTTAAATACATGGATACGATTTATTAATTCCCTGAATTATCAACTCTAATAAGAAGCTACAAATGCAGTGCAATGTTCCGATATTGTTTGCCCAAATGAAGTTGGTGTGTGTTGCTGAGTGGGTTGGATGGATGACTAAACTGGTTGTGTAAGATATCCTACGCCAGATGACTCTTGTGATCTGTTAACATTTGAAGTCATTAGACGGTAAGAAGAAATGTTTTCTCCTTCAAGGCTTAGGTTAGAGCATGGTTGTCAAATTCGTTCTATGGAGGTCCGAACCAATTCTGGTGTTCTTTGTAGCCGGTCAGTAAAGCCGTTTGAGGGAAGGAACTGATCAATGAAATCACCCGCTGAAGAAAATATTTGGATGGAAATATTTCATGTCCGTGACATGAGTTTGAGACCAAGTGGGTTAGTGGGTAAAAAGTATAAAGACATTGTGTAAGACTCGATCACATGCCTAATGATCTCATGTTGGCTTTTCCTAGGGGATTTGCTTATACAGTTTTAAGTCTATTAAGTCTTCTGTCAATAGTTTTAACGACATGGGGCATAATTTACCGTCCCTTTTGGAGATGTTGATCCATCTCTGAGACTTCTAGACGATTGTGTACCATCATCCGTGATTATGAGTTATGATCTACAACGCGTTTCTTCCTTATCTTTGATCAGGACAGAATTCAGTGCTTTGGTTAAGCCTGTACCCTTCATCGTAGAAATGCGGGAATTGTTGGTATTTTCTGGATCGAGTTCTGCCAGAACCAGTTTTTCCAGATTAGGTTCACATGATGAGTGGAGCTGCAAGAGATTGTAGTGATTTAGGGATGGCGATCTGGCGCTGAAGGTTTTAGAACAGGGGTCTCAAACATGCGGCCTGCGGGCCAATTTTAATGTTAGTGCGGCCCGCGCAAGTTTGATATGGATGCTGTATGGTATCATGTACCCAGAAAAAAATTATTACGTTTGATTCATGTTCATGTTAAAGGTTAAATAACTGTTAATAGTTATCCTCCCTACCCGTGTGGAAGTGGTAAGTTTTTGGCTATTTAAGTTTGAAGGAAATAACTTGAAGGCTACCGTTTAGGTCGCTAGCTCTCTAGTTTGCGAGTTAGCATGTGTCTCAAGACAGTTGAGACACAGTTGCGCAATATGTTGTAAATAAAAAAAGTATAAATGTGACTATAGTCGTGTTTTGTCATGTCTACAGGGCTCTAATAATGCTTTGTTCATTTTAATTTGAAAAAAATAATTTGTCTACCCACCAACTATGTGTGGTTTCTTAATTTTTTATTATTTGCCGTTTTATTATTATTATTCTATTTATTTATTACTGATTGATTTATTTTCTTTATTCTTGATTTGTTTATTTATTTTTCATCTTATTTTGTGCAGAAAAATTTAAATTAAGATATTTGAGAACAGTGGAATGTTTTATCAGAGCTTTTATTGTAGAAAATAATTAATTATATAGTAATATATATATATATATATATAGTAAATTTATATATAAAAAATATATAGTAAATTTGGCATGTTGGGATCTAAAACCTAGTATCTCACTTTCTCATTTTACAATCCCTAAAAGTTTGTACTTTTTTACTTTGGACCAAATCTCAGCGGGAACAAGTTGCTCAAAATCAAATGTTAGTTGTGACTTCGGGGTTAGTCTGTGTGGGTGGTATTTCGTCTTGGGGCATGCTCTGAACTGCCGCTGTATCTCCTCAGTCCACCCTCCCAACACGCAAGCACCCCGGCGCCGAAGCAACAATTTCTATCTACACAATAGAGGCCCCCTGTGGTGATGCCAGCCATGGCAGCTAATGAAAAGATCTGCATGATGTATTGTCAGCAGATACCACAGCTGACCTTAGCTTGAACTTTCGGTCTCAGACCCGCAATGTGCCGCGCTCGGGCAGCACGGACCAGAGCTAAAGTATGTCATCATATGCGTATTTGTTGAACAGCATGGTTTTCTATTGTTGTTTCCCTACCAGCAGTCGGAGCCAAAGGCATCTGCAGATTATGCTCTCTTGCCAAGTTGAATTAACCAGATTATTGGCCGCGAGCCGTGATTACATGTGTTTTTGAACTCGATGGTTACGTAACCTACTTGAGACAACATCGCCTAAAACAAAAAATGCACTACAAAAGCAGCCACGTGGGTCTTTTGTTTGTGTTCTCCGTCCTTGACGACCAACTGTCAACTCTATAAACAAAGCGTGTCATACATCCGTGGCCTGCAGGGTTGGACTGAGTAGCGCTGGAGGTTTCCCTGAAACACGCCTGCTGCCTTCAGAGCTTGAGTTATTGGTTGTTCATTTGGGGCAGGGCGTTGAGAAACTGCTTTGTACTGGTATTGAAATCCAGTACATTATGTGAGCATTCCAGGGCTGCCAACTATTACGGATTCTGCGGAAATTGCCCGACTTCTCGACTGCATATCAGCTTTGTCATATAGGTGAAAAGCGTATTATTAGGATGAATCTCAGTTTTTCCCCATTGTTGCCATTATTTTATTTTTTTTAATTTTTGAATTTCCAAAACTCTTTCTTCATGATTAATTTTTGTAAATTCTTGTAAAGCTATAATTTTTTCCCCAACTTAATTTTCCCAAAATGTAAACTTTATTTGGTGTTGTTTGTTTCTCATATCTCAATATTTCAACTTTATGCTCCTAAGATGACATCTTTTTTCAGAATATTACAAGTTTATTCCCGTAAAAATGCAACTGCAAATGCAAAAAAATGCAACTTTTTTTCTCCTTAGAGATCTTTTTTCTCTTTTTCTCTTTTTGCTTTTACAAGTACAGTTGTGTTTTTCCATGTATGCTGTTTTCAGCTATTTTCTTCATGTAATAATGGCTTAATTCTTGTAAAATTACGTTTTCCGCAACCTAATTTTTTGTTGTTTATTGTTTTATTAGTTTTCCTAATAATATGACTTCAAATATTTCAACTTGATGCTACAAAAATTGTTATTTTTACTCATGTCATACTGTAAAACCTGCTAATGGACCCCAAAATGGACCTTGGGCCACACTTTGGACGCCCCTGGATTAGCCATTCATATTAATTGTTTTGCTGTACTGCACAATTCACAGCGTAGTGCTCATCCCATCAACAGTCACGACACATTTATGGTCTCACAGGCGGTTAGAAAGTAGAACTCTCAGATTGGAACAGAATCCCCCCCCCCCACCCCCCACCCCCCCCCACCCAACTGATGGAGGGGTGACAAATTGAATGTCTCGCAAGATAAAAATGTTACATAAAATTTTGCAAGTGTCTCCTTGTGATGCAAATGCATGCAAACAATCGACTCCTCCTCTTCCTCAAACCTGATAAATCCCCTGTCACAACAAATTAGCTTGCCGGGGGCCATTTGCTCAGGATGATGGCAGCTTAGGCCAAGCTTGTTAGCGTTTAGCGCTGTTAACCAGAGATGGACTTGATGGATGGTCCGCTGCTTTTTTTGTGCCACCGTCCAAGCCATTTATTGTCAAGAAATGATTTGGAAGAGCGCTGAATTAAGGTTGTGTTGTTTATATTGTTTATGTCTGTCGATTTATAGACTAATTACTTTGCACTGGACTCATTCTCTGTGTTTCCTGTCCTGTAGGCTGTGACGGGAAGATGCTTTGGTGACAAGAATTTCAGAGGTGGTTTGGAGAATGGAATCCTGCTATGCGAGTAAGTACTGATTTATTTTTCTTTATGACCGAACTGTTTATGATGTTTCTCTATGTTTAAGACTTATTGAGATGCTTTGGCACTTGCTTGACAGATGATTTATGATCGGATTTAATTTCAAAGTCACCATAGATAGACTTTAGTACGATGAAAAAACTTCCAAAAAGAGTGCGGTTGCTGTCCACGTCGTGTCTACGCACACCTAGGCTCTTCCTCCCCCGGCTGTTGAAAGCTATTCTGGGGGAGTCGAACGGAGAGCGGGATTTCTGTGATTGAAGTGGATTGAAGTTATGCTGTGGGAAAGAGGACTTTGCTAATGGGGAAATTACATCTTTTCATCACAAAATAACTGCCGGAATGCAGCGGGCCGCTCGTATCAAATACCACAAGGGTATCCCATGGGTGGCCTCTTCCTCCGATGAAAACGCAGAGACGAGATGAGACGGGAGACTCCATAAATTAATAACATGTCATTCATATCAGTCATACAGTTAGACTTCATCAAAATGGCCTCAATACTGGAAAGGTCTTTTTACACTAAAAAAACGGTATAATGAATATAATTAGGTGTATTCCGCTCAGATTCCAACACAGGTCTTGCAATATGCTAACCACTCGACCACCGTATGAGCTAACCAGTTACTCTCACATTTATTTATTTATTTATTTTCTCGAAACTTAAGAAGCCACAAACCAACCACTTCCACATGGGATGGGAGGAGAACTGTTTTTTTTCACTCACACATATGCCAATCATGCAGCGTTAAGGTAATGTCATGTAAGGTAATGTGGCTGCATGGTGACCATACTGCATATCATTTGTATTTTATGTTTTGTCTAATAATAGACCATAGTCTACCACCAAACAGTGGTCATTAATTAATTTCTGAAAAATCGTGATATTGCGAAGGAAGACTGTATGCATGTTTATTTCTGCATGTTCCCTGATGCCGTCAATCAAAACTGAGGCCTTTCTTTTTGGTAAAATCAGAATTTTGTTATCAGCTTTTATGGCTGATGCAACACAGGTGAACCTCATGAAATCAATGTAAAATGAATCATGTTATGATTATTGTTTTTTTTTTGTAATTCAGCTTTCCTGCTTTTTGCCAGGTTATTGAGCTCCATTAAACCCGGCTCGGTGAAGAAAATCAACAGACTTCCGACACCCATCGCTGGCCTGGTGAGTTGTTTATCAGCCATGTAGATGATATACAGCAGAAGGAAGTTTTTCTGGCAGTATATGATCAAAATGTTAGTGCAACATTTGTAACGCCATCATATCACTTAAAGGGGAGTACACCACTAACATGGTTAACATCTAGTCACAAGATTGGCTTCATTGAACATCCAGCAATGTTCAGTAAGGTGAGAATGTAATAGAGGTGCAGGTGAATAATAGCCGAACATTAGGGGCACCGGATATTTGCATCATTGCATGACACCATAGATAAACATAAACAAATTTGGGTTGGGCACAACCATCATGGCGTCACTAATAGCCGTCAATGAGCCTTCCCATGTTTGGAAGTGAGGTAAACACCCAGCCACGTTCCCCACAGGCATGGTTCCCACCGCAACAATAACAAGTAATTATCCTGTTACACTCCATTTTGCTGAAACGTCATTTCACTACTCAACATTTACTGTTTGACTTCTGAACATTTCTAATTTGTCGCTGGGACAACATCAATACTCAATGGAATACACCTGAAGGAAATATGTTATTCTTTCTTGTTGGGTTCATGTTTTAAAGAATAGAAATAATAGAACTTTATTATAATATTAAACTTCCCGTGTTTTTTTTTTCTCCAGCTGGCTGTAATTAGAGAGGTGAGAAACAAACAAACAAGAGTTCTGCTGTTATCTGGCCCGTCATAATAAAACCCGGGCTACTCCCCCTTCCTCTTCCTGTTTGGGACTAATGGGAAAATGAGCCTCTGAGGAATTGGGGCTGTTTTGTAATTACAACGGCTACCTCAGCGCTCTGGCAGCTCGGCCGCCGTTAACAAGTCGCTCGTTTTACGGTGTGTAAGCATACCGGGGCAAATACCCCTTTCTCTGCTAGTGGTCGTCCTTTAGATGATTAAGAAGAACTCCAGAAAACTCTCGAAAATCAGTCGACCAAGGCCATCCACCAAGGCCCCAGACTCTTGCTGTCATGGAACCTTTATTACCAACAGGAAATTGACATAACAAAACTTCATAAACAATTAAGAATTGATCAATACACATGAATCAACTGAGCTCAACTCAGCTGTCAGTCACGGCTTTGCATTCGACGCCCAGTTTCCTGTGGCGCTGGCCTACAAATTTGCAGCGCCAGCTGGGAGAGCGGAAAATATCCAGTATATGGTTATGAAAATGATGCGGGTGTTAATGTGTGGGTGGTGTTGCCTTACCAGTACCGGAAGTGGTCACTTTTTGCTCCAAATAAAAGCACCGTAACCGTAAGAATGTCGCAGGGTTTGTTTACATCCAATCAGGATCATTTATACACCAGCTAATGCGTACATACTACTAAAGCACAGGTAGGGAACCTATGGCTCGGGAGCCAGGTAGGGCTCTTTTGATGACTGTATCTGGCTCTCAAGCATTTCTTACCACAATAAAAATGTATTTTTGCTAGCATTTTAAAGTAAACCATGACAGAAATGACTGTTGAAAATAATATTCAAAATCAACAACTTTCTTATGCATTTTAATCCGTCCATCTATTTTCTACTGCAATACGGCCGACCATATCTATCTTTCCTGATGATATTTTCCAGGTCAAACACCAAAACTCGATTATTACTGGGTAATGCGGTAGTCTCGGTCATTTAGATGTCAACATGTAAATATAAACTTTCCTCCTTTAGTCAAATAGTCACCTAGCTAAAGCTGCAGAACCAAGCCTTCTGACGAAGATGGCCAAAAGAAAGAAATACATGTACGGAGTATGGTGCAAAACCATGCAGCAGCAGAAGTTGTATTAATGGCAACAAGTATTTGATTTATTATTAGACACTGCGCTGCTCACGAAAGTGTGCTGGCCACACCCCATTAGCGTGGGGTAGTGTGCCTGGTCTATACAATTAGAGCCCATTATATATAAAACTGTTGGTCTTGCATAAAAATGCACACATTTTATTGCATTCAATGTTTAAAAAAATGTATATGGCTCTCACAGATACACATTTTAAAATATCTGGCCTTCATGGCTCTCTTAGCCAAAAAGGTTCCCGACCCCTGTACTAAAGGATTGAAATTGGACTTTGATACTTGAATGAAATAATAAATACGGTATAATCTTATTGTATTTGTGTTTGGGTCTGCAAGAAACGAGGGTGGAGAGAGGAAACGGTGACACCCCGTGATGGAGAGAGAGAGAGAGAGAGCGTGCGGAGGGCTTTGAATGACAGAAAGCAGGAAACAAAAGAGAGCGAGAACCTGGGAGCGGGAGGGAGAACACGGCTCAGATTGCGACCTGTAAAGATTTAAACGTAGACAGGAAGTTGAGGGAGCGAGAAGGAGACGGTGGACACAGGGTGTGAAAGGCGGAGAAGACTTGGTGTCGCTGGAGAAGCAGCAGGTGAAGGAGGAAAAGTGTTTGATGGGAATTCAAGGAGGGGAATTGGAAGTCGTCTGATTGGACGGGTACACAAAACCAGCTGGTGTCGGGTTTCCGTCCAGCAGGTATCCTGAATTTCATGTTTGTAGGAGATAAGTCTGGAAGTAACCTTGCTTTTATTTCTTCAGTATGTATCTTACTTACTGAGCATGCTCACATTGACTCCTTTTTGTCCCATTGTGTGTGTGTGTGTACTGTGCAGGACAACCTTAGTGTGTTTCTGCGTGGATGTGAGGAGTTGGGACTGAAGGGTTCCCAGCTATTCGACCCCGGAGACCTCCAGGATACCTCCATACGGCCCACTGCCAAGTGAGTCTCAAAGATCTGCATTACTGATCCACAGGGTTATGTCATGGCCAAGTCCCCCAGGAAATTGTACAGGAACTCCAATTAATACCCCTCCAATTAATTGACGGAGGCGTCTGTTGCAGGCGCCGGGTGCGTGATCTACAACATCAAATAAGTCAGGATGCATTAAAAAGACTCATTCAAAATATGTATATTTTCCACACTCTGGTGTTAAAAAAATATTGTAGCATTGCCAAGGAAGTCACAACAAAGAGGCTGAAGAGCCACATGGAGCTCCGGAGCCACAGGTTGCCGACCCTTAAATGGAATATTGTGCAAACCTGTCATGGATGGAAAAACAATGGCTGACAGCTAGTCTCCTCCTGACCGCGTTGCTTGGTAACTCATCCAAACGTTAGCAGATGCATATGTGCATGCGTGTTGTCATCGCGCCCGCCGGCAAGGTGTCTTTCACAACGGGATCTTAAAGAGGAACCCATCAGAAGAGCGACCTGACTTGTTCTGTCAAGACATGGAATTCTTTGGTGACACTGACACGAGTTCCTTCTGCCTTTTGTACACTAACGTCAACACTGGCTTTTTTGTTTCAGCTCAGCTTTAATCACACGCTGTGTAAGATTAGAATCCCTGATATCACCTGATGTTTGTCAAAAAGAATAGGACATTGATGTCATTGTTGTGCTGCTATTTCCTCTGCTTATGCAATGGTTGTCCTGCTCGGAAGACGCCATGTTTTTGTGTGTTTGCTGGCTGAGGGACGCTGTTTGTTGAGATTGTAGTGATAAGTTTCCTCTGCCTGATTTATCAAAGAAAATTCCTAACAAAAGTCTACTTCTCAGATTGAGGATTGGGATCCAGAGCGTGAAACCACATCCCCTATACCCTATACCCTCATTCAATACAGTGGATTGTTATAAGATGATTGATCCCCTGCTAATGTTGCTGTTGGTTGGGCTTTATTGAAATGGAGCATCAAACCAAGATGCTGTGAGGCTTCTATATCAGATTATGACAAATTAGTGAGCTTATTGTCAAACACTGGCATTTTATGCCGTTTTTGGGTGCTTCTGGGGCCCCTTTTGAGTGTGAGGTTTCCCCTGGTTTTTTGACCAGAAAAAGTACATTAGAAGCAGGTTGAAAAAAACTAAAAAAAAACGACATACTAACCCCTTACGTTTTTTGGCAAAAATCACCGCCCTCAAAATCTGGCATTTTATGCCGTTTTTGGGTGCTTCTGGGGCCCCTTTTGAGTGTGTCTATATCAGATTATGACAAATTAGTGAGCTTATTGTTTTCCCTGCACATTCTATAGGCGTATGTTTTTTGTCAGAAATCACAAAATTCAAACACTGGCATTTTATGCGTTTTTTGGGTGCTTCTTGGGCCCCTGTTGAGTGTGTGTGAGGTTTCCTCTGTTTTTTTGACCAGAAAAGTGCATTTGAAGCAAGTTGAAAAAAACTGAAAAAAACGACATACTAACCCCTTACGTTTTTTGTCAATCACTGCCCTCAAAATCTGACATTTTATGCCATTTTTAGGTGCTTCTGGGGCCCCTTTTGAGTGTGTCTATATCAGATTATGACAAATTAGTGAGCTTATTGTTTTCCCTGCACATTCTATAGGCGTATGTTTTTTGTCAGAAATCACAAAATTCAAACACTGGCATTTTATGCGGTTTTTGGGTGCTTCTTGGGCCCCTGTTGAGTGTGTGTGAGGTTTCCTCTGTTTTTTTGACCAGAAAAGTGCATTTGAAGCAAGTTGAAAAAAACTGAAAAAAACGACATACTAACCCCTTACGTTTTTTGTCAATCACTGCCCTCAAAATCTGACATTTTATGCCATTTTTAGGTGCTTCTGGGGCCCCTTTTGAGTGTGTCTATATCAGATTATGACAAATTAATGATCTTATTGTTTTCCCTGCACATTCTATAGGCGTACGTTTTTTGTCAAAAATCACAAAATTCAAACACTGGCATTTTATGCCGTTTTTGGGTGCTTCTGGGGCCCCTTTTTAGTGTGTGTGAGGTTTCCTCTGTTTTTTTACCAGAAAAGTGCATTTGAAGCAAGTTGAAAAAAACTGAAAAAAACGACATACTAACCCCTTACGTTTTTTGTCAAAAATCACAAAATTCAAACACTGGCATTTTATGCCGTTTTTGGATGCTTCTGGGGCCCCTGTTGAGTGTGTGTGAGGTTTTCCCTGTTTTTTTGACCAGAAAAGTGCATTAGAAGCAAGTTGGAAAAAAATGAAAAAAACAACATACTAACCCCTTAGGTTTTTTGTCAAAAATCACAAAATTCAAACACTGGCATTTTATGCCGTTTTTGGGTGCTTTTTGGGCCCCTGTTGAGTGTGTGTGAGGTTTCCTCTGTTTTTTTTTACCAGAAAAGTGCATTAGCAGCAAGTTGAAAATCAAAGCAAAAAAAATAACCACATACTAACTAACCCCTCACGTTTTTTGTAAAAAATCACAAAATTCAAACACAGCCATTTTATGCCGTTTTTGGGTGCTTCTTGGGCCCCCGTTGAGTGTGTCTATATCAGATTATGACAAATCAGTGAGCTTATTGTACATTCTATAGGCGTACGGTGGAATCTCAGTTTTTATTGCAGCAAATATGTCTTTTTTTGTACACTGTCTTTGTTATCATACGGCCCAACAATGTGTCTAACAAACCAGTCAAACAAAGCATCCTTGTGTTGGGGTCTTTGTGAAGAACGGATAGTGGTTACACTGAATATTAATATAACGTATACGACTAATAATGCAATCATGCTTCTGCTTGGTTATGGGAAGTTCACAACCGAGACGTATAGTATAAATAAATGCATACGTTTAAAGCAGTATAATCAGTGTACTATGACTGAGCTGTCATAGGAACAGCAGGTGGGATCCATGATGCTGTTTGGGTAGTTATCACACTCAAGAAGATGAACAGAACATGATGTTTCTTCAATTCTTCTATTGTAGGTTCATGTGGGCGGGTGTGCATTTTCAGACTTTCAACTCTTCTTATGTAATACGTTGAATGTGAAGTTTCTCACTGTTTTCCCCTCTTTGTGTGATTATCCGCAGGGGGGGCGACTGCAGCCGAAAGCTCAAGAATGTAAGTGACCCCTCGATCCTCCTCGAATCACTCTCCCCCCCCCCCAATGTGCAGTACCGGCGTATATATGGCAAGCTCAATGGGATACACACAGGGACGATCTGGCAGCAGATCCTCCACAATACACCCACACTCAGCCAGCACGTGCTGTTCTACTGCAGTATATATGGATTCAGTGGCATTAAGAGATATCACTGGGGTGGGTGTATGTGTGTGTCATAATAGCGTGAGACACCCGCTGACACCGATGAGACAAAACCAGTACAACGATACACATCAACCTGTTTGTTTATACTACTTGTCTGTCAAAATAGCACTGAAGCCGCAGAAACCACGCAGCTCCTGGCCCACTTCCAGTTGCTGCTCTGATATCTGCATGTTTTTTTCTTCTTCTTATGCATTTCAAGGAGACCTGTGCTGATTTTACCGCTTTTAGTGCTACACATGAATTTTCATAAACATGTGGACACCTTCTCCTAATCGTCCATAGGTATGAATGTGAGTGTGAATGATTGTTTGTGTATATGTGATCTGCCATTGGACACCTCTCACACATCCTGGCACCTGTAACTTTTTTTGGCCCTATGGCGGGTTATTTAGCTAGCTAGCTAATCGATAAAACGTGCACTATACACCGTAAACCAGAATATGTTAGTAGAACTCAATAAAAGTGGTTCATAAAGTCAAACATTTGAGTATAACAGAGCTTTAATATTTGGAGTTGATATTAGATATACTTTTTTTAAATTTGGGGGTGAAAAGAGAAATAGCTTTTTTTTTTTCATTCTCTCTGCCGTGCATTCTGCATTCTTTCATTTTCATTTCTCATTTCTCATTTCAACTCTTTCCATAGGAAGAAGGCGTGCATGTGTAACCTAATTGATTCTTGATTCTTGGTTTGATTTATTCATGTTTAATAGATTCTTTTTTACTTTTGAATTAACTAGGAGTTCATTATTTTAAGTAGGTTACACAAATCTGCAAAAAGTTCATATTAATCAAAAATGACACGTTAAATAAACTGAAAAGACAGATAATGCAACTGGCAAGTAGAACTTTTAAGAAAATTTTAAGTTAACTATACTTATACTAATTCATTATTCGGATTTACAGTGTCTTAAGTTGTATGTAAACTATGTATTTAAGTTAATCTTACTTAATATAGCCATAGTTCAATTTAATCAAAACATATTAGTTAAAAGTACTCAAAATGGAACAACATGTTAAATGAACTTGACATAATTAAGTTATTAAAACCTTTTTAAGAACTTTGAGTATGCATAACTTAATTTATTTAAGTACTTTGAACATTCTGGTTTACAGTGTAGTTCAAAGACTGTGATGTTGACTCAAATCTGTGCAGAAAACTGAATCATACTAAAACCGAGCCGTACAAAGAGTGCTGTTTGACTGCAAGTGCATGAATCAGTATTGTATTATAATGATGGCTTCCTGGGATGAGTCAGTCATGCATGTTGCCGTTTCTCCGAATGTGGTCAGCATTCATTGTCGTGTGCGTGAGTGAAATAAGCTCATTAATCCACACTGGGCTCTGCGATGGAAGCCATCCCAGCGGAGCGGGGTGTTGACACGTAGGTAGTCCAATATAGCCGGCATCTTTGCTGACAGTGCTGAAGCCGCAGCTTTGTGTCATCGCCCATTCGGGATTTTTATCCATTTTGCATTTTTAACTCTAGGAAGCTCAGTCACTGTTGCTGTGTGCATTGTGTTCTGCTTCCACACATGGTCAGTGGATATGATGAATGGCTTGCTCAATCGTGTTAACCAATTCGGGTCTTGGAGCTTGTCACAGTGAAGAGGGGAGCTTTCCTGGGCGAATAATGTCTGGGCCTTGTCATGTTTGTGCAGGCAGCCACAGTAAACACGGGAGGAAACCACCTTGGGTTGCTTTGTGTTGCAAAAAGTGAAAGGCCTTCCTTTAATCCGGCATCGGGCTGTTTAGTGGAATAGTGGAAGGAAACCGTTTATTCATTTTGTACTTTGGCAGACTTTACTCAGGGGTCTCAAACACGTGGCCCACGGGCCAAATGTGGCCCGCAGGACACTAGTTTGAGGCCCCCGCCTTGATACGAAAGTTTAATGTTAGTGCGGCCCGCGCAAGTTTGATATAGATGCTGTATGGAATCATGTGCCCAGAAAAAATGATTACGTTTGATTCATGTTCATGTTAAAGGTTAAATAACTGTCAATATTTATCCTCCCTATCCGTGTGGAAGTGGTAAGTTTTTGGCTATTTAAGTTTAAAGGAAATAACTTGAAGGCTACCGTTTAGGTCGCTAGCTCTCTAGTTAGCGAGTTAGCATGCGTCTCAATACCCTGCAGTTGCGCAATATGTTGTAAATAAAAAGAGTATAAATGTGACTATAGTCGTGTTTTGTCATGTCTACAGGGCTCTAATAATGCTTTGTTCATTTTAATCTGAAAAAAATAATTTGTCTACCCACCAACTATATGTGGTTTCTGATATTCTTTTAGCTGTAGCTGCATTTGTTGATACTCGGCATGCTAGGTTTGCTGACTTTTGGCAAATGTTTTGGCTACTTTTGCTGATATTCTTCCAAATATGTGTGCTGATACTTTTTGAGCTATGTTTGCTGACACTCTTTTGGCTACGTTTTAGCTATATTTGCTGATATTCTTCCAGCTGTAGCTGCATTTGTTGATACTCGTCATGCTAGGTTGGCTGACTTTTGGCTACATTTGCTGATATTATTCTAAATATGTGTGCTGATACTTTTTGGGCTATGTTTGCTGACACTCTTTTGGCTACGTTTTAGCTACATTTGCTGATATTCTTCTAGCTGTAGCTGCATTTGTTGATACTCGTTATGCTAGGTTTGCTGATTTTGGCTACGTTTTGGCTACATTTGCTGATATTCTTCTCGCTGTAGCTGCATTTGTTGATCCTCGTTATGCTAGGTTTGCTGACTTTCGGCTACGTTTTGGCTACATTTGCTGGTATTCTTCTAAATATGTGTGCTGATACTTTTTGGGCTATGTTTGCTGACACTCTTTTGGCTACGTTTTAGCTACATTTGCTGATATTCTTCTAGCTGTAGCTGCATTTGTTGATACTCGTTATGTTAGGTTTGCTGATTTTGGCTACGTTTTGGCTACATTTGCTGATATTCTTCTAGCTGTAGCTGCAGCTGTAGCTGCATTTGTTGATCCTCGTTATGCTAGGTTTGCTAACACTTTTTGGCTACGTTTTGGCTAAATTTGCTGGTATTCTCATAACTGACCTCTTTTGGCCACACAAGTGACAATAAGTGACAATATTAAAGCACAGACGTGGCCCCTTTATCACAACTCTCTACAGGTGCTATTTGAAATTACGCTGGTGTTTCTGAATGGGATTGTCCATGTCCTTTATTGTAAACACTGCAGATGCTTTACTTAGCAATGATAACACACACAAAAGCACGGAGCATCTGCGGCAGTAATGTGCAGCCCCTTTGTCGCCATGTGTGCAGGTTCTAATCACCATTTACTGGCTGGGTCGGGCTGCCAACGGCTGCACCTCCTACAACGGGCCCACGTTGGACCTGAGGGAGTTTGAAGGCCTGCTGTCACAGATGCGAAAGGTATCAGCAACTTTAATAAGGTGTTATTGTGTCTACTTGAACGTGCAACACGTCAAAGACAAATCACAGAATTGTTGTTGCACAACAAAAGGAAACGAGACGCCTTTTTTTTTTTTTTTTGCTAGACAGGAAAGGCCTTTCCCCACCTTCCATTAGCAGCTCAGATATTTTTCAAGCATAAACAGTGGGAGGGAGGAGCCAGTCTAGGGAGCGTGATCGCATGTGGATGAGGAGCAGAGAAAGTTAGAGCAGAGATGCTTTGAATAGAAGAGGATGTTTATAAATATCAGGAGATAGAAATATTCCTCAAAGTATGCTTGGCCAGGTAAACGTTTCAGTCTTTTTACATGTGATATGAATGCATTGCAAGTGTGATTGACGGCGTCTTGACGTGTGTTGACATCAAGGAGGCGGAGGTGGCAGAGAGCCCCCAACGCAGCATCCGGGACAGCGGCTACATCGACTGCTGGGACTCCGAACGCAGCGACTCTCTTTCCCCGCCACGCCACGGCCGCGAGGACTCCTTTGACAGCCTGGACTCCTTCGGCTCACGCTCGCAACAAACCCCGTCGCCGGACGTCCTGGTGGCCCGCGGCAGCAGCGATGGTAGGAGGGCACACCTACACACACACACACACACACATACAAACACTATAGTGTAGCTCCATAAAGGTGCACTGTTGTGCTCTGATTGATGTCATTTTAGTAAGCAAGCACTTTTTGATAGGCGCACAGAGAAAAATGAGGCCCATTGTGTTTGTACAGCCTTGCTACTGTTGTGAGGCCCTGTGCTGAGCATTGTGTGTTATTGCAAGGCGACGCCCAGTCACAGTTAAAAGGCCTTTTCAATCATTTTAAAGGCTTTTTTTTATCCATGCAGATTTAAGATCTTCACTTCATCATTCACTGAGTAGTAGTTTGTTGTTTTTGTGGCAACTACAGTAAACCTCGAATATATCGGATTCAATTGTTCCCACTGGTTTTGACTTCCAGTCTGCCCCCGACTCAACTCCCCTAAGACTGGAACGCATTTACAGCAACATACATAAGCAGTCTTATTAATAAAATGTCCCAAATTGCTTATTTAATCGACTATATTGGGGAATAGGAGTGTAAATGTGTAAATGTGGGGTGTTATTTCATGCCTAGAGCGCTCTAATGTTATGCAGTAAACCTCGGATATATCGGATTCAATTGTTCCCACTGGTTTTGTCCGATATAAGCGGAATCCGTTATATGCGTATACCGGAAAATGTCCGTTTTACGCATATATCGGATTTATATCCGGTATATGCGTAAATCGGATTTTATCCGTTATAAAAAGGCACTTCCTTGACTATGTTTCCAATGTACCTGGACGCGCAGGCAACGCTGCAAACGCTGCAAATGACGTCGTATAGCGGCCTGTCACGATTCGGCGAATCGGAGCGCCACGATGCGGCCATCCGATATATGCGAGGGAAATTTAATGGAAATGCATTGGAACGGGACTGGAGATTTTGTCCGAAATAGGCGAAATCCGTTGTAAAAAATCCGATCTATGCAATGAATTTTTATTGGAAATGCATTACAGAAAAATCGGTTCTTTTTTATCTGTCCGTTGTGAGCGAATTTCCAATATATCCGAGTCCGATATATCCGAGGTTTACTGTAGTTTAAAGGATGAAAAAGCTACTCAGCCACTCTGCCACCTCTAACACCCGACAGAGGGATGAATTATTTCATTTCTGCATCTTCATGTGCAGCACAAACGTCAACAAGAAGAATCAGACGTGCGTCATGTCGAGGCTTGCGTGTTGCAGCGTTCCCTGGCACCTCTCTATCAGCAGGGGGATAATCCGCCCCGGCCCCGTGACATCCAAACTTCAAGTGTTTCTGCCTTTTTTTGGAACCTTTTGTTCGCGCTGCAGGTGTTTCTTTTCTTCAAGTGTTGATTGAGAGGAGCGATGGGACTCGAGAGAGCCATGAAGTCACTTGAGTTGAGCACTTGTTGGTTTTATTTAGGAACAGTTCAATCCGACTGAGATGTGATGACAACAGAAACTTGCAGCTTTGGCTTTTGGCTATGAAACAAAGTGAGAAATTAGCATAAGTAGTCCCATGTTCCTGTCTAATTCTTACTATACCAGGGGTGTCCAAACTTTTTAAAGGATTTTTTTCCTCATATTATTTTGACGTTATTAGGATGACATTACAACTTTTTTTATCTTAATATTTTGACTTTTTTCCATTTTTGCGGTTAATAATTTTTTTTATGATATTTTTAGAGTGGGGCTGCACGGCGCACAAGTGGTTAGCGCTCAGACCTCACAGCTAGGAGACCAGGGTTCAATTCCACCCTCGGCCACCTCTGTGTGGAGTTTGCATGTTCTCCCCGTGCATGCGTGGGTTTTCTCCGGGTACTCCGGTTTCCTCCCACATTCCAAAAACATGCTAGGTTAATTAGCGACTCCAAATTGTCCATAGGTATGAATGTGAGTGTGAATGGTTGTTTGTCTATATGTGCCCTGTGATTGGCTGTCCACCAGTCCAGGGTGTACCCCGCCTCTCGCCCGAAGACAACTGGGATAGGCTCCAGCACCCCCCACAACCCTCTTGAGGATAAAGCGGTAGAAAATGAATGAGTATTTTTAGAACAGCGATCGAGTGGTTAGCGCGCAGACCTCACAGCTAGGAGACCAGGGTTCAATTCCACCCTCGGCCATCTCTGTGTGGAGTTTGCATGTTCTCCCCGTGCATGCGTGGGTTTTCTCCGGGTACTCCGGTTTCCTCCCACATTCCAAAAAGCATGTGATTGGCTAGCCACCAGTCCAGGGTGTACCCCACCTCTCATCCGAAGACAGCTGGGATAGGCTCCAGCACCCCCGCGACCCTCGTGAGGAAAAAGCAGTAGAAAATTAATGAATTAATGAATTTCTAGAATATGCTGCGGGCCAATAAAAAAACAGTCGGCCACAAACAGACCCGGGACTCACTTTGGACACCCCTGCATCATATAGTGTAGATAAATGAGAGAATGTGCCTGCATTCTTGTGCCCCCATAACTCCACCAACACACTGCCAAACGCCTTCTGTTGTGCGTGCCCACATGCAATCCAAATGTTAAATGAAGAGCCAGGTTGGAAAAGCTTCTGGATGGAAGCAGTCACTCCTGGAATGCTTTGAACATCGATGATGATGATGAAAAACGGCAAAAAAAAAGGACGTGGTTACTTGACTGGGTTTGATACCGTCTGCTGTGTTCTTCAACTGGCCAAGGATTGCATCAGAAAGTCAGGAGACAACGTACAAACATGTTAGACCACGTGGATCCTGTTCATAGATCTATTTTGGTGTGCAGCCATCACTCCTGTATCCACAATGTTGGAAATCCGGGTGTGTTCCTGCGTCCTCACCATTCCCACCTTAGTCCAAAGTTGACACGGACCCAGGAGTCAGCAACAAGCGTGACGGTGCCCGGGCAGGAGTCCTCGCTCAGACCAGGTTCTGCCCCTGTCCTGACCTTTTTTGACAAAGCTTCGGGACAATCGGGCTCTGTAAACCGACCTCGCCCCGACAGCAATTAGAGGACAGACAGAAGAGTTTAATTCAATCTGGGAACGAAATTCTATCTCGGCAACACGCCTCTGCCCGCGCCAAGTATGGACAGTCGATACAGTGTTGGTAAACGACCCGCTTTGTGTTTTGGGGGACTTGTTTCTTTGGGAAAGACCACTTTTTTTTTGTTTTGTTTAGAAAATGAAGTCAGCTAATCTGGAGTAAATGATTATTACCCACGGTGCCATCTATTTTTCCGTGTTCCTTTTCCTGCTGTTGTCTTCATATCCAGTAACCACCATCCATAATATCCCATGGCAGATGTTTCACCATGGTGCCTTGTGGTTCTGACCCAAGAAAACGCCCCCGAACCTTTCAGCGTTCCCATATGTGTGGACTCCCCCTCATCCATGTTGGAAGCACATGCCATTATTCATTCATTCATTCATTTTCTACCGCTTATCCTCACGAGGGTTGCAGGGGGTGCTGGAGCTTATCCCAGCTGTCTTCGGGCGAGAGGCGGGGTACACCCTGCGCATGCATAGCAAACAAAATGAATATAGTTGTAATTAATGGTATGAGAAGTCAAAAAACATGTGTTGCCTTAACAGCTGAACTGGACAATGAGTTGTCTGCTGGAAACAGGGTTATTTGTGGTTGCGTGTTAGATTCCTATACCGTACGTCACATACATTCAAAGAAAAGCAGTACATGTGCTGAACATCTTGCAGAGGGATCCGTTGAAGCAGGTATCTATGACCTGGCGTTCGAGCGCATTCAAGCACGCAGCGCTAAATACCCAGCTAAATGGAAGGCCGCAGTGAGCGCACGCCACAGGAATGGTAAACACGACGTCCTCATCACGTCTCTGCTCCGTGTTTACCTTGAGGATTATTATGTAACCTCATCTCAAGGGGGGGGAAGAATTTTGCGGGCAGGGAAAAGTCCTTGAGCCACTCCGCCGCCAATCCAGGTGTCGTCGACTCGCATATTAAACATCGGATGCGACCACGGCATCATAATCATATTCTTTGAGGAGATGCATGTTATAATGTCATTTATGTGTGTAACAAACAGACACGGTGATGATTTTATATGCTGATAAAAGGGTGGCTTTGTATGTTATTAAGTGATGTCATGCACTGCAGATATTTTTAGTGTGCAAAACAAAGTCACCCGCCACTATAATTATGCTTTCCTTCACCTGTGTATATTGGAATGCATGAGGGGAATCCCAGATACGGAGGTCTGCTGCAACATGGCGGCCTACGATTACGCAATTTGATCTCTCCTCTTAGAAGGCAACTCATATCTCTCCTGCACCCAACAGGCCGCGGCAGCGACTCCGAGTCGGACGGCCCACCCCACAGGAAGACCCCCGACATCCACAAGGATGACATGCTGGCCCGGCGGACCTCCGTGAGCGAGCTGCGGACCGCCATGCCCTTCAACCAGTACCTGCCCAACAAGTGCAACCAGAGCGGGTATGTGCCGCTGCCTCTGCGGAAGAAGAAGAGCGACATGGAGGAGGGCGATCGCAAGAGCTGGAGTACGGCCACCTCGCCAGTAGGAGGAGAAAGGCCTCTGCGGTACGTGCACCTTGTCAAATATTCATGAAATATTCACCCTCGGGCATGTTGCACGAGATTTCATTTTTTTGTTTCATACTAAAGCCTTTCCAAGACGAGAAATGTTTTGGCAGGGAATTTGTCTATTAGCATATTTTAAAGTGTACATGTACTTTGTGGCCAAATTGATTACCTTCCCTTGAGATACATGTGCTTGGAGATTGAAAAAAACACTCTAATATATAATATTTTATATATATATATATTGTTATATAAATATAATATATAATGATGATAATAATAATCTGCAGGTGACTTGTATACAGTGGATTCTTGGATCATGTCCGGATTTAGACTTTTTTTGTACTGTTATTCAAATTTTTTTTACTTATTTTTATATATATTTTATTATAAAATTATTATATATTTATATTATTATTTTATATTATATATTTTTAATCATTATTATTAATAAGACTGTCCAATTATTATAATAATATATTATTTAATTATTAATATAATTTAATGTTTCATTATTTATATTATATAATATTTTTATTTAAATATAATATATAATGATGATAATAATAATCATAATAATCTGCATGTGACTTGTATACAGTGGATTCTTGGATCATGTCCGGATTTAGACTTTTTTTGTACTGTTATTCAAATTTACTTATTTTTTAAACTTTTTATATATATTTTATTATTATAAAATTATTATATATTTATTATTATTATTTTATATTATGATATATTTTTAACTTATTTTTAATTATTATTATAATAAGACTGTCCAATTATTATAATATGATATTATTTAATTATTAATTAATATAATAGAATTTTTCATTATTTATATATTATACTATTTTTATCATTATTTTCCCTCATAATATTTTGACTTTATTCCCATAATAATGTAACTTTTTCCTGTTAAATTATGATTTTAAATATGCCCCAATGTGCCCCATCCTAGCCATGGGCCATGTGAAACACATCATGTAACTTTACCACACAGACTGCATGTGTGGAAATAGACACTTACACCTATACTAAGGCATGCTGGGAAGCCCACACGTACACTCCCTCAACCAGACCCAGCATGTCTTGCAGGTTAAATGTTGTGTTACTTATAGATTGTAGATTCCACGCCTTTTTATTTGAATTTGCACCACAATGCAGTGGATTCTTGTCCCCGGGCCCCCACGCCATTCATCCTGGGTCCTTTTTCCATAATCCTGCTTCCGCAGGCAAACAGCATTGACCGTAAACATAGCCTCCCTTGGCTGTGGCAAGTAATCCTAGCAAAAACAGGCATGGACCAGCACAAGTCAGACCTTGTCTCGGATAGAGTTCAGGAACGAGGACACGGGACCCTCCCTCAGGATGTCAGGAAATGAGCACCGCTTCCTTCGCTGACCGTGATCTGACAGCTGCACACTTTCTGCCTCACCGGCAATCGTGTTAGAGGTTCATCGCCGTCCGACAAACAACACCTCCGGAGGTGTTTAAGTTTGCTCTGCTCTCCGCAGTTCTTCATCTCGCTCATGCTCGGAGGAACTCTCTCACCGGGTAACAAGTCCCGTCGACACATGCGGGTGCAGTCTTCCTGAGGAGGCCGCTTCGCCAGCGGGAGATGCCGTCACTCGTTTAATCGCGGGCACACCCCTGACCCCAACCGGAGGCATCGGCTTCCCATGCCCCCTTCTTCCTGTGTCTGCTGCCATCACTGGCCGACGGAAAGGGAGTGCTCACAACGACACTTTCTCGGATCGAGATTTTCCAGCAACGTGAGGCGCCCCCCCTAACTCATCTTGCAAGCACGTTGCTCAAGGAAGCACCCGGATCCATCTGCATGTATCTTTTCTTATTTCCATATGCACAATCAGCACCTGAACGCAACCTTATGTTGGTTTTACCACTGCGGTTCTTTCCACTTTTTACAAGAACATCTCATTTTCTCTTGTGGTGTCAACACAAGCGTACTAACGCACACTTGTTGGTGCTAAATCTGTTTCTACGACCCCATTGAGAGACTGGCGGGCAGTTTTGAGGACGCCACTTTCCCACGAGTGTCACACGAGTGCGTCACCTGTCACACTCATGCATGCATCTGGAACGATGTCAACGTGAACGGGCCCCGCACTTAATCACAGAGCGCAGTCTTTCTTCAAATAGCCATCTTCTACTTCTATCTGGTCTTGCTTCAGCGAACCCCCCCCCCCCCACCCCCCACCCCCCTCCCTCTCTAAATTTAGCTTCTCTCTTGTGGCGATCGACTGCAGGCCACTCTTTATCTCACACCCTTTGGAGGCAGCCTCATGAAAGAGACTGAAGAGCGTAATTGGAGACGCACGTTATACCGTTACATGTCGTCGGAAATTCAAATAATAATAATCTTTCTGCTGAGATTTATCATTCTGGTTGGTGGGGTGGGGGGGCGCTGCAGTCAAAACATCTTGTCTGCTGTGGCTGGGTGTGGATAAGGCTGCCCTCTTGTGATTATTACAAGCATCATCATAAAGCCTTAAATCTGGCATGCATCATCCTCATCTAATACCACTGTGTACCACCGTGTACCACCGTGTACCACCGTGTACCACCGTGTACCACCGTCACTCGCAATAATCCACAGTAACGTGCCTTAGTGCTTGTGTTCATGTCTTTGTGATTGTGTGTGTGTGTCTCTCCATGCTCGCCGCGTCCTGACAGTGTGTCAGGTGACCCACAGTAAGTCGTCCCATCGCCACTGCTGCAGGGCCTGTGCTGCAGTGCACCGAATGTCATCCGCTTACCATGTGGGAACATCTGCCAACTCTTTTATGAAAATAATGCGTCCAAGTAGAGTGTCCTTGTCGGCTGCCTGAGTAGAAACGTGTGATTATATCAGTGCAGTACTGTGGTTTTGGCAAGGATGGGACATTTGAATTTTTCTTTCAAATGCTGTGTATTTTTAGGGAAGTGGAAAAGGATCATTCCAAAATATTAATTCCAGGGGTTCTCATTCAATCTAATTTGGGGGGCTGAGTGCATCAAGTATTCAGTCACAAGGCTCCTACTACAAGCATTGGAGGAGAATACATTTCTATCTTAACTCTAAATTCCTAACTTTAGCAACGTTTTACTCAACAAGTGCCGCAAAGCATGCTGGGAAGCCAGAAGCACTCCCAGCGACAATAATGAAGCAGATGTTACCACATGAAACAAACTTCATGGATCTGTGTCAGAGGTACTCGGTATGTCACAAAAGCAGGGGTGTCCAAACACTGAAGGCCACATACTGACAATTGGAAGGGTGCGTATGCACAGTACTTCTACAGTATATACTGTACTACAAGAAAAAAACTGTATCTCAGCTTTGTGCTAAATGTGGAAAAGCCTATAATTAGTATCGACTTACCTCTTGGCCTTTTTGTTGCCCCATTTTTGCCCTTTTTTGTTTTATGAATACTTCACTTTCCTCTAAAATAATCTTTGTAAATAATATTCTGTAATATCCTTTCATTTTCTCATAATATAACTTTTCTCCAATTAAATTTTTCCCATAATAATACTATATTTTGTTTTGTTTCTCATACTATTATGACTTTTTATGTAGCATATTTCAACTTTATGCCACTAAAATGAAATAATTTTTCATCGTAATGCTACGATGTTGTTACAACTTTGCCTTGTTACATTACAACATTTAATTTGTCTAAATATTTGGACTTTAATTCTTGTAAAATTACTGATTTTTAAATGGAATTTCTCATTGAATGATATTTTTAGAATGCGCTGCGGGCCTCAAATGGGCCGGACCCCGGACTGCACTTTGGACACCCCTGAATTAAGGCTACTGCATATCGTATATTGTGTAGTTTGTTTAGTTTCCCTTATTGTCCTGTAGAATGAATGAATAATGGTGTAATAATAATAAATACCACTACGTTGTACTGTATTCCTACAGTATTACATTGTGTCTCCTGACTAGGAACATAAACAAGTAGTCGTGCCTTCCTTTGGATAAAACTAATCTGGGATAAATATGTCATAAAAAGCACTTCATTGATTTTTTTTGTCTGTGTCTCTCCCTCCCCTCCCCTCCTGCTGTGCCCTGCAGGAGTGTGAGTATGATTGACATGCGTGCCGAGGAGGACGCCGTCCTGCAGCCGCACAGTCAAGCGCGCCACGAGCTGATGCATAATCAGTACAACAGGATGAAGGAAGAGGACAGTCACTGGCAAGACGTGGGTATCATTGTATCATTCATTGGTTATCCTTTCCTTCATATATTCATTCATTCACAGCTTGTGCCAGTAGGTGGGGACCCTCCATGGTACATAGTAGTAGTAGTAGTAGTAGTAGTAGTGGGGACCCTCCATGGTACATAATAGTAGTAGTGGGGACCCTCCATGGTACATAATAGTAGTAGCGGGGACCCTCCATGGTACATAATAGTAGTAGCGGGGACCCTCCATGGTACATAATAGTAGTAGCGGGGACCCTCCATGGTACATAATAGTAGTAGCGGGGACCCTCCATGGTACATAATAGTAGTAGCGGGGACCCTGCATGGTACATAATAGTAGTAGCGGGGACCCTGCATGGTACATAATAGTAGTAGCGGGGACCCTGCATGGTACATAATAGTAGTAGCGGGGACCCTCCATGGTACATAATAGTAGTAGCGGGGACCCTCCATGGTACATAATAGTAGTAGTAGTAGTAGTAGTGGGGACCCTCCATTGTACATAATAGTAGTAGTGGGGACCCTCCATGGTACATAATAGTAGTAGCGGGGACCCTCCATGGTACATAATAGTAGTAGGGGGGACCCTCCATGGTACATAATAGTAGTAGTAGCGGGGACCCTCCATGGTACATAATAGTCGTAGTAGCGGGGACCCTCCATGGTACATAATAGTAGTAGTAGCGGGGACTCTTCATGGTACATAATAGTCGTAGTAGCGGGGACCCTCCATGGTACATAATAGTAGTAGTAGCGGGGACCCTCCATGGTACATAATAGTCGTAGTAGCGGGGACCCTCCATGGTACATAATAGTCGTAGTAGCGGGGACCCTCCATGGTACATAATAGTAGTAGTAGCGGGGACTCTTCATGGTATGTAATAGTAGTATGGGGACCCTCCATGGTACGTAATAGTAGTAGTGGGGACCCTCCATGGTACATAATAGTAGTAGTAGCGGGGACTCTTCATGGTATGTAATAGTAGTAGTGGGGACCCTCCATGGTACGTAATAGTAGTAGTGGGGGACCCTCCGTGGTACATAATAGTAGTAGTGGGGACCCTAGTAGTGGGGACCCTCCATGGTACATAATAGTAGTAATGGGGTACACTCCATGGTACATAATAGTAGTAGTGGAGGACCCTCCATGGTACATAATAGTAGTAATGGGGTACCCTCCATGGTACATAATAGTAGTAGCGGGGACCCTCCATGGTACATAATAGTAGTAGTGGGGACCCTCCATGGTACATAATAGTAGTAGTGGGGACCCTCCATGGTACATAATAGTAGTAGTGGGGACCCTCCATGGTACATAATAGTAGTAGTGGGGACCCTCCATGGTACATAATAGTAGTAGCGGGGACCCTTGTAGTGGGGACCCTCCATGGTACACAATAGTAGTTGGCATTTTTCAACATGCACAGCATTCTGTTGGCAGGACCTGGCCCGCTGGAAAAGTCGGAGGCGGAGCATCTCCCAGGACCTGATCAAAAAGGAGGAGGAGAGGAAGCTGATGGAGCAGCTCATGTCCGGAGACACCTGCATCTCCCACAGGAGGAGAAGCATCAAGACCTACAGAGAGATTGTAGAAGACAAGTACGTCAAACTTGCCAGAGAATATTTGTGTCTGGGACATAAGAGTACTGTAGTTTTCCAACTCGACTCCTCTTCCTCGCAGGGAACGTCGTGAGGAGGAGCTGCGGGCAGCTTACAGGAGAGCCAGAACCCCGGAGGAGGCGTCCTTCATCCTCCAGCGCTACGCCCAGCGCTTCTCCATCAGCGAGGCCGTGCTGGAGCGCCTTCAACTGCCCAAGCTCCTGGACCGCAGCATCTCGGCTGACCCGTCCATCGCTTGCTTACCCATCTCCCTCTCGCCGTCACCGACCACCCCCTCGGACACGGACCCCAACGGCCCTATGAAGTATCTGAGGCAGCAGTCCGCCCCGGCCCCTAGGTTCATGTCTATGCTGGAGGCACGGGTCGACGAGTTCCCCAGAGACACGCCCCACCGGCCGCAGATCCGCGCACGCTCATCTGAGCCACCGTCCAATCGGGCGCTGCCGCCCAAGCCAGTGCCTTTGCTGAGCCCCAAGCCTTACTTCCAGTCCTGGCCCTCCACGCCGGAACCCTGGTCCAGCAAGGTGAGTCATATATCAAGACCCCCAGTTCCTCATTCCTTGACATCAGATTCCACTCCACATCCACAGTGAGGAGCAAACGCTTCTCTGTGAGCTTTCCCTGTGGAAAAAAAATGGAAGCGTACATAGAAGAGATGTTTCTCCGAGCTCGGAAGCGAGGCCACCAGGCTAAAAGGAGCCCAGTGCTTCCCTGGAATGTCTTGTCAGGAGTCCGAGCCGAGTCCAGCTTTGAATGGAGCCTTGTGTTCCCTATTGACTTAAGAAGCCGAGGAGAAGGACCCTCTCCACATGGAGTGGGCTCCCTTGCGCACAAAGAGGGCCCACACAGGCTGCTCGGAGACGCATGAGAAGGTGGAAGGTACAGAGGGCGCCCACTGAGAAGCGCCATTCACGCTGCTCCGCCGGCATGTCTTAAGTTAGCGCTCCCCAGGAGCTCCTCACACATATATTAGTGCGGCTTTGTCACCGGGGCCCGCTTGGTGCTGAGGGCGCCATGAATAGCCGACGGCACACCGGGAGGCGTGGCCTGTAATCAGCACAAATTAGGTCATGAGTGGGTTTTAGTTGTATTTCTTATTACCTCCACCAAGGTAACAGAAGTTAGTCTATTTGTTGATTGCCTCCTTTTTCAAGCTAGTGTTTCCTTGCCTCCGTCACCCAAGTGCTTGCTCACTTGTGGTCTTTTTTTTTTTTCATGCACAAAACACCTCGCCGTTTTCCACTCGACTTTGTGTTTGGGTGTGAACCAAAGGCCAGTACGTTTTGGCATATTAGCACCACCTACTGGACCGTTTTCTCCCTTTTGTGTACAGCAAGGGCATATTCTAAAAATATAATTTAACAAGAAAACTAAAACCTTCTAAATATACTTTTTAACATCATTAGAGCCCTCTAGACATAAAATAACAGAACATAAGACAAAATATAGACTTGCATGTTAACATTTGTTCACTTCCTGTGAGTACTTCCTGCAGTGGCTGTTGTCTCATCAATGTAACAATACTGACACCTAGTGACCAGTATAAAATACTACATTGTCTTTGAATGCATCTTCTGAATGTCTTATATCTGTATTTTTTTTACATTTAGCCATATTTATGCTTAATTTTGGCAAACCATGCAAACAACTTGATCTAATTTGCATATTTGTTACTAATAATAGACCATAGTAAAAAAAATATAATAAGAATTAAGAGAAGCCACAAAAGAGATTAGTGTACAGCCTAGCATGGCCTTGTCTCAACGTGTTCTTCCTACGCAGCCTGATGGTTTGCTCCGGGTCAACGGCAACACGGAAGGGGATCCCGATGCTCCCATCACGCCCGAGAGCCCGGGAAGGGAATCCTCTCCGGTCTTCCTACCGTCCTCCCTGAAAACAGACAAGCCCAAGACCTGCGATGCTCCCTCGCCCGCCCACGGCAGCAGCAGCGCCTCCACTGGGAGCCCAGCGTCCACACATGCCTGTGCCAAGTCGTCGTCCGACGCTGACGTCTCTCTTCGGGACGTCCAGTATGACAAGGTCACTCGGCACTCGAGGCCGCCGAGCCGACCCACTTCACTGCCAGCGGTGAATAGATATTAGAGATGGACTTTTTTCAAAGTGATATCCATAACTTTTGATATGATACAGATAATTTGATTTATTTGTAGTTTGTGTACACCTGGAGGTAAGAAGGATGCAAATTTGGATTTGACCAACTGTGCTTGTTGATTTGTCCTAATCAAATATCATGGAGCGGAGGGAACCAACTGCTGTGGCCCAGCCATGTGCGCTACATTCGGGCGCATGCTTCAAGCAACCGGTGTGCCGCTACGGAGGTCGGGAACCGGAGTGTAGAGCAGGGGAGCCACTTGGCACAGCCCAGTTAGGTGTACTGTATTCAGGCACACGCTCCGAGCATTTTTGCTACAACTAGCACGCAAAATGTCTCTGGAAAAGTGAACATTTGTTTACAAGTGAACTTGGGGAAGTTACAACAGGCCGTTAGCATCACAGGCGGGATGAAGAAAAGAAGGGACGCTTGATTTGCTCACCCCCGCACAGTCCATTGGAGAGCTATTCATAATGTTGTTGGATCCATCCATATGATGTCATAATTATAATCTAATATTTAATTATCATTTAATTGTTGAAACTTTGCCATGTTGGTCAAATGCATGAACGGACCATACCATTAAGTCCACCCGCACAGTCTAAATGTAGACTCTCTATGTAATGTTGTGGTTGCTCAGTAAATCAGCTCCTTCAGGAGCCTCTTCACCACTGCAGCAGCAGCTAAACGTGAATGATTTATTGATTTTTCATGCAATATTTAATAATTTACATGCGCTTCTCTGCCCTTGTAGGAATTGCAGAAGCCAGAGGGAAGCTTTGGGAAAAGTGGAAGCCAGTCAGCAGCTGCCCCAGTGGAGGAAAAGTGGGAGGAAGAACGCCATCAAACACCTGCAGGTCTAAATCGCAGGCTTCTATAATATTATATCTAAGATCTAAACTGCGTAGACGACTTAGTGTGACATTTCTGCCATGATACCCTAAAAATTTGTGCAGAGGCCAAACAGGAAGTGGTGCCATCGTGTCAAAGCATCTCTATCGGGGACCAATCGGGTTTTGGCACGCAGTCAACAACCTCACAGGTGAGCATTGCCTACTGCAGCACCATCCCATACCATGTGGAAAGCAAGCAGTCAATTCCAACACACTGCCGGAAAAAGCCCACTTGAATGCAACATCAATGTAGCAAGGGGTGTATATTTTTTTTTAGTTAAAGTTCGAAAACAACGTTGCAGCTGAGTACAAAACTTGTCATGCACGAGTTTCCCGTGGTGGCGCAGAACCGAGGGAAGTTTGATACCACCAAACTCATCTCGCTGAAGCCGGATTTTGGGTAAACAGAATCGATTTTCTACAAAATTATGGTGGCCCAATTATGGTGATTGAAAGCACTATGGTGATTTATTCATTCATTCATTCATTTTCTACCACTTATCCTCACGAGGGGGTGCTGGAGCCTATCCCAGCTGTCTTCGGGCGAGAAGCGGGGTACACGCTGGACTGGTGGCCAGCCAATCACAGGACACATATAGACAAACAACCATTCACACTCACATTCATACCTATGGACAATTTGGAGTCGCTAATTAACCTAGCATGTTTTTGGAATGTGGGAGGAAACCGGAGTACCCGGAGAAAACCCACGCATGCACGGGGAGAACATGCAAACTCAACACAGAGATCCCCGAGGATGGGATTGAACTCAGGTCTTCTAACTGTGAGGTCTGCACGCTAACCACTCGACCGCCGTGCAGTTTTGATTTCCAAAAGCCTAAATATGAGGGTTATTGAACGCTGAATCGTGAATATGTGGTGATCCACTGTCCAGATCCTACTAATAACGCTGTCACACCTGCAGACGAGCATGCACAGTCACCTGGAGAGGAGCCACCTGAAGAAAGAGGAAGTAGCATCTTTATCTGCTGCGAGTACAACAGCAGGCCAGTAATACTACATTAGCTGCTGTTACCTTCTTCATGGATTTAGTTGAAGTAAATGGAATATTGTTTCCTTTATAGGCTTTACAAACACTCTCCAGTCTCCTTTGACAAGCAGCAACCCAAATTTACGCTGGGAGTTCTTTGCAGGTAAGAGTGATGGTTCTTGTTTGCGTTATGGTGTATCTCACGTCTTATGTTCTTATGTTCTTATACTCGGCAGAAAAGGGGGAGAAGGACCTCAGCAGCAACGTGAGTGCAATTTTACCTTCACTTCCAAAGTGTATGAAGATGCTTTTTCCCTGCTTCTCATCCGGCTTGTCATCCCCGAGGCCTGATGAGGACGCAGCAGAAAGCGTCTTTGATCCCGCCCCCTCCCTTTATGATTGTTGCTCACATCTCCCCTTCTGTCTTCTTTTTAGTAGGAGTGGATTGGCTAGCATTGGAGTAGTGCTGTTGTGGTAGACCAACTATCTCAGTCTCCTCTCTTCCCTCCGTTTTCCTGTGCTGGATGTGTCTGTTTGTCTTTTGGCTTCCTGGTTGGATGATGTGTGTGTATGTGTGTGTTTGTGTGTGTGCATGGCATGTGTGCATGTGTCGGGAATCCTATCAGGTGTCAATCCCGGTGTCACCTCAGGCCCGGCGGGCTGACCGCTGGTCCTGGGACCCGGACGAGGAGCGTAAGCGTCAGGAAAGGTGGCAGCAAGAGCAGGAGCGTATGCTGCAGGTACACGGATAGTTTAAGTAAGGCAGAGCATGGCGCATGACGCTTCCCCTTAAGGAGAAAAGCCGCCCCCCCACCACCACCACCAGCACCGCAAAGGCGACCCCCCCCCAAGTTAAGGATACTGTTTTTTTTGTGCCATTTTTCCATTTACATCTCAGTTTCAACACAAGAAAACACGCACTTAACTATTCCCAACATTATTACATTATAATTGCTTGGTTCGATTCCCCACTTGGGCATCTCTGTGTGGAGTTTTAAACCATGAACATTTAAAAGAATGAAATTGGAAATTGTTTAACTCCCAAATTTTTATTTCAATTTTAATTTTATTTTATTTAATAATGCAACTGCTTCCATTTAAAAGTTAAAATAATCAGATTTATGACTTTAAAAACGTACAATTTTTTGATTTTTAAAAAAAAATTAATAAATAAAATAGTGACAATTTTAACAAATGACTAACCATTGCTGCTGCCAAAGCTTGATTCAGCTTAACATAAGTCCATTCCTCGCTATGACCACCAGAGGGCGGCCTTGTGCAGAATAACCCTGTGGGTGATGCTGCTGTTTGCTGCCTCCCAGATCCCCTTATCTATCTCTGTCCTCCTCAGCCAGCAGGGAGGCGCATCTCACGTCGGCAGTGAGAACAGCTACCTCCTCTCTGTCGCAGGACCGCCATCATTGATGATGTGCCGGGATGGACGGATGTGTGGCGCATCGTTGTCGTGATTTGCCCCGCTATTGTTCGTGTCTCCTCTCTCTGAATGTGTTGTCATCAACTTCCTGTGCAACTCCTGTCCAAGACTATTATGCTCAGTTTTTATAGTTAAGAGACATGACCGTACAGCAAATTATTAGAAGCAGCACAGTACACAATAATAAATATGATAAATATGACATTAACCCTCTGAGCATTGTGGTCTTTGTTTAAAAATGGAAATGTGTTTGCATGTTCAGCTTTTGCCTGCTGCCTTTATCTTTTTCTTTACATTTCACCCGAGTACATTTTGCATTTTCTTCATCATAGAACTTTGGTTAAAGACATTTATTTATTAGTTGAATCATTTTCCTTAGTTTTCCTGTTCAGTGACGATTTGTGTTTGTGTTTCCGTGACAACAGGAGAAGTACCAGCGGGAGCAGGCGAAGCTGAAGGAGGAGTGGGAGAAAGCTCAAAGGGAGGTGGCGGAGGAGGAAAGGAGGTACCACGAGGAGGTGGGTGTACTAGTATTGTTAGTACTACTCTAGTAATAATACATGTGATCCAGTAATCCCTCATTTATTCATTGGTTCCAGACCCAACCGTGATAGGTACATTTCCTGTAATAGGTTGCTTTATTTATGAATGGAATATTTTTTAATTGGAGTACAGTAAACCTCAGATATATCGGAAATTCGCTCACAATGGACAGATAAAAAAGAACCAATTTTTCTGTAATGCATTTCCAATAAAAATTCATTGCATATATCAGATTTTTTATAACGGATTTCGCCTATTTCGGACAAAATCTCCAGTCCCGTTCCAATGCATTTCCATTAAATTTCCCTCGCATATATCGGATGGCCGCATCGTGGCGCTCCGATTCGCCGAATCGTGACAGGCCGCTATACGACGTCGTTTGCAGCGTTGCCTGCGCGTCCAGGTACATTGGAAACATAGTCAAGGAAGTGCCTTTTTATAACGGATAAAATCCGATTTACGCATATACCGGATATAAATCCGATATATGCGTAAAACGGACATTTTCCGGTATACGCATATAACGGATTTCGCTTATATCGGACAAAACCAGTGGGAACAATTGAATCCGATATATCCGAGGTTTACTGTATCACATTAGAGCGCTCTAGGCATGAAATAACACCCCTATAGTCACATTTACACTCCTATTCCCCAATATAGTCGATTAAATCAGCAATTTTGGACATTTAATAAATAAGACTGCTTATGTATGTTGCTGTAAATGCGTTCCAGTCTTAGGGGAGTTGAGTCGGGGGCAGACTGGAAGTGACGTCAGTGTTGAGTGTTAGTTGGCCGTGGGTTATGACCGCAACTGTATGCCATTGGGATTATTGTAAGGTCATTCAAAATGTTGTTGTTCCGGCGATCAAGTCTGGTGCTTGTGTGTCATACCAAACATTATGCTATCATTACTGATACCAGTGACTAGTGCAGAATACATATCATCACAATGTCTTTGAATGTGTATTCTGAATGCCTTATATTTTTTTACATATATTATACTTTTATAAAAGCTTAATTTAGGCAAATAATAAAAAGTAGCAACGTGGTAACGGTGTTGTTATCTTGGCGTTCCGACAGGAGCGTCGGATACTGGAAGAAACGGTCGCTCCTCTGACTCCGTCGCCCGGCCGCACCGAGCTCTCGCCAGACTCCGAGGAACCCCAGGACACCATCGTGCGTTCCCTGGCAGACTGGGAACGCAAGCAGGAGCGACTGCATTCGGTGAACTACTCATTCTTTTGAACTTTCAATACAGACTGTCAGCTTTAAATAAATAAACGACCAAATGATGCTGATTGGCTGACACAGAAGGGAAGCGCAGAGAGCGGCGAGTGGCGGCGACGGGAGAACGACAGGACGAGTGACATCAGCACCGCCGATGACAGTTTCAAGACGGGCAGAAGGTTTGTGAAATCGAAGTCGGGTCAGGAACCGATTGACCGCAATAATTATAATAGCTGTTTTATACGGAATAAATATGATAATTATGATTATGTCTGACATCTTCAGCTCAGAGAGTCACAGCAGCTGTCTACAAAATGGTCAGAAAGTTCCCCAAATACCCAAAAGCTCGGCGGTAGACACCAACAGGCCTGCAGGAGAACGCAGGTGAATGGGAATGGGAATGGGAATGGGAATGTGTTAAGTTGTATCGCATGTACTTCCAGTCCATGTTTTCCTTCTGTCTATTGTTTACTGTCATGGCCGCTCCCACCCAGAACAGTAATCATGTCAGATATTGATGAGGGTGAAGCGTTACCATGGCAACTGTGCTGCTTAATGTAAAAACCTTCATGATAAACAACCTCATAAGCAGCCATCCTTGTGTTACCTCGTCTAACCAGCAGGTGGCGCCTAAGGGTCGCTGTTTTTTTTCCCCCTCTCCATAAAGCAACATCACTACCATGCTTTGTCATGACGTCACATTCTGCAGTAAAACATGCTGTTGATGTTGTTTTACATTTGACGCCATTATACAGTCTCACCCATTGTGATTGTGTGTGTGTGATGGTCGTCACGTCGCATGGTTGCGATCCATTTTCCAGGAGTGTCCCCACTGGTAATAACGTGGGTCACGGCTCATCAAAGTCCCCGGCCGCATGTCCCCCGCCTGGCGACACCATGCCTCCATCCAACAGGTACCAGCCCCAAGACGTTCACCCTCATCCCAGTCATACCCTGTCACCGCCATTTTCCATCCAACAGTAGTACACCACTTTGACGGTTTATATGTCCTGTAGGTCCGTCAGCGGGAAGAAGCTGTGCTCCAGCTGTAGTCAGCCTTTAGGGAAGGGGGCGGCCATGATCATCGAGACGCTTAGCCTCTACTTCCACATTGACTGCTTTAAGGTGCGTGAGGAAGCCTTTTTTTAGCATGGAAATTTGCACTCTTCCATGCTAATACATGCATGTAAATACATCCTTTCTTTATGTGTGTGTGTGTGTCCTACATCAGTGTGGTGTGTGTAAGGGACAATTAGGAGACACGTCCACGGGCACGGACGTCCGGATCAGAAACGGCCTCCTCAACTGCCACCATTGCTACATCCGCTCCCGCTGTAAGTGACCGTCTTGATGCTGCATTTCACATCACCTTCCATTCACCATATCGACTCTAATTGTACTTTACAGAACAGGAAGCTTAAATAACTCAACAATACTAAAGTGAGTCTATGTCATGTCTTATTTTCTCTTATTATGTCTACTATATTGGGTAATAGGAGTGTAAAGGTGACTATAGGGGTGCTATTTCATGACTAGAGGGCTCTAATATAGTATATATTTTTAAGTTGTAAACAGGTTTTGTATGCTCTAACTACCAAAATATTCTATCTTAAATCAAAGATCCTACTTGGCGGGACTGTGCTTACTACAGTAAACCTCGGATATATCGAAAATTCGCTCACAACGGACAGATAAAAAAGAACCAATTTTTCTGTAATGCATTTCCAATAAAAATTCATTGCATATATCGGATTTTTTATAACAGATTTCGCCTATTTCGGACAAAATCTCCAGTCCTGTTCCAATGCATTTCCATTAAATTTCCCTCGCATATATCGGATGGCCGCATCGTGGCGCTCCGATTCGCCGAATTGTGACAGGCCGCTATACGACGTCATTTGCAGCGTTTGCAGCGTTGCCTGCGCGTCCAGGTACATTGGAAACATAGTCAAGGAAGTGCCTTTTTATAACGGATAAAATCCGATTTACGCATATACTGGATATAAATCCCATATATGCGTAAAACGGACATTTTCCGGTATACGCATATAATGGATTTCGCTTATATCGGACAAAACCAGTGGGAACAATTGAATCCGACATATCCGAGGTTTACTGTAGTACTTTACAGAACAGGAAGTTTAAATAACTCAACAATACTAAAGTGAGTCTATCTCATGTCTTATTTTCTCTTATTATGTCTACTATATTGGGTAATAGGAGTGTCAAGGTGACTATAGGGGTGCTATTTCATGACTAGAGGGCTCTAATATATATATTTTTGTTGTAAACAGGTTTTGTATGCTCTAACTACCAAAATATTCTATCTTAAATCAAAGATCCTGCTTGGCGGTACTGTGCTTACCATAATCGGTTCTGGAACCGCCATAAATGAGCATTTAATCTACATTAAATATAATATAAATATATGTTGCTAAGCCTGAATATGCCTTGGAATGACAAAATGTAGCATCTTCTTTGATGAGGACAGGACACATACGAATGGAAAATATAGCGAGTGGCAAAAAGTTTCAAGGAATGCTGAATCATAGGACAACTCTAAAACGATGACTAAGACCGTAACCGACTTCCGAACCCGACGGAGTCATCACCATCATTTTCATTTTGTGGTGTTGATGCTTGTTGAACGGCTGCGGCTCTCTGGTTTGCCTTTCAAGCGGCTGGACAGCCCACCACCTTGTGACGCCTCCACCGCCTCCAAGCCGGCCCTGCCCCCCTCCTCCAAGCCGGGATTTGAAGCCCGATGTCCTGCAAAGCCCCGTCCTCCGCCTCATCACGTATCCATACATTTCTTTGTGTGTCGCTCACACACAGTCCACATTCATAAGAATAATATTCATGTTTTTACCAAGCACAATCTTATTTCCCGTAGACAGGAAGTGCACCGCATCACGGCTTTATTTGATTTTACATACACCCTTGAAATGACATCAAATTCACGGATATGATTATGCAAATGACCCATTGCAAAGTGCAATACTATGAATGTCACACATCAGATTGTACACGTCCTGCATAGGCCGGCGTTCTCTTCTTAACATGTACGTTATTCCCTAATCCCATTGTTGACAAAAATGCCTTTCAATGTGGGAAGAAGGGAATAGTATGCACATTCTCCGCTGACTTGGAATGTGGAGTCATGAGGGCAATAAGTGGACAGGCGAGTTTTTGGGAAAACTGTAATGTGCCTTAGGAACCAAACGGACGACGACGACGCGGGAATGAAACGTTGCGTTATTTCACGTTGTTGCACGGAGGAAAGGGAGCAAAAGTGTCCCGTCATGCCTCAGTGATTTGCAGTGATTGATTTGTGGTATAATATTCACTCCACCATATTTTATGATCATATTCCATCTCTATGTTCTTTCCTATATGAGGGCTCATTGATCGATATTAGCAGAGATCATATATCAAACGTGTACCAGCAGCAGTTGTGCAACATTTCTAACGAGTTCCTTCATTTTTTTTTTTTTAGGCCAGAGTGTTGTGGACGTGTACACAAATCAAACCAAAAAAAAATAAAAAAAATAAAAAAAAAAAGCAATAGCCCTTCATGGTCCCAATAGAGCCAAGCTTTCCTCTTCCGGTGTTCCTCTGCTTCTCCTCTTTTTTTTTTTTTTTTGGAGGCTGCTTCTTAGCTGCAGACTCAACCGTGGACCTGTGAGGCGGCCTCGGCGTCTCATGTGCAATTTTATTGCAATACTCACCTGAACTATACGACATGTAGATGTATTTTATTCATTTCACGTGGCAGTGCATTTAAAACAGGACTGGATGTTTATAAATAAAACATTACAAACTTACAAACCTTGTCTTTCTTGGTTTATGCACACCATGGACACGATATATGCACTATATGAGCGTTATGGCCATTATGAAGGCAGAATTATACACACAGGATGTTATTACGGTAGTGTGTTTTTTTTATATCAATATTTGTGCAGGTAAGTGTGTTTCTAATATCCATATTTGTGCAGGTTAGTGTGTTGTTTATCAATATGTGTGCATATGTTTTTTATATCAATATGTGTACAGATAAGTTTTTTATATCAATATTTGTGCAGATGTGTTTTTTTATATCAATATTTGTGCAGGTAAGTGTGTTTCTAATATCCATATTTGTGCAGGTTAGTGTGTTGTTTATCAATATATGTGCATGTGTTTTTTATATCAATATGTGTACAGAAGTTTTTTATATCAATATTTGTGCAGGTAAGTTGTTTATTATATCAATATTTGTGCAGGTAAGTTGTTTATTATATTAATATTTGTGCAGGTAAGTGTTTATTATATCAATATTTGTGCAGGTAAGTGTGTTGTTTATATCAATATGTGTGCATGTGTTTTTTATATCAATATGTGTACAGATAAGTGTTTATTATATCAATATTTGTGCAGGTAAGTGTATTTTTATATCAATATTTGTGCAGGGAAGTGTATTTTTTGTATATTATTACAAACTATATCAATATGTAATTTATGCCTATATATATGTTGGAGTGTATGTAAGTTTATTTGGTGTATTTTTTTGCAATTACAACATAATTACATGTTACCAGCAGATATATCAATATATATATTTATAGTTTGCTTTATACATTTTTATTGACGTGTGAACCAGGATTTCCATTTAAATGAGGAAAAGTAAGCAGTTATTTTTTTAAGCACGTGGCCTCGTATTGGCGGGAAAATTATTAATATTGATAAGAAATGCAAACCAGTGATGTGATCCTGCAGATATATGTGTCATTTTTGCAGGAGATCCTGCTTCCTTTTCATGTCAAGCATCAAACTGAAGGTAAAACTTGCATCATGAAGTATTATATTTGGATTGTATGCTGTGTTTATTTCAAGTGCATGGCAGTTTAATCTGAAACGTGACCCTGAATGCATCATTTACACTGTTGAAGCGTATCCTGGTAACAAACGACAAAGCCCATTTGCACTATAATTCCTTTTTTTTTATCATCAACAACCATCTGAATGGTACACCTGGAAAACTATGTGCACATGTAGAAATACCCCCTTCTTAAATATAAGCATTCAGTACCGACATATAAATAAGTTTCAGACCCAGGACAAAAAACTCACACAATGGAAGAATCGAAAAAAGACAACATGCAAATGACACTTGCATCATTTCCTCCTCTCAGACAAAAAAAAAACTGTAGTCCCAACATCCAAAAAAAAATGAAGACTATACAAGGCGAGTATGTATTACTACTAAGTATTCACACTACACGACTGGAGCCACGAAAACTGCAGTAGAAAGACACAAACGTCCATGAAAGGGAAAAGGGGTACCTTGTGCCGTTTTTTTTTTTAATACATGGACAATTTAAAGAAACTATAATAAAGTCCTGCTTGCGTTCAGAGACAAGTATTCATTGGTTCACATGCTGGAGTTTTGTAGTAAAACTGCAGCTGATGCAGTACAAAGAAAAGGAATCAACATCATGACGAGACAATCATTGATTTGTACAGCAGAGGCCATAACAGGAAAAAAAACACTTTCATAGTCCATCTGTCAATCATTTCACTGTCCTGTAGTGTGTGTGTGTGTGTGTGTGTGTTTTTAGAACATGCCGCTTTTTACTAACGAAGCTTTGGCTCCGTTCTGTCTTTGCAAGGACGACAGCACGCTAGCGAACGGCCCGCCCAGAGAGTCCGGGATGGAGGTGATGGTCCCCGGGGCGGTGGCCCATCCTTGGCTCGGCGCCGTCACCCCCATGCCGGAGGACACGGAGCTCTTCCCTTGGTCCACCTGTCCGTTCCCGCTGCTGTTGACCACCTGCACTCCTGTGGGGCTGGGACCCCCGCAGTTGGAGGTGGGTACGGGGTTCGGACCGGGTCCTCCGGTGCTGTCCGGGTCTGTGGATTTGACGTCTTTGCTGTCTTCATCTCTGGGGTCGGATTTCTTGCCCGTGGAGGACTTGGCCGCGGCTGCTGCGGCTGCGGCTGCTCGCTCCTGTTTGCGGAACTTGGCCCGTCGGTTCTGGAACCAGACCTAGGAAATCCAAAGAGCCCGTTAGTTGACATTAATCACCATCCAAATAACGCACGATTAATTTAATCGACTAAAATCGCCAATTTGTGCCAAATTGTCTAGTCAAGCCAGTGCGTAACCTTTGCGTAAAAGGTGCGTAATTGGAGCAAAAACCTCCTTTTCGTCAATCTTACCTGAACTCTGGCTTCAGTCAGGTCTATCTTGAGTGCCAGCTCCTCCCGGGTGTAGATGTCCGGGTAGTGCGTCTCGGCAAAGACCCTCTCCAGCTCCTTGAGCTGCGCGCTGGTGAAGGTGGTCCTGATGCGCCTCTGCTTCCTCTTCTCGTTCAGTCCTCCGTGGTCGGTGAACAGCTTGTAGGGCACTGCGGAGGAGATACACGTCCCGTTGGCTGGGGTGGAACCCGAGACTCATATTTTGCTTTATATTGAGCTTAATTGGAACGTTAAACTAATTGCAGCTCAAGTCGGAGCGAACTTGTCATAAATGTGTCCTCGACGCGCGATCCGCGGCGTCTCTGCGTGCATGGAACTCCAATTTGGCACCAATAATGACTTTTGCTCTTTGCTTATCTAATTATTGTCTCATCGCACAGTAAATACATTACGGCGGCTTAAGATAATTCTGTTGGAGGTTTTTTGGGGTGTGTTGCCCCCCTCCCCGGTAACCGAATTAGACGATCGCTCCTAACGCGATAAATTCTTTCATTTGTGTAAGCAAATTTGTTCCGCGTAAATACTAAACAAACTCCCAACAACGACATCCGCTTCTAGTCCTTACCTGCCGCGTACGGGCTGCTCTGGTGGTCTCGCAGGGTTCCCAGGCTGCAGGATCCCGGCGTGAGAGACGGGCATCCGGAGGTGGCGCCGAATGTGGTCCGGATGGGGTTGTACTGGAAGCCGCTGGCCTGGCTGCAGGAGCTGAAGTCCGCGTAGGCCGAAGCCAAGCTCGATGTGTCCATCCCGGCCATACATGACTCGTAGGCGGAGGAGTTGAGGTAAGAATACTCCATTTTATACATTTGGGAGACGCAAAGTGGACGTCGAAAGCTGCAACTTCCCGACGAAAAAAACAAAAATAAGACACAAATCCCTCTTTTTTTTGGAAAGAAAATCGGCTTATCTGGTGTAGGGAAAGCCAGCACACAGGATGCGAGATGGAAGTTTGGGATGTGTTATGGGGGGGGAGGGAGGATGTTTAGATGTTCACTGCTCGGCGCCTGCTCCAAAAGTGGCCTCCTTTATAGCAACAGAGCCGTGTTTTATGAAAAGCCCCCCAAGAGCCGCCTAGCCCGAGGTCTCTAGAGCATATAGTCCTCATAATAAACTTGGCTCTTTCCGCTTGGACAATAGCAGTTTGCTCTTATTGCTGCTGCCTTTTTTACATGACAATAAGTCATCAGTCTATTGGGCTGCCACTGGGGGCCCGGCCTGTCCAACCTTCCCCATCATTGATCCCCTGCATCTCTAATTACAATTTAATACCTCGCCATTACGCGCCGCTACCCTACCCACCCACCCACCAGCATCCATCCATCCCGCATCCATCCATCCATCCCTCCTCCATCCTCCAGCAGCAGCCTCCCCGCTCCCTCGCAACCGCCGCCTTGCCCTTTAATTCAATCACAGCACTTGGAAATAATGAAAGTTGGGTGACGATTCTCCCTGATCCAATTTCTCTCTCTACCCCCCCACACCCCCCTCCAAGCTTTTAAGGCCTTTATACCTTGACGGGCTTTCACGGGAAACATAGTCTCACTCATCTGCTGCCACTCTTCTGCTTCTAATTCTTCGTTTCTTCTCTTTTTTCTTCTTCTGTTGATGCGGGTTAGTTAGGATGCGACACACGTCACACACACACACACACACATATATAAAATACATTTTCAATTGGTTGTCTGCCTGGAAACAAATAGGAATAATTCCCCACCTTTAGGGTAAGTTCCAACCCATTTAATGATCCGTATTTTTTAAGAAACACAAACAATTACAATCAATTAATATCCAATATAGAAATATAATATAAATAACAGCCATTACAACAGTGTTCAATTTACTCATTTTATGTAGCTGTTAAAAATAGCTACGTTTGTGTGAAAAGCAGATGATTATTAAAATGCCCTCATGTTTTTGCGTGTCCATCAACTTCCGGAAAGGAGCCAAATTGCTTTGTAATTGTCTTTATTGCATTCACCATTCCTTTTATTTACACCCATAAACAAATTGTAATCTTTCTAATGAAACTATGGAAGTGGACCTCTTATAAGATTGACAATATTGGCTGAGTGTTTAATTCGGTTTGTTCTAATAAGGTGCTCACACACTTGCCCCCCTCCCCCCCCTCCTTTTTTATTTTAATTCAATTCAATTCGTTTATTTTCCAATTCAAGTCTGCACTTTCTCCCCCAGGATTGGCAAGAAACAAAAAAAATAAGAATATAAATTAAATTTAGCACATTTATTTATGGGATATTTGTGTAAAAACATTAAATGTTTGCAATTTTATTAGAAGAGGCCTTTGTTGTTGTGTTATTTTTTATGAGTTGCAAGGAAAGATGAGGATAGTGATGCTAATATTTGATGTTTTTTAAAGCCAGTATGATATACAAATGATATTAAAAACAAATAATTCGATTTCATAAATACTCATCTCATTTTTGCATTTATTGGTAACAACAAAATATAATATAATGATCTTTATGATTAAATGTGGGCGTGTTTTAATGCATTTGTAGTGTTGGAGGGGGGATGGGGGGGGCAGAAGTCGTTTTTCTTTCTTTTCTTGTGCACCAAAGCTGGTGTCCGGTCAGAAGTTAACAACAAATGTTTAATTCCATTAAAGCCAAAGAGCCAAATGGCGCGCCTTGCACGTGTCTGGCGGGGAATCAAAGGAAGATCTCGGAGAATGAGAACGAGAATGAGAACGAGAACGGGAATCTAATAAAGCTCAAAGGAGGCAGAAGTCCTTTTCTGATATTTGGCCGAGGCAAACCCAATTAAAAGCTTTCCTTTTATTTTCCCTTTATCTTCCTCCTCCTATTTCTTTCTTTCTTTCTTTCCTTTATCATCTTGACTTTCACACACCTGCTGGGTCACAACATTAGGCACACTTGGAGCACCACTTGCACAAATAATAATAATAATAATAATAATAATGGTGACTGGATTCAAGCATTTAAATATGATATACAAATAAATATAAGAAATACTATATAATAAAATGAAATGTAGCCTATAAATAAATACAAATGAAAAAATACCATTTTATATGAAAAAATAAATATTGTAAAATATTTAATATTGTAAAATATTCAAAATAATATTGTAAAATCCATCAATTTTCTTTATGCCGTGGTATGCTGGAGCCTATCCCAGCTGTCTTCGGGCGAGAGGTGGGGTACACCCTGGACTGGGCACATATAGATCACAATCACACCTTAGAATTTAAAGTAAAATATGAAATATAGGAAAAAATATATAAAGAAATAAAAATATATAAATATAAAAAATAATTTTAAAAAAATAATAATTAATAAATGCCACTGATGATATACTGTATATTATTGACTATAGATATATATATTTGATGCACCTATCTATTGCTGTCTGTATATTAATACATTTAAAAAACCACTGAAGTGCATTAATTTGGTCCAATTATATAAGATATTCATCTTATTTAATTGTTTTTTTTTCACTTAAGCATAACTTTTTGTACACCTTGATGATGATGCAATTATTAATATGACTCAAAGTAGCCAAAATATTCTGGACGCCCCCCCCATTTGTGTTACTGGGCCTGCCTGATTGCAGTGGGTGTCATGCGTGTCTATTAATAAAGATAGCCGGCATATGTTTTCACATCAATAAATCACAGCAACACGATGCCGCCGCGCCTCCTAAATGCGTTCGGCAAGTGTCGCACAAAGCGCGGGCACCTCCTCTCCATTTAGGGCGCACTTTGGTTGCTCAGCAATAAAGGAATGCTGCTCGACAGGAGGCACAAAACCCAGAAACAAAATGTCTTTGTGTTGGGATGGATTGGATGACCTCCACTCCCACCATACCCCACCCCCACCCCCCCGTCCGTCTCTGAAAAAAGCCAGAGGGAAGACGGAGAGGATGGATGGAAGGATGCGGGGATGCAAGGATGGCCGGACGGATGGAGGATGGTGCGGGGGATAAAGAGGGACGATGGGAGGGTCGCCCTGTCACTCCTCCGCCTGAGGATCTCATTGTCATCGTGAATGAGCCCATGATGCCTTCACTGCAGTTCGGGGACGTTTTAACTTGACGTCTCAATTAGACAGCAGATTAGCAATACAGTAAACCTCGGATATATCGGATTCAATTGTTCCCACTGGTTTTGTCCGATATAAGCGAAATCCGTTATATGCGTATACCGGAAAATGTCCGTTTTACGCATATATCGGATTTATATCCGGTATATGCGTAAATCGGATTTTATCCGTTATAAAAAGGCACTTCCTTGACTATGTTTCCAATGTACCTGGACGTGCAGGCAACGCTGCAAACGCTGCAAATGACGTCGTATAGCGGCCTGTCACGATTCGGCGAATCGGAGCGCCACGATGCGGCCATCCGATATATGCGAGAGAAATTTAATGGAAATGCATTGGAACGGGACTGGAGATTTTGTCCGAAATAGGCGAAATCCGTTATAAAAAATCCGATATATGCAATGAATTTTTATTGGAAATGCATTACAGAAAAATCGGTTCTTATCTGTCCGTTGTGAGCGAATTTCCGATATATCCGAGTCCGATATATCCGAGGTTTACTGTATAATATTACATCCCGCATCCGTATCCACGATTTGCTCAATAAAAAAAATAGGATTCATCATCATTTTATCATTTAATTTGCCATTTTTATATACGTATACTGTGATCATTAAAAACATCATATGTTTAAATGATCAATAACATTGCACAATTTCATATTTTAGCCAACTAAGGAAGAGGATTCTCTGTTTTTGTGTCGACAGTAAACAGCACAGGACTAATAATAATAATAATAATAATAATAATAATATGCCGTCCTGTTACTAAGTCTACTATTTCTATCCTTGCAGATGTTGATGGCTGCCGTGCGGCATCCATCAGGTGTGTGCTCCCTAAGTGACCAGGAGCCCCGCCGCTGGATTAACATAAAAATCTGATTGGCGGGGATGAGATTAGGAAACATGAACGTGGTCTTGGCACAGACGTGAGCCAGGCGAGGATCAATCTCCAAATGACTCCCAGCTGTAAGTCCACATTAACGCAGAGAAATGCCATCGACCGGCGGGACAAATAAGATTTGGCAAAAGATGTGATCATTAAATCTGGTGGCCGTGCTCAAGAATTTGATTCATAAAATGCGCCCTGAAATGAGACGGAATGAAATTCTTATCGGAGGTCTTGTCATCGTTTCATCCGCCGCTGCTTAACGCTGCTGCTGGATGGCCTTGATGAGATTTGGAAATAAACTTCAATTCAATCGGCCTCAGCCAACACGCGTCGCTTCTTTTGGGAGGGGCCGCTTTACCCCTCCCTTTGACACTCATTCACTCCTCAACCACAAAAAAAAACAGGACTAAACCGTGACTGAATGAGAAAGTAAAACCAGGCCAAACCAGGACTAAACCACAAATAAAACAGGCTTAAAGTACAAACAAACAAGGACCAAATCAGACTTAACCAGAACTAAATCATATCCAAGCCAGAACTATACAACAGCCAAACCAGAACGAAACCACAAATAAACCAGTACTAAACCACAACCATACTATCAACTCAGAACTTAAAACACAGCTAAACCAGGACCAAAACACAACAAAACTAAAACTAAACCAGAAATAAACTAGGACTAAACCACAATCAAACTACAACCAAATCAGAACACAACTAAACCAGGACCAAAACACGACAAAACTAGAACTAAACCAGAAATAAACCAGTACTAAACCACAATCAAACTATGACCAAATCAGAACACAGCTAAACCAGGACTAAAACACAACAAAACTAGAACTAAACCAGAAATAAACCAGTACTAAACCACAATCGAACTATGACCAAATCAGAACACAGCTAAACCAGGACTAAAACACAACAAAACTAGAACTATACCAGAAATAAACCAGTACTAAACCACAATCAAACTATGACCAAATCAGAGCACAGCTAAACCAGGATCAAAACACGACAAAACTAGAACTAAACCAGATACAAACCGGGACTAAATCATGCCCTAACCAGAACTAAAACATGTTCAAGCCAGAACTAAACCACAACCAAACTATGACCAAATCAGAATTTAAAACACAGCTAATACTGAACTAAACCACAAATAAACCAGGACTAAACCACAATCAAACTATGACCAAATCAGAACTTTAAACACAACTAAATCAAAACTAAAACACAAACAAATCAGGACTAAATCATGACCAAACCAGAACTAAACAATTACTAAACCAGGATTAAACCATGATCAAACCAGAATTTAACCACAGCTAAACCAGAACTAAACTGCACACAAAAAAACAAAACTAAACCTTGATCAAACATGAACTAAACCATGACCAAACCAGAACTAAACTATAACCAAACCAGGACTAAACCATGATCAAACCAGAACTAAACCATTAACAAACCAGAACTAAACCATGATCAAACCAGAACTAAACCATGATCAAACCAGGACTAAACCACAACGACGCCAGAACTGAACAACTACCAAACAAGGACTAAACCGTGACTAAACCAGGATTAAACCATGATCAAATCAGAACTCAAACCACAGCTAAACCAGAACTAAACAACAAATTAAACCAGGATTAAACCACACAAAAAAACACGACTAAGCCATAATCAAACCATGATCAAATCAGAACTTAAACCACAGCTAAACCCAAACTAAACCACAAATAAACCCGGACTAAACTAAACCACACAAAATCAGGACCAAACCAGTACTAAACCATGACCAAATCAGGACCAACCCAACCCAAAACTAAACCACAACCAAACCAGAACTAGACCACAACCAGCTAAGTAAATATTTGAACCTCCGTATGACTTGTTTGAAGAACACGCTACCAAGAAGCTGCTAAGTACCTGCTGCAGCGATGCTAGCCAAAGATCCTTTATATGCCAAGATGACTGTTGCTTATACTGCAAGTGCTTACTGCAAGACCGTGAGTCAAAGATCCTCTATGTGACAGAGGAAGTGCCGTGCTGTGTTTTAGGAATCTGCTATAAAAATGTTAGCGGAAAAAATCTGATGTCATTCCTCGGCCACATTAGGCCCACAGGCCGCCCGTTGAATAGCTAAAGATCCTAAAGCATCTTGAAGCATCATCATTTTTGGGCCTCACCCCCGGTGGGGTCAAGGCGTATTTGACTGCCCCCCCGTCCCCCTCCCTCCCTCCCCCACACGAGCGTCATCAATCAGCTGCGTGAGTCGTTATTATTGTTGAATTGAATAGCTGTTGGGGAAGTGAGGGTCAGTGTCATTAACTGCACCCCCTCCCTCCCTCGTCCTCTCGCCCCGGGCCCCCTGAAGGCATTTGGGCCCCCCCCCCCCCCCCCATACAAGGACCTGCTGGCTAATAAAGCCGTGTGGTCTGCCTCAAAGCTTAATCACACATGCATTAAGCGGCAGACAGCGGCCTTTTGTCCACGCGTAGCTTTACTGGAATTAAGCGATTAATGGTCATCTGAGCGGCAGGCGACAAGAATGATGGAGCGCTTTTTAATGTCCCCACCAGGCGGGGGCAACGGGGGGGGGGGGGCTCTTGGAGGAAGCAATTACAGTAGCCCCTTCTACATCATCCATCATAAACATCAAAGTCATTGATTCATATTCAGTGTATTGTGATGTTTATGAACCCCCCCCCCACGTGGCACATTATCATATGCAAAGCGGCCACGTTCAAACACCTGCTAAATCTGCACCCCGATTTCATATTTAGTCTCGACCCCTTAACGAGGCGCTCGTCAGTTGCACGCTTCACTTCTCGTTAGCGTGACCCCAAAGAGACCTGCAACCAAAAAATGGCTGCAATTTTTGAATTTTGGCTCTCAAACCCTCCATTTTGTGTCACCTCCTTATGGACATGACAAAAATCAGGCTTCACTACGCATCTAAAAATATATTTCTGACAGCTTTTTGTCAATTAATTACAGATGTGCAATCTGTAAAGGCTCCAAAATGCGGCGTAAACAACGTGGTCTGGCTCCTCCCCCTTTCCGAACCCTCCGGCCAAACTTGACGTGCACCGCCAAAACATGCTAACCTTGCATCGACGCATCAACAATTGAGCTAATGTTTTAATTCATCATTTCCGTTTTTATTTTATCCTCATAAAATTTCAATTGTTATGGTTGATGTTTTTTTTTCCAACCATTCAGGCTTTCTTTTTTGATTTTATCTGCATAATATTTATAAACTTTATCATTTTTTAAAATGTTTTTGTTTCTCATATTAAGAAAAAAAAATATTTTTTCTCTAATATTTTTTAATATTTCAACTTGATGCTACTAAAATTCTTTTTATTTTTTTAAATAATTTAATAATTATAATTATTATAATGAAATTAAAATTGTTAAAATTGTTAAAATTGTTAAAATTGGTAAAATTGTTAAAATTGTTAAAAGCATTACAATTGTTAAAAGCATTACAATTGTTAAAATTATTAAAATTGTTAAAATTGTTAAAATTATTAAAATTGTTAAAATTATTAAAATTGTTACAATTGTTACAATTGTTACAATTATTATATTTTAAAATAATAAAATAATGTAATAATTTATTATTAAAATATATATATTATATATTTTTTTCCCTGAAAATATTTTTTGTAAAATGACAACGTTTTCTCATAATATATTGTATTTAATTCTTGTCAAAATTACTGGTGAGTTTTCTATTTTTATTTATTTTTTTGTGTAAAAACAATGATTTTAGAACATAAGGGGGGCCAATAAAAAACAGCCAAGGGAGGCAAATGGTCCCCGGGCTGTACTTTGGACACCCCTGCAACACACTGCTGTGTGATGCATTCAAGTTCCATTCAAACCAAAGAGGAAGCCATGACTCTCGATCCAAGCTGTAATTTATTCCTGAATGGGATCAGGCGTGTCCCAATTAGCTTCCATTTGCCACAAATGGAGCCAATGATTGTGTGTCATGTGGAAAAATGGAAACATGGCAGTACGGAGACAATAAAGTTCTCAAATGACATCAATTTGAGGCTTTTCCAGCCATTTTTGGCTCCCACACCCAATCTTAGGATCCCCAGCAATGTAATTTTTCTTATGAACACATATTGCCTATCAATTTCATATCCAAGCGTGCGAGTGCTGCTGCTTCTTTGCTTCTCCTCTCCCCGAAATCCAATAGAAACTTCATCACGCTGTCACCTCGCCTGATTTCAGGACGCTACCTCCATCCTGAGAGCCATCTTGGCTGATCACATTAACGTTATTGCTCCTCGCCGATACTCCATATCGCCTGGAGGCTGTTGGCTTTCATTCCGCCGCTTCCATCTGGACCGGGCCCAGCCAAGCCAAGGCTGACTTTCAAGTTTAGAAAAGTTCAAGTCGGACTTGTGGTCATCAAACAACAGCAGGATGTTTGCTGGAGCTGATGACAAGGACTCCGAGTGGAGCTCCACACCAGGACCAGGAAGGCGTGTGATGCATAAACATGAATCCTAATGTGCCAATTCATCATTTGGCGGCGTGGGGAGGAAGGGAGGGGCGCTACGGCTCCTCTGTGTCTTCTGATCAAATTTGCAGCCGGCGATGATGAGGAGCGCGTTGGTCGTGCTTGGCAAAGAGTGCGGATGCAGCGATTTGTCACGTCGCACGGAAGGAAGGGAGGACGGCGGTGGGATGTTTGGGAAAAGTAGCTGTTGAGGGGAATATGGTTCTTTTCAACAGAAGGGTACCAAAAGGTCATGGTTCCCATCTGGTACATTGGTGCCCATAATTATCGGCCAAGTATCGGCATAGAAATGCCATATCGGTATCATATTATTTCCCCATCATGAAAACTGATGTTACACATATCAGAATCGGCTCATATCGGTATCTGAAAATCAGGAGTTGGACAATATTGGCTCATCCGTTTCCGGCAAAAAAGCCACTATTGGACATCCCTAATTGGTACCCATAATTATCGGCATAGAAATGTGATATCGGTTGATATCGGTATCTTATTATTTCCCCATCATGAAAACTGATGTTACACATATTGGTATCGGCTTATATCGGTATCTGAAAATCAGGAGTTGGACAATATTGGCTCATCGGTTTCCGGCAAAAAAGCCAATATCGGACATCCCTAATTGGTACCCATAATTATCGGCATATAAATGTGATATCAGTTGATATCGGTATCATATTATTTCCCCATCATGAAAACTGATGTTACACATATTGGTATCGGCTTATATCGGTATCTGAAAATCAGGAGTTGGACAATATTGGCTCATCGGTTTCCGGCAAAAAAGCCAATATCGGACATCCCTAATTGGTACCCATAATTATCGGCATATAAATGTGATATCAGTTGATATCGGTATCATATTATTTCCCCATCATGAAAACTGATGTTACGCATATCGGTATCGTCTCATATCGGTATCTGAGAATCAGGAGTTGGACAATATTGGCTCATCGGTTTCCGGCAAAAAAGCCACTATCGGATATCCCTAATTGGTACCCATAATTATCGGCATAGAAATGTGATATCGGTTGATATCGGTATCATATTATTTCCCCATCATGAAAACTGATGTTGCACATTGGTATCGGCTCATATCGGTATCTGAAAATCAGGAGTTGGACAATATTGGCTCATCGGTTTCCGGCAAAAAAGCCAATATCGGACATCCCTAATTGGTATCCATAATTATCGGCCTGGTATTGGCATAGAAATGTGATATCGGTTGATATCGGTATCATATTATTTCCCAATCATGAAAACTGATGTTACACATATCGGTATCGACTCATATCGGTATCTGAAAATCAGGAATTGGACAATATTGGCTCATCGGTTTCCGGCAAAAAAGCCAATATCGGACATCCCTAATTGGTATCCATAATTATCGGCCTGGTATCGGCATAGAAATGCCATATCGGTATCATATTATTTCCCCATCATGAAAACTGATGTTACACATATTGGTATTGGCTCATATCGGTATCTGAAAATCAGGAGTTGGACAATATTGGCTCATCAGTTTCCGGCAAAAAAGCCACTATTGGACATCCCTAATTGGTACCCATAATTATCGGCATAGAAATGTGATATCGGTTGATATCGGTATCATATTATTTCCCCATCATGAAAACTGATGTTACACATATAGGTATCGACTCATATCGGTATCTGAAATCGGAAGTTGGACAATATTGGCTCATCGGTTTCCGGCAAAAAAGCCAATATGGGACATCCCTAATTGGTACCCATTGGAACTTTTGACTATGGAAAAAGTCTATCACTTCAGGAAATAGTCAGATCCAAACAACACAACACGTCAACACAGTGACCCACAACGACTGCACCATGTGTGCATACATATAAACAACTATGAAAAATACCCATGTAAACATTACACCAGTATAGTCCTGCCGCAAGGCATGCTGGGTAGCTCTTGGTACTCCCAACATTTTTGCTTGATTGCAGAATACGTTGAGGAGGTCGTCAGGGAAGTAAAAAAAAAGGAGGGATGTTAACAACACTCTTCATTGTTCATAGCTCACATTATTACAGCTGGACTACCCAGCATGCTCTGCGGCACTTGTGAATAACAGTCTAACATGGAGCACGTGTTATGTTTACTGCTGAGCTGATATTTATTACCAACATAGCAGAAGCAGTTGATGAATGTGATGCGTTCACTTGCGTTGTGTTTTAATTTTGTTGCACCGTGAGTAAGTAAGTCGTTTGATGACCATTTATATTTGGATTTTTTTATGAAGAAAGTTGGACCGGCAACTGATTTAGCATCCTGTAGTAAATAGTCAAAGAATGTTTTTAGCGAATGCAACAATGTTGTGTTTTCCCAGGATTGATTACACGTCACTCAGGCAGCCCATGGGCCACAGGTTGAATTGCACTGGTGTTTTTGTATAAGAACATTGTTCAGGGAAGTCTTACATCACATTACATAGAAAAAAGCAAAGCCGTCCTTCCTTGCTTCCTTCCTTCCCCAACGTTTGCAGGTTTGCATGAGAATCGGGGGCGGCGTGGCGGAGGGCGGGGTGTTTGCGGCCACGTGGAGCAGATTGATGTCATTGTCTCGTCACGCTGACCTTTGCTGTAAAACCCGCGGCAGACATCACAAACTCTCACATCAATTTAGCCCAATTGGATGTGGCATGTCTCGGCTAACTCGATTTGTGGAGAAATGCACCTGTCTCTGCCTTCCCTCCCTATAGATTTACTCCGAGCAGAGAGGCAGGGAGGGGTTGGCTGGCGGTCCACTGACCCCCCCACATCCTCCCGCCTCCCTTTTCCCCGTCTCCCCACATGCACACAAACACTGTTCTCCCTCTGATCTTTTCCCTCCTCCTCCTCACTTTGCAGATGTTGCTGCTTCTCTGCAGTGTGTGTGTGTGTGTGTGTGTGTGTGTGTGTGTGTGTGTGTGTGTGTGTGTGTGTGTGTGTATCCTGGGGTCTGGGCCAGAGCGTCTGGGCGGAGCAGAAGGAGAGCCATTAGCTGGCCTCTAATCACATTACAGAGACGTTAAAGGGGGATGTGAATTTAAACAGCCAGCAGAGAGAAGATGGGCAAAAGTTGGAGGTGTTATTTAAGGTTGTTCATTACTCATATGCTGTGTGTGTGTGTGTGTGTGTGTGTGTGTAGTTGTGTGTGTGTGTGCGTGCAAGGTCACACTGTGTGTCCATGCAGCACTTTGGTTGGCATCATGTTGCTTCTGCAGCACATCTGCACCCGTGACAGCCTGTTTACTTACTGAACCGTGTGTGTGTGTGTGTGTGTGTGTGTGTGTGTATATGTGTGTGTGTGTGTGTGTGCGTTACTTTTCTGCAGAGTGAGCCAACTGTCATGATGACAAATACGAGTAGTTTGCCAGCATTAGGTAATGAGCAGCAAGGACACACACTCCATCTCTACTCTTTGCTTTGGAACAAAGAAATAACTCTTGGTTGTTATTATGAATAATTTAATCTAATAATTTCATCTAATGACGCTCAAATGTCCTTTTATGAGTAATAATGCTGATTTTGGACAGGCGTTAAGTTATGTTTATTATTGTTTAGTAATCATGCTGACAGCTGAGGACCAAAATAAGTGTTGTCATGGTGATCTGATATTCCATTTCTGTGACTCAGCAAATTCATTCATTCATTCATTTTCTACCGCTTTTCCTCACGAGGGTCGCGGGGGGTGCTGGAGCCTATCCCAGCTGTCTTCGGGCGAGAGGCAGGGTACACCCTAGAGTGGTCGCCAGTCAATCACAGGGCACATATAGACAAACAACCATTCACACTCACATTCATACCTATGGACAATTTGGAGTCGCTAATTAACCTAGCATGTTTTTGGAATGTGGGAGGAAACCGGAGTACCCGGAGAAAACCCACGCATGCACGGGGCGAACATGCAAACTCCACACAGAGATGCCCAAGGGTGGGATTGAACCCTGGTCTCCTAGCTGTGAGGTCTGCGCGCTAAGACCACCCCTAGACCACCGTGCCGCCCCGACTCAGCAAATATTATCCAATATTCCTATTTGCTGTCTTTAGGGTGTACCCCGCCTCTCGCCCGAAGACAGCTGGGATAGGCTCCAGCACCCCCGCGACCCTCGTGAGGATAAGCGGTAGAAAATGAATGAATGAATGAAGAACAGAGGAGCACTTCTTCTACATAAATGATCTTTGACGACTGTTTTTGCAGTAGCATCTTCAAATCCTTTGAGAGGTCCAATCCGGAGAAGGGAGGAGGAGCCAGATGGGCCAACATGTAAAGACGAACCACCGCATGGCATGTACCACCCATAAATCGAACCAGAACTAAACCATTAAGCTGGACTGGAAACCAGCATGGAGAACTAACCATGGCCCAGAGACAAGCAAAGACCCGGTAGGGCCTCCAGGTAAGGGTGCCCAAGCAGTCTGAACTAGTGGTGGTGGGTAAACACTCGAACGTCACAGTGGGGGTGATGGCAACATCGGGAAGAAGGAAGACGATAAGCTAGAGAAATATAAGAGCCAAAGAAAGAGCTTGAGAAAACTTGGACCGTGAAGGCAACAGTGGTGCCAGTAGTGATCCGGGCACTGGGGGCCCCCCAAGCTGGGTGGATGATTCCAGCAGATACCAGCAATAACATTCATGTCGGAAGACTTTTCTCAGTAATGCTCTCTTGGTACCCCCGGTGTCTGCTGGAGCAGGATGGGGGCGGGGGAAGATGGGGCCCCATGCCAAGGGCCCCAAAAAATAGAGATGTGGCCATCCAGGGTCCCAAATTTTATTAAGTATAATACTATAATTTGGAATTGTATTTTCCAAAGGGGCCCACATTTCCTGGTGGCGGTTCCCCATCCTGGCATCCACCCAGTTTGGGGGACGGCAAAATGTTTTTTAAAGGCAACCAGATCAGTTGTGATCCATTCAATGCCCCAAGGAAACCTGAGGATCTTTGATTGGACCTTTACTTTACATGACAGTTGGGTGAAGATGATTGACATGTTTATGAAAGTAAAAAAAAAGTGGTATTGACGTATTAATCTTTAATCCTGATGAATAATGTGAGTTGGTAAAAGGCATTCTGGTCAACTAAGAACCATGTAACACAGTGACCCCCCCCCGCCCTGCCCCAAACACCAGCAGCCCCCTTGCCCCCACTGGCCGCTGGCCCAATACTGAGTCCTGTAGCACCCCCTGACCCCGCGCTGTCCCCCATTATGAAGCAGTCAGAAAGCTTTTAGGGGCTTCGGTAACGCCGAAAGATTGATGGCGTCAAATGAGATGGGGAGGGGGGACGATGGGGGGGGGGGGGGGGGGGGGGTAGCAGGTGGTTAAGAAGAGAATGTCTGGCTTTAATGGCTTGCCAGGAATCTAATTCAATAATTATGAAAAGTGACTCTAGGAGAGCCGCACTGGACTCAAGGGTGGAGGCCACAGCGGGGAGGCGCATGCGTGAGGAACCTCCACCTCCTTCACCTCCTTCACCTCCTTCACCTCCATCACCTCCTTGGCCTCCCCATCTGACGAAAGCAGGCGAGGCGGGCCTCCACACGTCCACTCCACACGTCCACTCCACAGGTAGCAACATCTCCAAGGCTTTGGGATGTCCAAAAGTCTGCTACTTCTACTACCACTTCTTCCTCTACTACTAGCTTTTACTACCAACTCTGCTACTTCTACTCCATTATCCTACCACTTATACTACTACTACCTTCTACTCCATTATCCTACGACTACTACTACCTTCTATTCCATTCTCCTACCACTTATACTACTACTTCTACTACCTTCTACTCCATTCTCCTACCACTTATACTACTACTACTACCTTCTACTCCATTCTCCTACCACTTGTACTACTTCTACTACCTTCTACTCCATTCTCCTACCACTTATACTACTACTACTACCTTCTACTCCATTCTCCTACCACTTATACTCCTACTATTACTACCTTCTACTCCATTCTCCTACTTCTACTACCTTCAACTACGTTCTCCTACCACTTGTACTACTACTACTACTACCTTCTACTCCATTCTCCTTCCACTTATACTTCTACTACCTTCTACTCCATTCTTCTACCACTTGTACTACTTCTACTACCTTATACTGCATGCTGCTATCACTTAAACTACTACTACTACCTTCTACTCCATTCTCCTACCACTTGTACTACTTCTACTATCTTCTACTGCATGCTGCTATGACTTAAACTACTTCTACTACCTTCTACTCCATTCTCCTACCACTTGTACTACTTCTACTACCATCTACTCCGTTCTCCTACCACTTGTACTACTTCTACTACCTTCTATTCTGTTCTCCTACCACTTATACTACTTCTACTTCATTCTCCTGCCACTTATACTACTTCTACTTCATTCTCCTACCACTAATACTACTTCTATTACCTTCTACTCCATTCTCCTACCTCTTATACTACTTCTACTACCTTCTACTCCATTCTCCTACCTCTTATACTACTTCTACTACCTTCTACTACTACTTGTCCTACTTTCTACTACTAGTACTCCAATTTGTACTACCGCTACTACACCAGCGTTGTTGTTTTTGTGAGGGGATGAACCTGCAACATAGCAAACTTGAGAGTATGTTTAAAGTCACGCAAATATTTCTACTTCAATACTACTATACTATACTACTACTATAAATACTAATAAGTTTTTTATGAACTTGAAAGTAGCATAAGAGGATTTCTTAAGAGGATTTCAAGTGTAAAAAGAAGTCAACCATGTCCATGTTGAGAGGTTGATTGATACTCAAAGTAGATTTTGTGGCTAAAATTCTTCTAATGGAAGCTCACGATACATACTAATGCTAATAAATGCTAAATGCTAATAATGCTAATAAAAGATATCCTTGTAATATTCCCAGGGACAGTAAAAAAACAGGCTACTGGTTCAAAATGACACCTCAGGCCGCACTTTGAACACCTCCTGAATGTGATTATGTGACCGTTTCTAAGCCGCTGCCTCACGTGAAGGTTAGCATAGCAACAAAGATGGCCGAACATCACCTGCTGCTGAAAGATGGTGGCTTTTAGCAACACAGACAATGCAAAAGAAAAATAGCTAAAGTGGCCAACTTTGATGGCTGCTGAATATATTGGCCACTCTGCATGGAGAGTGTGTGTGTGTGTGTGTGTGTGTGTGTGTGTGTGCGTGCGTGCGTGTGTGTGTGTGTGTGCAGCAGCGGGTGGGGGCCAGAGGGGTTAAGTAGGATAGAAGGCAGCCATACTTCAGATTGGCAGCAAGCTGCTGCAAGGATAATCTAATCAGAGGAAGCAATTGAATTAGTCCAGGGTCTCTGGGGCCAGCAGGGCCGGTGGCAGTGCTGCTGTTGCTCAGGAGTGGGGGGGGGAGGGGGGGGGGGTCGGGATGGGACGGGCGATTCGCTGCCTTCACACCGCCGACACCCTGACGCTTCACTTCCGCCAGGACCTTGGCCACGCCGCATGAATGCAGATGGAATGGAAGAGCAAGGGAGGTTCTTCTCGTCTCCCTGATGATGATGATGATGATGATGATGATGATGCTGTGTGAATGATGACTTTATCATCATAACATAATATCATATTCACCACCACTATCTCAGCATCAGTACTTCCGGTGTCCATTAGCGTCAAATATGTCACTTTTTTACTGAAAATTTTGTATCGCCTTCCACAAATATGGCCGACACGCTGCAGTGAAAATGGCATTTAACTACAAATATAATCATAAATGCATGTTGTTTCTCTCAAAATACATACTTTTTCCATGTCAACGGAATATGACACTTTTCTATTGAGTATTTTTGTATCCTACTCTTCAAAGATGGCCGACATAGCAGCACTAAAAAGGATTTATTCTGCCACAAAAAAGCAAAATAGGGCCATACCTTAAAAAAATGGTCAGTTGGCCGACATGCTGCCCTTAAAGTGGCATTCTACCACAAATATGATCCTTTGTGCTATATGAAGACATAGTAGTTTCCTTAAAATGTCCTCAAATATGGCCGACATGCTTGCACTGAAAACATTGGATTTGGCCACAAAAAACAACAACACAAAACCGAGCAAGTAATTTTGTCAATTTTGCTACCTAATTTTGCTAAAAAAAAAACACATATTTTAATTTAACAATTCAGGTTCTTCAAATTCCACAAATATGGCCGACATGCTGAAAAGTAAAATTGGGCAAGCATTTAAATTTTCTTAACATTCTTACCTTAAAAAAAAACTGCTTTTAGGGCCATTTGTTGGAGAACAGGTTTATCACATTCCACAAAAATGGCCGACATGCTGCCCTTAAAATGGCATGCTACCACAAATATGATCATTTGTGCTATATGAAGACATATTAGTTTCCTTAAAATGTTTTCTCAGTAAATCTAATATGTCACGTTTCTAGGCAGGATGTCAGGATCACACTCCTCAAATATGGCCGACATGCTTACATTGAAAACATTGGATTTGGCCACAAAAAAACCAACACAAAACTGAGCAAGTAATTTTGTCAATATCGCTATCTTAAAAAAAAACACATATTTTTAAGCTCAATTCAGGTTCCTCAAATTCCACAAATATGGCCGACATGCTGTAAAAGTAAAATTGGGCAAGCATTTAAATTTTCTTAACATTCTTACCTTTTAAAAAAAAAAAAGTTTTTTAGGGCCATTTGTTGGAGAACAGGTTTATCACATTCCACAAAAATGGCCGACATGCTGCCCTTCAAGTGGCATTCTACCACAAATATGATCATTTGTGCTATATGAAGACATATTAGTTTCCTTCAAATGTTGACATTTTCTAAGTAAATCTAATATGTCACGTTCAGGATCACACTCCTCAAATATGGCCGACATGCTTGCACTGAAAACGCTGGATTTGGCCACAAAAAAAACAACAAAACCGAGCAGTAATTTTGTCAATATCGCTACCTTAGATTAGCAAACCTTAGCAAATTTCTTTCAGCTCAATTCAGGTTCCTCAAATTCCACAAATATGGCCGACATGCTGTGAAAGTAAAATTGGGCAAGCATTTAAATTTTCTCAACATTGTTACCTTAAAAAAAATGCTGTTTAGGGACATTTATTGGCGAACAGGTTTATCACATTCCACAAAAATGGCCGACATGCTGTGAAAGTAAAATTGGGCAAGCATTTCCATTTTCTTAACATTGTTACCTTAAAAAACCTGCTGGAGAACAGGTTTTTCACATTCCACAAAAATGGCCGACATGCTGCCCTTAAAGTGGCATTCTACCACAAATATGATCATTTGTGCTATTTGTACTATGATACTACTATTGTAATATTATAGTACTATGTTGTACTAAAATCACATACATTATTCTTATACGCACTACCTCAGTGTGCTCATGCGTGTGTGTGTGTGTGTGTGTGTGTGCATGTGTGCGTGTGCATGTGTGTGTGTGTGTGTGTGTGTGTCCAGAGAGAAGCTCTTAGACAGATTATTGCTCATTAGAGGCAGCCATTAAGTCAGGAGGAATCCTTTTTCATTTGCACAAATTTGCCTGGATCTTTTTTTATTTAGCCGGGCCTCCATTATCGGAACGGGAAAATCGGATTAGGGCTGGATGAGTCTCCGCTGACCTGCTTGCCAATATTTTCCCAGAGAGCCGCGTCTCAGGATCTCCGTGTCGCCCCGACGTTGACCTGCACTCCTTCCTTTCTCCATTGGCAAACATCACGAGGCAGGTGACTGAATTGCAATATCTCATGGACAAAAGAACATTTTTGTGATACCTGCCACCAGGAAGCCACCATGGCAAAAACATGATGATAACCATAGAACCAGAGATGCAAGCTAAAAGAAACTACATCCTTCAATAATAATAATTGTAATAATATAATAATGGTAATAATAACAATGTAATAATAATAATGGTAAAACAAGAATAATGGTAATAATAACAATGGTAATAATAATAATAATGGTAATAATAACAATGGTAATAATAATAATAATGGTTATCAGTAATCAGTTCCAGACCCAACGTCAATACACTCATTTCCAAGATAATCAATGGAATATTATGTCTTTTCGGCGGCCACTATAGCGATCAAGCTAACCAGTAAGCCTCAGATTTATTTCTTGTAAACTTAAGAAGCCAAAAACGTACCACTTCCACAGGGAACGGGAGGAGACATTTTTTCACTCAATCATATGGGACGTGCCATGGCTGAATTCATGACTTAAGTGATGTCATGTCATCAATGTTTTGTGTCATTATTGCCGCCTATTGACCAGAATATGACATATGACTTGAATTTCATTATGATTTGACTAATAATAGACCGTAGTCTACCAAACAGATATTATTTATTCTTTGGAAAATTATTTGTTAGTATCAACTCCTATCTTTACTATTTTTGCCCTATTTTTGCTGTTTATTTTTAATGTTAAATATTTAAACTTTTTAAATAATCTTTGTACATTTTAATTTTGTAATATTATGAATTTATTCCCTTAATATTTGGACTGTTCCCATAATATAACCAAATTTTCAAAAACTTCATTTTGTTTTTTTTGTTTGTCATAATATTATGACTTTATTAATACTTTAATTATGACTTAAAAATTAGCATCCTGGTTTTTAATAATTCAACTTTTTGCTAATAAAATTATATAATTTGTCCTGATAATATTATGATTATTATATATCTTATATTATATATATTATTATATTATTATTATTATTCATTCATTCATACCTATGGACAATTTGGAGTTGCTAATTAGCCTAGCATGTTTTTGGAATGTTTTGGAAACCGGAGTACCCAGAGAAAACCCACGCATGCACGGGGAGAACATGCAAACTCCACACAGAGATGGCCGAGGGTGGAATTGAACCCTGGTCTCCTAGCTGTGAGGTCAGTGTGCTAACCACTCGAGCACCGTGCTGCCCTATTATCATTATATTATATATATTATAATATATATTATTATTTATTGTTATATATTATAGGGCGGCACGGTGGTCTAGGGGTTAGCGCGCAGACCTCACAGCTAGGAGACCAGCGTTCAATCCCACCCTCGGGCATCTCTGTGTGGAGTTTGCATGTTCTCCCCGTGCATGCGTGGGTTTTCTCCGAGTACTCCGGTTTCCTCCCACATTCCAAAAACATGCTAGGTTAATTAGCGACTCCAATTTGTCCATAGGTATGAATGTGAGTGTGAATGGTTGTTTGTCTATATGTGCCCTGTGATTGGCTGGCCACCAGTCCAGGGTGTACCCCGCCTTACGCCTGAAGACAGCTGGGATAGGCTCCAGCACCCCCCGCGACCCTCGTGAGGAAAAGCGGTAGAAAATGAATGAATTATATATTATTTATTCTTGCAAAATTGGCTCTTTTGACTCTTACTATTTTGACTTTATTTTTGTAAAATTACTGATGTGTTTTTCCATTTTTGTACTATTTCAGCTTTTAATTTTTTTTAATTGTGTGACTTTATTCTGATATTATTTTGACTTTATTCTCTTAACATAACTTTTTCCGCTACCTAATTTGCCATAAATGACATACTCATCATATTATAACTTTATTATGACATCAGTGAATAACAAGAAGAAGGAAAAGCCACACTGTTGGACTTTGGTCTTTTAATTTTCAGTAGTAAAAAGCAAAAGGCACTACAAACAATCTTGTTTGAATGTAAAAATCATATTTTAAAAAGCAACATCTGAAGTCTTGCATGACTTGTACAGTACATTTACAGTACGTGTTCATTCATGCTGTAAGCGTGCAACACTTGCAGGATGAAAGATGGCCGCCATATCGTCCCGCCAGTCTGCAGCGGGACGTCGTGTAGTCGAGCACTTTGAGCAGATTGCTGCCTAATTGTGCTTTTCAGAGCTGCTGTGCGCCGGTGGAGGGGGGGGGAGAGCGTTCGGGAAGGGGTGGGAGCGGGGTCCGGCTAGCAGGGTGTCATTGAGGCGTCTCGGCAGAGGTCAGCGTGCTCGTTGTTTGCGCTGGTGCCGCTTGGATGGCGGCCACCGGAGTTGCTGAGCTGGAGCAAACAGCGTCGTCGCCATCAATCACTTTTTTTTGGGACGGGATCATCAAGTTCCCAGCTTGCTTTGTGCTTCATGGAACTGGATGATGCCCCCCCCCCCCAATTCCCCCTGTCATTCTGAGCCCCCTCCTGTTATTTTCACCCAAACACGTCCGCCGCCGCCGCCACTCTCGTCCTGCCTCAACCGACCGCCGGCTGCATGGCTAAACGAATTATCCACCAACATCCTCCTCTCACGCGGCGTTCTGCTCTTCTCTTCTCTCCATGCTGGCGGGGTCCTCAGAGGCGGAGGAAGGGGTGGGTGGGGGGGAGAGGGGGGCGCTCGACCTCTCCACTAGCCGGGCTCTTTATTGCGGCATCTATGGAGCTTTATGTTGCCGGCGCTCGGCCTTGCCCTCGCCATCATCAATCATCCCGCTACCCCAAGCGCTCGGCCAATCGCGGCCCTCCAGGAAGCTGTGAAGGAGACAAATACAACATTAGTGTGTTGATGCTGCTGCCTGTCACAACGTTTGATGGACAGCCCTGCTAGACTCGGGCTCGGGATTTGGCAGGGCCCAGTCAAAACATGTCCTAGCTGGGTATTCAACTCGCGTTCAAATAGAAACTTAAATTATTATTCTTTAACTATTGGTCCAGGTCCCATCCTGATCCGGTTAGTGACCCGAGTCCGATAGGCTCCCATAAAAACACATCACTTTAGCACTCATCTTCATGTTGGACACCATTAAAATGAGGGATGTCTGCTAAAATATGTCACAATAATCTGGCACAATAATTCTCTGGGCGGTGATAATAAAAATTAAATTAAATTAATTCAAGAAAATACCAAGTGGAACTGTATCAATATCATCAACCATTGTTTATTTTACAGTCTTCTCACACAGGGACATAAACAAGGGACATTTTTGTTTCTTTTGGGGGTGTAGCGACCCCCTAAAGGGGGAATTATATTGTAGAATTCATCTGTAACTCCAATTTAGAGGCCAACTTAATCCAAGTTGTTTAACAGATTAATTCATTCATTCATTTTCTACTGCTTATCCTCATGAGGGTCGCGGGGGGGGGGGGGGTGCTAGAGCCTATCCCAGCCGGTGGCCAGCCAATCACAGGGCACATATAGACAAACAACCATTCACACTCACATTTATACCTATAGACAATTTGGAGTCGCTAATTAACCTAGCATGTTTTTGGAATGTGGGAGGAAACCGGAGTACCCGGGGGCAGTACTTTCTTTTTAGAGTTGGGACACCATGGAAAGATTCCGGTCAGATCCTTATCCTCACTAAGGTTGCAGGTATGCTGGAGCCTATCCCAGCTGTCTTGCGGCGACAGGCAGGGGTACACCCTGGACTGGTGGCCAACCAATCACAGGGCACATATAGACAAACAACCATTCACACTCACATTCATACCTATGGACAATTTGGAGTCGCTAATTAACCCAGCATGTTTCTGGAATGTGGGAGGAAACCGGAGTACCCGGAGAAAACCCACGCATGCACGGTGAGAACATGCAAACTCCACACAGAGATGGCCGAGGGTGGAATTGAACCCTGGTCTCCTAGCTGTGAAGTCTGTGTGCTAACCACTAGACCACTCGAGTGAAAGAAGAGCATTTATACTGTAAAGTTTTTTATCTACAATACATATATGTTGATTTATTTCCTTTTTTTCCTTTTCCACAACAGGAAGTAGAAGAACCCAATGGCTCCATATGATTAAAGAGCTCCGCTACATCAGACGGCGCAATAAAGGCAGCGAGCCCGGGCCCATCAATTAGACGTCCATTAGCAGCCAATGCAGGCCTCACCTCAGGAAACGCCGCAGCCCGCCAAAATTAAACAATTCTTCAAGCTCGACAAGCCTCGCCATCGGGCGATATCTGTCCACAAGCAAGGTAGGTGGAAGCTAACTATTGTACTTCTAAAGCGCTGCACACTAAAAGGGTGAAAACCTGTCAAAACTGTGCTGTTATTTTTTACATATAGGCCACACGGTGGCGCTGTTATTCAAACACAAAGTATGATTGACTTGCAGTTTCTCACACAGCCTTACAAAACACATTTGTGTGCACAAGGGTGCGAAATTTGAGGAAGACTGCTTGAAAAACGGTTTGGACACATCCTATATTTAAGCACATTTGACATATTTTTTGCCTGAATTAAGCATTTCCAATCATAAAAATGGCCGAATGAAGTAAAATACAAGTACAGTATAAGGCATTCAAAGATGTTGATGATGTGTACTATTCCACACTGGTCACTAGGTATCCGTAATGTTACACTAACGATGCAATAGCCACCACAGGAAGTACTGTACAAAACAGGAAGTAAAAAAAAACAAGAAACTCTCCCAATGCTAACACATGTGAGTCTATATTATGTCTTATTTATGTCTTATATGTCTAATATAATATGTCTTCTCGAAGTACAAGCGACAATACAAGCAATTGGGTCTACGAGACGAGACAAGATTTGACGAATATAATAAATGTATTAGGGCAGCACGGCGTGGTAGTGGTTAGCACGCAGACCTCACAGCTAGGAGACCAGGGTTCAATTCCACCCTCGGGCATCTCTGTGTGGAGTTTGCATGTTCTCCCCGTGCATGTGTGGGTTTTCTCCGGGTACTCCGGTTTCCTCCCACATTCCAAAAACATGCTAGGTTAATTAGCATTACTCCAAATTGTCCATAGGTATGAATGTGAGTGTGAATGGTTGTTTGTCTATATGTGCCCTGTGATTGGCTGGCCACCAGTCCAGGGTGTACCCCGCCTCTCGCCCAAAGACAGCTGGGATAGGCTCCAGCACCCCCGCGACCCTAGTGAGGAAAAAGCGGTAGAAAATGAATGAATGAATGAATAAATGTATTACAATATATGGCAATCTACTATTATAATTTCTGTTGCGTTATGCTAGCAGCCCTGACTCCATCCATCGAATGACAAAAGGGCTCCGTGTGGAATTATTATAAATGACTATTTGTTGAATATTTAGAAATATGTAGTGCAACTGAAGGCTTATTAATAGGAAGAAATGAGACAGAAATTGAGTTGTTCATTGTTGTATGTGTTCCACAAACACGAAAAGACATTTCAAAGATTTCCTGGCGGGAATCTGTCTATAGTGTCCCATTCTCAAGTAACCACGATCTTCACAGAGACTGCGTCATTGGGAACTTATAATTCCATGGAATCATACGAGCACAAACAGACTCGTTTTTGGTCGTACAAAAACAGACATTTTTAGTCCAAAATGTGTATCTGAAACCCTGTCAATCAAAAGTGGACACTTGCATTGTCAAGGATTGTTTACTCTCTCCGGTGTACCTAATGTTGTGTCTCACACTGACACCAGCTATAACAATGTTCTTTAGTGTTTTTTTTTTATTTCTTTGGCTACCCCCCCCCCCCCCCCCCAATCAAAGGATGCCCATTTATCATGGCGGCGGGACAGCTTCTTATGTGCTACCTTGCGCGCTCGGTTCCAGCACCAAATTCAGCATTTTTATGGAAAACTGCAGTCATTTTGATTGATGAAATCCAAAGATGTCCACAACAATCCGAGGGGATCCCCAACTGTGGCGCACCGGCGGGGGTGCTGCACTGTTGCCATTGTCCACCCGCTCAAAGAAAAAGGAGCTCGTCCCAGGAGCTCCGGGGGGAAGAAATCACCATTTCCAGCCTCAAAAGGGGTCCCAGGAAAAGCAAGGAGTTCCTTTTACAGGCAGTGGGAAAGTGCAGGAAAACTTTGGAAACAATGTACTTTTCTTGATGCATTCAGCTTTTGAGCAAGGCTTTGCACTCGCAGGAGCAGAAGAATCAGGTGATTGTTTGTTAGCATGAATGAAGTCAAGCACATCGAGTTGAACGTTGTTCACTTATTGGCCATTTTTCCATTTTTAATAATCCAACTACTGCAATAAAAGTGCATAAAAACGCTTCAAATGATTCTATTTGGCCTGTGTTAATATAGTATGATTGTTAAATCCACTAATTAACAACTTAAATAACCAAAACTCATGAATGCATCATCGACTTATACAGGAAGTAAACCACTGCTGCTACAAAGACAGTCTAAGTGCCAGCCGACATCATTTCCTTGTCTTGTTTGCAGCCTGATTCATATCACCTGTCTGCTCTAATTGACCTCTTTTATTAATACCCCCCCCCCCCCTCGCCCCCCCACCCCCCCTTTTGCACCCGCGGAAATAAGGCCATATATTGCCTACTTAATCCCGCCTCACCCAAAGGGAGCGCCAATAAATCTCCCTTTAACCATGTATGTTATTTCCCCCTCCAAACTGTCCTGGGGGCGATGATGGTGACGATGATGATGATGATGATGATGGCGGCGGTAGCAGTGGCCGTGTCACGCCCGCTGATTGTGCTCCACGCGGTGCTTAGCAGCAGCTGCTCCCGCCACAGACAAGGCCTTGTCAATTAGCCAGTGACAAGCTGCTCCTCCAGATGCCTGCAGGCGCTCGTGTCGCCCGCCGCCACCAAGCAGCCTGCGGGGCCTGCAATTAGGAGCCGTTTCAGCTAGCAGGACCTCCACGGAGAAGGCCAAGCAAACACTGGCCGCTAAATGGGAACGGTCGTGTTGATGCAGCGATGCACGACCAAGTAGGGGTGTAACGGTACGCCATAGTCAAGCTTCGGTACGTGCATCGGTTTTGAAGGGACTGCGTGTGTTGGTGTGAAACTTGCGCCAAATTGCATTTTTTGAAATGCAAAAATATCGGAAAGCGACCACCGGCTAAGCAAAGGGGCTCGTCCAAAGTGCAGCTAATTTTTTATTGGCGTTAGCACATCCTTTACAATTAAACAATTAAACAAGAAAGTGGGGGAAAAAATTGCAAAAAATGACAAAAACAGCATTAATTTTACAATAATAAAATTGAAATATTGAGCAAATAAAGGCATAATATTTGGAGAAAAGTCATAATATTATTTAAATATTATGTGGAAAAACATAATTACTAACATAATGAGAAAAATAAAAATATATATTTTTTTGTTTTATTTACAAAATATTCAACAATTTTTACTTGGTGACTCAGTTTGTTTTAAGAATGGGTAGTGATTAGTGGACACTATGGACAGATTTCGGCCAGGAATGATTTATTGGCATATCCTAAACGTACAAATAAACAAGAAAGTGGAAAGAAAAATTTGCAAAAAATTTACAAAAACAGCATTAATTTTACAATAATAAAATTCAAATATTCAGCAAATAAAGTCATAATATTTGGAGAAAAAGTCATATTATTTAAATATTATGAGGGAAAACCATAATTACTAACATAATAAGAAAACAAAAATTGTTTTATTTACAAAATATTCAACTTGTGATAAAATTTTTACTTTGTGACTCAGTTTGTCTTAAGAATGGATAGTGATTAGTGGACACTATGGACAGATTTCGGCCAGGGAATGGTTTATTGGCACATCCTAAATGTACAAATAAAATAAAAAAATAGCAAAAATTGACAAAAACAGCATTAATTTTACAATAATAAAATTGAAATATTCAGCAAATAAAGTCATAATATTTGGAGAAAAAGTCATAATATTATAAGAAAAAAATCACAAATGTATGAGAACATTATTTAAATATTATGAGGAAAAACCATTATTACTAACATCATAAGAAAAATAACAAAAATAATTTTTTGTTTTATTTACAAAATGTTCAACAATTTTTACTTGGTGCCTCAGTTTGTCTTAAGAATGGATAGTGATTAGTGGACACTATGGACAGATTTCGGCCAGGGAATGGTTCATTGGCACATCTTAAACGTACAAATAAACAAGAAAGTGGAAAAAAATTGACAAAACAGCATTAATTTTACAATAATAAAATTTTAATATTCAGCAAAGACGGTCATAATATTTGGAGGAAAAGTCATAATGTTATAAGAAAAAAGTCATAAACATAAAAGTCATATACTAACATAATAAGAAAAAACGTTTTTTTGTTTTATTTACAAAATATGCAACAATTTTTACTTGGTGCCTCAGTCTGTCTTAAGAATGGATATAGGGATTAGTGGACACTATGGACAGATTTTGGCCAGGGAATGGTTTACTGGCTCACGGAACATACCCAGAACAATGAACAACTCTGTATCTGTCTCCTTTCTACCTCTAACAAGCAAGTATTAGATGCGTCTTAATAAAATTGAGTGTGTTCCTAGAAAACTGCACTGCAGCTCTAAAAATGACTGCAGCTTCTTCACAGCTTTGAGGTCAAACAAGCGATGGCGGATGGAATGACACAAATGGTACCGTTTTTGTTGATGCATGCGTTTGGAAGGCAAACATTGCACGTGCACACAACACATATAACGATGCTGTGTCGGCATGACGGCCAAGCAACGTTCATGCATGGCTGTCACTGTCTTGCATCAGTCAGTACTAACGCATGCTTGCATTATTGTGTTTCCAAGATGGCCACTGTAGCGATGGTAGTAAAGTTGCATACAGTGGGCGGAGAAAGTGTGAAGTATTTTTGGAGGCTGCGAGTAAATAAAGTCCAAAATGTGCCAACGCTGACAGCCAGCAGACGGATGGCTCACCAAGCCTCCTTTGTACCCCGTGTCACCGCTAGCAGCTGGTGGTGGCATTCCCGGGCCTCGGACGCTGCCCTTTGGCCTCTGCAGGGAGGGGGGGGTCGGCTCTCCGGACAGGGCGGTCCGGCCGCTTTCCACTGCGCCGTGATAGCTGGGGGTCAGCGGGGCCAAGTTTTTCAGCAGGAAAAAAACCCCCGGCGGAGTCGGGATGAACAAAAACCCCAAAAGCTCACCAGGCCAAGTGGGATCATTAGTTGGAGCGTTGAGCTAATTAGCAAGCTGGGCAGGCGCAGGGAGGTTTGTATGGACAACATGGACGTCCTACAGGAACGTGAGGTCACATGGTCACATGGACGACTCGGTAGGAAAAGATTCCCGGCGCGCGCCTTCGTGGAAGCTCCTCGTACAGCTGAGTTCCAAGTAGCGGTCGAGGGAGCACTGAAGTTCAAGAACAGAGCAAACAGCACATGCCCACAAAAGGATCCATACGGCATTCAGCGTCTTTACTGGGGGGGCCTTTAAGGTCCCACGTTGAGTATGGGAAGGTTTAGGGGAACAGGGTGGGGGTGAGAAGGTCAAGAAAAGTCAACAAGAGAGCAGCCTTGATGACAGAAGGAATTTCTTATCAAAAACACATAAATCTCCGGCGTGAGGGCAGACGCACAATAAAGACAATAACACACTTTTCTTAGCCGCATGCAAACATGCAAAAACCCGACACCGCACCTCCAAGAAGGAAACAGAAAGGAGAAACACGCTTCATCTATCTCTAGCTATCTTTTAAAATCTTGCTTTTTGTTTATCATCAACTCCTATTTATTATTTTTATTAAAAACAGAAAAATATACAAACTTTTTCAGTGCTTTGGTTCCAATTTTCTACAATAAAAGCTCTGATAAAACATTCCACTGTTCTCAAATATCTTAATTTTTATTTTTCTGCACAAAATAAGATGGAAAAATAAACAAATCAAGAAAAGAAAATCAATCAGTAATAAATAAATAAATATAATAATAATAATAATAAAACGGCAAATAATAAAAACGTAAGAAACCACATATAGTTGGTGGGTAGACAAATTATTTTTTTCACATTAAAATGAACAAAGCATTATTAGAGCCCTGTAGACATGACAAAACACAACTATAGTCACATTTATACTCTTTTTATTTACAACATATTGCGCAACTGCAGCGTCTCGACACACATGCTAACTCGCAAACTAGAGAGCTAGCAACCTTAACGGTAGCCTTCGAGTTATTTCCTTTAAACTTAAACAGCCAAAAACTTACCACTTCCACACGGATATTGAGGATAACTATTAACAGTTATTTAACCTTTAACATGAACATGAATCAAACGTAATCATTTTTTCTGGGTACATGATACCATACAGGGGCCTCAAACTAGTGTCCTGCGGGCCACATTTGGCCCGCGGGCCGCGCGTTTGAGACCCCTGACTTAGCGCTTTTAATGCTGACTCAGCAGTTTGAGGCTTCCTGCTGTTATGACAACACTGGTACTGCTGCTGCTGTGTTGTGCAATATAGGCGACTTCATGACAGCCATGTGCTCCATTCCGCTTTCTCATGCACTCCCAATACACTTATGATAGTTATAAAATGAATGTGTTATGTAAATACATTGAGGAAATATAAATATTGAATATATTGACTGTAGCTGTGCAGGTTTTGCTATTATTTTATTATTCTCTCTAAATGTGTTTTATTGGCGTTTTTGTGGGTCTGAAACAGATTCATTGGATTTCTATGATTTCCTAAAGGAAAGATTGCCTGTTTTTGTACGTCTTTTGGAGTAAATGAATCCTGAAAATTCCGGTTCCGGTGTATTTCCGCCCCTAATATTATGGCCAGTAGCTGTGCAGGTATTGCTATTATTTCTGCATGTAGAATTATCATTATTCTCTATAAATGTGTTTTATTTGTGTTTTTGTGGGTCTGAAACAGATTCATTGGATTTCTATGATTTCCTAAAGGAAAGATTGCCTCTGTTTTTGTACGTTTTTTGGAGTAAATGAATCCTGAAAATTCCGGTTCCGGTGTATTTCCGCCCCTAATACTATGGCCAGAGTGCTGTGTGTGTGGAAAAAGGTCGACGTTTGTCCTCACGAGCGCTCGGACACGACGCTGAGAACTCTGCGTGACCTTCGCCCTCGCCCCGCAGAGCCCCGCGAGTCGCACACAAGTCTGAATTCCATAATTCTTTGCGAAAGGGGCTGTGGGGGGGAGAAAAATCCTTCCCTTTTTGACAATTTAATAGCGCAAACTAATCATGCGCTTGACACCGGCCATTCATCTGTGGCGGGCGCACAAAGACGAGGCCTTCTCCATAGTTTGCTGTGGATGCTGCAGCCGCCCGGGCTCTATTTTCAGATCAAGTGCACAATAAAAGCATTGTGACTCCTTAATGGCTATGTTTGTGAAGCCACCCCAAACCCGGAGTCCAAAAACGCATTTTTCTTCTGCGTGCCATGAAAAATAGGCTGCAGTGGACTTGCTGGCGCTTTGGATGAATGCAAAAGAAGACATATCCAGAGGGGCGAGTGGAAGGGGGGGGGGGGGATGGCGCTTTAACCCCCATACACCCCCCCAAGTTATGAATTTGTTTCTGAATCAATTTAGCGGCGCAGGCTTTTTTCCAAACATCCTCTTGCGGGAGTAACAAGACGGGGAAATTGATCCGGCGAGACGTCGCCTCAATAACAGAGACATCAGCCCCTCGCCACTCTCCACTGTATAATTTTTAATATATATGCAATAAATGTTCAATTTGTTTCCCAGGAAGCACGGCAAATAATAACCATCGCATTTCGCAGCCATCCATTACACACCAACAATGTGTGTGTTTGTGTGTGTGTGTGTGTGTGTGTGTGTGCTTAGCAAAGCACTTTGATTCATTTGCCTTTTATTTATTGTGCGGCAATAAAGACGCTTGACTCTGGTCCGCGTTGACCCGCTTTAACTGCAGCAACACCTTGGGATGGTTTCTTTTGGGGACAGCTTTTGTTTTGTCCCCAGATGGGACCTAGGACTTCATTTTCATACCAATCATTGGGGGAAATTATGCTTGATGTCTTACTGGAGTCCAACTATACCACATATACAGTATACTAGCATCTCCACTAAGGAAATACTGGCTTGATTGCAGTTTGTTTACATAGCAGGATTACACAAAAAATATACTTTTTTTTACATTATTATTATTTCTGCCAATAGGATTCTTTATTAGTAAATGTAATATTTTTGTACTGCATAGAAAACCTCTTTACAACTTTCCAAATATGGTTTTCAATGTTACTAGAGTCCTCTACACATAAAATAACACCCCTATAGTCGCATTTAAGCTCCTATTTTTCATAAGGCTGTCAAAAATAACACATTAACAGCAGTAACTAATTTATTTTATTAAGTACGTTGCATTTTTTTAGTTTAATGAACGCATGCGCACCATGGCAAGCAGACGGAAGGACAGTGGAGCGTCCCCACTCAGTCACACAGTCTGATCAATGACATTATGACCTCAAGAGTGACATTTTTTTATAGTTTTATTTTGTCGTTTTTCACGTTAGAAAAATATTATTGGGTCATTATACTTCTACCGTATTAAAGTTTGGTTGTCTAACACATTTTGTGCTTCTGTATGATGTATGATAGCTAAAAATATTTAATCATAATCAACTTAATACAGAGCGAATTCAATTGAAAGTACACAAAACATTGTAAAAAAAAAAGAGCACAATTAATTACATTAAGTACATTTAACAGGGTTTTAATTTGATTTAATTACAAAAAAAGTAGTAAGACTACTCAAAATATTTGAGCAGTTAGTACTGATATAGCAGTATAGCTATATAGTAGCAATCACTGTTATAGAAGTACATAATATAATTTATTTGACTATATGTAAAAATGATTAGTTCTAGTTTCAGGTCAAATTACTTTGTGCACTTACAATAACTTACAATAATAATAAAATGATATTCATTCAACTAAATATTTTTTCAGTGCACATAAGCAGTAGTACAAGTACAACATCATCTACTGATCATTTACTACTATCTCCAACTCACACTTCTCATTACAAGAACACGAGATGCATTCAGGGACACGCCAAACAACAGATAATATGATTTTTGGACATTATTTTATTATATAGAATATTGGCAACCACATTTTCCACATTATTTATTTAGTTTATTTTTTTCATAACGTGATGTGGCTTTAGAAAATATTTTTTTCTTGAATATTTCAAATTCGGTTTTAATTCAATTTTATGGCGTATTTGTTCTCATAATTATAATTATTAACAATTATATGTAATGATTAATAATAATAAATAGTTTTTTTTAACATTGTTTCCGTACATTTTGTCTCTGCTCGATGAAAATTATGTGAGGTTTTTAATAGGGGGGGTCCGATATTGGCTTTTTTTTTTTTTTTTTGCCCATATTGTCCAACTCTCAATTACCGATATACCGATATCAGCCAATACCGATATGTGTTGTATACGGCATTTTTTTAAATATAGTGTTTTCATGATCGGGAAAATCCGAAACCAATATCAACCGATATTGTATTTTTAAACTGATAATTATCATTACCGATAATTATTGGACATCAATAGTTATTCTTTTTTCCACAATATGCCCAATATTTTTACCCCCTCATTTAATATTTGTTAACATTGTTTCCTTACATTTTGTCTCTTCTCAAGGAAAAATAGATTGTTTTTTTGATAACACTTGTGATGAAAAAAATGATGATGGGATGCCTTTATGGGGGGGGGGGGTCTAAGTGCATGAAGTTTGTTAAATAGTTTTGCCGGTGGGGCAAGGAGTGGAGGGGACGTGACCAAGTGACCAATGACATAATGGCTGCTGTCAAACGCCCCCTCCATTTGTGGTGACAATCCCGGTGCCATCACTGCCATTGTCGGGACGCAAACAAACACACACCCTTCCCCGAAAAAAAAGGGGGGGGGGGGTCCGCTTGGAATAATAAACATTATTGCCCCAACCCTTTAAATACTTTTGCACAATTCTGATTTTAAAATGGGAATTCTATTGTTGTATAATATTGAATAATCATTATAGTCCTTATTTTTCTACTGTTTTCCCTTCTAAAAATGTTTTACGTCATTTACGTTTCAACGAAGCTTTTGTGTTGATTTTGGTTTCCATCTTAAAAATCATCTCCTTGATGTCTTTTTGATCCCCTTGAAGGCAAATCGAGCATATCCTTCTTTTTCCTCCTCTTTTATCCCATCCTCTTCCTCTCTTGTCCCCAAAGGAATCCTGTTTGTTTTGGCCCAAAATGGAAGCAGAAAGCTCCGATTTAGACATTTTACACGGAGCTGTAGGTCTTTTCTCTCCGACGCTTTGGTCCGTCACACACTTTTATTTCTCCTTTTTCTCTTTTTCGCTGACAGCTTGTGATGGAGAAGCTTTAGAAACGAGTTAAAATGACCAAATATGTTATTTATCGTCTTTATTATTATTATTATTATTATTATTATTCAAGTCATGTTTTCTTGGTTAGTGTAAAAACGGCAGTTTTTGTCTTTAAAATACATATAAATAAGCTATATAACATGTATATTATTGTATATTTGTTTAATATTAATATTAATCCTAAATATTTTTATCTGTTCTTATTTTGTATTTCGTTCTCACGGTACTATTTTTTATGTTTCTTTAAAATATGTATTTTTAAATATTCGATTTTTATTTTCTCGTTAAAATACATATATTTATAAGAATAATAACCGTAATTAATGAATACAAATATAACCCAAAAAATTATAAGCATCATATTTTAATAATATTCAGGCTGCATTTGTAAATAAGAATTTGTTCTTAAATTGCTTTCCTGGATAAATAAAAGTAAAATAAATAATAAAATGTATTCAAACACTATCCTGGTTTTCTCAGTAATTTAGATCTGTCTAAATTCCGTTTAATAATTCAAATAAAGATTAATATTAACAAAAAAACACAGCAAAAGCGACAAATTATTATATAATTTGTGCAGACCTGTTTCACTGTTATTTAAACACATGGGAATAATGGATTATAATAATATATTTTCCAAATAGAAAATGTATTAAAAATATATAAGTATAAATAAATGAGTTAAAAGTAAGCTATAAATAGAAATATAAACTCTTGGTCATTATTAAACCCTGTAATGTGTATCTCGTCTTTATAATGGTGACTTAAAATGGAGCTGCCCCCTAAAAGAGTCATTAAGCTACACATTCCCCATAGAATGTTAAAAAAAAACCACAATATTATTTTCAAAGAGTAAAAAAAAGCATGCACTGCAGGTTTGCATGTCTTACCTATTTTGTGCAAGTGTGTGTTCAGCCTCCTCCCCAGCTAGCAGCATTCCCCCTTTGCAGAGATGAGATAGTGTCAAAAAAAACACCAGCGACTTTTTCCCCACAGATTCCCTTTTAGAAGTGGAAACTTTTGTGTCCTCCCGCACCATTTTATACATGATGAGCCGCCAGTAATGGGATTATTAAACAAAAACGTTTCAGGCTCTGGCGTTAACCTTTTTTAATGCCTAATTAGGTTTTGCAAAGAAATAATTAGATTCTACAGTGCTTACACTGCCTATATTTTCAAATGGCATCTGCAAGCAAACACGAGAAGCTCTGTTGGCAGCAGCCTTGCAAACACACGCACAAAACACACACACCACAATACGGTTACAACCAGGTGGAACATTTAAAAACATGTTGGGGGGCTAAATAAGGTGAACGTAGAGCTCAAATAGTTATTGCAGGCGAGTAAAAAGCCAGCTTCGTTTGCAGGGTTTTGTCGTCTGGTAGAAGCGCGCCCTCTGGTGTTCAATTGACATATTTCATTAACATCAAACTCAAGTATACGGAATAAAAACGGTTAGACTGACATATATAAACTTAATAACAACACATGTACAAACGCAACATTTTTCATGATTTATTAAACATTTTCAAACGTAAAAAAATGAATCGGGGAAAGCGGTAGAAAATGAATGAATATTTAGTTGCTGCTTCTGCATGGGCGTTGACATTGCGCATGCGCTTTCAGTATCCTGTGACGACAGTGGACAAATGGACAACATATTAATCGCTATTTAATAATAGATAATTCACTTTTACAAACCGATATAAACATATGGTTAAATTAATACCGCATTATCTATGGAAAGACAAAATTATTGTATTGGATCGCATTATTCTAATTGTTGTACCCGGTTTATGCTTATGTATCATTCTACTACGAAACATATATGAAGGACAATAGTCCACTAATACACGTATTGCGTTAAAATGCAGCGTGATATCGTATTAAAACGCGTTGATGTTATTTTCTGGTTTATGAATAATGTCAAGTTAAAATCCAAAAGAGGAAGTTGGAGCCTCAGCGCCATTTTACCGGAAGTCTTACTCTTCTGGAAGTATCGCGATATTATCGTTGAGGTAGAAGGTCAGCTGATCATTCACTCGCGTGTGTGTGGCAAGGGGCCAGTAGTCCGGGTAACGCAAGAGAGAGCTTCAAGGCGCTGTAACACCGGTACGTTGAGTTTTTATTGAAATATTAAAACCCCGACTAGTGCCTGTCCTCTTGTTATAGTCAAATGTATATATGGTAAATATTTGGGGCACTTATAAGGTTACACGGCGGACAGCGTCAGCGATGTAGCCACGTAGCTCCAATGCTAATAGGGAGAATGTTCTGGATTCACCTGCCGCTAACCGTTAGCTGCCTTTGATCGAGCGTCGAAAAGAAACTTTGATACAATATTAATCTTCACACACACGTTGACTTTTATATGTACGACAGGGTATCTTCTCTTTTGATGTGACTTTTTTGAAAGTATTCTTAATCTCATCATTCATACTGGACAGACTTTATTTGAAACTAGCATCTGTCTAATGTTAAGCTAACCTATTGTTCCATACCTACAACAGACGAATTACCGTATTTCTTACAATACAATAATCGTGATAAATCCACGCAGATAGTTTTCTATTTTACTAATTTATTTAGCTTTATCCCCCGGAAGAAGGTGCATTTAGGCGTTCAACTGCTTTTATTACCTTCATGAGTAGGAGCAACTCGTACTGCTATACACATTATTTTGTAGTAGTAGGATTACGTAATCCCGCTATTGGACTTGTAACAGCTGATATAATTGTTTTTAATACTTTAATAATGTATCTGAACCCACCCGTTAGGACCTTAGAAATATGGTTGTAACATTAGAGCCCTCCAGGCATGAAGTAACACCCCTATAGTCACCTTTACACTTGTATTATCAAATATAGTTGACATAATATGAGAACATTAGATGTAATAGACATGATAAGACAGACTGTTTGTTTTGGGTTTTTTTGTTTTTTTACATTCTGTTCTGTACAGTACTTCCTGTGGTGGCTATCGTCTCATCTAACTAACTAGTGACCTGTGTCACATTTAGCCATTCTCATGCTTTAAAAAAATGTCTGATGATAGACTATAAGTCTGTCATGTGTTGCATTTCTGCAACCATTTTTACCATGATTGGCTTTTTACCATGCATAACATGTCCAGCTGATAAATCATCCAAGTTAAATTGCCCGTTTTGTGTAGTCTGATGCAATTTTGTGTTCTTAGACTCCTCGTGCAAGGAATCGAGGGATGAAATTGTTGTCGGTCACAGATATCACAGACTCTTCTGGACCAGTGTGACAAGTTGATGAGCATTTCTTTTCTTCAACAGTGACACACCGCCCCAAAGATGGCAGATAACAACCAACAAAGCCCTCTTAGACCGGGGCCCGTGGTAAGTCAGTTGCTTCACACGCTAAGAATATGATGTGCACCCAAAGTGCTTTATAAAGACAAGATATTGATATTATCGCAGTCAACATTATTACGGCGTCAACATTGTGTGCCATGAAAGCACATTGACTATACATCATGTAGTATGCAAACCGTCGAAAGATCATATTAGGTAGTAGGAGTACTGTCCCAAATTTGATCTCGTCCATATTGTAACCTCACCTCGGACCGTCTAAGCCAGGGGTGCTCACACTTTTTCAGCATGCGAGCTACTTTTAAAATGACCGAGTCAAAATGATCTACCCACTACAAAAATGCAAAACATCTATTTATTTTCAAATGTATTGAGGATTATTTGTACGTACAATGTATGTTGATGTACCTTACATAACCAAATGAGCCAATATTGCAAAACACACATAATTAACTATTAACATTTTTTGTAATTACCTGAGTTTACTTTGATGACTTGCACTGAATTCAACCAGCCAGGGATGCATAGTCCGGACAGTAGCTGCTGATAGCCAGCCTCAAGCACACTTCCAAATGTTTATCAGTCATGGATAATATCCGTATCACAATATCCGTATAATATTCCATATCCGTATGGAAGTGATATGTTTTTTGCCTTTTTACTTGGTCCAGTTTTTGCCTTTTTACTTGGTCCAGCTCCTTCACTCATTTTAGTGACCATAAACTTTAGCGAGGGCTTTAAAATCTCGCAATTCGCCGACTAGCTTAGCACTTTGCATCGTTGTTTACGCATGAGCGGTGACCTAAAGGTCAAAATTCAGTTGTCATCTGATTGGTTGTCCTGTATGTCAATCAAGTAACGGGGATGGATGATAGGCTGACATCGTAAGTTCTGCTGCACTTAGAGACGTTGTTTGATTTGATTGGTCGCCCGAAGGGCAACATTCAGTTGTCATCTGAATGGCTGCCCTGTATATCAATCAAGTGATGGCATTGATGCTGGGATGATATTTTTTTAATGTCACGCCGCGATCGACCAGCGATCGACCCGTACCACCTCCGCGATCGACCGGTAGCTCGCGATCGACTTAATGAGCACCCCTGGTCTAAGCAATGTAGACATAAATTGATGTCTCAGTAACGACACTTGTTTTTCCTTCTCCAGCAATTTTTAATGAGCAACAAGCTGGAAACTGCAATGTGGCTGTCACGCCTCTTCACCGTCTACTGCTCCGTCATGTTTATTCTTCCAATCCTGGGGTAAGCCTGCACTACTCGGTTCTAGTCGTTGAAGGACTTCTAAACATCAACACCCCGCAGGCCCTACGCAGCGGCCAACTTCTACCAGCGGGCGCTCTTGGCTAACGCGCTCACCAGCGCCCTCCGCTTGCACCAGAGACTCCCCAGGTTCCAGCTGAGCCGAGCGTTCCTGGCCCAGGCCCTGCAGGAGGACAGCTGCCATTACCTGCTGTACTCCCTCATCCTGGTCAATTCCTACCCCATCACCAGTATCCTTTCACACCCGCACGGGACGTACTGGAGCAGATACAGTACAGATAGATGCAGGCCGATATCATCAATGCTGAATTTTATTGTATGCCAAATGATATCCTTAATGATCGATCTCCAGTGAGCATCTTCCCAGTCTTCCTCTTCTCCTTGCTTCACGCGACCACCTACACCAAGAAGGTCCTGGATGTGAGTACGAGTCGTCCGCCCCCAGCTGTGACTTTTATTGCTTTGCTGTACTTGAACGTATGTTGGCCAGAGGAGCAAATGAGGTGTTACATCATCTAAATGGACTTTTAATTGTCTCCTCCATCAAACTGCCGCTAACCCCCCCCTCCCCCTCTCCTAAAACTAGCCTGGAATTGAATAGAAGCTGATATCAGTAACTCGTTATAATAATCCTCATCAACTGTCTTCTGCTGCAGTCGGTCGGCCCCAGCAGCTTGATGTTGGTCAGGAACCTTCTGGACAAACTGTCTGCTAATCAGCAGAACATCCTCAAGTTCATCGCCTGTAACGAGATCTTCCTGATGCCCGCCACGGTCTTCATGCTCTTCAGGTTGTTGGCGTGCATCGTTTCAGAAATATTTGCTTTCAAGAATTTTTAGGATTTGGTTTTGAGCCTTCACTTGAGCTCATTATGTCATCGAGGAATGTTGCAATGTTTTAAATGTCTTTTTGTCTCTCTTGGTATCTTCTCTCCAGTGGCCAGGGAAGCCTCCTGCTGCCTTTCATTTACTATCGCTTCCTTAGTCTGCGCTACACATCCAGAAGAAACCCGTACTGTCGGTAAGAGAGCTTGTCTTTTTCCACCAAGGACCACGTCCACAAAGCGACGGTAATCCCTACTTGTTTTTAATTGGTCCCAGACCTGAGCGCGATAAGTTAATTTAGTAGGATTCATAGAAAAAATTTTGAATGCACATTTTAACATTTTTAGAGCCCTCTTACCATGTTATAACACCCCTATATAGTCACATTTATACTCCTATGACCCAAAATTGTGCACACAATTCAGGGGTGTCCCCTGAGGAGTCTGTGAGGACCACCTTTTTTCCTGGTGTTATGACTATCATGAAATATTCTTGTCAATTTTTTCCCAACCTCATTTTTCAGAAGTTGTCTTCATTCTTTCTAATATTATGACTTGAAAGAAAAAAGTTTTTTGTTTTTCTATTAATAGTTTCAGCTTTGGGCTTCTAAATGTATTTTATTCCCATCATAAAATGCCTTTACTGTTCTAAAATGAGGCTTTTTCTCTTGAAAGATTTTATTGGTAAAGCAGTCATGCATGTGCAATGTGGAAGAAAAAAGGAAGAAATAAAATGTGAAAAATAAGATTATAATTTAAAAGGGATAAAATAGTGGACAAATAATACAAATAAATAAATAAGGTAAAATGTTATTTTAGTATTGCAACTTTAATACAAATAAATACGGTAAAATGTTATTTTAGTATTTATAGTTTTATATTTATATTATATTTTAGTATTTATATGTAGTATTTGTTTTATTTTAGTATTTATTTTATATTTTAGTATTACAACTTTTAAATGTCAATTAGCTGTGGCTAGCAAATTCTACTGGGTTACATGTAAAAAAAAAAATAATAATAAAAAAATTTAAATTTATACTACTAAAACTACAGTACACCCACCTGAGAGACGGCATACCCAATACAACACATGCTATTATATACTAAAACATAACACATACACGATATAGGACACCCCCGCTCTATCGCTAGGCAAGGATGTCATGTAATTCCTCAATCCCACTGATGATGATATCTACTTCGGCAGCACTCTGTTCACCGAGCTGCGAATCCTGCTGGAGCACTTCATCATGAAACCGGCGTGCCCCGCCATCTTCAGGAGAATGTGCCTCAGCAGCATCGCCTTCATCAGCCGCCTCGCCCCCACCGGCGTCTGAGGCCTGCTGGTGAAACTTCTCGCTTTCTTCTCTGTGTGGCCGCCAGCGAGGGTGCGGCCTGCATTGTGATGAGGACAGACAATACCACCAAGGAGGACCCCCCACCCCCCTTTTTCCCCCCATTCTGCCCCAGTTAAAGACCAGACAGTAATGCACTGAAGTTTTGTGATGCCCCCCAACCACACACACACACATCCTAATATGACCTCATCAAAGCGGCGGACTGGCCGCTGTCCCTCCTGCGCTCCGTGAGTGGAGTGCAGTGGACATCTTAACTTCCTCCTATGACCTTATTTATTCACTGCTTTGTCTATCATGACACATTAACATTAAGAGATTAGTAACTTAATTTACAAATAATCTTATCTGTAAATTGAAATGTGCTTGTAGTTATGAAGGGTATGATTGTTTGTGTGCAATTTATACAGTACACGGTCTACTTTTTGTTTTTTTTTACTATTTGCTTTCTTAACTAAATGCCTAACTTCACTCCTTTTTTGACTGTGAGGATGTTTAAAAAAAAAAGCTTGACTTGAAAAGAAATGACCTGCTGGATAGTACATTGAAACTCAACTGCATGATGCATCGCAATCAGTAAGTTGAAACACCATTCTTACCTTCCTTCTGCAGTCTACAAACTTTTGATTGTGTCCGTCATTTATTGTACTACTTAGTTTTGCTTGCACTGTGCCCTAATTTTTGTCTCTTCCATGCCGATTGTCTTTATTTGCATACAGATGAACCATGTTTTTATCACAAGATGAGCTCTTAAGATTACCAAATAAAATATTAAGATGACTTTCATTCTTGTGTTATGAAGATGCAAAAACCTATGATGCTTTTTTTCCTCGTGCTGAACTATAAATGTTAGAATGTTATGTTAAAAGGCGTCAACAGTGCCACCTCCTGGTCACCACGGGTACAACATTCTATTGGCGTAAAATAAGATGGAACGCATTTCAAAGATGAAAAAAGACTTGCGACTCAATTTATTATTTTTAAATGGTTAAGTGCAGTGTAGAGCAATTTGTAAATGATATAGTAGTGTGTAGTAATATAGTAATTATCAATGTCAGCTTGCGCATTTACACGTTCAGCGGATCACATCCTCCAATTATTTTTGCTCCCACGTCCACCAGCTTCTCTTAAAATGAAAGTCTGAACATAAGATGGTCGTATAAGTTACCGTGCTACTTAACATTGAACACGCAAGCCTGGCTTTAGCCTGAGAACACCTTACTAACCCACAATACACGCTTCCAAGTATCAATCCCCTTGTCTCCTTCCGCGAAGCCAAACTATCCAATCAGGAAACAGCGTCTACACTTCCTACTCCAGGTGTCCAATGATACGGCAGATTATTGCAATGGGTCAATGTTGCCGTGGCAACCGTTTTAGGCGTAAATCGTTCACTTATCGCGTTCTCTCCCTGGACTATTGTCGGTTTTGTTAATTTTGGTTTTCCACCAGGGTTTATTTTAAAATAATCATTGTATATATATTATAGTTTTTAACAAGCGTCGTTTTCTTTGAAGGCGAACGCGTCTCGTGTGCTAACTAGCTTCCTAGCTAACGTTAGCATGTCGAGCTAATCTGCTTGAGTGGATAATCCTGATATTTCTTGCTCTTCAGGGATGGCAATTCAGGACTCACGGATGTGCCCGGTTGTTGTTTATGTGGATGGGTAACTGTGTAATTTGGCATCACTCTTTCCTCCACTGAAGAACTTTCGCCAAAAAACATGGAGATTAATCTTAATCGAGTTGATTACATCCAGGTATCCAACCATCACTCTTACGTGTGTTTAAACATTTTAATAACATTTTTTTACAATGCCACCTACAGGTTGGTGTGACATCCCAGAAAACGATGAGGTTGTTGCCAGCACTTGGGAAAACTCAGAAGGTACAGTAAACAAACGCTAACCCTAAGCGATAATAACGTGTTTACAAGGGAAATGGCGGCACCATTATGTTATTTTTGGTCCAGGTTGTTGTAGCAGACAACGATGGCATCCTGACATGTTTTGGGATGAAGAAGGGAGAGGCGGTGGTGAGTGATTGTTGTTGTTTGGTTATTTTCTACAAGCGTCACCAACACCACATGTGATTCTTGTGTCGTAGCCTGTGTTCAAAACACTTCCGGGTCAGAAAATATCTCGAATGGACCTCGGAGGAGCTGCGGGAACCCCCCAGGAGAAGATCTTTGTCTGCTCTGGTTCTCAAGTGCGAGGGTTCACCAAGAAAGGCAAACAGTTCCTCACCTTTGACACCAACCTCACCGAGAGCATCAACGCCATGTAGGTGGTGTTCTCATCGGGGAGGGTTCTAGAATGTACAAGTACTATGTGTTCTCGTCCATGCAGGCACGTGTCCGGTGCTGACCTGTTTGTGTGTGCAAGTTACATCTACAACCACTACTGCGACTGCAAGGACCAGGACTACTTCCTGTCAGGAGACAAGATCAACGACATCACCTGTTTGACCTCGGAGACCCTCAGCCGTCCTGTTCCGGTTCTGGCATGTCAAGACCGGGTCCTCAGGGTCCTGCAGGTAGACACAGCTCATGTTTGTTAGTATTTTTTTTTTATTAGGTTAATTGTTTGGATTTCCTTAGGGATCTGAGCTGGCCTACGACGTGGAAGTCCCTGGACCGCCGTCTGTGCTGGAACGCTACAACAAAGATGGAGGCCAGTTCAGTACATTTCACGACTAGTTGTTCACATTTTTAAACCGCTATTCCCTCAGGAAATCATATAAATAGACATGGTCTGTTCCAGGGTCAAACTGTCACCATTGTAAAACTTTTAGTAACATTTTAACGTTCTTAAGTCTGATAATTCTAAGACTAAAACAGAATAAGTCACACAAGGGGCTGCACGGTAGTAGAGTGGTTAGCGCGCAGACCTCACAGCTTGGAGACCAGGGTTCAATTCCACCCTATAGGCCATCTCTATGTGGAGTTAGCATGTTCTCCCCGTGCATGCGTGGGTTTTCTCCGGGTACTACGGCTTCCTCCCACATTCCAAAAACATGCTAGGTTAATTAGCAACTCCAAATTGTCCATAGGTATGAATGTGAGTGTGAATGGTTGTTTGTGTTAGCTGGGATAGGCTCCAGCACCCCCGTGACCCTCATGAATGAATGATGTCACAGGAACCTGGTACCCATTCAGTTCTACTTTGATTTATTTGTTATTATTACTTTGTTGTCATGAATCATCTATAGCATATCTAGTCCGGTGCTGTTTTGAGAGTCAGCAGAATGATCCCTGAATGTGCTCTTGCAGGAGAGGACATCCTCTACGGCACAACAGATGGGAGAATAGGACTTGTTCAGATCGGGGAGACAACGGCAGCCACCAAATGGAAGATTGACAGCGTCGGAAAGAAAGGAGGTACGTGGATTATGCGGGCATTTAAGTAATAATCTGCCTTTACAGGATGATAATGTTCAAGGATATGTTTACGTTAATGGGGTCCAACTCCACTGCATCAACTACTGTTGACTTTATCACTCTATTTTTCACAATGAAGTAACACTGTCATGACATGTAGTATCCAACACTGGTCACTAGGTGTCAGTAAGGTTACTGTAATGTTTGGTGAGACATGGCAGGCTTTTATTACAGGTTTGATTAATCTCCTGTTACTGTTGCCGCCATAACTGATGCAAAGCGAGAAGTCGCGGGGGAGCCAGCCAATCACAGGGCACATATAGACAAACAACCATTCACACTCACATTCATACCTATGGACAATTTGGAGTCGCTAATTAACCTAGCATGTTTTTGGAATGTGGGAGGAAACCGGAGTACCCGGAGAAAACCCACGCACGCACGGGGAGAACATGCAAACTCCACACAGAGATGGCCGAGGGTGGAATTGAACCCTGGTCTCCTAGCTGTGAGGTCTAACCACTCAACCGCCGTGCCGCCCCAGTCTTATTGTTGTCTTATTTTATTCTATTATGGCATATATTGGGTAATTGGAGTGTAAAAGTGACTATAGGGGTGTTATGTATTGTCCAGAAGGCTCTAATAATGTTAAGAACCGTATTTAGAAGGTAGTAAACAATCTCTACGTTGGAAAATATTCCACACTTCTCGGAATTTGATGGAACAATGAACCACAATAAAGGAGGCATTACTGAAGTCTTCCAGGTGTACCTAATAAAGTGGCCAGTAAGTACCATATATTTGCTTTTACAGTTACTCCCTCCCCTCTGTAATCTCCCACAGGAATCCTCTGCATCGACACCTACGACATCGTGGGTGATGGCGTGAGTGACATTCTGGTGGGCCGTGATGATGGGACGGTGGCCATTTACGGATTTGATGGCGCCAACGAGCCCACGCTACGCTATGAGCACGTAAGGGCTTCCCGAAGCTGTTTGAATCACAATAGATTTAATCTTTCCTTCTTTCCTTGCTCCCTCCAGGCCTTGTCCGAGAGTGTGACCTCCATCCAGGGAGGCTGTGTAGGGAAGGAGTCCTATGATGAGGTCTTGACGGTCACCTATGCAGGTCAGATTTCAGACCACCACTAAGGCCCAACACCAACTTCTGCCTTACAAGTGATGAAGTGTGCGGAAGGTCGCTAATAAATGATCTTTGGACCTCCAGGCTGGGTGATGGGTCTGACCACGGAGCCCCAAAAGGCTGAAGTGGGTCCCGGAGATGAGGTCCACATGAGCAAAGAGACCCAGTCCAAACTGGAAGCCCTGAGGTACCGCTAGTACAGTTGCCGCCGTGTTGGTCCCCAGTGTGAGACGTCCAATCTTAGCTTCTCCACTTCGCCACAGACTGGAGCTCGAGCAACTGCAGGTGAAAGTTCAGCAGGGCCGCGAACAGCACCAGCAGACCTTGTTGTCCAAGACGGCCGTCTGCGTGGTGCCCACCTTCAGCATCAACGACAAGTTCATACTCTGCCAGGACGACGCCAGCTACAGCCTCACGCTGGAAGTGCAGACCGCCATCGACAACCTGCTGCTCCAGGTACACACACACACACACACCTTAAGCTCACTCAACTTCAAGATGCTCCTTTCCCATGCAGAGCGACGTCCCCATCGACCTCCTGGACGTCGACAACAACTCCTCAGTGGTTAGCTTTAGCGAGTGCGATTCAGAGGTGGGCAGTAAGAGTTGTTCTCAAAACAAAGATTGTTCTTCTTCATTTGCTTTGATTTCTTCATGATGTCTTCAGCAGCCCAATGGCAACTTCCTGTTGGCTACATACAGATGTCAGGCTAACACCACCAGACTGGAGATGAAGGTAAACATCACAATAGTCTCTATACAGTAAAAGTACCACAAGGATATGCATTAAGGGAGAAAAAGTCATCATTTTACTAGATGTCATCATTAGTAGAGTAAAGTTGAAATATTAAAGAAATCAGAATATTATGAGAAAACACGCCATCACCCACGATGTCGTAGGTGTCGATGCAGAGGATTCCTGTGGGAGATTACAGAGGGGAGGGAGTAACTGTAAAAGCAAATAAATGGTACTTACTGGCCACTTTATTAGGTACACCTGGAAGACTTCAGTAATGCCTCCAAGAAGCGTGGAATATTTTCCAACGTAGAGCATAAGATTGTTTACTACCTTCTAAATATGGTTCTTAACATTATTAGAGCCTCCGGGACATGACATAACACCCCTATAGTTTACACCTTTACACTCCAATTACCCAATATATGCCATTCATTCATTCATTTTCTACCGCTTTTTCCTCACGAGGGTCGCAAGGGTGCTGGAGCCTATCCCAGCTGTCTTTGGGCGAGAGGCGGGGTACACCCTGGACTGGTGGCCAGCCAATCACAGGGCACATATAGACAAACAACCATTCACACTCACATTCATACCTATGGACAATTTGGAGTCGCTAATTAACCTAGCATGTTTTTGGAATGTGGGAGAACCCGGAGTACCCGGAGAGGGTGGCCGAGGGTGGAATTGAACCGTGGTCCTAGCTGTGAGGTCTGTGCGCTAACCACTCACTCGCCGTGCCGCCCCTCGTGTGACTTATTCTGTTTTAGTCTTAGAATTTAATAGTTAACTCGTTATCAGATTTAAGAATGTTAAAATGTTACTAAAGGTTTTACAATGGTGACAGTTTGACCCTGGAACAGACCATGTCTATTTATATGATTTCCTGAGGGAATAGCGGTTTAAAAATGTGAACAACTAGCCGTGAAATGTACTGAACTGGCCTCCATCTTTGTTGTAGCGTTCCAGCACAGATGGCGGTCCAGGGACTTCCAAGTCGTAGGCCAGCTCAGATCCCTAAGGAAATCCAAACAATTAACCTAATTTAAGCCAATCACAGGGCACATATAGACAAACAACCATTCACACTCACATTCATACCTATGGACAATTTGGAGTCGCTAATTAACCTAGCATGTTTTTGGAATGTGGGAGGAGAAAATCCACGCATGCAAACTCCACACAGAGATAGCTGAGGGTGGACTTGAACCCTGGTCTGTGAGGTCTACGCGCTAACCACTCGACCACCGTGCAGCCCCAATACAGTTGTCAGTTTTGGAAAATTAGGTCATGGAAAAAGTTGTAATAAAGGATGAAGCCCAAAGTATTATGGGAATAAAGTCATAATATTACAAGACAAGAAAAACGGCTGTAATTTCACCAAAATAAAGTCAAAATATTGAGAAAAGACGCAAATTTTACGAGAACAACCTTGTAGTACTATGAGAAAAACGATGTCACTTTTGTAGTACAGTATGTGTATTTCTTTGTTCCAGGTGAGATCCATCGAGGGACAGTACGGCACCTTGCAGGCTTACGTCACCCACAGACTGCAGCCTAAGACGTGTCAAGTCCGCCAGTACCAGATCAAACCCCTCTCTCTGCACCAACGCGCACACAGCATGGACCAGGAGAGGTGACCTTTCACCCCACACGCACACACAGCAGCGTAAAATCGGTCGTAATGACGCTTCTGTGTGGTCGACCCAGACCCATGAACAGGCTCAGTCTGGTGGGACAGTTCAGTTTCGCAGAGATCCACTCCTGGGTGGTGTTCTGTTTGCCGGAGGTGCCTGAGAAGACTCCGGCGGGGGAGAGCGTCACCTTCTACTTCCATAACACCTTCCTGGGAACGCAGCTGCAGGCCACCTACTGGTGAGCTTTGGCACTCAGACTTGACATCGTCTCACGTGGTCTTTGACGTGTTTGTGATTTCCAGCAAAGGAGAGGGTCACTTCAAGTCGGACAACATCTCCACTATCTCCATCCTGAGCGATGTTCTCTCCAAGGAAGCCACCAAACGCAAAATCAACCTAAATGTTTCTTACGGTGAGCTGCTTCTCTATTCCGGAACCTTCTTTGAAGCAACTGTTAGACGTAAAGTTTGCTGATGTTGCCGTGCAGATATCAACGACGACTCTGTGACCCACACCCTAAAGATGATCCATCCTAAACTGGAGTACCAGTTGGTGCTGGCTAGAAAGGTTCAGCTTATCGATGCGCTGAAGGTACGTTCTTGTTGGGTTATCATAGGATGCGTGTCTCCACTAGCTTCTCTTTTCATGGCGGCGATGCTTTTTTTAAAAACATTTTTAGGAGCTGCAGGTTCACGAAGGCAACGCAGATTTCCTCATCTCGGAATATCGCAGCATTCTGGATGAGTCTGCCAGTCTCCTGGAGGAATACAAGAAGCAGCCGGCGCACCTGGAGAGGCTCTATGGTAAACATAGCTTTCTTATTTTTATCTTTTTTTTGTCTTAAACATTATGTCATATTCCCTACAGGCATGATCACCGACCTCTTCATCGATAAATTCAAGTTCAAAGGTCAGAATGTGAAAACCAAAGTGTCGTCACTCCTGGAGATCCTGGACAATTACGATTTAAATTCCCTTTTGGACTTTTTCAACGAGGCATAGCTACTTTATGTGTGTATATTTAAATGATGATGTGACTGTAGATCATGCTATGCTATCAGCTAGGATGTCATATTTCAATATTTTCATACAAGTGTGATTATGATTAATAAACCACTGTTATTAGACATTTGTGTTGTTGTCTTTTGTGTAAGCCCTTCACTGAGGGCTTACATTTTTTAAAAATCAGATTAAATAAATAAATGTATTATTATTATTGGGGAGGCGGCTGCCTATTAATGGCAGCATTTTATAATATTTCTTAAATATTTCTTATATATACGTATATAATATAATATTTTCTTAAATATATATTATTTTTATGAGGCCAGAGAAGATGATAAAGCAATTGGCTATTATATCAAAAATTGTTCACATTTTTTTCATATACAACTCTTCAAATGTTTGTTAAAAATAAATATTTAAAGGGTGTTTTTTACAGTTAAATCTAAATAAAATGTATGTATTGCAGGATTACATTATTAATTGAAATAGGTTGTGTTAATTAAAATAATTCATATACATTGCAGCTATAACAGTTTGTATTTCAACTACACACACTTTTTTAATGATTTTATTATTGTGTTAATATTTGTTTCACATAAAACGCTTTGTGCTTTTAGGGAGAGAAATAAACATGATTATGATTTGTTTTAAAATTGCAGATTAAAAGTGTATATGCCAACAACGAAGCAGTAACAGTCTTTGTTTTACGAATTCAATGGTTTTAACACCTATTGTGCTTCTCTCCATACGCATTAAACGTCCCAACCGGTTTTGAATTTGTAATCAAGGTCATTTGTCCTCGCTCGACTTCCGTATGTGCTTCCGCCAGCAGCCGAGCGGGTTTGTGATTGGTCCGTTTCAATCCTCGCGGGCTACTTGAATGAGAGAAAGGCAGCAGAGACGCAAGTGTTTGGTTGTGGAGGCCGGCTCCTTGTTTGCAGGTTGGTGGGAATTTAAAAATTATGGCGCCTTAGTTTTGCATGTTAAGCTGTTGATTTCTTAAAAATCAACTTTTGATTTTTTATACTTTTGCTTGGCATTGCACTCCTGTACAAGTACTGTTGATATATCAACTGCTTGCTTTCATTGCGCTTAAACGATCACCCCCACGACAAGGTAGCAACGAGCATTAGCCTCCGTTTCATTTCCTAAGCATTCTTCTTTTTTCTATTTTTTTTAAACCACGAGACCTGCACTAAACTGCTAGTTTAATAGCTGACTGAACGCTAGCATGTCTTCTACTCACCGGAGCCAAACTGGCTCGACGAACGACTTTCATAACAACCAAGAGAACATGCTGTCAAGACTACGAGGCTCCCTAAAGCCCAGGGCGGCGGAGAACCAGGAGAATATTCCGCCCAAACAAGCCGTGACCCAAAGAACCGTGCTGGGATCCCTGCAAAGCAACCAGCGGGGCAAAGCAACGACCCAGCGTGCTAGCAAACAGGTCTGTTCCCCAAGTTGCTAGTTAGCTAGCATGCTAAGCTAGCTGTGTTGTCGGGTTTGGGTTCTTTTGGGGCAAAGCTGTGGTAACGTTGCCTTTTTTTATGCAAACGTATTTTATTTGTGGTCTTTCTGACAGTTTTACATTACATGTAACTTTTAAAAATGCATCTAATTGTTGCTTTGACCGCCTCATTCGGGTTGTCCGCCATTTTTATACAATCACGTTACTTCTGCTTAATGTTTGAATCTAAATGTGCATTTAATTCATGAGTTGAGCACATGATCTTCCAATTGTGTTAAATTAGCTATTTTCCACAAAACCCACAGTAATTGTGCTTTTGTCTAATTTTGTGTGACCCTTGCAGGACTCATCACAGCCACTTTCCTGCAAAAATGAAGATTCCTGCAAAGTCTCAAAGCAGCCCACGTTCCAAATCCATGTGGATGAGCCAGATGGTGCCTGCGTCAAGAAGCACAGGGGTGTGGAGGCCCCCAAAGTCCCGGAGGTGGTGGTGGAGGTAGCGGAGGAAGCTTCGCCCCTGAAGGTGGACAATGCCGTGACTCGTCTTCGCCAGCCCCTTGCCACGCTCAATATTCCCACGGCCATGGACATGAGTTTTGGTAGGACTCATGACCCCTCCATCTTTCTTTCACATTTTTTAAACATTTTTTTTCTTGTGTAGACTCTCCCATGGACATGTCTTTGATGGAGGGTGACGACAAGACTGCCAATGTAACGGATGTTCCAGAATACGCTCATGAGATTCACACCTACTTGAGGGAAATGGAGGTGAGGCATCGACTTAAATGTTGCCACCTGTCGGGCGTCTAAAGGCTTCCTTCCTTCCTCCCGTAGGTGAAGAGCCGACCAAGAGTGGGCTACATGAAGAAGCAGCCCGACATCACAAATAGCATGCGTGCCATCCTGGTGGACTGGCTGGTGGAGGTGGGTGAGGAGTACAAGCTCCAGAACGAGACCCTCTACCTGGCCGTCAACTACATAGACCGCTTCCTGTCATCCATGTCCGTGCTGAGGGGCAAGCTCCAGCTGGTGGGCACCGCCGCCATGCTGCTGGCCTCGTAAGTCAAACACCATCACTGCAGTTTTTTTTTTAAACACCTCCTTCCTCAACGCATCGTTTCCTAAAATGCAGCAAGTTCGAGGAGATCTACCCCCCCGAGGTGTCGGAGTTCGTGTACATCACAGACGACACGTACACCAAGAAACAGGTGCTGAGGATGGAGCAGCTGGTGCTGAAGGTGCTGTCCTTTGACCTGGCGGCCCCCACCATCAATCAGTTCCTCACGCAGTACTTCCTGCATCACAGCATCGGCGAGCAGGCCCAGAGCCTTGCCATGGTGAGTTCAGGAAAAACATCCACAACAGAACTTGAATTACCTTCAATCATTTTTACTAAATTTAAAAACTTGGCACAATGAAGTGTGCATAATTAATCATTAACAATATAATTTGGCCAATGGTGTCAAAGCATAAAAATTGCTAAATTAACATGCAAATAAGGCATTCAGAACGCACTGAAATACATTACAACATGTAGTAGCAAACACTGGTCACTAGGTGTCAGTAATGTTCCATCGATCCACTGACTATAGCCAAAACAGGAAGAGAACCTGAAGGAAACAGGAACTCTCCCAGTGATAACATGAGTTCTGTATTCAACTATTGGGTCTTAAACAGGTTTGTGTTTACACGTATTTATAAAGAATCTTTTCAGTTTGGAAGACTTCCCCTTAGTAGTTGTATAAAAGTAAACGTCAACAAAATGGTTGTGTTTAGTACCTTGGGGAGCTCAGCCTGGTGGACTCTGATCCATTCTTGAAGTACCTTCCATCTCAGACCGCCGCGGCCGCCTACATCCTGGCAAACGCCACCCTGACTGGTGCATCATGGGTATGTTAGAAAGTGTGATCTTTAAACATGAGCTAATTAAAAAAAATGACATGACTGCTTTATGTTGCAGCCCAATTCCTTGGTGGAGAAGACGGGCTACACTGTGGAGGAGCTGAAGCCATGTGTGGAGGATCTTCACCAGATGTACCTGAACGCAGCGCAGCACGCTCAGCAGTCCATCAGGGAGAAGTACAAGGCGGCAAAGTGAGTCCATCCTCACGTCAGTTTTTTATGGTCGTCCCTCCCCAACAATTAACCTTTTGTTTGCAGGCACCAGGAAGTTTCCCTCATCGACCCCCCAGCAACTCTGCAGTTTGAGTGACAGCTTTCACACTTTTTTTAGAGTTATACTTCCTGTCAGTCTTTTGAAATGTTCCCTTTTATACATGTTTTTACCTCCTGATGCTGCAGTTAAATCGTGTTTTTTAAAAATCACCGGTATGTAAATACGAACTGGCTTTCACCACTGAATTTTTGGGGGGTTTTGCTCAAGCAGTTCTAATTGCTGGGTTCACTTTTTTCCAACTGCTAAATGTTGAAGTGGATGGATGGACGGCATTAAACCTGTTTGTCGGTCATGGAGTCAGCTGTCTTTACGTTGACATCTTCTCAGGTGTCTTACAGCACTGTAAAATAAGGCTCTTGTAAATAAATCCATTTTAAACCTCACTTTTTACGCCAACTTTGTCCAATTGAACACTAGGGGGCAGCAAAGTTTCATGGTGGAAAGGTCCGACTAGAATGGCTGGAACTACTTTCAGATTTGTTTTTGCACCAGTAAAATTTGTAAGATTTAAGACGTAAAACGTGCTACGTAACGTCCGAGAAGCCCTTTTGCCCCCCTAATTTGGTTATATTTTCTATCCACTATGCTACAGCTAGCGCCGAGCAAGCGTGGTACGATTTTGGGAATCCCAAAATGTAAAGTGTCCCTAAAGTCACACTACAAACTTGTACTTGGGCAGTTAAGTCGCCATTATGTGACGTCATTCATGCGTCAAACAATAGCTGGCTTGCTAGCAGGAAGTATTGTGGCTGCATTCATTCAGGCTCGTAATGACTGTGCAAAGACAACACAGACTTTGTAAAATGAACTTATATTAATTTTGGAACTATTAATACCAATTTAATTGAAACATGACGTCATCCATACTGTTTACGATTGAGTTACCTTGACAGAACATGAATCCACGCCCCTTCTACATTATAACGTAATTTTACCTGTTTGTCCTTAAACTGCTCACTTCTGCTCCTTGCTTAGCTCATTTAAAAAAAATGAAAAAAATTCGATAACTAGTATTTACAGTATCGGCATAGTTGACGCCGATAATGACACGATACTCAGATTTTTCTAAATAATTGAATGCAAAATGAGATACATTTTAAAATTTGCAGAAATGTTAGGCGTGTCCTCTTGTCACACTGTTTTAGCAAAATAAAATTAGTGTTATAGATCTATAAATACAACAAATGTTCAAAACAAAATTAAAGATAAAAAAAAATAATAGTCTAATTACACTAGTATCGGTGATCTGATACCTGCTACTACATTTGGTATCGAGGCTCTCGATATTTGAATCAGTTTACCCCTCCGCCTTACCCCCCACCCCCCCGACACCGCCCCTTCATTCTCACTGCTGCTGCTCACACATCAACCCCACATAACCCCCCTCCCCTCGGCAATCTCTCTCTCTACCTGTCTCTCCCCCCCCTCATTCCCCTCTTCCCTCGGTCCTTCCCGGTCCTCCCCCCTCTCGGTGCGGACATGCTCCGGGTGGTGAGGAGATGAGGTTCCGAAATGTCTCCTTGACGCTCTTGTTGTTCGGACTGTGCGGGCTGGTCTCGCTTTCCTGGTACACCGCCTTCAGCAGCTCCAGAGGTAAGCGCACGCATGACACGCGTGACACCCTGTTACCCCCCCCACCCCCTTCCCACGTCGCTGTGTTGTGGATGTTTTGGTTGTATCTGAAGAGGAGAAAGAAGATGATGCTGATGTGAAGCTGCAGGCTTGTAGATGAGGGAGCGCTCGTTTTCTGATTCGGCGCAACCCACCTCGGTAATGAAAATAAAAGGGGAGCACTCCGTTCGTGTCAGGTGGTTTAGAGGAGTGCTGCAGGATGAACAAACGATGCTTCATGCAGGAATGATGGAGCGTTTGCTTTGTAACATTCCACGCGCCTGCAAACCCCCCCCCCACCACCACCCCCCCCAAACAATTATCCACACCATGCTTTGACCTCAGAGGTCATTGAAGGAGCGCTCGATTTGAGATGCTGCATGAGCCTGCAACGTCTCAGGTTCAAAAGGAGCGCTTGCTTTTGTCTCCAAAGAAAGTGGGCATGTATCAACACCACTTGGAAGTGGGGGGGGGGAGCGCTTGCTTTGTTCAAAACGAGACTACCCTGTGAAGAGCAACAAGTGCATCCAACAAGGAAGCGCTTGATTTGGGGTGATGCACGTGCCAATCGTTAGAAGCTCAATATCTAAGGTGTGCTTGGTTAATTGTAGTGAACATGCAGTGCAGGACTGGAGGTGGAATATCAAGACCCTTGAGGGTCACATGACCCCCGAGAGCTTTCAGTGGGGCGTCGGTTGCCTAGCTAGCTAGCGTTCAGATGTCTCCCGCTTGGCCTGCTTGGGCATGTCAGATGTGTGTAACAAGGTGAAACACTTTTTTTTTTAGGAGCACTTGTTTTCTGACCTAGCAAAATGAGTGCGACCATGTGACATTAGACGGAACAAACATAACTTGTAGTTCTGTGTGTTTGGACCAGCCTGAAGAAAGGAGGACAAGTTCTGACTGGTCTGCTCACAAAAACAAAAATACCCCATTTGGGTTCTGGCAGCATGTGTGAGGATGTCCATATATGGTCGTCATAAAAAACATGACCTAGAACATGTGCAGGAACACTGAAAAGATTTATCGTCATCTTCTGGTCCTTCAGCGAGACATGAGACCACGGGACAGATAGCGAAACCTCCCGGTTAGCCTAACATGCACAGCTGACTCATGCTGATGACATGCACACACACACACACAGCTGCGTGTGTGTGTGTGTGTATTCCATGTTTATCAAGGTCCATGTGGACTTTTAAACCACAACACACACACATGTTGTTAGCATGAACCATGGACGCAAACACTATTTGCACTGTCGATCATTGACACACACATATTTAAGGTGATGGTCACATGGTCTCAATGGAATGTAATCAGTGCTGTGTTCAGTGGCAGTCAGACAACTGAGCTCCTAAACAAGCTGACACCAATATAGACGTCTCCATTGTGTGTGTGTGTGTGTGTGTGTGTAGTATTAAATGGAGACATGTAATGTTCCTCTGGAGGCTCCTCGCTCTCGACATGACGACTTGTTGCTTCCTTCCTTGTTTTCCTGCCTCATAAAAGCTGCATGGAAGCAAACATAACATTATGGGATGTTCCATTCACGTGCATTAGAGGTGTGTGTGTGTGATGAATATTTCATGCGAGATCAGTTTTCATTGTCAGCAAGCGCACACACACACACACACACACACACGTTAACAATCACACTACAAACATTACACCTGACTGATCATGTGACCTCCTAGCTACTTTTGTGCATGTGCTGCTACATTTAGCACATCAGCGCACACACACTTTAACACGGCTCTGCACGCTATCAGTGTGTGTGTGTGTGTGTGTGTTTGAGGTATCAGCATGTGACTGAGTGGCTGCAGCATGTGACCGCGTGATTTTACATTTTTGGACTCGACCCTTGACTCGCGTGTGCGCTAATTAGCAGCAACATAAACGGGGTGCTTGTGTGGTGAAGATGATGACGATTTGGGTGGCTTGAATTGAGCAAGGCAAGATGAAGACTCAGCTTCCTGTGTGTGTGTGTGTGAGAGTGTGTGTGTGTGTGTGTTTCACTGTCTCCTGCCAAGCCACCATCTGCCACACACACACACACACACACACACACACTAGTAGTGTCTTCATGTCCTGGTGTTTGATCAGCTTACATGAGAATGTGACATCAAAGTGAGTGTGTGGTCAGCGTGCGTGTGCGTGCAAACAAAAACATTACAAATGTTCCTAGTAGCTCTCTTCGTCTTGAAGGGGTCTCTTCAAACTTTATGTGTTTTTGCGAGGAGGCGGAGTCAGTGGCGTGGCAGTCACCGGCCGTCTAAAAGTCGTCTTTGTGTCCTCTGGTTTCCACAAACCTTCTCCTTTACCAGCCTGTTTTGGTCGAAGGGCGGGGGGGGTTGGGGTCCGGGGCCTCAGGGGCCGCGAGCCGGGTAAAGGTGACATTTAATTAACAAATTAAAATTAAAATCCATCAACAAAATGCATTTAAACACATGTGTTAGCTTGATGCTAGTTTACGTTGAAAATCCAATATACGCACTCAAAACTGCATCTCAGCTTAGTCATGTCGTTGAAAAAGCTTATTATTCGCAAGAACTTCGGCCGTTGAAGACATATTTCTTTCCCTTTTTTGTGCATTCTGTCGCGAGAAAACTAGTTAATATTTGCTAGCTCAAGCCCTGAACGAGCAGACAGAACTAGCATAAATCTATGTAACAATGCGCCTCGAAAAGAAGTTTGGGTCGTGTTTTAAATCGTCAAAATACGGCAACATACTGCCAACATTGTTAGGTTTTTTTTTGGAGGGCTTCATAGTCAAAATAAGTGTGTCCCAATGATGTGCATTGTTAGCTAGCTCATATTAACTTGTTTTCTCGTGCTAGAATGCACAGAAAAGGGAAAAAAGAAATGTGTTCATGTTTCACAAAAAGATTGATTCCTCCAAAATGAGCAGTTTGCCTTTAAATTATCTTTGTAAAAAATATTTTGACTTTCTTCCCATAATATTGTAACTTTCCCGAACCTATTTTTCCAAAAATGACAACTTCGTTTTGTTTTGTTTCTCAACATATTTTTCAGTAATATTTCAACTACTAAAATGATGTTATTATTACTCATAATAGTGACTTTTTCTCTTTTTTCTTTTCGTATTTTAACTTGTAAAATTCAATTTTCAGCTGTTTTTCAGCTTGTTTTTTTTGTTCTCATAGTTTTGATTTTATTCACCTAATATTTTGTGCTTTTATTTTTATACTTTTTCTACATCCTAAAAAAATGCAGTTTTATTTAGTTTAGTTTTGTTTCTCATAATACTTTTCTTTTGTTCTATTTCAAGTCTATGCTACTAAAACGACGTTACATTTCCTCATAATATTGTGAATTTATTTTGATAAAATTGCGTTTTTTCTGACTAGAATATGACTTTATTCTCGTAAAATTACATATTTTGACTTTTTTTTCCCCAACAATTTCAACTTTCATCTTATAAATGTGAGGACCTTATTGTAGTATGGTTACTTTATTCGATTTTGTGACTATTTTGACAATTTTCCAAAAATTACAACTTTAAGTATTCCATCTCAGACCGTCGAGTATCAATAGGCACAAAAAATCTTTTCAGAATAAAAGCACATGATTAAAACCCGCCAATAGTGCATGTAAACATAGCGAGCAAGGTTCAATGCCGGCATTTGTGGACCCAAGCTCGACCCTCAGGCTGCTTGAGTGGACGTTCAACAGAGAGCATGTGTTCTCAGGCTCGGCGCCGGCCGAGCACTTCCTGTCAGACAAGGCCAGCAGTGTGTGCCGCCCGCCAACACAACCTCGTGGCTCGCTGTCGGTTTCTCGCCCTCAGAACCGGACCAGAGTCTGCTGGAGTGATTAGTGGAGTGCAGGGAATGTGAGTAGCGGAATCCTGTGGATTCATACGGGAAGGCGTGTCAGCTGGTGGGCGGGGGCACAGTTTTTTTTTTTTTGGATGGGGCGCACATGACAACAACATCTTTATTTTGGCCTTCAGCTTCTGTAAGCACAAGCATAAGCCCCACCCTCTCGGCTCTGCTCACACCGTGTTGGCAAATGTACACACAGGAAGTTCATGTGAGCTGCTTCCTGTCTCTCGGAGTTCATAGGAAGTCTTCTTCTGCTTTCATCCTTCACCCACTGCGATATGTTTTATGTTTAATTGATGATGAGCTCCCATAAGCTGATGTAGTATACAGTAAGTGTGGATGGAGAGCTCATCACCATGGCAACTGCAGCTTATCGACCGCCCGGCCGGAAAGGGTCAAGGTCACGCAGGGAGCAAGTGCTTTTTAACTTCAGCAAACCACATGATTTGACCTTTGAACCCCAAATACATGTGACAGTGTGTTTTATTTTTTTACTCCAACATGGCCGCCACCATCAAATGTTAACGTGTCAATCATCTCTGATGCATGCTGTCACCTGACACCATGACCTCATAGTGTGTGTGTGTGAGTGTGTGTGAGCTCTTGTTTCAGTCAATATGTGTGTATGCATGTGAGCGCCTGTGTGTGTGCGTGCGTGCGTGCGTGTGTGTGTGTGTGTGTGTAAGACGATGAGCTCACTGACTCGTTCGGCAGTGTGGACACTTGCTGTCAATCACAGCAGGACACATGACACGATGCGTTCAGGCTCACAGGAAAGCACGGCTTGTTAGCAGGAGGCTAACAGTCAATGGTGTGTAGTAACCATGGTAACCAGGCGCCATGCCTGTGTGTCCACATTGTTGGACATTCTCAAATATCCCTATCCCCCCACCCCACCCCAACCCCCCATGACCAAACAGAGATGCTTGGTGGTTGAGTGAGACTTTAGTGTGGGGAGGGAGTGGGTGGTCTTTCCATTAAAGATGATCCGTGGGATTAGTGGACTTTTTCATGCACTTCCAAGCAGCAGATGTGGATTTATTTATGTTTTTTTTTTTTTTTCTACCTGTTGATGTGGACAAGCTGTCAGTGATGCGCTCATATTTGTATTTAAGAAAAAGCTTTTTAAGCTGCTTTATTGTTATTAATAGACATAAATATACACAAACTACCACTTTAATCCTCCTATATCCATACATTAATCCACATACATACACGTATGTCACACAGCATGCATCAGGGGTGTCCAAAGGAAGGCTTGTGGACCATTTGTGGCCCATGGCTAGGCGTGTGCAGTATCAATTTGATTTAAAGCGAATACAGAGCCAGTAAACCTCGGATATATCGGACTCGGATATATCGGAAATTCGCTCACAACGGACAGATAAAAAAGAACCAATTTTTCTGTAATGCATTTCCAATAAAAATTCATTGCATATATCGGATTTTTTATAACGGATTTCGCCTATTTCGGACAAAATCTCCAGTCCCGTTCCACTGCATTTCCATTAAATTTCCCTCGCATATATCGGATGGCCGCATCGTGGCGCTCCGATTCGCCGAATCGTGACAGGCCGCTATACGACGTCGTTTGCAGCGTTTGCAGCGTTGCCTGCGCGTCCAGGTACATTGGAAACATAGTCAAGGAAGTGCCTTTTTATAACGGATAAAATCCGATTTACGCATATATCGGATTTATATCTGGTATAAAACGGACATTTTCCGGTATACGCATATAACGGATTTCGCTTATATCGGAAAAAAACAGTGGGAACAATTGAATCCGATATATCCGAGGTTTACTGTATTTGCTTTTTTATTATTGACATATTTTGTCACACTCACATTCATATAATATGAACATATTACATATATGGAGTCACTAATTAATCTATCATGGATGTTTTTGGAATGTGGGAGGAAACCGGAGTTCCCGGAGAAAACCCACGCACAGGGAGAACATGCAAACTCCACACAGAAAGGCCAAGCAAAGAATCAAACCCAGGTCTTTACCAATCTTCTGACTGTGTGGCCAACATGCTAACCACTCAGCCACCGGGCTCATTGTCCTGCTGCAGAACCCAAGCTGAAGTTCACAGTTCAACAGATGGCCGGGCATTCTCCTTCAGGATTTCATTCATCACAGCAAGTCTTCCAGGTCCCAAAGCAGCAGAATAGCCCCAGGTCCATCACACTACCACCACCATATTTTACTGTTGCTATGATGTTCATTTTTTGAAATGTAATGGGGACACACACCTTCCAAAAAAGTTAAACAGAGTATTTTCTGAAAGGTCTTTGGGATCATCAGTCATCTGCTTGTGGTCCAGGTTCTGGTCTATCATGCAGTCGGAAACCGGAACCAGAAGGTGCAATGGCGCCCTGACGTGTGCTGCATGTCAGTTATACTGTGTTGTTGTGTTTCCGCCCACAGGAGATGTGGTGGACATCTACCAGAGAGAGTTCCTGGCCTTGAGGGAGCGTCTGCACTCGGTCGAGCAGGAGAACCTGCAGCGTTCCAAAGAACTGAACGTGGTCCTGGAGGAGATCAAGCGGGCCATCGCGGAGAAACAAGTGCTGAGGGACATCAACAGAACCTGGAGCAGCCTCTCTGGTGTGGAAACACTCCAGTCCAGTCATCTCTGATACGTTAGATGGTCTAATGTGGTCTTCATGTGTGTGTTCAGAGGAGACCAGGTTGAAGTTGTGGAACGTGAGCAGTAGTAAAAACTTCCTCCAACTTCCTTCGGTCCTCCATCATCTTCCTCACTTGATCCACAGGGAAGACAGTTTGCAGCCCGCCGTGCACGTGGGCCAAGGACGCACTGGAGGTCAGCGTGTGTGTGTGTGTGTGTGAGAATTATTGAATGTATGCAGTCATCTTGACTTGTGTGTGTGTGTGTGTGTGTGTGTGTGTGTGTGTGTGTAGTCTCCATAGTGATGGGCGTTCCCAGCGTGAAGAGGGAGGTCCACTCCTACTTGACGGACACGCTCAACTCACTCATGTCGCAGCTCAGCGCCACTGAGAAGGACGACTGCGTCATTGTCGTCCTCATCGCCGAGGTCAGTGTGTGTGTGTGTGTGTATTGTAAAGGTCAATGCTTAAGCTAATGAACCAACACACACACACACACATGTGTCTGTTTACTAACTCGACCCTGTGTGTGTGTGCGTAGGCGGACCACGAGTATGCCATGAGCGTAGCGGACAACCTGAAGCAGCTGTAAGTGTGCCTGCATGATGGGATGCTGTTACCGTGGCAACAGACGTCTTCACTTCCTGTGTCTGATCTAATGTTCTCTGGTGCCTGCTGCTCTTTCATCATCACTCTGTGTGTGTGTGTGTGTGTGTGTGTGTGTGTGTGGCGTGACCACCTTTTTCGTCTCTGTTGTCGTCATGTGACTCTTCTTCTTCCTCCTCAGCTTTCCAGCAGAGATCCATTCGGGTCTATTGGAGGTGGTGTCTCCATCGGTCCACTTCTATCCAGACTTCTCCCGCCTCCGAGAGTCGTTCGGGGACCCGTTTGAGAGAGTGAGGTGTGAAACGGTAATTTCACAAAGTCATCTTCAGATTTCTCCATGGTCATCTTGTGATGTGTCCAGGTGGAGGAGCAAGCAGAACTTGGACTATTGCTTCCTGATGATGTACGCACAGTCCAAAGGCACCTTCTACGTACAGGTAGGACAGGCTGACCTTTGAACCCTCTCCGCCGCAACGGCGCTGACCTCACCACTTGTGTCTCAGCTGGAGGACGACATCGTGGCGCGGCCTAACTACTTGACCACCATGAAGAACTTTGCTCTGCAGCAGCCTTCAGAGGAGTGGATGATTCTGGAGTTTTCTCAGCTCGGTTTCATCGGTGGGTAGCCTTTTTGATGTTTGATTGACAGACTGTCATGCACTGAAGGAATGCCGAGGGGGCTACTTTGATACATTTTACACATTAAAGATGCTAAAAGCAATCCAAAGTGAGTCAAAATATGCAGAACACTCTGAAGAAATGCCCCTAAGGTTACTCCTGGTTTAACCCTGAAGAAGCCAGAATACTTTAAATGTTCTAAAATGTTTCCTACACAGCTTTGTGCTTGACTTGAAGCCATTAAGTCCCTAAGTGATATATAGAAAACATTTACGAGTGACTTAATTCATATAAAGAAACGATGAAACATTTTGGAGTGTTTGTCACATGACTATGCCAATATGGCTTCTCCAACATGGCAGTGTGTCAGGTAAGCTAGCTCATTCCCAAAAGCCAATTTATTGTTATTATATGCCGGTAAAGCTCATTTTCTATGCTGTACACACTGTCAAACATTCCAGTTCAACTATTGTTGCTATTTATATGATATAAAACAAGCTATTTTGGAGCGTCTCTCAGGTGACTATGCCAATATGACCTCTCCAAAATGGCAGCGTCGGGTAAGCTAGCTCATTTACAGAAGCTCATTTTTTGCCATTAACGCTCCTTTTAAAGCCATTTAACAATTCCCACGCATGAATAGGGTGCCAACATGTGACATGTTTTTTGTCAATCAATTCATATAAAGCAAGCAGGAAACATTTTGGAGCGAGTGCGAGTGTGTAAGAGAGCGAGACCTAATTCACGAGGTGTCCCCAAAATGGCAGTGTGTCAGGTAAGCTAGCTCATTCCCAAAAGCCAATTTATTGTTATTATATGCCGGTAAAGCTCATTTTCTATGTTGTACACACTGTCAAACATTCCAGTTTGACTATTCTTGCTATTTATATGAAATAAAACAAGCTATTTTGGAGTGTTTCTCAGGTGACTATGCCAATATGGCCTCTCCAAAATGGCAGCGTCGGGTAAGCTAGCTCGTTTACAGAAGCTCATTTTTTGCCATTAACGCTCCTTTTAAAGCCATTTAACAATTCACACGTATTAATAGGGTGCCAACATTACAATTCAACTGCTATATTTTTTGTCAATCAATTCATATAAAGCAAGCAGGAAACATTTTGGAGCGTGTGCGAGTGTGTGAGAAAGAGAGACCTAATTCATGAGGTGGCCCCAAAATGGCTGCGTGTCAGGTAAGCTAGCTCATTTCCAGAGGCTCATTTTTTGCCATTAACAGTCATTTTAGAGCCATTTAACAATTCTCAGGCTTTAATAGGAGTCAAATGTTCTTGCTAGATTGCTAGAATCAGTTCATTTAAAACAAGCAGGAAACATCTTGGGAGTGTTTGTGACCCAAAATGGCAGTGCGTCAGGTAAGCTAGCTCGTTTCCAAAAGGTCATTTTATTGCCCATAAAAGCCATTTTAAAGCCATTTAACAATTCTCACGCTCTAATGGGATGTCAAATATTAGGCCAATTCAACTGTTCTAACTATATTTCTTCAATTAATTAATATAAACCAAACTAAGAAAATATGACTAATAATTAGCTTTAAATTGCCATGTAGAGCCAAATATGACTGCTTCAATTATTTTGATTGACATATGTTCTTTGCTTCAATTCAAAGTATAAAAAAACGTGTCAATTTCTTTTGAAATAAATAAAAATTTTACCATAAATATTGTAACATGTACGTAACATCACACATCTTTGACATGAATTAGATTTTAGATGTCTTTTATGTGCTCCACTTGCTCTGTGCGATCCCCTCGTCATTTTACTTTCAGCGCTAATGGCTTCTTCGTAGATTGGGCTCAGAGGCGTGTTTGATTCGCTCATCCTCAGCTCTCAGGGACTTGTTAGATACAGCTGAGCAGCAACAAAGCCTAATGCTGTGTGTGAGTCCGTACTTTTAATTTGAACATTGTCAGGTCCTGCTGTTACCGTGTTTGTTGTGTGCAGTTGCCATGGTTACGTGCTATTTGTTGCCTGCGAGATGACACGACAATGACACGACACACTGACTCTGACTCACCAAGCAATAAATAGATTCAACGCAGAGGTGTTGAATTGAAGAAAACAATGTGTTGTATTGTGGGTAGGTTGACATGGAGTTGTGTGTGTGTGCCTTCGTCAATCTGCATGTGATAATTTAGTGTTCTTCATCTGCCTGAGAGCTGCTTCTATCATGAATCCAATCAGTCCTCTGAATGGACAACACGGGGTGGACACATGTCCAATATGGTCATGATTTCGCCTGAAGACTGAGGTCTGGTCACATGCCTAATAAAATAGTTTTGTGTCTACGGGATTCTAAGTTGTGTGTATGTGTGCGCAGGTAAGATGTTCAAGTCTTCAGACCTGTCCCTCATCGTGGAGTTCATGTTGATGTTCTACAAAGACAAGCCCATCGACTGGCTGCTGGACCACATCATGTGGGTCAAAGTGTGCAACCCTGAGAAGGACGCTGTAAGTTTCTTTTTCCAAGTACACAAACAAGGAAGCGTCTCACACTCATCAGACGCCTTTTTTCTTCTCGTTCTCAGAAACACTGCGACAGACAAAAAGCCAACCTGAGGATTCGCTTCAAGCCGTCCCTCTTTCAACATGTCGGGACACACTCCTCCCTAGCCGGAAAAATCCAGAAACTCAAGGTGAGGCTCTGAGGTGACTTGAGTGGGCAGCAGTCACATGATCTCCACTTTATCCAGGACAAGGACTTTGGCAAGCAGACCCTCCACAAGGGACACGCCAACCCGCTGGCTGAGGTGACCACCAGCCTGAAGACCTACCAGCATTTCACCCTAGAGAAGGCCTACCTTGGAGAAGACTTCTTCTGGGCTTTCACCCCCGTGGCTGGGGACTTTGTACGCATACGTTTCTTCACGCCTGTCCGCATTGAGAGGTTGGTACCCCACAGTGACAAAGAGTCCCTGCAACGGGACCAAAGTCTCCTTTTTCACCAATGTGTCTCTTTTTAGGTACTTTTTCCGAAGCGGAAACATTGAGCATCCGGGAGACAAACTCTTCAACACGTCTGTGGAGGTTCTCCCGTTCGATGTGAGTCTCTGGATCGAGTTAGCAGATCTTTGATGAAGAACGTCTCTGATGTGTGATGTCCTCTAGAACATTCAGGCAGACAAAGAAGCCCTGACTGACGGGAAGGACAAAAGCCAAAGATACCATCGCACAGAAGATGGATTCATCAGAATCGGTACTACCTTCTTAGTCTGCAGTCTCATACATTACAAGGGCGTGGTTGTCATTGTGGAAGAACAGCTGGGGGGGCCAGTGGAGATTGTGACCTGCTAAAGGACACAGGAAGAAACCATCAGCATGAACTAAACACATTTTAATGGACTGATGGGCAGAAGCAAATTGATTTTTATTGCCTTTTATTATATAAGATAATTGCCTTCTAATGTCACAGCGCTGTGTGTGTGTGTGGGGGGGGGGGTATGGTTGCTGCTCGGCAGTGGGCGTCAAAAGCAATAAGACGCACATTGCTGTGTGGACGATTGCCAGATACCAGGAGAATCCCATTAGCGCTCACATGCTTCCTGACCACCTCACACAGGAAGCACATGGATCACCATGGATGCTGACACCACCCCGCAAAAAAAAAGCCCCCTGACGCCCCAAACAAACACACCAGCTTTACTTTTGGACTTTGTCAAACATGGCTACACAGTCAAAACACAGGCAACTGTTTGTCTTTGACACACGTAAACGAGAACTCATTTCTCAACCCCCGACATCACTTCCTGTCCGCCACATACTGTTCTCCCCGTAGCACCTGAACACGTTTACAGAACACATACAAGTATGAGTCTTATTTATGTCTTAAGATGCTTATTTTATGTTATTTAGTCTACTATATTGGGTTATATTAGTGTAAAGGTGACTCTAGGGGTGCTATATCATGTCTAGAGGGCTCTAATGTTGGAAACCATATTTGTGTAAATGAACAGGTTTCCTGTTTTCCAACTACAGAAATATATAATGTTTTTCCGTCCATCATCAGTCACTTGATAGTTTAAAATGTAACACCCATGCAACGTTACAGACAATGCGACACTGTATGTCTTGTCGTAGCGGTCTCGGATTGCTTAATAAGAAATCCCCCAAAAAGCCAGCAAGCTAAGCAGATTTATTGATTTTCTCTTGTAGGAATGTTCCAGAAGGGCATTGCAGAGGGAGAGGTGGATCCAACCTTTGGGCCTTTGGAGGCCATGCGCCTCGCCGTGATGACCGACTCTCCGGTTTGGGTCATCCTCAGTGAGGTGAGACGGCTGTAATGAGGCCCTGCTGTCACCACCTCAACAAGCCTTGCATCATCCTCACATGTCCTTCTCTGTCAGATCTTCATCAAGAAGGCCGAGTGAGGGTCTTCCTGCTCAGTCAGCCTCCGCCTGAGTGGTCCCGCTCGCCGCCTTCCCAACCACGGTGCCACAGCGCCGCCGTCTGGTGGAGCTTTGCCACTGCAGGAAGAAAAGCTCAGCAGCCAGACAGGCATGAGGCGGACAGGAGGACACACTAAGGAAGAAGCAAGGCGTGGACACACCACAGTCATCTGGACGCTTAAGTGGCGAGGCGCCAGCGCGTGATGATGAAAGTGTTTTCTCCAACTGGCCAGGCCTGTTTCCAGTAGGAACGTGAACATCACCAAAATGACATGTGCCTTATAGAAAGGGTCGCTGTGGTTCTGGAAAGCCTGGAGACATCCTGCAGACATCCAGCCCGTCACTAAGAAGTGCTCTTCGTGAGATCATGGAGGAAGTGAGATGCTATCTCATCCAAATGCGATTGGTTCTCTGCTTCAAGCAGAGATGATCACATGACAGCATCAACAAGCTCACAGTTAACACTCGCACAAGATGCTACAAATATACTTACTGAAAGTACTTTCTGTTGTCTTTTCATGTCTATTTTCTTGCCACATCCATAAAATATTAACTATTAAATTATGTGTCATTACCAGTGACTTGCAAACATTTGTTTAGTAGATAATCATTTCATTTGGGGATTCTGGATTATCTTCTCAGGCAGATAATTTGCTTTTAAACAATTGGATTTGATCTTGAGTCAAATATTAATTTCTAGAAGCAATATTATACTACACTGTGAACTCCAGTTTAACAAGGGGTGTGGTTACTAATTGTGTTTTAAATGAAACAGGAAGCAAAGAAAATTAAACATCACAATATCTTAGGACATTTTTTTCAGTATTTGTAAGCTTTCAGTTGAAAATACTCATTAGAAAATACAACTTTTTTTCCTCACTTGTAGTGCAGACACATTATAATGCTAATGCAGGTTTTCTTTCCAATCGGTTGAAAAAGCAGGTGATTTTACTGATCAACACCTCCTTTAATTTTAGGCAAGTAGTTCATCAATTAAAATCGCCTGTCGGAGAAACTGGTTGAAGAGAAACCCTGCAGTGTCTCGGGCCTCCATTGACACATGTGATCTAATCCAACAACCTGCTGGAAGAACCAATCAACAGAGACGTCCGTTGACATCTTGGCCAATCGCCGCTGTCCACGAGGTGCAGGTTTTTAAAACACCAATCAGCACCTGACAGTTGACAGGAAACGTCAAACACTCCCTAGCATCGGCCAATCGTCAACTCGCGGGGGCGGTCTGTGCTCTACCAATATTCCCACGTGATTCTCCTCAGTAGTTCCCAGGCGGTCACATCGCAGTGGCGGAGGTAAGAAAAAAAAGATAAATGAAAATAATTTTACTGACTTGTAGTCTTTATAAGCAATGCGTTCGAAGTGTTTCACTTGTGTTGCTGTGTGATTTAAATGTCTGTTTGTTTTGCCACGAGAGAAACTCCGTGTCTCCGGCACTCTGCTAGCATTTTAGCTAGAAGCTAACCAAGCTGGCCCGCTATGTTAGCATGCTATGCTAGGCTTCCATTTTCCATTCAGTCACTAATGTTTAACGTTGTTTAACAGTCAGCCAAACATCCACCCGACTTTGCATTTCTTTAAACGCTGCAGCCCCTCGCGTTGTATACGTAATGAATTACAGGAAGCTAAGCTAGGTTAACAGGTTAGTTCCGGGCGGCTGTTTACTGATCAACTTTGCAAATCTCAATGAGAAGCACCGTCATTAGCTTGTTACTCTCTTTCCTCATTCACCAACATTTGTACGACGCAATCTTTAAGGCAATAAACGCGAGTTTTGCTTAGTCAGCTTCTTACTAGAGCCCCGTAACCCAAATCAGAAAATATATATAATACAGTTTTTATATATAAATATATATTAACATTGTGTTTCATGGTTCCACTATATATGACACTGGACAGCTTCTGATTATCTTTAAGACTTGTTGGCGTTGAAATGGTGGACATGTTTGACCTGCATTGTGTGTAGCTAAAGAGCACATGATAGGAATCAGTTTCCTGTCCATCATCTTGGCTGCTAGGAGACGGGAGGCCGAGTAAGACCTGGTTCCCATGTTGGGATCCAGTCTGTCCGGTGTAGCCACTCCAACCTGCTACCAGGCCCGGCCATTTGAATGGTGCCTTTAATGCATTTCTTCATTCATTAGATTTCCATAAATCACATTTGTTTCTAATGAAGAGGACTCGGCATGCATTTGTTCTCTCTCACTAGTGCAGGAAATGAGCGGATGCCTTGACCGGTGTCACTGTTGACCATTGGCATGGCTTCTTTTCAGAATTTGACACATCAGGAGTCAATAAACATTGTTCACTTTGCCGTTTGTTCTCCAAGCATTGGTAGAGCATCTGCAGCCCAGCCAACCAATGAGAGGAGACCTCTTAGCTTCCCTCTGGCGGCCGCACCCTTGAAGACCACTCCCGTGTCACCAATTTGAGTTGAAAATGCGTGTGTTTGTGAGGCGCCGTCGGTTAATTCGTCTAGCGCCAGGTGCGGCGGCTGTTGGCTTTTGCTGCTAATCCCGCTGTGGGCTGATCTGATTAGCCTGATTATCTCACACACGGTTTTTAGGCAAACCATGCTGCTTGACACAACATAGTCATGTGACCTCTGCAAGAATACAGAATGGTGGTTTTGGGCTGTTTTTTTTTTTAATTTTCATGTGACGTACCTACTATGTGCGCTCATGTGTTAGCCCCACTGGGTGTTATTTGGCTGGGGAGTTTTTCCCGTTGCGGCGGCCTGGTGGCATGGTAACGTGTATGAAACATGCGGTGGTGGCATGGTAACGTGTATGAAACATGTCAGCCGTTTACTAATGGAGGCTTGTTAAACATGTTGACACGTCACATGACTACTTCATGAATGATGTGTGTGCGTGTTTTTTTTTTTTACTGGTAATAAAATCAAGATAGAGATCTCACGCTCTCTGTCTCTGCAGACGATGGATCGGAGGGTGTGGTTGTGCGTTGTCATGGCGACAGGCGTCCTTTGCCTCAGCCTGGCCCCCATCTGTCGAGCACAGGACCTGGATGAGGATGACATGGACGTGGAGGATGACATGGACGTGGACATGGTGGGAGCTGACGAGGAGCTGGAGGAGGACCTGCACCACGATGCCGCGCCTCCTAAAGCCCCACCCACTCCTAAAGTAAGACACTTGATAGGCCGGCGATCCTGGAAGTCATGTGTTTGTGTCACATTTTAAAGTGGCATGCATATCGCACTCTTTGCACTTTTCTTGCACCTCTGTGTGACAAGTGGTGTCGTCCAAGTTACTTCCACACCTCTTAATGGACCTGTCAGCCATTTTCTGCCGTCCAATGCTGTCGACTCGTCTTGTGCAGGTGACCTACAAGGCTCCAGAGCCCAAGGGAGAACATTTCTTTGCTGAGTCTTTCCACCGTGGAACGCTTGACACGTAAGCGCGCGACATCCTCCTTGATTGTGAACTCGGCACCCAGCAAGTGTGAATGTGCCGACCTGTCAACTGTGTCTGCTTTCAGTTGGGTGCTGTCCAGCGCCAAGAAAGACGACACAGATGAAGATATCGCCAAGTATGATGGTAAGTGCGCCTCTCCTCTGCCGTCTTTGTCTTAAACATAATAATAATGATGATGGTGATGGTTGGTGGCTAGGGGTGTGGGAGGTGGAGGAGATGAAGGACAGCAAGCTGCCCGGTGATAAAGGTCTGGTCCTCAAGTCTCGAGCCAAACATCACGCCATTTCTGCTCAGCTGCTGCGACCTTTCACCTTTGACACCCAACCGCTCATCGTTCAGTAAGAGCACACACTTGAAAGTTGCGGAGGATCATCATGCCCAGTGTGTACATCACTCTCCGTGTGTGTGTGTGTTTAGGTACGAGGTCAACTTCCAGTCCGGTATCGACTGCGGCGGTGCTTATGTCAAGTTGCTAACTCAGACGCCTGATCTGGACCTGGTCAGTGTGATCTAAAACACCTAATTCTGTGGCCACAGTAGAATTCCACTACACTACACTGAACTGAAACTGTGCTTGTGTGGGTGCAGGACCAGTTTGTGGACAAAACTGCGTACACCATCATGTTTGGACCAGACAAATGCGGCGAGGATTACAAGCTGCACTTCATCTTCCGACACAAGAATCCCACAACTGGAGAGTATGAGGAGAAACACGCTAAGAAGCCGGACGCGGACCTGCGCACGTACTACACTGACAAGAAGACACACCTCTACACACTGGGTGAGACACTCTCACACGCATTCAGTGGCAGAGCAGGTGAGGCTCATTTGCGTCTCCCCCTCGCAGTGGTGAACCCAGACAACACCTTTGAGGTGCTGGTGGACCAGACAGTGGTGAACAGCGGAAACCTGCTGACAGACATGAGTCCCCCAGTTAACCCACCCGCCGAGATCGAGGACCCCGATGACCACAAACCCGAGGACTGGGATGAAAGGCCAAAGATCCAAGACCCGGACGCCGTCAAACCCGAAGAATGGTGAGTGCTTGCTCCGTATCAACAAAAGGCAGACTCGGACCCAACTCCAATGAGTCCGTTATTAAACAGTTGATAAAGCATCATTTTGTATATGAAAGTGCGTGATGGCTAGGAGGTTGATAACAGCCTATGCTGGAAGGCAGCACGCAGAAAAAGCAACATGTTCAACTCTCATGACTTCCTGCATATGTGATCATTGTAGTTCTGGTTCAGCAATATGGAATTGGAGATGTTTGATATTTGCTTTCTTCCCAGTATCCACTTCATTACCGATGTATGGTAGCAGCTCTTCCCTCAAATTAATATCAGGTCACGTGTCCTGTTCATGAATGAATGCAATCTTTTTATTGTGATACCACTGGATGCCTGTTTCAAATATGTGGAGAAATAACACACAGTTTTTAAAAAAGTGCCATATTATTTATTTTAAATTGATCTCAACCTCCGCCGCACAGCATCTATCCAGAAGCATCCATGTGATCACAAGGACTGCTAGCGTCCAAAGTAGCAAGGAGCAGGAATGATCGGCCGTTGCAGCTTCAGCTTGTCATTAAACTTGTCATGCACAAGATTCTGGCACAGAACTGGAAAGTTTAATACGGCCAACCTCGTCATGAACATGAAGGAGTGTCACATGGAATACTCCCTCAGGACGGCAAGAAGTCATTACCTTTCCCAGAAAAGAGCCCTGTCACTGAGTAATGTCACACACCCGCCACACTGATCCAATCTGATACATTATACATAAGTAGGGATGAGGGAAAAACTCACTATTGCTATCATTTGGTTAGTTTCTTTGCCTCTGTGGTCTTGCAAGATTCCCAATGCTTCTGTGCTGCTGCTTTGGATGCACAGTGGGGTTGGATGTCTAACTCCTCTGGTTCTGTGCCACTACAAGGGACATCATTAGCCGACTTTGGTGACGATTGTGATCACGTGGCGTTTCCATGCCGGGTCCGTGTGTTGCTGGAACTGACTGCCTCTATTGGAGTACTTATCAGATGTTTTTTAGGTGCAGGCTGATATAATCAGATTCCTGATATCGGATCGGGATACCGCTATGACCGGACATCCCTATCATTTGGAATGACAAACAACGTTTGTGATTTGTGCACAGGGATGAAGACGCTCCCGCTCAGATTCCAGACGAAAACGCGGTCAAACCAGACGGCTGGTTGGACGACGAGCCGGAGTACATCGGCGACCCCGACGCTGCCAAACCTGAAGACTGGTGTGTTACCATGGTGACAGCGTACATGAATCAATACCGCAACAGCTTGTTCTGACCCCTTTTGGTGCGTGCGTGCAGGGACGAGGACATGGATGGGGAGTGGGAGGCACCTCAGATCCCTAACCCCGCTTGCGAGGCGGCGCCAGGCTGCGGGGCCTGGAAGAGACCGATGATTGACAACCCTGACTACAAGGGCAAGTGGAAGGCCCCCATGATTGACAACCCCAGCTACCAGGTGACTTGTGATTGCCTGCATTAGATGTTGGGTGTTATTTTTCTGACTGATGAATTGTTTGTCAGGGCGTCTGGAAGCCCAGAAAGATCCCCAACCCGGCATTCTTCGAGGACCTGCACCCGTTCAGGATGAGCCCGTTCAGCGCTGTCGGACTGGAGCTGTGGTCCATGACCTCCGACATATTCTTTGACAACTTTTTCATTACAAATGACCGCAACGTGGCCGACCGCTGGGCCACTGACGGCTGGGGTCTGAAGAAAGCTGCAGAGGGTGCTGCTGAGGTGACACATGAGCAAACACAATCCTTCATGTCATGTTTTTGGTTCATGGACAAAAATGACAATATATTGTTTTTTGTTTTTACAGCCTGGATTGGTGGCTCAGATGCTGAACGCCGCAGAAGAGCGTCCCTGGCTCTGGGTCGTCTACGTCCTGACTGTGGCCTTGCCCCTCATCCTCATAGTTGTCTTCTGCTGCACGGGAAAAGTAAATTACACACACACACTCAAGCTGCTCGATGGGTCAGACTGCTGCTGCAGCTGGAGTTCTTTCATGCCGTGTCTGATGTATATATGGCCATATGAGTGCTAATGATATTGTCATTTGTCGTTATTTTCCCAGAAGAAAAGTGAGGCCACGCCAGCAGCAGAGTACAAGAAAACAGACCAAGCTCAGCCTGATGTGAAGGAGGAAGAAGACGCTGAGGACGACAAGAGCAGCCCAGGTCTTTGGCTTTCTCTTTTTCGCCTCTCACTCATGTGAACTGGCCTGACTGAAGGTGTGCTTGCAGAAGGCGAGGAGGGCAGCGGCAACGAGGAGAATCCTGAAGAGAAAGAGGAAGTAGAAGCTGAGAAGGAGGAAGAGCAGGATGAGGCGACGGTTGATGAGGTGAAGGCTTTTTTTCATATTTACATTTCATCATCCTGTCAGAGATTGGCCTGCTGCTCTACATGTTTCCCTTTAAATGTCCTCCCACCCCCCAGAAGTTGGAGGATGATGTTCTGCGGAGATCTCCCAGGAACAGGAAGGTCAGAAAGGACTGATGACTCTAGAGCAGCCCTGACCTTGGTGACCGCCACGCCCCTTCCCTCTTAATATTCCCCCCACTACTCCCCCACCCACGTCTCCCTCCTCTCGTGCTCCTGCGGTCCGAGGCCAGGAAGCCTGAAGTTGGATGTGGATGGGAAAAGATTCCAGACCTCCAGTATGTGGAAGACACATGATTCCAAGTGTGAACAGTAAAAGAGTTGGCGTCCTTTAAGAGTTTAGTTTTGATCCCAGTTCAACCAAAACTTCCTACATCATTCCTTCGCAACAGACGAGCAGAAACACCCAGCACCACCCTGAACCACCAGCCCCTCCCATGAGCAACCTGACATTTATTTTTTTTTTAATTTTTTGGTAATATGAGGTGCAAGCTACTAATTAGCCTGAATTACGACCTTGCAGGCAAGCTTGGACTGAGCCGACAACCCCTTTGACAACTCTTAATGAGACGTCAGGCATCCATGAGCAGCTTGACCCAAACTCTGGAAATCTTAATCAATTAGCAAGTCAAGATGAAGGCTACAGAAGTGGGCACTGGTGATGTCGCGGCTTGAGAACATAAAATAGCTGGCAGGCTAACGATAACATAAATCATTTAGAAAACATTCCTGCTCCTTCAGCCACCTTTCCCTGCTCTTCGCCTGCAGGACCGTTGGAACGATGCCGGGAAGTAAACGTTGCAGTTTGATGTGTGTTGTCTGCCGTACTTGTCACATCACCACATGCCTCGCTGATTGGAAATAATTTATGATTAGAAAACTGACGTTTTATTTGGATTTCAAAGGCTGAAGCGTTCAAAAGTCATCAAAAAGGTCAGTGGAGCTCTGCACTGACAGGCTGCTGGTGGAACAGGAAGTGAATGTTGGAAGGTGTTGAGAAGGGAGGAGTTGAAAAAGATGCATCATGTTTGAGGTGTTTCTCTGCATCCTGGAACATCCCCCCCATCGTAATTGTCCCCCCCTCCCCTTAGCTAGCGAGCTAGTTAGTTAGGTTTGCCTTGGCGGTGGTATCGTGTTTTCTTGTGTCCATGTGAAGCAAGCGGCCAACTAACAGACTGAATACTGTATCAGATCCACTCTGTAGCTCTGCTGCTTGCTCACTTTTTTTAAGAAAAAATAATTCTTTTTATGTTTGAAATGGCTCCGCCTCTTCCTGCTGAGATGCTGCTGGAAGGTCCAACTTTGACTAGAAATACTGTGACACAAGCTGATGTGTGCACTCAGCGTTGTTTTGATGAATAAAAAGGCCAAATGGAACCGGAAGCAAACTGAGAGCTGTTGTTTGTTTTCCTCCTTGCTTTTCAATAATAACGCCATCTTTTTTTGTACATTATACTTGTTATAGATGACAAAGTGATAATAAATGTAGTTTGCTTATGCTCCCCATACGTGTGTGGGTTTTCTCCGGGTACTCCGGTTTCCTCACACATTCCAAACATGCACGTTTAACTGTTGACTCAAAATTGTACATAGGTATGAATGAGAGTGTAACTGGTGGTTTATATGTGCCCTGTGATGCTGGAGGTTCAATATTCTACAGGCAGAAAATGTCAGGTTGGTTGTAACATGCTATGAAACAATTAATGAAAAATGTCAAATTATTTTAAATTCAAAATCGGCAAATCTGTTGAAATTCACTGCACGCTCGTATTAAGACAATACACAATGAAAACTTTAACAATAGCGACTGAAACGTCACAAACTGTAGGCCGCCTATTGGCTCCTTCCGATGTCAATCATCAGGGGGCGGGCTAGCAACATCCCTCTGCTCTCAGAAAGGAAAAAAAAGAGAAAGTTAGCAAAATGGCGGCGTCAACCTGTCTGTACGCTGGAAAACAATAGAGGCGGAGTGGAGGGACCAAGCCAGCCACTTTTCATTGCTTCCTACACACTCGGCTCGGGGTCGGCCAGGAGGAGGATTATTTACACCGACAATTCAGAACAACAAAAATCTAAATATGCTTCATTTAAACGCGTTGAGCTAGCCAGCTCGCTAGCTAGCCAGCCCAAAACAGAGCGCTAGCAGCTAGCGGCTACACGGAGGCGGAGGATCAGCTGTTGGCTGAACAGATGCTGTAGCAAGAGCAGACAGCTACACTTTCACAGTAAGTGCTTTTCTTGCATGGACAGTGTTCGTAGTCTGCAAACTCGTATGGTTTTTTTGTGTCGGCGTAACGTCGCCGCTCGGTAAAAGACAACTAATTCACTGAGTAAGTGCTGGCAAGTTTATGAAGTTGTTACTCTGCTAGCTTCAGGCTGGCTAAGCTAGCTGACGAGCAAGTTAGTTTGAAACAAGTCGAGATATTTCACGTCAAGTAACTATTAGAAACAACACAATTGTTTCAACGAGAGAAGAAGTTATACCAGATTAGCACCCAAGCAACGAAAGGGGCAACTTTTTCAGGATGTTTATCCAGTAATTGCGATTTTAGTGAGTGCAGGAATGTGCTTGGTCGTACTTGGTTCAGGTAGCATGTAAACACTGTGATTGAGAGCAGCCCGAGTGTCTTTTCACCTGATGTGATTCATGTAGACTTCCAGAAGCTCACACGGGAAATTAAAACAGCTGGTGCACATTCTGTGATTGCTAGCTTCATGAGCTTCCTTAATTCTCCTCTCCGGCAGTGAGTGCCGCTGCGACTGAAGGCCATTAGCAAGACAAAGGTCGCCTCCATGGAGCCAGCACAGGAGTCTTTGTAAAGGGCGAGGGGGGGTGTAGAGACGCCCAGAGTGAGAAAGAGCCAGATTCAGCATTTTATGGACGAAACCTGAGCCGGGAGTCGTTTTGATTGATGATGGCGGATTTTGTTACACCGCGACACAGCGCGGTGATGGAGAGGCTCCGCCGGAGGATCGAGCTCTTCCGGCAGCATCACAACAGCTGCGAGCGCCGCTACGAGAGCGCCACGCTGGAGCGTCTGGAGCTGGAGAGGCAGCAGACCTTCGCCCTGCACCAGCGGTGCCTGCAGGCCAAAGCCAAGCGCTCTAACAAGCACCGCCAGCCCCCGGCCGCCGGAGAGCAGGCCGGCCAGAGGGCGCCTGGAGGAGGCGGAGGAGCGGGAGGCGGGGGAACAGGAGGAGGAGGAGGAGGCGGCGGTGGAGGCGTGGAGCTTGGAGATGGTGGAGGAGCACCTGAACAGAGCAGGAACAGCACCCTGATTGCCGTGAGTCACCTCTGTCACCTACTACAAACTAGTACTACATCACTCCCCACTACTGCTGAGTACTACACTACCAGGGTGCGTACACACTTGTTTTTGAACTGGGTAAAATGGAATACAGTCCATGGGACCATAGTCCAGGACCAAGTGATGGGTCTTAGTCCACCTGCCAGCAGACTCTGAGTGACCCCATAGAATAGAATAAGCTTTATTGTCATTGCGCGCTTTGACATAATGAAATTGTGCATCAAAACAGCAGATATGATGTCACCAAATGGCAGCTTGACAATGTGAAACTAGCAACTCCCGACAGGAAGCAAAAGGCCTAAGAGTGTATGTGACCCGGTTGACGTCATGTTGTTTTGGGTGTGTGAGATCGTCGGGCAATATAATGTTGGGCGTTGTTCACATATTATCTGATACTGGTGCCAAAGTGGTAGTTTTGAAGTGGTGCTGGTGCGTAAACAGTCCTGACATGGTGCGTGAAAAAAGGCAAAAACATGTTTTGTGCAATGCAACAGTAATTTAAATTCTTCAATCATAATATTATAGTGAAAATGAAATTAAATAAAAAAAATTACAACAAAACATAGAAGACCGGGAATGCGCTAACAATTTGCAATATTTTACAATACTTTAATTAGCTTACAATTCAAGATATTGATGATCGATGCAGCATTATGGTCAGAACTCCGGGATATGTGATGCACCTTGCTCGCCCTCATTATGAGTGATGGATAATCATAAGGGTTGTGTTGTGTTATTATGGAGGGCGATGGAGAAACACGTGTGTTTTTACCGTGTGTGAATCGAGGCATCGGCAATAAAGTTTTTAAAAAGAGCATCACACTGTTCATCTGTGGGACTGTTGCATTACTTTGAACCCTGTATCATCCACTTTGCTCGACTAGCACTACTACTACTACTACTGTTGCTGATATATTGTTACCACTTCCTTTTAGCTATTTCACTTCCAGTTTGTTCCACCCATGAAAAACCATGGAAATAGACATAATCTGTTCCAGAGGCAAACTGTTACCCCCGTTAAGAGATGTTGGCACAACTAATAGCACACTAATGTTAAAAAAAAGCAACAAGTCTGGCCACATAAGTGATGCTACATTTCATCATGTCTCCTAGCAACAGTATGAATGTATTAATGATGAACTGCGGTTAGTGCTATTGTAAAACCATAATTGATAAACGTACTTCCATAAACTCGGTGACATTGCTCATTTCCTAGAGAAGCACCTGTTAGTTATGTTGCATATTTCTCTCTCAAAGAATCAACTCTGATGTAAACAAAGCGCTTGCTCTCAAAAGTGGTGCACTTGTCGTGTTGTGTCTTGTACCCTTATCAGTACTCAATTTTAGCCCATTCAACAATACCCTGATAATAACAATAAAAGTGTAAATTTTATTCCAAGTAATTGTGTTACGAAATATCCACATCGTTGCATACCTACACGCTGACGGTGTCATCACTGAGCTGCTGTCACTCGCCATGTAGTGCGATATGTGGACTGATTAATTATAGTGAGTATAAAAAAAACCCCAAAAAACACACTTCAACATTACATTAAACGCGGGACCTTGGTTAGCATCTTTTTAAGTTAACGTTGCTAATTGACACCAAAAGTTTACCTTGGTTTATGTTGGTTTTCTCGCTGGTGTCTTGTCGTGTTATTAATACGCTGCATGAGTCCAACTGTGTTCTTCATGTGTTTCTATACTAAACATCAGCTTGCTAACAAAATGGCATGTTGCAATGTTGCCCATCTGTGATGTCATTAGTGGTTGACTCTCCAAAATATGAACACTTGCGCTGATACATGCATAACACAGTTCTAAATGCTTATAAATTAACATTTAAGGTTACTTTTACCTTCACTTGAAGATCTGATTCTTATGATGAGTGTTCCCAAAGACACTATGTGGCAGCAAGACACAACAGACACCCCTTTTCTGTTTTGTCATGGGTCATTTCTTCCACAGAAGTGTTCCTGCATGGTACACATTAAAAGTGTGGGACAGGAAATTTCATCTACTCTACTAACAAATACAGTCATAGTTTTGTCTATGCTGTATTCCGAATATTTGTATTATTTATTTGATAATTCTGCTTATTTGGAAATTTGCCAACAGTTTGGCATTTTTTTAATGTAATGTCATTTTCAAAAAAATAATTCAAGCTTTTTGCACAAAAGCACTGCAGTTTTTTGTTTCTTGTCCTGACAAGTAACTAAACCGTGACCTTTAAACCAATGTACACACTGAACTGTGATTATGGCGTAGTGTTCCACCCACAATACATACTGTACTTTTACATGAGTTTGTTACCACGGTGATAGAAGAGCAGCCAAAACAACCTCAGCATTCCTTTCATGATAACACTTCATGCATACTTGACATTGTTGGGTGCAGCCGACATCCAAGACCACCAGACACTTTTATTTATTGATTATTAGGGCTCAGACACTTGCGTGCAAAGGACATCTTGAAAGTGTTTTTAAAAATTTTACATATTCTGTGACTTTTCTTGCATGCTAAAGAGCCTTAACATGCATGGAAACCTAAACAAATTTGCAAGTGCATCAAGTTTGGGGAAAATTTTGATGTTTCAGGGGTCCTTGAATGGGTCCATGAACCCAAAAAAGTCTCACGACCCTGTTATACTTTGGAAAAAGTTGGAAAAAAGCTCTTTCTACTAGTTTTACAGAACATCACACGACTTGGTTGTAACGTCAGTGATGACAGGATGCATAAAAAAGTCTCAAGAACCTAAGTTCCAAAACAAACGGGACGTGGGACATCTTCTTTCCTGGCTCCAATTTTGGGTGAAAACTAGGGTTTGAACAAACTTTTTAAGCACCTTGACCAAAGGAGCCCAGATGAAAATCACGTATACCAGTTCCACAAGATGTGTTCAGGGCATGCGGTGAAAACTTTGATCGATCAGACAATTTGCCACTGAACTGTAAATGTTAATAAATCACTTCCTTAATACACCTCAGCATACTAAGGAAGGAGTAACAGGAAATGGAATGCGCAATGCCCCCCGACTCATATGTATGAACCCTGAGTTACATGGGGGTACGAGCGCCCATTCAATGCTTTATTTATACTGTTAATATCTTTTTCTATATCATGTACAAAGACTTGTGATCACTGAAGAAGACAAGCCATTAATAGCCTGAATGCCCCCCCCCCACACCCCCAAGCAAGTGTGTTTCCATGGCAACAAGAGGGAGGGCTCATACCAGTATTTCAGGTTCCAGAGGCTCAGTGACTCACTTCAGCCCACAGAAGCCTCTCAGAGAGGACGACAGACTTGTCCATGTGTGGATTTGTCATTGCGGAGACATTTCTTCAAACCCACAACCACAGCTTGCTCATGTCCGTGTCTTCCTGATAAAACAGGCTGTCGGTGCCGTGTGATGATGTAATCATACGTAGCCTACAACTGGAACGGGAGCACTTCTGTGATACAGACTGTGAGGATACCGCTCAGGCCGATCAGGAAATTCTCTGCATAGTTTAGTGGTGCCCGCCATGGCGCCTTTGTGCTCATGTGACTCAGTTCTCTGAGGGCTTGGTGTGTCCTCATGAAGGAGGCTCGAGGACAGTTCATTCATCAGATTTTTTTATAAGCTGCTTGGTTGTCTGACGGCCCATGTTTACTCTTTACTTTTTAACTTCATGGTTGTAATCATCTCTTTAGATCAGTTGTGAAACCTCTAACTTCATCACCACGAGTACTTATAAAAATGAGCTTTTAGTGACACCAGGATGTGTTGTCTAAATTAATTCACCCGACCGAAAATCTTTATAAAGGTTAGCTTTATAACCTTGTTGGCAATGATCCATGACTACTACAAGAAACAATTATCTCCACTTTTCATGGCTGTTGACATCATTGAAATGACCTGTCATGTGACCACGGAGCCACCTGTTCTCACTGTAGCAGTGTGATGATCAGCTGATCATGCTCTGCTTTCCGGATCTTTCCGTCAGATATTCTAGTCCCCACTCTGAGGAGGCTCTTTGTCTTATGTAAGGCTGCCTGCAGCTGCTTCTCTTAACAACACCACATCAGCTGCGGCGCCCCCTGCAGCTGCTTCTATTAACAGCGCCCCCTTGAGCTGGTTCTGTTGACACCACATCCACTGCTGCTCGTCCTGCTTTTTTAAAAAATATGTCACATTACAGTATTCTAACAGCTCTGTGTTTTGGTGTCCAGTTGCAGGAGACGGTTAAGAGGAAGTTGGAAAGTGCTGGTTCTCCACTTGGCAGAGACCAGGTCAACGGTTTCTCCGATGGCTTTCCTCCCAGCAAGAAGGTGTGTATGGACACCACTGCCAACGGCTCCCCGATGGACTCCAAGCTGGGGATCGGCGATTCACTCAAAACTAACGGCACGCATGTGCCAACCGGCGAGTCGGCAGACAAGGAGGCGGGCTCAGAGTTTCAGCGCAAGGAAATGAAGCAGGAGCCAGATGATATTCTTCCCATCATGCCTCCTTCAGGAGGAGGCGGTAACAACAACAGCCTGCTCCCCGACCTCAACCTCAATGAGCAGGAGTGGACGGAGCTGATGGAGGAGCTGAACCGCACAGTGGCCTACGAGGACATTCAGGACATCCTTAATGATGGTTTTGAAGACCGCAAGGACCCTCTGGAGATGACGCCAAATCCAGGAAGCGCTGGTGGCACCGGGGGAGGAAGTGGCAGCGGAGCAGGTGGTGGTGCACAGTCCTCCCAGAGTCTCCTTACTCTGGATTTGGGCAGCGTCAAAGCCGAGTTCTCCCCGGCCTCAACAGCCTTCGATCAGGACTCTCGTACTGGTTCCCCCCACGTCAGGCCTACATCTTCTGGACCTCCTCCTCCTCACCCCACCAGCTCTCCTGTTGCTACTTCTTCAGCCTCCTCCCCAGCCGTGCCCCTATCCCAACAGGCTCCTCCCCCCAGGCAACACCAGCCTCCTCCCAACCACCTTCTTCCTCCAGGCCCCCCAGTACCCAAAGACCTGTCCCCTGCCCAGCAGCTTCAGCAGCTGGCAGCTCAGCAGCAGAGAGCCCAGCACCTGCACAGCCAGCTGCAGCACAAGCAGCCACAAGCGGGGGCCAAGTTCCACTCCCAGGGCCCTCACGCCCACCCCTCATCCTGGACACAAATGACCAAACCCTCTCAGAGCCCACTCGGGGGGGCGTTTAGCATGGACAAGCCTACAAGCCCCTCTTTGTACCCACAGGACTTCAATTCCAATGCCCAGAAGCAGCTACTGATGTCTGGTCAGCCAACCAAGGGTTCTCCCAAGGCGGGGGCCAACAGCTACATGCCAGTGGGCGGCGGCCACCCCAACATGTTGGGCCACCCGGCTCAGGGGCCGCCTCTCAATCACGCGCAGGCACCCAGTGCCCAGGCCCAAGCGGCCATGCTGAATTACAACAACACCAAACCCCTGTCGCACTTTGAGGCAGGACCCGGTCTTCCCCGGGCTCCCATCAACCAGAACCAGAACAAAGCGGCGCTTCTGACTCTGCTTCGACAGCAACAGCAGCAGCAGCAGCAGCAGATGAAGCAGAAGAACAACATGAACTTCCGCCAACATCTCACACACTCGCAGGTAAGATGCTCACAGCTCACTCTCTCTGGTTGTGTTTAGGTCAGGTACTGGTTCTTGTTCTGGTTTTATCCCATCTGATGTGACTGATGTGTGTTTTTATTTTAAATATAGCCGCTCATTCTTGTTTGTTTTCTTGGAACATGAGAAACACCACATGTCGCCTTTAGCTGAAAACCTCAGGTTCTTGTTTGTAGAGGCCATGTCACCTTCTTGACTTGATTTGTGCTACACACAATGCAGCCTGTAGCGGTCACTAATGAGCCTCCTATACAATTTTATTGATAACAACTGAGACTTCTCCTCAATCAGGACCAGAACTCCTACCCTGCCCCTCCTCAAGGCCCAAATCCCGCCAGCACAATGGTATCCACACCAGGAAACAACGGCATGGCGGCTCAGCCTGGGGCGAACGCCATGGCGGGTAACCATGGTAATGCAGCCTACCTGAACAGCCAGGCTGCGGTTGCAGCCGCGCTCAAACAGCAACAGCATCAACAGCAGATCCTGGAACAGCAGAAACAGCAGCAGTACCTGCAGAGACAGCAGCTCATGGCAGAACAGGCACGTGACCGACTAAACATTTAGTGTGCCGTTGTCACCATCCGATGACAATCACATCTTTTTTTTTATTATTATTATGTCCAGGAAAAACAGCGACAGCAGGACCAGCAGCTGCAGAGACACCTGACCCGACCCCCGCCACAGTACCAGGACCAGCCGGGCCAGCAGGCCAATCAGAACACTTTCCCACAGCCTCCAGTCAGCCAGTTTACAGGTGAGATGCTTTTGGAAAATGTAAATGATTGGACTTTTGTGTTGTGTATTTGTGTATCATAAATCAGCACCATGACCTTGTTTGGACTTTAGCTATGCAAATAAGGGTGCTAGCTCATTTGCATAGCACACATATAGATGGTTAATTATTATGGAAGTAACATGGTCTTGTGTGTGGATGTTTTGTGTGTGTTCATTTTAAAAAAAGAAGAAAAGTAGTTCATTGGCGTTTTTTTTGTTTGTGTTCAGCTTCCTCTCAGCCAATGGCCAGTGTGGCTTCAATGGGAGGCCCTGCACCTGGACCCCAGCGTATGTTCCCCCAAAATCAAGGCATGATGACAATGAACATGGCTCAGAGTGGCGGCCCGACGGGCGGTGTACCTCCACCCCCAGCGGCGAGCCAAACGGACATCAGTCTTCCATCCTGCGGAGGCGGTGGAGCCGGCGTGGACGTCCAGCAGGTCCTGTACAATAACATGAACCTTCACACGGGTCACCAGCCCCAGCAGCGCCAGCCTATGGGATCCATGAGCACACCCTACAGACAGAATCTCCTGGCCCAACAGCAGCAGCACCTCAAGGCGCAGCCGAACGCCGCCATGTTGAAGCAGCAGCAGCTGGCCGCCACCCGCATGCCTGGCTCCATGCAGGCCACCATGGGAGCCAACATGACGACGTCCATGCCCGGAGCCATGCAGGGAACCCAGAACGCCGTGTGGCAGCAGCAGCTCGCCAACCAGCCGCCTTCGAGTAACTCTGGCCTGCCCCCCAACGCCTTCACTAACCCTCCCAACGCCTTCCACATGCAGCAGTCTCGGATTCCCAAAATGGCTCCCGGCGCTGCCGCTTTTAGTTCCAACCCAGGGGGCCGGCCAATGGGAGCGATGATGCAAACAAGCATGCCGGTCGCCCAACAGAGGGCGCCGCCCAATCCTCAAAGCCTGGGCCAGCCGATGGCCAACCAGCAGCAGGCAGCTCAGAACCAGAACGTCCTTCCCGACCTAGCCGCGTTCGGTCCGGCGCAGAGCAACGGTCGCCAAGGCCTGCCATGTAACCAAGGTTACCAGGTGAGCAGGACAGCCAATCAGCAGCAGCTCTCCTTCGGATATAACGCCGCGGCCGGGAGCTTCGCCGCCGAGAGCGACCTAGTGGACTCGCTACTGAAGGGCCAGAGCACCCAGGAGTGGATGGCCGACCTGGACGAGCTGCTCGCTAGCCACCATTAGGCCACGCCCCATCTCAACCTGCTGGGCTGATGGAGGCGGAGCCTGAGCGTTAGTGTGAATGTTACTTCCTGTCTACTGTCTTTGACTGGCCCTCATTGGACCGCCGCCATGGACTTGCTGAGCGCGAGCATTGGGAACCTTTCTGATGCATGATGGGAGTTTTGTTCTTTGCCTTGTGGGCGGAGCTTGTTTCTACTTCTGACACGCTTGATCTGGCTTCCCAGCGTTTGTGTGTAAATGTCTATAAATCTATTTTTTGTATGTAAACCTTTGCTAATGATCTGGACATAGATGTTATTTTTATATATGGCAGACAATTTTTGTAAGTATTTTCTACTTTTGATATCTCTGTAAAACAAGAGTATTATGTAAATATAGTTCTACTCGAGAAGCCTCCTCTACTGTGTGTTCTTCACTCTGACTGGTCTTTCAAAGACATGCAGACACGCCCACTCTCCATTGGTCAGTGTAGCCCCGCCCCCTGCAGGTGTATCACTCCAGCGTCCAGCTGATATTCGGGACTCTTTGCGGTGACACCAGCGGAGATGCTTGACCAGGTCGTCTGCCTTGCCGCTGTCACCATCATGGGCGTCCTGGAGCAAGGTCAGGTGCATGCTGGGAACTTGTACTTTGTAGTATAACTGACAAATATATATAGTTTTTAAACGTGTCTGTGCAGCCTACTTCTCCCTGCAGGTGATCTACGCCAGGAGGAAGTTCTCCGTCTCCCCTCCTTGTACATCTGGACCGTCACAGTTTGACAGGGTATTCAGAGCTCAGTGAGTTGTCATGTGACTTGCTCATACGGCGCCTTCATGTGTGTTGGTTTTGTCATGCATGATTAGTTGTGGGCACAAATTTTGTTTTGCCTACCCCCTTAGAGTCAATTGTTCCGAGTATTTTCCCATTTTCATCGCAACCTTGTGGACATCTGGAGTCTTCTTCAACCAAGGTGACGTCACCTGACCTCATGTCCACATGGTATCTTCCATGTACATGATGTTTACAATGTGTGTGTGTGTGTGTCAGGTGTGTCTTCAGTATGTGGCGTGCTCTATCTGTACGCACGCCTGCGCTACTTTAAAGGTTACTCTCAGTCGCCGCAGCAACGGTGAGTTGTTTGTGGTCATGATGAATATGAAATAAAGTCATACTTCATTGTTGTTTGTGTTGGCAGGCTGGCGCCACTCTACTTCAGCGCTCGAGTTCTTTGGCTGCTCATTGCCTTGTCCTGCGTTGGTATCTTTTTGTGCTTCTGGCGGGTATACGTAGACGTGAACCTGCTGCAGCTGCTCAGCACCTAATTGCTCACCTAAAACAAATAAAAGCTTAATCTGATGAACTTTCTGGAAGTTTTTCTTTTGGAATAATGAAAGACTATCAATATCTCACCATGCAAAGGGAAAAACAAATAACAAAAAAACAATCCCAGCATGAAAAGAGACTTTGGACGTGTTTACTATATCAGCTACGATGACCTTGTGGTGACCCCAGTGCTGCTTTCTCATGTATGGAATTTGTCATGTGTCTATTTTCATCCTGTGTGCACCAGTTGTTTGCAGCATCACTTCAAACTTTCCATGTGACAGCAGCTGCTTTCTTTCTTTGTGCGATGTCATCCACACAGGCACCGCCCCTCCAACACATCCACCCAATCAGTGTTGAGTGCATATGAAATAACTTGCATAAATACACAGCAAATTTGCCAACAACAATGGTGCCCTGCAGTCTATAGAGGCGCCGTGTCAAGCATGTTCATTTCACGTGGTTTTGTGGGGCGTTAGCTGTTAGCATTCTTTATTTTAGAACAATTTAAAAGATTCTTACACTCAAGGACTTGTCTGGCTCTCTCCTTATTTTCAGGGATAGATGAAAAACGCACGAAAGTACTTCAAGAAGTTTACTGCGTAGCTTATGCCAGCATGATGCTATGAATCGCTACTCAGCCTCTCTACTGCGCATGTCAGTGTCTGAACCGCTGTTGCATTTACTGAACGCGGGAAAGCACACTGAATTGAAATTTTGCGTAAAAATCACAAATGATTTGTTTTTCAACTCACTAATTTGAGTCAAATTACAAGACGTCAAGTTCAGTCCCGTGATTTTAATCGTGAACACGTTCAAGTTTAAGTCAATCGACAACATGATGTGTCTTCACGGATTTTTCAGATTGTGGATGTTTATATACACAAAACACATATTTAATGTTTATTTCTTGTGCTCTTGTAAATTTTTTATAACGATACATTTATGTCAGCGTCTTCTCAGCATTGAAAGTCTTCGGGTGTTCAGGAAACTGAAGTTCTCGAAGTGTCCCTGAACACCTCAGCGGCTCGAGCCGGGCGGGCTGTTTGTTGAGGAACTTTTGTTGTCACGATTGTTTGATTGTTGGCAACTTTTCAGCTGAGGACGCCGAAAAAAAACAAACACGACACAAGAAAAGACGCCGTCGAGCGCAGCCTGAGAGGAGCGGCTTCACGGCGGAGGAGAAGGCATGGGCTGCGGCCACAGCAAGGTGAGACCAGCCCGTCGGCGACCAGAGCAGGGAGGCCGCCGCCGGGAGGGAAGACCCGGTCTGGCGCCTTGCGAACTGGCCGTACACAACTACTATATAAAACTACTTTATTATACTACACTACTACAGAACAGTAACAGTAACAACACTGACTCAACTCTACTATGATAAATAGTACACTAAACACTATCCTTTTACACTACAGGATATTTATACCGTAAATACTAGTAAACACACTATCACTCTACATTACTACACGAAACACGACACTCAACACAACACTACATTACTACAACAAACACTACACTAAACACAATACTATATTATTACAATGAAATCTACACAATTAAAGTACATTACTGCTAGGGATGCTCTGATAAGGGTTTGATGCTGCCAATTCAGATACCGATTATCCATGAGTGAAATCGGCCGATACCGATGTTTTGATGTGAGAGTACATTGGTGGATCTCTAGCAGGACATCCAGTGAACACGGAGATGAGAAAGCCGTCGTGTCCGATCAAGTCAATTATTTTTCGGGTTATTTGCATAGTATTCTGACTATCACGCACATAAGGGCGAATGTTGGCCACCATTTTGGCTGCGTTAGCTCCCGTTAGACTGATATTCACACCATGAGCCTTGGAAACTGACTGTACTTCATCAAGTGTCATGGCTGACCAGTTAATGAAAGCTTTTCAACATGCTAACCCAGAGAGATAGTTTTCGTGGCAGGTAAAACAGCACACTGCATGTGGTGATCATTATGGGATGCCGTAGTATGAGCCACAGGTGGTTGTCTTTTGCGATCACGTGCTCTTTTACAGAAATTGGCCGATACTGATTGGGGGCCGGTTGCACGGCGGACAAGTGGTTAGCGCGCAGACCTCACAGCTAGGAGACTCGAGTTCAATTCCACCCTCGGCCATCTCTGTGTGGAGTTTGCATGTTCTCCCCGTGCATGCGTGGGTTTTCTCCGGGTACTCCGGTTTCCTCCCACATTCCAAAAACATGCTAGGTTAATTAGCATTACTCCAAATTGTCCATGTGAGTGTGAATGGTTGTTTGTATATATGCGCCCTGTGATTGGCTGGCAACCAGTCCAGGGTGTACACCGCCTCTCGCCTGAAAACAGCTGGGATAGGCTCCAGCAACCCCTGCGACCCTCGTGAGGAAAAGCGGTAGAAAATGAATGAATAAATGATCGTTGGCCGATCCGTCGGAACTTCCTTAACTACTACAGTACAGTACAATTACTACGACAAACAGTACACAACACTATACTAAACAAAACTACATTGCTCTATGAAAACTACACTAAACACACTATTATAGTACATTGCTACAGTAACCACAACGCCATTTTACTAGAGCAAACAGTACTTTACCACAGTAAATACACAACACAACTAAACTAAACACAACACTCCTTTACCACACTAAAAACTACCCTTAACGCAACACATTTACAGTATATCACTCAAGTAAACACTCCACTACTTGGCTACAGTACTCTAAAAACTAAACAAAACACAATTACACTACATGACTACACTATAAAATACATGACATGAACACCGCACAACGCTGTTAAACTACATTACTACGCTAACCACTGCACTACTACATTACATTACTACACTCAACGCAACACATTACAGTACTACATTATTACAGTAAACACAACACAATTACTTTACATGACTAGACTCAAGGCTACACGAGACAGTCAAGTCGATTGTGAGACTGGAGAGCACATGTGGTTTCAATCTGGTTCCTGTTTGAACGCCCTCGTGAAAGCCAGCTAACTGACGCCACTCCTTTTTATTCTTTTCTCCTTGATTGACGCCTGCTTGCTTTTTAGTCAGACTTCCATTGCGTGTGTGTGTGTGTTTTTTCATGACGTCACTCCCTACAGCGTGTGTTCACCTCAGCAGGCTGCGATGATGTCATGCTCACCTGCTGTCCAATCAGAGACCAGACGGCGTTTTAAAACTCTCGTGGCCTCACAGGCGCGTCTTATGTAACGTGACGTAAAGGGTGATTAGCTCAGAATAGAAATGTTATCTCTTTAAGTGGATTGTTTTCGTCGGTGTAGCTGCTAGTTAGCTTAGTTAGCGATAGTCGAACACAAACAAAGTCTTGTGATTGAGACGTCATCATTGATTGGCCACTTTAACTCCTCACTTTTTTTCCTCTTCTTTCTTCTTCCTCCAGAAGAAAAGTAAGAAAGGCAACAAGTCCACCAAAGATGGAGGTCAGTGTATTTCTGTACTTTCATGTACTTATGTACATAAATACTACACATAAACGTCAGTGTCAGCCAATCAGAATTGTGTGCAGGCAAGCGTCGCACACACGTGGCGTTGGAGAAACAACTGGAGCGCTTTGAATGGCAGCTGACCATCTTGAAGGAAGTGCTCTCAGCCAATGGCAACGCGGAGAGGGCGGAGCTTCTCAAGGAGCACGCCGACGAAGAAGTGTGCACCCTCGTGCTTGGCATCCTGGACAAGGTGAACCGCATACTAAATGAGCCGACGTTGTACGCGGACGACGAGACTGATGACGGCGTGTCACGTTCAGGTCAAGGCGGAGACGGCGGCTCACGTCAACGCCGTCCATCATCAGCAAAGTCGGAAAGTTTCAGAGCAGCACCAGCTCCACGTGCACGGTAACACGCACGCTCACGCTGCACTTTGTAACCATGACGACTGAGCTTGTTTATCGTCATCATCGCCACTAAGAATATGTGTTTGTGTGTTATCGTCACCAGAGATGCAGCAAGCTCACGAGAAGGTCAAAGGTCAGCTGACTGAGAGGTTCCAGGAGGCTGAGACGTGTTTGAAGGTAAAGTGAACCTGGCGCCCCCTGGTGGACGTCATCAGCCTGACGTGTGTGTGAACCCAGGCTGAGGTGAGTGAGCTGAAGGCGGAGCTAGAGTGTTACAAGCAACTGAAGAGGCGTGTCCAAGACTGCACCTTTAAGAAGGATCTGATCAGGAACATCCAGGTGTGTGTGTGTGTGTGTGTGCGTGCACGTGTGCACATGTGATTATAATGCTGGAGTGTGCGTGCGTGTGTTTCAGGCGCATGGCAGCCCAGGTGCATTCTGGGAGTCTGAGCAGGAGTCGTTATTGTTCGTCATTGAGATGAAGAGCGAGCGCGTGCAGGAACAAAACAGGAAGTTGCAGCAGATGGAAGAACTGGTGAGTATCTGTAATGTGTATGACTCTAATGTACTTGTACGTTGTTGTTGATGTCGATGCTAATGGGTCGTTAATGCAAATCAGCAGTTAATTTTACAAGAGGTAAGTCAAAATATTAATATGGTAACAAGAAAAAGTCTCAATTTTATGAACGTAATAAGCAGAACATCATTTTAGTAGGATAAAGTCCAAATGTTAAAGAAAAAAGACAAACAAAATAATTCATTCATTTTCTACCGCTTATCCTCGCGGGGGTGCTGGAGCCTATCCCAGCTGTCTTCAGGCGAGAGGCGGGGTACACCCTGGACTGGTGGCCAGCCAATCACAGGGCACATATAGACAAACAACCATTCACACTCACATTCATACCTATGGACAATTTGGAGTCGCTAATTAACCTAGCATGTTTTTGGAATGTGGGAGGAAACCGGAGTACCCGGAGAAAACCCACGCAAAACAAAATAATTATTATCAATAATTATCAAATTATTGTAGTAATAAAATCATAACAATTCAAGAAGAAAGTTGAAATTGTTAACAAAACAAATGTTGATGCAGTACTTTAATGGAGGCTTGATTATGACGTTTGACGTGGTAATTGTAGTTGTCATTGACGTCGCCGCCGCCATCGCTAATGTAGTTGTTGTGGTGCAGGCGGAGAAGAAGACGAGCGTGGAGGAGCGTCTGGTTCAAGTATCACAGCAGAATGATGATCTTAGAGGACGTCTGGACAACACACACACTGTCCTACAGTAAGATACTACAGTAGTACTAGTACTGTAGTACTAGTACTGTCCTACAGTAAGATACTACAGTAGTACTAGTACTGTCCTACAGTAAGATACTACAGTAGTACTAGTACTGTAGTACTAGTACTGTCCTACAGTAAGATACTACAGTAGTACTAGTACTGTCCTACAGTAAGATACTACAGTAGTACTAGTACTGTAGTACTAGTACTGTCCTACAGTAAGATACTACAGTAGTACTAGTACTGTCCTACAGTAAGATACTACAGTAGTACTAGTACTTTCCTACAATAAGATATTACATTAGAACTAGCACTGTCCTACAGTAAGATACTACGTTAGTATTTGTACTGTCCTACGGTAAGGTACTACATTAGTATTTGTACTGTCCTACGGTAAGATACTACGTTAGTATTTGTACTGTCCTACGGTAAGGTACTGCATTAGTATTTATTACCGTCTTACGGTAAGACACTACATTAGTATTACTACCGTACTACGGTAAGACACTACATTAGTATTACTACCGTACTACGGTAAGATACTACATTAGTACTACTACCGTCCTACGGTAAGACACTACATTAGTACTAGTACTGTCCTACGGTAAGACACTACATTAGTACTAGTACTGTCCTACAGTAAGACACTACGTTAGTATTTGTACTGTCCTACAGTAGGACACTACATTAGTACTAGTACTGTCCTACAGTAAGATACTACGTTAGTACTAGTACTGTCCTACGGTAAGACACTACATTAGTACTGGTACTGTCTTACAGTAACACACTACATTAGTACTAGTACTGTCCTACAGTAAGATACTAAGTTAGTATTTGTACTGTCCTACGATAAGATACTACATTAGTATTAGTACTACTGTATTACAGTAAGGTACTACATTAGTACAAGTTCTGTCCTCCGGTAGGATACTACATTAGTACTACTACTGTCCTACGGTAAGATACTACATTAGTACTAGTACTGTCCTGCAGTAAGACACTACATTAGTACTAGTACTGTCCTACAGTAAGACACTACATTAGTACTAGTACTGTCCTACAGTGAGATACTACATTAGTACTAGTACTGTCCTACAGTAAGACACTACATTAGTATTACCCTCCCTATTTACACTGACTTTACATGAACTATGATTGACTTTTCCAGTACAGCAATATGTACTTCTTATGTACATACATGAACTTGACATGTTTATGTTGCTAAGCTAGTTGTTGCCATGCAGGCAGCTGTCCAGGGAGCATCAGGACCTGAAGGTGGCGCTAGAGAGGCAGCTGGCGCTCAACCAGACGCTGGCTCAAGAGAAAGAGCAGCTCCTCTTCAAGCTGTCAGACGCCTGTCCCGCCATCAACATGGCTGCCGCCGCCGCCGCCGTCACCGTCACCGTGTTGCCCGAAGTCACCTCATCGTGACCGTCACACCATCACACGTTTTGGTGGTGTTTTTGGTGTTTTTGGTGTCACGTTAGACCGGAGGAGACGGATACAAGTCCTACTTTTATTTCACAGATGTTTTACCACGTGATGATGTCACGTCTTTTTAAGGGACTTCCTCTTCTCGGGCAATGCCGACTTGCTTGTAAATGCTTCAAAACAGATGTTTAACGTGACGTTTCTGACTTTTTCCAAATGTTTACATGTTAGCATGTAGCACCGGGTCGTCGTGTGCCAAAAAACCCTGTTCAGTGTTGTGAAAATGAGAACTGTCGTCAAGCACTCGCACTTTTTCACACGCATGCTCGTAACTTTTTCTTGTGTTCTTCCACTCTCCCATCGTTCCTTTCAGGAAAGTGTTAGATGTTTTGGAAGATCTTTTTGTTACAACTCAATAAAAAGTTCAAATAAAAATGATTAATAGACGTGTTTTTAATTCAAATATGATAATCGTACTTGATGTTTTGAGGATTTACATTGGATTGTGCAACTCGCAGTGTGGCCACTGGAGGGCAGCAGAATATCGTTCTCCAATATGGTTCCCTTGTATGACGTCACATGTTAACAGGTTTTTAATTCCGAATATACACGAGTGTCCCGGATGTGCACGTGTCCTTTCTAAATAAAGCAAAATCGGATGTTTGTCGTTGCTAAAGTAAAATAAGCTTTCAATTCAATTGGCATTGTTTAGTCCTCACAATGACACCCCCCCACCCCGCCCCCGAACACACACACACTCGTGAGAAAAGCTGGAGACTTCCTGTAGAGATGTGCAGTTAATGAGGGGGCGTGGCACTCACCATAATGGCTGCCAATAATGCCTGTTCATGGCGACGAGGGGGCGGAGTCTAACAGACGGATTGGAGAGAATCGGGATCAGTGATTCACACGGTTCTCTGCATGGGGTGGGGGTTCTTCATGGCACTCCAATTTGACACCGTTTTGTACTTACCAACACCTTCACCCCCCCCCAATATATTTGTTAATTTATAATATGAGTATTATTATTTAACAATATGTTATTTATGACCAAAATATTGTACAATATTTCTTATTTTGAAATATGTCATATGCATCATTATTTAACATATTTAAAATATATCATATTTAACAGTACAGTTTTTATTATTTATTTAAATTATTATAAGTATTTTAAAATCCATTATTATAAGTATTTAAAAAATATTTATAATTTTCACAGTTTTATTTTTTACAATATATTTATCTTACAATATATTTGTCATAATTTAACTGTATATTATTTTAAATATATATTTGTCATTTTTAACAATATTGAAAACTAAATTATTATTTTGTTACATACTATATATATTTGTCATTACTATATACTACTATATAATATTACTATATTATTTTAAAATATAATTATAGTAGTAGTAGTAGTAGTAGTAGTAGTGAATGTCCAGGGTGGAGTTGGCGGGTGGGGGTCACATCTTCATCACTTCCCTCCTCCTTCTCTTCTCGGTCAGTGGGAGGAGCGGGGTGCGCATGCGCGGCGCACCTCCACCAGTTAGGGAGGTGGGGGTGCAGGTGTGTTGCGTCTCGCGCGCGCACACAGAAGATCAGAACTTTGAGTCCAGTTCTCCCGGCCCCACGCGAGGACCTCCGCGATGGTTCTGGGCGGGAAGGAGGGAGTCTGAGGATCCGGTCCACCACCGACCCCCCTACCCCCCACCCCCACCCCTCCTTCGCCTTCATCGGTCCATCATGTTCCAGCAGCTCGGAACCAACAAGAAATGTTTCAGCATCGAGGCTCTGGTCGGGAAGGACGCCGCCGGTTCCGAAGAGCCCATCCGGCCCACGGCGCTCCGTTTCCCCGAGTCCATGCACCCAGCCGCCGCCGCCGCCGCAGTGGGGGTTCTAGGCTCCTGCGGGCGGACTTTGTACGCGAGCGGATCGGAGCTGCTGCTCCGGGAGCCCGGGACGCACGCGCCAGTTCCCGGTGGGCTTCACATCCACGCGTTGCACGTGGGCCCGCAGAACCTGTTCGGGCGTCCTCATCAAAACCCGCTCGGCCTTTTCCCGCCGTGGATCCTTCGGAACCGGTACTTCCAAGGTCAGCCTCTTCTTTCGAAAAACTTTATTATTATTCATTCATCCATTCGGTCGCTATTTTTAAAAATGTATTTTTAAAAAAATGTATACAAAGAAAGTTCCTGTTTTTTTTGCTTTTATCGTTTTCATTTCACCAAATAAAAAAAAGACAATTTCATGAAATCGAACACTTCGATAATTAATATTGACTAACATAAAGTATCAGTTCATTATTATCACGTCTTTATGAATTATCATTAATAAATGAAGTAATTATAAATACTTTACTTCAAACATAACAGACAGTTTCACATCATCATTATGATATGATTACTGTTATTAATAGTTACTTAGTTTACTTATTATTACTATAACCAATACTATTACTACAACCAATCAATTGTTATTTTATTAAGTCAGAAAAGATAATAAGCTAAAGATAATAATCAATAAAAAAATAGAATTTCAATTGATTATCAGTAATAATAATAATAAAAGACAACTGTAATAATGTTTAATTGAATGAAAGTTATTCAAGTCATTCAATTATGTTTTTATGTGTTCTTATCTCATGGCCATAAACGATATGAATATGAATCAATATCAAATAAATCCTTTATGCATCTTTTATTTTCATTATTCATATTTGACTTGGGGGAATGTTTTAGTGTCTTGGGGGGGTGGGGGTGGGGGTGGGGGTGGGGGCTTGATGTTTATTTAAAAAATGACAAAAAATACTTCAAAACATATAATATCAACCAATGTGATTTCAAGTGTTCATATTATAGCAATTTTAATTTTTTTTCATAAAAAATACATATTTTCTTTGAAATGTAAGTCCTATTTATTGAAATCAAAATTGATGTTAAATATTAAAAATACTGAAATATTGTTACATCATCAATTGGTTCTGGACTTGACTGGTGTTTAAAATATATGATATATATATAAAAATAATATCTATAAGATAATACATATGATCAATGAACAATACACAGGCATGGAGGGGTGTGTGTGTGTGTGTGTGTGTGTGTGTGTGTGTGTGTGAAACACATGAGTGTCTAGTACACAAAGCACACAACAATGAAGACGAAGGTTATTAATAATTGTTTATCATTTTCATACAGACAAACTACTATTAATGTGTACAATTATGTATATAATAGGATATAATAATAATAATAATAATAATTAGAAGAAAAATAATGATGTCATAAGTTGCCCTACTTCCTGTTTACTTCAGGAAGTAATTGTTTATCATTTTCATAAAGACAAACTACTATTAATGTGTACAATTATGTATATAATAGGATATAATAATAATAATAATTAGAAGAAAAATAATGATGTCATAAGTTGCCTTACTTCCTGTTTACTTCAGGAAGTATTTTTCACTTTCAAAATTGCCCATTGTCACATGGTACGGCTGACTCCGCCCCCTCTTTGTAGTAATTAAACTGCCAGTTTGATTAGCCATGCTAGTTACGATGCTAACGAGGGGCAACAAAGGGCACCGTCTGAGACCTTAGTCACGTGACAGTCATGTGACGGGAGCTTGTTGGCCTGGTGTAACGCGTGGCGACCATTTTGAAGGCGACCTTCGACCCGTGGCCTTTGTTTTGTCGTCCAACGGACGCAAACCGTGGTGTTTGCATGTCAATGCGACATCGCCACCGCCACTGCGTGTCGCACGCCATCATTGTTCTCGCCCGCCGCCAAATAACCGCCATTTTTGCGTGCGGCGTGACGACGACGGCTCAACCTTTTCAGCCGAACGCCTGCGACAACGCACGCGTTTTGTTTTTATGTAAATGAATTTGGGCGACGTTTCAGCGAAAACGCACGCCAACGCTCCAAACAAAGCAGCTCGGCTTTCACAATAAAATGACCGCAAGCTTTTCGCCTTTCAGGTGACGATGGCGGTGGTGGTGGCGGCGGCGTCGGCGGCGCGGAGAACCTGCTGCTACACGCGCCGTTTTCCAGGAAACCCAAAAGGATCCGCACGGCCTTCTCGCCCTCACAGCTGCTGCGTCTGGAACGAGCCTTCGAGAAGAACCACTACGTGGTTGGCGCCGAGAGGAAGCAGCTGGCCGGCGGACTCTGCCTGACGGAGACTCAGGTACCACGCATTCAAACGCTAACGGCTAACTGTTAGCTTCTCAGCTAACGCGCTAAACACGATACAGCCCCTAAATCCTAAAAGGACTCCCTTCTTTAGGGAATGCTAACATTTAGCATTTTTACACGAGGATCAGGTCAGGTTGAAAAAGGCGGGAGCTAAACGGACTACAAACTAGCATGGCGCGCATTAACTCTCGTTGCTAATGTGCACGTTGCAGGTTAAGGTGTGGTTCCAGAACCGGAGAACCAAACACAAACGTCAGAAGTTGGAGGAGGAGTCAGCTGAGACGCAGCACAAAAGGTCAAAGGCTAGCCAGCACGTCAACCGATGGCGAGTGGCCACGCAGCAGGCGGCCTGCGAAGTTGTCGACGTCGTCAGCGACGACTAAACCACGCACACGCGCACGCTCGCCAACCAGCGGTTTGGGGACAAACAATGCCGCGGGAAAATCTACGCGGCTAATGCTAATCTATAAAACATACGTGCTGTTTGACATGAAGGAGAAATTCCGTCTTTCAAAGTGGCTCTTGAACGCAACGCCAGGCTAGTGTTAGCTAGCTAGTGTTAGCCTCAAAGATTTTTTTTCACATTAAGCGGCACGAAAAATCTTCTTTGTAGCGCACAAATTGTAAACACGTTCTTAAACACGTGAAAAGAAGACGTTTACTCATGCTAACGCTAACACACACACACACACACACACTGCAGGACTTCCATGAAGTGAAGCAAAAGTTGAGAAAAATGTTATTTTTTTTGCATGTTGTGAAGTTGAAAATGTGCCAAGACAAAAACTTAATGAAATAAAAATGTTAAGTATGAAACCTTTTCTATCAAGGCAATAACTGAAGGCATCAATCAATCAATCAATCAATCAATCAATCAATCAATGGCTGACCAGTACTTTTTTATTTATGTAAACAAAGTATTCTATGCATCTTTAATAATCTTGTTTTGTTCGCTTCCGTTGTCTTCGTCATCTCAAGTAGCTCTTCCTCGTCCTCCTCTTCCTCCTTGTAGATCACATGCTCTCGGTGGTCTTGCTCCGAAAGGGGGCGGAGACAACTTTGTACTTCCTGTGCTGAGGTTTGAAAGGAAATAAAAAAAGAAGTTTGCATAGTTGTAGTTGTATATGCTCTATGTATCTAGACTGCTTAGACTGAACCATGCTTGCACTTGTGTTGCCGTGGAAACCAGACCAACACAAAACTAGAAAGGAAATGTTTGTGAAAGGACACTCATAATTGTCTTTATTTCTATTCTTTTTGCATAATAATAAGGCTTACATTGGAATAATAACAATAATAAATTAAGTTAAATAATAATAATGGTAATAACTATATATATATATATATATTATAAAATAATACAATAATAGTTCATAATAATTATACCACTGATACTTTTAAGAATAATTTCATTAAATAGTACATCATAATAATAATAAATTTACTATTATAATAATATAACAATAAATATTATTATAGTACTAATAATTCTAATACTAATAGAAAATACAAATCCATATATATATAATATAAAATTAATAATGACAGTAATAAGTTAATGATTATAACAAAATCAAATAAATTAAGTCTAATAATAATGGTAATAACTATCATACATAATATAAAATAATACAATAATAGTTTCATATATCATATATAGTTTTTATATATCAATAATCATAACAATAGTACTTGTAATAATAAAAATGAGAATACTAATAATACATTTGATACTAAGTTGCCGATTATAATATTAAATAGTAAAATAACCTTATTATTGTGGTTATACAGTATCATAATTATTATATAGCAACAATAATAATACAATTTTTTAAAATAAATAATATGAAATAAAAAAGTTATAAAACTAATACTAAATATAAAATACAATAAGTTTATGATTATAATAACAATGATCATAAATCTTAATATGAATAACTTGACTTCCATGTCCATAGAAACTAGCACGAGTGACGCTGGTTTGTCTGCAGGATGATGAATAAAGTCCAGTCAACATTTCAAAGGTAAAAAAAGCGGTAAAACAAACCAAAAAAAAAAAGTCTCTCATTCATCATCAACATGCATCCTGAAAGAAATCTACGCAAATATACAACGACAACTTCCTCCCCACGCCAGGACTCACCTGCGGAGGCACGACAGGTGAAAGCGAGACAGGCGGGAATACAAACAGTCCTGTTGGCATGGCGACATCACCTTATCTGACACGGCGTCCTGCATGGCGCCAAAGAAGAAGAGAAGGTGTAAATGAGCTCACGTGCCTCGTCGTCACATGCTAATCACACGGCTTTGAACAGGAAGTCACCCGAGCAGAAATAGAAATGTTATATTTAAAAAGTACATTTTCTTGAGGCGTGTCAGCATTAAGCCACGCCCCCCCCACCATCACGTGATAAACACTTGGAGAGGTGTGACGGGTTAATTAACATGTGTTGTATTCAAATGAGCTTTTGGGTGCTTCGTTAGGCAGTGCGTATGAGGCCGCGTCAGCTGATATGATCAATAACAAATCAATAATCATCGTTTGAGTGACGTTTCCTGTGAGACGAAAGAAGCTAATGACAATTCGCTCCAAGAAAGGAAGGGACGAAAAGGAAGGAAAGGGAGATTTGCGTTTGTCGACGACAAACAAATGAGCAGCACATCGTCACGGTGCCTGGACAAAGATGGCCGCCTGCCATTCAAAATAAGGCCCCGGTGTTGTTGTTAGCTAGCATTAGTCAAACGCTAACAACAACTTAGTCAAATGTGGATTTTTACTTGACGACAAACGCTATTTTTCACCAACGATTCCTCAACACTTGACTCCTTAGCGCTGGTGTTAGCGTAGCTGCTAATGCGATCTCCCCGCACACGCGTGATGCCTTCCATGCGCGCGTGTGTTCATCGTGTCATCTGTGGTGTGTCTTTCAGTGTGTTAAGCGTGAATGTAGAAGATGCGGGTCCGGGCTTGTCGTAGACTCCGCCCACTCGCTTGTGCTGCTTTTCTGCGTCCAAATTGGCTCGGCGGCAGCGTGTTTTCCCGCCTCGTCGCCTCTCTCTTGTAAGAGTGCGAAGTTATAATGATGAGAATTATGCTTTTAATGAAGTGTTAATGAGAGTCATGCAGCGATGAATTATAACTCGTGAAGTCCTTGCAGAGACAAACGCTGCTGATTAGCGCCGTGCTAAATAACACAACAGATTGCGGTGCATATGTTTCACATGACAACTTTTAAAGCAACTCGCGGCGAGCGTGACGCCCTGGCAACCGCGGCTCAAACTATTATTGTCCTCATCACAACACCGCGCCATAAACACACGCTAGCTAAACGCTCTCAAGGCAGTATTTTAACGAGCGACAGCACAGAAATCGTGATCGTACGCCACGTGCTGAGCACACTTAGCAGCGAGCTAGCTGACGGAAAAGTCAATAAAATGATGAAATGTTGATTACTGTTAGCACTTAGCAGTGAGCTAACTAGCTGGACTCAGAGTCAATACAATGGTGATAGTCATGTATCTGCTAGCCCTTTGCAGCAAACTAACTAGCGCAACAGAAAGCCAATAAAACAATATAACAGCATGTCACTGTTAGCACTTAGCAGAGTGCTAACTAGCTAACCTCAAAATCAATAAAGTGATAAAATATTAACGTCATGATACCGCTAGTGTTTAGCAGTGAGCAAACTAACTGGACTGAAAGTCAATAAAACAAAGAAATGTTGATTATCTTCGTGAAGGTGTTAACACTTAGCAACGAGCTAACTATCGAGACTCAAACTAGCTGGACTCAAAGTCAATACAATGATTAAATGATGACAGTCATGTATCTGCTAGCCCTTCGCAGCAAGCAAGCTAACTAGCGCAACAGAAAGCCAATAAAACAATATAACAACATGTCACTCTTAGCACTTAGCAGAGTGCAAACTAGCTAACTAGCTAACCTCAAAGTCAATAAAGTGATAAAATATTAACGTCACGATACTGCTAGTGTTTAGCAGTGAGCAAACTAACTGGACTGAAAGTCAATAAAACAAAGAAATGTTGATGTCATCGTGAAGGTGTTAGCACTTAGCAGTGAGCTAACTAGCTGGACTCAAAGTCAATACAATGATTAAATGACAGTCATGTATGTGCTAGCCCTTTGCAGCAAGCTAACTAGCGCAGCAGAAAGCCAATAAAACAATATAACAGCATGTCACTGTTAGCACTTAGCAGAGTGCTAACTAGCTAACCTCAAAATCAATAAAGTGATAAAATATTAACGTCATGATGCCGCTAGTGTTTAGCAGTGAGCAAACTAACTGGACTGAAAGTCAATAAAACAAAGAAATGTTGATTATCTTCATGAAGGTGTTAGCACTTAGCAGTGAGCTAACTAGCTGGACTCAAAGTCAATACAATGATTAAATGACAGTCATGTATCTGCTAGCCCTTCGCAGCAAGCAAGCTAACTAGCGCAACAGAAAGCCAATAAAACAACATGACAGCATGTCACTGTTAGCACTTAGCAGAGTGCTAACTAGCTAACCTCAAAATCAATAAAGTGATAAAATATTAACGTCATGATACAGTGAGCAAAATAACTGGACTGAAAGTCAATAAAACAAAGAAATGTTGATTATCTTCGTGAAGGTGTTAGCACTTAGCAGTGAGCTAACTAGCTGGACTCAAAGTCAATACAATGATTAAATGATGACAGTCATGTATCTGCTAGCCCTTCAAAGCAAGCTAACTAGCGCAACAGAAAGCCAATAAAACAATATAACAGAATGTCACTGTTAGCTCTTAGCATAGTGCAAACTAGCTAGCTAGCTAACCTCAAAGTCAATAAAGTGATAAAATATTAACGTCATGATACCGCTAGTGTTTAGCAGTGAGCAAACTAACTGGACTGAAAGTCAATAAAACAAAGAAATGTTGATGTCATCGTGACGGTGTTAGCACTTAGCAACGAGCTAACTATCGAGACTCAAACTCAATAAAACAATGACATCTTGATGACGTAATGTAGCTGTTAGCACGTGGCACCAAGCTAACAAGCTAACGAGCTAACTCTAAAGGTGGATACAAAGTCAAGAAAATAAAATGTTGACAACATCATGAAGGTGTTAGCATAGCGAGCAAACTAGCTGGACTCCAAGTCAGCACAACTAAATGCTGACCTCATGTCACAGTTAGCACTTAGCAGCGAGCTAGCTCAATGCTAAGACACAGTCAATATGATGATTAAATGTTGACGACGTCATGTCAGTGTTAGCACTGTTAGCACAGGCTAACTTGCTCAACACAAAATAACAGAAAAGTGGGCATGAAGTCAATAAAATGATGGAATGATGACGTCATGTCACTGTTAGCACTGTTAGCACAAGCTAACTTGCTCAACACTAACAGAAAAGTAGACATGAAGTCAATAAAATTATCAAATGATGACATGTCACTGTTAGCACAAGCTAACTTGCTCAACACTAACAGAAAAGTGGATATGAAGTCAATAAAATGATGAAAAGATGACGTCATGTTACTGTTAGCACAAGCTAACTTGTGCTAACTCCTAGCAGCCTCCTGACCTCAAGTCTTTACTTTGTTAGCAGTTGAGATGCTATGCTAACACGAGAAGGCGATGATGCAAATACAACTGTGACCACGTCACACGCCGGCCGAAAAAGCGACACACGTGCTGGTGGGCGTGGTCAAGAGCGAATCACATGACTAGCAAGGGAACGCCACCAGGCTGCAGATGGCCGCCCGGTCCGCCCGCCTCTCGCTGGACCGCCTCCCGCTCGTCTGGGCTCGTCTCCACGGCTCTCCAGTTGGATCTGGTGACCTTTGAACCTGCAGCTGCCGCATGAGCGCGGCGTCGCGCGTCCGTCTGTCCGCGTCTGTGGTCAATCTGCCTCACGTCTGCGTCTCCGCTTAAGGAAAAATTCTTCTGCTTTTCACTTCTTCTTCCTGTGTGTCCTATGAAGGTCACATGACCTCTTGACGACGGCCTGTTTTGGTCACATGACATTGACTGACAGGCGGCGTCACGCTAATGAAACTCAGTTAAAAAACGCAGAAGCAATGAAAACACAAGTTGAAGCGTTTAATGAGCGATGAGTGTGACACACACACACACACACACACACTCGGTGATGCCATCATGGCCGCCACAAACGCTTGTGTTGACTGCACATGCTCCCGCCACCTAATGAGGCGCCATGAGCCAAGACACGGCGCCTTCATTAACCGCAACGCCAGCGCTCGACACAGATGGAGCGCTAAGACCGCGCTCGCCACCTCCTGTGTGTGTGTGTGTGTGTGTGTGCGTGTGTGTGTGTGTGTGTGTGTGTAAGAGAGAGAGAGAGAGCGAGACTGAAAGCAAGCATCGAGTTGTGCGCCGCAAAAAGACATCAGATGTCATGAAGTGTGTCGTTCAGCAGATGATCGTGTTGTCGTCGAAACTAAAAATAAAAATTGACGCTAACGCTAACAGCCCATTTGTAAACGTCTTCGCTGACGTCGCAGGACGCGCTGCACGCTAAGCTAGCCGCCAAGACTGTTAGCTACGACGCAAACAGGTGACACGCTCAGGAGGCCGCAGGTGTTAAAAGATAACGAGATAAAAAAAGTCGATTTTGACTTTTTGTCGTTCGGAACGCGTTCCGTGGTCATTTCCAGTAAAACGCGCTAGCTAGTTCTGAGCTAGCTCGGATGCTACCTGCGCCATGTGTGTGTCTGTGTGTGTATAATCCAACGTGTTACCTTCATTATCACCCCCCCACACCCTCATCACCCCCCCATCAGCAGCCTGAGGAACAGATGAGGTGTTAAAGCGAAACAAGGAGAGTGGGCGGAGCCAACAGCGGGAGGGGGCTTACCAAAGTTTACCCCCCCCGCCCCATCCCACTAGACACGCACTTCCTGTTGACTTCCTGTTGTGTCATCACTTGAAAGGTCAGCTATCTGCCGCTGCTAACGGCAACATGGGCGGGGCTTGGGGACAACACGTTGTGACATCACAGCACCCGCCACCCCCGCCCCCTCCGACATGGCGGCCAACCTCACCTTGCCGGAGGAAGTGACCTTTTCCGGCTGGTGGAGGGTAAAAAGTGGGCGGTGCCAAGGCTTTGTGTCACAGCAGCAGGTGGGGGGGCGTGGAGAGGGGCTTCGGGGGGTGGGGGGGGGGTTCCCTTTTAGCGGGAACAAAGTAGGATTATCTTGTTCCCAGCAGCAGGAGACTCTTCCATTCCAGGGAACACCGCCAGTCGTCACGCGGGACACGCCCTCATCTCGTCTCCAATTAGCCATGCTAACGTGGTCATGCGCTAATGAACATGCTAACAAATATGTCTGAAGTGTGTTGCCTTGTTAGTCTTGTTAGCCCCCCCCCCCCCCCAATCCCCAGGAAGTGGTTGTATTGTGTCATTATGAGGTGATTAAACACCCCCCGACCCCCCCACCATTGGGGCCCGCTAATCACACCACTCTCCTTGGAGGGGAGGGGGTGAAGAACAGGAGACGATTTGTTTTTTTTTTTGTGAGGAGGAAAGAAACGACTTGGAATAAGGCCACATATGCGCTAACATGCTAATGCTAGGACTTGCTTTGTGTGTTTGAGGCCCGCAAATGTGACTAAAAAGGCTTGTTTGGACTTGAATTAACCACCGTGGTGATGTCATCACCTTTGACTGGCGGGGCGGGGCCATCACTCGTCACTCCTGTCAATCACAGCTCTTTGATGTTGTCATCCGACTGGCTGGACGAGATCAACTGTTGACAGGTGTGTGTGTATGTGTGTGTGTGTGTGTGTGTGAGAAGCCTCAGGTTCTTCCTGTGGCTCCCCCCCCCACCCCCTAGAGTGACAGGGTGTCAGTACCCCCCCTCCCTAGTGAAGACAATTAGACTAAACGCCTCCCAGCTGGTTCCGGTGTGTTAGCATGTAAACAGCCAACAACGCCATGTGCGCCCAGCCACAGAAGGACCTGAGGACCTTGTCTCGTTAGCTAACATTAGCAGGTGTAATGATGCTAACAGCGCCCCCTGAAGGATGTGAGAGTCACTGCTGTTGACAGGAAGTAAAGACGCCAGAAGAGGACATTTGGTGAAAACATTTCCCATATTTCAACAGACGGAGGTTGCAGCTGGCATAGGGAAATAAATATATATTCCATGATGTATATAGCATGTATATGATGCCTTAACGCATCACTCGTCGTCTGTCATTCGTCTTCCATCCATCACTTTATGGCCACACCTGTCAACTTTTGCATTTGAAAAGAAGAAACCAGCTTCCCTGAATTTTTACTTGACTTTCACGCTTTTAATTTGAAGGCTTGACTTTTCCTGTTACAGGGATGTGTTATGGCAATGGTGACCGGAAGGTGCTTTTCGGGGAATAGACAGATGTGTTTATGACAAAATATTCGCTTCACAAGCGAACACTCCCAATTCCTGAAGGACCCCTCTGACAAGCGCAAAGCTCCAGAGAGCCAATCAGAAGTCTTGTAAATGTTCTAATTAGTGCTTGTCTTCACCCCCCCCCCCCTTCCGCACCCTAGCAGTACTTACGACACACACATACGCGCTACACTTAGGCCACACCGACGTCTGTCATGTGTGAAATGTCCTCGGTGGTTTAACAAGCGTGCCCCGTGGTCTTTAGCTTGACGGAGGCCCAAAGCGTCAGTCATCGCTCGGTGCCCGAAAGCGATCAATTACGGGACAAACGATTGAGAGAGGTTAGCTATTAGCTAAAGATGCAAGTTTTCACCTGCGCTGCAGCTATGACAAAAATGTCTCCGCAGCGCAGATGTGGCGGGTCCAAGTACGGGAAAAAAGAAAAGAAAAAAAAGAACAACTAAGCTAGCTGTTAGCTTACCCGCTTACTTGTTATTGTAAAGCTTTGTGACTGTGAACTATTAAAATAACTGAAAATTAAAACAAAAGGAAAAAAATCGACATATTATGCTGATAGTGTGTGTTTTCTATGCACAATTATGCATTCCAAGACGTGATTTAAAGTATTCTACACTAGTCAGTAGAATTTTGGATGGTAATCATAATATTAGTAAACAAATGACAGTATCATCTCATAACAGGGCCTTCGCTGACTTTGGTTGCAAGGAGGCTCAAAAAAGCTGAAATATCACATGTACCTAGTTTTAGATCATTCACATAATAAAATATATTTTTTAAATATTTATTTTGTTTTAATGTGTGTCAAATTTTGGCGACAGGACAGTATTGGATGTGCTCAAATGTTGAGCCACTGTTTTCTGCACACTGCTCATATCGAACTACTTAGCAACCTCTAGCGGCTGCAGGCTAAATCTCACAAACACGCGCACACACTCTGTTCATGACGTCATTGTTTTCATGCTTGTTTAACATGCAGCGCTCCCGGCTGGTCATGAGTGGTACTGCATGATACCATGAGTTCGCAAAGCAGCACAAACGTCAGCATGTAGTAAAAACACGAGTTAATTCTCGTGAGAGTTGCTAGCACAGGGGAGTAAAAGTCATGCAATGGAGGGTTTTATTTCCAGTCGGGCACTAAATCAGTCATTTTAATGATCAACACCTTCAACTTGAGGGGAGGAGCTCATCAATTAAGTCACCTGCTGGAGAGAAAACCGGAAGTGCTTCGGCCCCTCCAGTGACACGTGGGCTAGATCGATAACAAGGAGTCAGTACTAAACACTGCTCCAATGGGTGACAAGATGGCTTTCTTTGCTAGTCAGGTGAGCGAAGTCCTTCCCATATCTGGTACTTAATGTGACCCTTAATGCAACTTCGAGTTTGCTTGTCGTTTGGTACCCAAAGTGTCGATAGTCCAGTTTCGATCAATGCCCCGCCCCCAGCTGTTGTTATGCTAACGAGAACGTGCCATTCTGATCACGTGGTCTGACAAATGCAATTGAAATGGTGTGACGTCATTGAAACGTTGGGGGCTAATATCGAATACATCGCCAATGTAGCGTTCAATTTCTAAACAATAACTTGCAAATAAAACGATGTGTGACGTTATTGAAACGTTTGGGGCTAATATCAAATACATCCCGTCAATGTAGCGTTCAATTACTAAACAATAACTTGCAAATAAAACAACTTTTGAAAAAAACGAAACAGCCTCCTTCAGGAAGTGTTTTGAAGATTTGGTGGAGTTATACTGACACCTTGTGGTCATGCTTCGTACGTGCAACTCGGAAGGGAAAAACAGCTGTAAACAACTTTTAAAGCGTCGCATAAATACATAATATACACTATAAATACGTTCTACATACATCGGAAAGCATTGTACGGTTTTAAAGCGTAGCATAAACACATCATGACAACAAATACATCATATATACATTCATAGTATCACTATCATCACTATGACAGTTTAGCATTAAAGTCATTCAACTACATGGTGAAAGCGAACGAATGAATGAACGAATGAATTCGATGATGTGCCTTTAGAAAGGACAAAAGTGAAGAGGAAACAGGAAGTGAACGAGGACAGGAAGAGAGGAATGAAATGGGACATTTTGGACACAGTAAAGTAAGTACAAGAAGAAGTAGTGCAGGTCCAAATATAACACTTGTTGACTTCAAGAGGTCCTGGGCATACTAGTTAGTACTGGCGTGCACGCCTCTCAACACGAGCTGGCACTGCGGGGACGCGCGCCGGGGCGTCACGTGACCCTCGCCAGAAGGCGGAAGTCTTTGATCGGGACGCACGGCTCAGCGGTGGACGAGCAAGGTTTCCCTGCTCACTCAAGCTGGACGGGACCACGCCCCCTCCGGTGGGATGACGTCACGTATTGACCCACACGGTTCCACTGTGGCTCAATAATCTTAGCTTCGTGACTCGGCTGATGGACGTGGACGTTTGGTAGAAGTCGCGCGTCAGACATGGCCGACTGTTGCCCAGCAGAACCGGAAGCCACAGATAGCCGGACTGCGAGCCCGTTGGCGACCAAGAGCCGCTACAAGAACCCTGCTTTGGGTCACAGCTTCAGGAGGGTCACGCTGACCAAACCGACGTACTGTCACCACTGCAGCGACTTCCTGTGGGGACTGCTCGGCTTCCTGTGTGAAGGTACGCTTAAAGCTTGACCCTGTTTGGCAACAGTGTTGTCTTCGGGGACAGGAACAACCTCAACACTGACTGAATTAATTAATGTTGTTGGCTAAATGTGTTAATTGAGTTTACATTTTGTATCTAGATGTTCTAAATGTTCTCGTGGTGTGTGTGAATGTCTTCAGTGTCAAGATGTCCTCGCTACTTTACTGTCAAACTGGTCCTCACAAAGACATACAATACGAGCGCGCACACACACACACACACACACTTTCTGCCCAGTAACACGCCAGTTGTCCATCGTGTGTATGTGTGTGTTGCTCTCTGGTGTTCTCTAGAGGAGTTCTTGCCGTTGTCATGGCAACAGAAGATGTGTGTGCACGTGTGATAAATAACAACAACACTGGTTCATTTTGAAATCAGTCTCGCTACATGAACCGCTAGTGACTTAACTGCTTGTGACATTTGCTAACCAGCTACAGCAACAGTGTTTCCCTGCTGCTGTTGTCATGGTGACGCGTGTGTTGTCCCCGCAGTGTGTAACTTCATGTGTCATGAGAAATGTCTGAAGACACTGCGGTCGCTGTGCTCTAGCATGGCACCCTCTGCTGTGCAGGTGAGTGACGTTGTTGTTATTGTTGTTGTTGTTGACGTCATGTGATCATACAGTTGTTCACCACTGGTTGCCCCACCGCCTGTAGGTCCCCGTGGCTCATTGCTTCGGCCCGGACACGGGCAAGAGGCGCATGTGCTGCGTGTGCAGGAAGCAGACGGAGGGAAACGCTGCGCTTCGTTGTGAAGGTCTGCACATACCTGGGGTGTTGACGTGGGGTGCGGGCGGGAACGCTGCAGAGAGGTCGCAACCTCCCGATTTGTGTTTCAGTGTGCGAGCTTCACGTTCACAGCGACTGCGCCATCTTCACCTGCGCCGACTGTCGTGTTTGTCACACGGAGGGGACTCGGGAGCAGGTGGGCTTCCTGTCTTCAAAATAAAAGCATGTCTTCTTGGTGTGTTGATGTGGTATTTTTTTTGTCTGCAGGACACGTTTCACCACCACTGGAGGGAGGGCAATCTGGCGTCCAGCGCCAGGTGCGAGGTGTGTCGGCGGTCCTGTGGCTCGTCTGATGTCTTGTCAGGGATGAGGTGCGAGTGGTGCAACGTCACGGTGAGGAGCCGCCATCATCGAACATAAAACTATAAAACGGGACATCCGTTTTGACTTGTCCATGTTTGTTCCTGCAGTGTCACGCAGCGTGTTACCTCAGTGTAACGCCAGAGTGCACCATGGGACGTCTGCGCGGCATGATGCTGCACCCATCCTGCATCCGCCTCCTCTCCAGAAACTTCAGCAAGATGCACTGCTACCGAATCACGGAGGACAACGGCGGCGGCCATGATCTCGGTACGCTAGAAGCTTCTGTCGATATGTTTGCAGTAATCTGTAATATTACTTCACAATATTACTTTTTTTCTTGTTTCCTGCAGATGATGGCGGCGATGGCGACCCGTCTGCTGTGGCGTCTAAAGACAGTCAACCCGACTACGGTCAGCTCGATTTTCATGCTAATTCAAGTGGAATGAAAAAGCAGTGTTTCCCCACAGGACCATAATCTATCTGTGGCAATGGGATTGGTGGTGGGGGGGGGCACATAATGTCATCATATAATTTACATAAGTGTCCATGATGTAAGTGCTTGTGATTTTAATGAGCTCTGCAGGGAACACATGATATGACTGCCGCTAGCTAGCATAGCAAGCTACTGAGCTAACTTGAGAAAGTGTTTCAAGTGTGGGAAAGAAGGATAAAGTAAAAAAGCCAAAAGTTTACCACCTCCACACAGGATATGAGGATATGTGTCGTGGGAGAGGCAAAAGTGGCCGATCTTGCATCTTTTTGACTTTTTAAAAAATGTCCCAAACAAGATGGCGTCGCCCTAAAGTAGGACCCGCTGCTCGTTGGGAAAAAGCTATATTGGTTTTCATTAAAATCTCCAAAAATAGACCAGAAAAAGTTGCTATTTTTGTCGTTAAGGGCTCTGAGTACTCGCTAAATTGGCAACAGTGACGCACACATTTACACAATTGTCTCCAAAAAATGCATACGCCAACTACAAAGGTGGCGTAGCGGTGCTTTCTCACGTCAAGTTGTGTTTTTATAGGTACCGTACTTTGCATGGAAAACGGCGTGCACACCTTTTCAGCCTCATTTTGTGCGCATGTAAGCTCTATAGGTAAGGCCCCAAGTGCGAATGAGGTGTGTTTAGGAAGCAGAGTTACAATGCCATCTACTGTACAGAGTTGGAATGACACGTTCTCACACAGTCCCGTTAGAATGTGTGACTGAGCCGACGGGAACAGGTATCGGCAAGGCTATTTACTGTAAATAAATGTGTGGGAAACACTGAAAAGTTATTATGGAAGGTGAACAAACGTGCTAACGTGTGTTTTGGCGAGCAGGCAAACAACTAAAAGTCTTTGACGGCGACGACGCCCTCAAACGGGGTCACTTCCGCCTTGTGTCCATCGTCAGAGCCACCAGAAACGAGGAAGTTCTGGTCAGTAAACATGGGAAGATGTCGGTCTGCTTGTCAGTACAATGTAAAGTGTCTGCGTCGTCCTGCAGGGGGCAGCGCTGAACGCCTTCTACCTGCCAGATGAGCCCCAGGACTACCAGCTGCAGGAAGTGGGTGGCCTTCAGCGTCTCCACAGCGACGATGTCCTGAACAGGAACAGCGGTCCTGACAACCGGAATTCCCTGAAGGACGGCGGTGACGCCTGGCTGCTGAGGCACAAAGGTTGCAACACTGAGGTCATCAAGGTGTACAGGAGCCGGCCCAGGTCATTCTCTCTCTCTCTGTCGCTCTCGCCGACACCCACTCACGTCAACAGGAAGCCAACATTAGCGTGTCTTTCAGGTCTGGAAAGGATTACATCACCGTGTCTGTGTCTGAGGGGAGCACTGCTGAGTCCGTCCTCGCCGAAGTCAGCAAGCAGTTGGGGGTCCAGGTAGGGACACGCCTTCGGACTGGAAGCTTCTGGAGTTCTGAACAGAATGACAAGACAAAAACATATTATTAGAATTAAAATTACTCCAAAGTATAATGATTAAATAATAAAATAAAAACTAAATTATAATATTAATTTACATTTATAGTAAATATATGTATGTAATAAATCTGACAATTACTATTCATTTGAACACTTAAAAATATTATTATAAATGTATTTCATAATTAAGTTAGCACATAGGCCTCACAGCTAGGAGACCCGAGTTCAATTCCACCCTCGGCCATCTCCACATTCCAAAAACATGGTAGGTTAATTAGCGACTCCAAATTGTCCATAGGTATGAATGTGAGTGTGAATGGTTGTTTGTCTATATGTGCCCTGTGATTGGCTGGCCACCAGTCCAGGGTGTACCCCGCCTCTCGCTCCAGCATCCCTCGTGAGGATAAGCGGTAGAAAAGAGTCAACTTAAAATTGCCAAAATACTTTCAAGCCAGTAAAAGGAAAAAACATATTATTGTCAATTAGAATTACTCATCAGTATAATATAATATAATAATAAAATAAAAACAAAATTATAATATTATTATGGTTATTTAATATATATATATATAGTAAATACGTATATGTAATAAATCTGACAATTACTATTCATTTCAACACTAACAAAATAATACGTCTAAATTATTATAAATGTATATCATAATAATTGGTATTTTCTAATTTATTTATAATTAATAATATAAATGTATTTCATAATAATTGGTATTTTCTAATTTATTTAATAATTTATAATTAATAATTTATTTCATAATAATTGGTATTTAATAATTAATTTATAATAATTTATAATATAAATGTATTTCATAATAATTGGTATTTTATAATTATATACTTAATAACACATTGTTATTATTACCGATTGCTATCATAAATACATATTAAAAAACCCTGTTTGGATGAGGTTCTCCTGATCCACGTGTCCTTCCAGGGAGACGACATGACGGAATGTGACCTACAGGAAGTGTTCATGAGCAGCAAGCAAGGTCAGTGACTGTGACCTCTGGGTCGCGTGGAGCCACAACCTCAAGAGAGGGTGACTGCCTCTCGTCTCGTGTGTCCTCAGTGCAGAAACAGACGCTGACGCCGCAGGAGAAGCTCCTGGATAAGCTGCAGGAGATTCGGAAGGTCATACAACAACACGCACGTTATGTTGTTTGTACGTGTTGAACATGTGAGCACCTAGCTTAAGCATTTAGCAACAACGCTTCCCCACCTGCGTCTTTGCCAGGCGTCGCTGCGGCAGATGAACCAGACGCGCTTCTACGTCGTGAAGAGGCGGAACCAAGCGGTGCAGGTGAGCCTGCTGATTGGAGGGCTGCCCCCAATGCTGACCAGGGAGCAATACTGGCAGCTGATCCAGGATCATCTGACCACCAAGAGTGAGCCTTCACGCTAACATGACTCCTCTTCTCCTTCTACCTTTTCCTTACATCTGCTTCTTCTCCGCAGGTCACCTGGTGTCCATCAGTCATGTGTACGCCAGCCAAGGTGACATGGTAACAATGACAACCGAGTTGATCACATGACTTCCGCCTTACGTATGTGTGTGTGTGCATTCAGGCGCCGTGGCACTGCAGATGTCGTGTTTCTCCGAGGCAGAGCGCGTCTTCATGTTGGCCAAGGACACGAGCGTCGACAGCAAGTCGCTCTGGTCGCTCGTCATCCCGGACATCGTGGTATGACGCGCTCGCCGACATCACACCACAGCATCTACAATGCTGCACTTCCTGGTTCTTCTAAGGGGCCATCCATAATTTTCAACATTTTCACGAGCGTACAAACCGTACGAGGGGGGGGGGGAGACATCAACGTACGCTTTTTTGAAAACCAGAAAATGTCGATGTCTGTATGTTCGAACCGTGGGACGTAGTCAAATTTTAGCGCGAATAGACTGGTCCCCGGGGCGGCACCGTGGTCGAGTGGTTAGCGCGCAGACCTCACAGCTAGGAGACCAGGGTTCAATTCCACCCTCGGCCATCTCTGTGTGGAGTTTGCATGTTCTCCCCGTGCATGCGTGGGTTTTCTCCGGGTACTCCGGTTTCCTCCCACATTCCAAAAACATGCTAGGTTAATTAGCGACTCCAAATTGTCCATAGGTATGAATGTGAGTGTGAATGGTTGTTTGTCTATATGTGCCCTGTGATTGGCTGGCGACCAGTCCAGGGTGTATCCCGCCTCTCGCCCGATGACAGCTGGGATAGGCTCCAGCACCCCCGCGACACTGATGAGGAAAAAGCGGTAGAAAATGAATGAATGAATGAGACTGGTCCCCTGTTGTCGTATGCTAGCGCGAGAGCGTACCAGTCCACGCGATACTCCACGTAGCTCTGCGTGCTTCGCATTCCAACACAACAATCAGACAATGGCCGACCTCGGTGATTTCAATTACCTATTTTCATTCATCAAAAAGAGAATTACTGCCATTCATCGCTCACCACTTAAAGTGTGTTTGCATGTGTAGCTAATAAACTGACAAATGGCTTCTTCAGCCCCTTGTGGCCATACAGCGTATTACAACTGATGAAGGTGATGAAGATCCAAATAGAAACATTCATTCATTTTCTACCGCTTTTTTCCTCACGAGGGTCGCGGGGGTGCTGGAACCTATCCCAGCCGTCTTCGGGCGAGAGGCAGGGTACACCCTGGACTGGTGGCCAGCCAATTACAGGGCACATATAGACAAACAACCATTCACACTCACATTCATACCTATGGACAATTTGGAGTCGCTAATTAACCTAGCATGTTTTTGGAATGTGGGAGGAAACCGGAGTACCCGGAGAAAACCCACGCATGCACGGGGAGAACATGCAAACTCCACACAGAGATGCCCGAGGGTGGAATTGAACCCTGGTCTCCTAGCTCAAATAGAAACATGGCCTTTTTCTTGTTTTTTTGGCAGCACAACCAGATCAGCGAGGACGTGCGCCCCCTGCTGGTGTTGGTCAACCCGAAGAGCGGCGGCCTCAAAGGCAGAGAACTTCTCTACAGCTTCCGGAAGCTTCTTAACCCACATCAGGTTTTTGACATCTCCAATGGAGGACCGCTGGCAGGGTGAAACGACATAGTGGAGAACATCTGAGGTGGATTGGATGAAGTATTATTTCTAAAGAAACTAAAATCCCTGCAGCCTCCACACATTCCGGGATCTTCCAAGGTTCCGCATGCTGGTGTGCGGGGGGGACGGCACAGTGGGCTGGGTGCTCGGGGTGCTGGAGGCGGTCCGCCATAAACTGGCGTGCCGGGAGCCACCCGTCGGAATCGTCCCGCTGGGAACAGGTGAGAGAACATTCGGGGCTGCATGTAGACCATGAAGGTGTCATCTGACAGGTCACCGCTGCAGGTAATGACCTGGCTCGAATCCTGCGCTGGGGGCCTGGTTACAGCGGCGAGGAGGCCGCCCACATTCTCGCCTGTGTGGAGGAGGCCGAGGAGGTTCTGATGGACCGCTGGACCATCCTGCTGGACGCGCAGGACATCGCTGAAGACGGGAAGGAGAACTTCCTGGAACCGCCAAAGGTCCGCTGAGGTCCTTGACTCAAAGTTCCGAAAACATTCCGGTGTCAGCTGATGTTTGTCCCGCCAGATCGTCCACATGAACAATTACTTCGGAGTCGGCATTGACGCTGAGCTGAGTCTGGACTTCCACCTGGCCCGTGAAGACGACCCGGACAAGTTCACCAGCAGGTACCGTCCCCGCGTCCTGTGAATGGATAGGATGGACTTTAGTGTATCGTTTGAAGTCATGTGACTAGACGCTCTGCTGCCTGACAGATTCCACAACAAGAGCGTGTATGTGAAGGTTGGCCTTCAGAAGATCAGCGCCACCAGGAGTCTACACAGGGAACTGCAGCTGCATGTGGACGGCCGACTCGTGCCGCTGCCCAACATTGAGGGTCTCATCTTCCTCAACATCCCCAGGTTAGAGACCCCCCCATTTGCCGGTCCCATGTCCGACTTCATGACTTCACTCTGCCTTTGTTTGGTAGCTGGGGCTCCGGTGCTGACCTGTGGGGGTCTGAGGTGGACGCTCGCTACAGGAAGCCAAGCATCAACGACGGCATGCTGGAGGTGGTCGGGGTGACGGGGGTGGTGCACATGGTGAGTGACCGCGCACCTGCCTGAGCATTTAAAGGGCCAGTAACTCATTTTCCTGTGTGTGCAATGTGCGCAGGGTCAGGTGCAGAGTGGGTTGCGTTCAGGCTTTCGGATTGCTCAGGGGACTTACATGCGTGTGACGCTGAAGAAGGCCTTCCCGGTACAAGTAGACGGAGAACCTTGGCTCCAGCCTCCAGGTCACATCATCATCTCAGCTGCTGGACCAAAGGTGATTCAATGGTCCAATGTCTCATGTCCATCATAAACAGTGACTGGGGCTCAAATGGAACACATACATTTGGGGAGTCAAATCGCCAGAATGCATGGCGGTCGAGTGGTTAGCGCGCAGACCTCACAGCTAGGAGACCAGGGTTCAATTCCACCCTCGGCCATCTCTGTGTGGAGTTTGCATGTTCTCCCTGTGCATGCGTGGGTTTTCTCCGGGTACTCCGGTTTCCTCCCACATTCCAAAAACATGCTAGGTTAATTAGCGACTCCAAATTGTCCATTGGTATGAATGTGAGTGTGAATGGTTGTTTGTCTATATGTGCCCTGTGATTGGCTGGCGACCAGTCCAGGGTGTACCCCGCCTCTCGCCCGAAGACAGCTGGGATAGGCTCCAGCAACCCCCGCGACCCTCGTGAGGAAAAGCGGTAGAAAATGAATGAATGAATTTCAATGAAATGTCAAAAAGTAGTGTCAAATCTGTGGCGGTCCAAATGTAGCCTCCACAGATGAAATGACATCGACTTGAAGATTGTGCCCGCTCTGCAGGTTCGCATGTTGCGGAAGTCCAAACACAAACAGAAGAAGTCGGCGAGCGGCACCAAAAACGGCCGCTCTGAAAGCTGCGCCCCGTCAGACGGCGGCGTTCAGGCGTGAAAGCGGTGCTGACCCAGAAGGCGGGACACCATGGAGGTATAACCAGGAAGTATGTAACGCATGCGACGTCTCTACAGACACGCCGATTTTGGCGGTGATGTCGCGTTACCGCGGCGATGATCCAAGTTCATCCAGGTGTTGCCGTAACCTGCTGCTGATGTATTTTACTTGACGCCAATGACCACAACTTACTCAAGTGTCCAAGGCACGTTATCTTACATGTCTTTTTTTTTTTTTTTACAGTAGCTAAACTGCCGATGCTAATCTTTCTGAACGAGACCAAGTCACAGCTGAGAGTAGCTAATGTTAGCCTAGCCTATGAGTTAATGTACTTGAAAACTGTGTTGTTTACATGACAGCTACACTATGATGTTTAGCTTAGCGTGTTAGCCAAGTGGTTTTAGAAACCGCTGTCCAAAGTCAAAGGGAGAAAAACAACATTTGACATGACAATAATAACACATATCTATTTTTTACATGATAAAATATCTTCACTTCTCTGTCTAGTGCTTCAAAAAGTTTAATAAGTGAAGAGGGTTTCTTTAAGGCCTTTACAGGAAGTTTGTCAGCGATACTTCCTGTACGCATCTTGTGTGTGTAAAAATGATTTCTTTCAAGTGCAGTAACGTCTTCCCGTGCTTTTTCCCCTGCCAACACTGAGAGTCAGCTCACTGATCACATGACCAGTCGCCAAGGTTGCGTGACATCACATGTGGTGCTGTGTGGCCCGTTTTAAACGTGACAAGTGGTGCTGCTAATGCTAAACGTCTTTAGCGTGTAGCCTGACCTGCTGCTTTGGTGTAAAAAGTGTTTTTTAGTGGTGCTTTGATGACGTGCTCCTCTTAACGTGCCTCCAGACGTCTAACGTGGGATGTAACGTGACTTGTGCCAAGTGTCGGTTGCACTAAATGTTTCACAGATGTTTGGGTATATGTCTGTATAGATATAGAAATGTACACGTACACTGACATTGCCAATAAAGTTCACATACAAACTACTGTGATGTTTACAGTCCTTTGTGTTAAAGGGTGTGCTGCCGTGTTTGACCACCAGGGGAAATAATGGCATCAGAACGCTCACTACCAATCGATACCAATTAAATGTGATACCGATACTTTTTTACATTAAAAAAAATCAGATCATTGCATGATTTTGTGATTTTGTCTTTCATATGTTGATCATGATTATAATCAGTCCAAAGTGACTATTAGTTATCACCCATGACGAACCAAAAAAACATACAACTCCACAATTGCTTTAATACTGGTGGTTTGTTTTGCTCTGATATTACCATTTTTATCGACACTACAGATGCCCACTCAAGATTTTACCCGAGTATGAGCATTCTGAAGTGGTTGAAGCAAATAATACTATTTAAGCTGCGATGCAAGTACTAAGTCATAATATCATTCAGTACACAACAAAATAATTATTTTGTTAAGATCCGTTTACGCAGTTTGTAGATCGTAAAGATTCATTTTTCTTACTCAAAGTGAGACGTCAGCCATCGGTTCCTATCTCTGCAGCGCGTCAGAGGGAATTTCCCGAGGGGGAAGAAGGTGCACTTTATGGAAATCATATCGATGGATGAATCAACTTTATACAACGAGTGAATCAAGTCTACCGCAGCAGACATTAAAGGAGTCCTGCGTTAGTTCTGTGACAGTAAAAAGAAATGTCGACGTTGACGACGACGCGCTCAAGTTGCGTCATGGCGTCCTCCAGACTGTAAGTGGACCCGATGGACAAAGTCAAATGAAGTGAAGTGGACTGAGGCCAGCGTTCATGTTCAGTTTGTCTCCAAAGAGGTAAGAATGTCATACCGAGGACGAGAAGTTTGCTCTGTTGCCAGAAGTTCCACATCAAAGTCTGCATTGTCTTGAATGTTTCACTTCCTCATTGGCCACGCCACACAGAAGTCCGTTCGGAAGGTTAGAAATTCATCTTGTTCTTCTCCGGCAACCAAACCCAAAGCTTTCAAAATTAGACACAAAATAACTTAAACGATTTATTGATAACTGATGGTGAATTCGGCGTTATTGTAACAAGTTTAAACGCAATCTTTCCTGTTTGCTACCCACCTTCCACAGTTGGAAACGTGAACGCGAATGAACCGAACATGTTCAAGTGTTCACGTCGGTTTGAATGAGTGTTTAGAAGCTAAACGTCAATCGTAAATTTGCTAATATTCTGAACGGAGTCTGGTATTGCTAGCTTGCATCTATTTAGCATGTAGCTTGCTTGTCTTTTTTACCCCTATTTATTTCGTATAACGTTTTTATAACACACACACTCTTCAGGCTTGTATAAATGTTAACTTGTACTTGGCTTGTATTAAACTTGTATCTAGTCTGCTCTGAGCCTCTTTTAAAAGAAGTGTAACTGGTACAGTCAACAGTTTTAGCAGTTAGCCGGGAAGCTAACAATAACACTGTTCAACCGGACAAGTGTGCAAGTTGTAGAGTTGTTTATTTAATTGTAGACTAAAAATGCCAGTCTTATTTAAACTGTAATCGTCAATATCCATTTATTTATCTATGATTGATTTTCTTGCTGATTAGTTGGCATAGATCCTGATGACAGATGATTGACAAGCACATTAGTGTCCACTCATCAGTTTCATCTCTTCTCTGTGTGTGTACACCAAGAAGACCAAAGTTGATTTAAAAAAAAAAATTGTGCCGGTTGGATCACAAATCACTTTCACTGTTTCCCTGACAGGAACGATGGCGGGAGACGAGCACTTCCTTCCTGCGAGCAGTCAGGTGTGTTACCTGCTACTGATGCAAGAAGGTCAAACTTTGTCACGTGACTGCATGTTTGTGCCGACAGATTCTGGACACACTGATGATGGACCCCTCCTGGGACTTCCCACAATTCACTGCGCTTACGTCTCACAGCACAGCTCTGAGGACAGGTTTGACTTTCCCTAAAGCTGACATTGTTGTTGTTTTTTTTTTCTTCTTTTGTTCATCTTAAGTGAAACTTTGTGGTGGGGGGAGTTGTAGTGGCGGGAAAGTGAAAGAAGTTTTGTGACGCGGCGTCCCTCTGCTCTCACTTCCTGTTGGACGCTGCAGTCGATATACAGCTTTCTAAATCACAGTTTCATCCTGCATTGCAGATTACCAGCAGAATTATATTGTGCAGCTATGTGTATATAGTAGTGTATACGGATATAAATATACCATTTTAAGTTGAAGGGATGACCACAGGAAGAGCTTTAATATCTCATCAAATGTTTTCTGTATCGACAATGACCATCTTGTTATTTTGGGTGATCTTATTGTGCCTGTGTTTTCAGGGGACGGCCCTTTCCTGCACATCCTGGAGCAACCCAAACAGGTCAGTACTGTGATTAGGGCCACTAATGAGTAGGAACCAACCTTTAATTGTGATAAAACAGTGCGAAACTTTAATTTTGAAAGCAAATAAGGTCACAGATGCCCACTAGGCCTGTCAGGATAATTGATAAATCGGTTAAACGAGCAATAAATTCACGTGCTGGTATGCATGTTTGTTTTCCTGGTCTTTTTTTACCACACAGGCTGCTCATCGAGAAGAGCGACACATGCTTTTATGTTTGCAAAAACACTTGTTCACTAGATTTGTCTTTTTTTGAAAAAGAGCACCAAGTGGGGCCTGATTATTTCCTGAATATAACAACAAAGTTGGCAACAGTGACCCTTGTGATGCTAACGTGCATGTTCTATGTTTCCCAGCGAGGCTTCAGGTTCCGCTACGGATGCGAAGGCCCGTCTCATGGTGGCTTGCCGGGAGCCTCCAGCGAAAAGACCAAGAAGACCTATCCTGCTGTCAAGGTAACACTTCCTGTCCTGTTATCCTGTTATCTGATTGGATGACACACTCTCTCATGCACTCCACAGCATCTCTACACATTCTCTTCTTGAGGCCATCGTGTGTGTGTGTGTGTGTGTGTGTATCAGGGGAAATTCCCAGATTCCCGATACATTTTCACCAGTCAATTGAAACAAAGTTTACATGTCACAGCTTGTGACAAGCACGTGCTAAGAGGAAGCTTTGGTTGATGAAGAGGAGTCGGCTCGGACAAGATAAAACAAATGTAAACATTCCATCACTTTTAGGGGAAAAGTTTTAGCCTTCCTCTGTGCTCTCAAGGAGCATCGTTGTAGTTATTAGATCCTTTCTCTAACACACACAGATGCTCAGAAAAAGAAGCTAATCTCTAGAGACCAACCGATACCAGGACCGATAATGATTATAGCTCCAGAAGAGCATGGAGTTCCTAGACTCAGAGGCATATATTAGAAGTTCAATAAAAACGTAATACAGTAAACCTCGGATATATCGGACTCGGATATATCGGAAATTCGCTCACAACGGACAGATAAAAAAGAACCAGTTTTTCTGTAATGCATTTCCAATAAAAATTCATTGCATATATCGGATTTTTTATAACGGATTTCGCCCATTTCGGACAAAATCTCCAGTCCCGTTCCAATGCATTTCCATTAAATTTCCCTCGCATATATCGGATGGCCGCATCGTGGCGCTCCGATTCACCGAATCGTGACAGGCCGCTATACGACGTCATTTGCAGCGTTGCCTGCGCGTCCAGGTACATTGGAAACATAGTCAAGGAAGTGCCTTTTTATAACGGATAAAATCCGATTTACGCATATACCGGATATAAATCCGATATATGCGTAAAACGGACATTTTCCGGTATACGCATATAACGGATTTCGCTTATATCGGACAAAACCAGTGGGAACAATTGAATCCGATATATCCGAGGTTTACTGTAGTTCTCTGAGATGTTTCCACAGTAAATAGAGTAGCATTTATTCATATGTCTAAAGCAGGCGAGACAATGTTATGCTACAAGCTAGTTGGCAACAAAATGAATGAATTTCTTACTCTCTCTCGCAATCACACACACATATGCTTCTACTAGATTGACAGACTGTTTTCACATTGATATTACCAGCATTGTTTCAAGTGACTAACTGACATATCGGATGGTACTACGAGCTAGCAGAGCAGCTCTGGGATGTTTATTACAGTTGGCTGTGTTTGTGTACACTCAGGACGTTCTCCACAACTTAAATATCTGCCGTGTGTGTGTGAGGATAGCGTCCAGTTAGCATCCGGTTAGCCATGCCACTAAGTAAGCCACCTGCTGTGGCTTACTCAACCAATCAGATGGCACTGTGGACCGAGCAATGCTGATGACAGAAGTGGAAGGAGAGAGAGAGGCGTGGCATCTGAGCCGGAATAACCCAGTGTTAAATTAATTTCCTGATATCGCCAATACCTATCTACATCAAAATATTGGCCCCGTTGATAATTATTAGATTAGATTAGATTAGATTAGATTAGATTCAACTTTATTGTTATTGCTCATGTCACTGGTACAGGGCAACAAAATGCAGTTAGCATCCAACCAGAAGTGCAATTATATAAGTACCTTGGTATTGAGTAAATGTAGAAAAAAAGATCTATGTAAAAAAAAAAAATTACCACTAAAATTAAGAAAATAAAACTCTATTCCATTAAATGTCAATTTTAATTCCACTTTTCCTGAGGATGAACTCATGTGAGGTCACAAATGGGGCGCCGTGGGCGTTTCCCGCCACAGTGAAACACGGCCGCTTCTGTTTTCGAGGAGTCGTGTTCATTGAACGCCGCAGTTGGTCGACAGCAGAGGAAGTGGTTTGTGCTGTAGCAGTTGCACACTTCCTGTTAAACAGCATCATCATTATCATCATCATCATCTGAGGAGGCTTTTGTTGTCGTGTTGTCAAATGAAACACGACGTTGTTATGACACATACACACACACTCAAAATAAAAGTCCCCGACATGTTTTCAGTGTTTTTGTTTTTTTAATTCTCCTTTTAGATATGTAACTACCAAGGTCCGGCCCGCGTGGTGGTCCAGCTGGTGACGGCGCTCACCCGCTTCCCTCAGCTGCATGCTCACAGCCTGGTGGGCAAACAGTGCGACAAGGGTGTGTGCATCGTGGACGTGCCCTCCAAAGACTCCAACATCACGTATGTGCTGGCATCCTCGCCGGAATATGATCTCTCGCTCACACAATCGCACTCAGGGGATTTCTGTGCTCAGATTTCCCAACTTGGGCATCCTACACGTGACCAAGAAGAATGTGGCCAAGACTCTGGAAGAGCGCATGATCGAGGCCTTCAGGATGGGGTACAACTTTGGAGTCTCCATCCACACTGACATTGATACCCTGCAGGGGGAGGGCCGCGTGCCCCGGGAACTCACCGGTCAGTGTTTGTATGGGTGTGTGTGTGTGTATTAAGACTGGGGAAAGCCGCTCATGTGTGCATGTGACACACAGAGCACCAGCGCAGCGTGATCAGCAGCGCGGCGTCACTCCAGGCCAAGGAGATGGACCTCAGCGTGGTGCGTCTTATGTTCACCGCCTTCCTTCCGGACAGTGACGGAGCCTTCACAAGACGACTTGATCCGGTGGTGTCAGAAGCCATCTACGACAGCAGTGAGTCCATACGCTGTTTGTGTGTGTGTGTGTGTGTGTGTGGTTGCCATTTTCATTTCCTCCATCCTGCTGCTTGCTTTCTCTTATGTGAGAACTTCCTCTCTCTGAGACCAGCTCATCACTTTCTGAAGCTGTTACCATAACAACACACTGCTGGTATTTCATGAGTCATTGTGGGCCGGCCCAGGTTGTCATGTGACATCAACACATGTGACTTTACCTTTTTTCTCCCCCCTTCCGCCCCGACTCAGAAGCTCCAAACGCGTCCAACCTGAAGATCGTCAGGATGGACCGGACCGCCGGCTGTGTGAGCGGAGGAGAGGAAGTCTACCTCTTGTGTGATAAAGTCCAGAAAGGTCAGGGGTCAGCGGTCTCATTATGTGTGTGTGTGTGTGTCATGTGACCAGCATGCAAGCTGTGTGTCTCGACAGATGACATCCAGGTGCGCTTCTACGAAGAAGACGACTCGGGCGTCACCTGGGAGGCTCTTGGCGACTTCTCCCCCACTGACGTGCACAGACAGGTCGGTCGCCAGTAGCGCCCCCCCGCCGGGACCGCTTGCATGTGACCTTCAGATGTTTCCTATCGTCCATCCTCAGTTCGCCATCGTCTTCAAGACGCCAAAGTATCGAGACCAGAACCTACAGAAGCCCACGTCTGTCTTTGTCCAGCTCAAGAGGAAGTCGGACAACGAGACCAGCGAACCCAAACCCTTCACCTACCACCCTCAGATCATAGGTACGCTGCAATCATCACTTCCAGGACCTTCTGGAAATGACTAGAACGTGTGTGTGTGTGTGTGTGTTCAGACAAAGAGGAAGTGCAGAGGAAGCGTCAGAAGACGTTGCCAAACTTCCAGGACTTCAGCGGGCATGGAGGTGGAGCAGGAGCAGGAGGCGGTCTGTACCGAGGAGGAGGAGGAGGAGGTCCATCAGCAGGGGGTGGTCCAGGCTCTGCTGGAGGAGGTAAAACCTTGATTAGGGTCATTTTTATAGAATTAATGTTCAATTTCTTGTTGTCAGATAAGCTAGCAAGCGGAACACGGAACATTCCTAGATGTGATGTGATTCCTAGAAGTGTTTTTGTTTTTTTTTGGGTCCAGCATCTTACTTCCACGGCTTCTCCACATTCAACTATGGAAGAGGAGGGGGAGGCGGAGCTTGTCCCACGGGATACTCAGCAGGTCTTGGAGCGGGCGGAGTCAAACACGGTGAGACATGTACTGTCCACGCTGCACATCAAGGTGGTGGACTCAGGAAGTGATGGCAGGGATTCATTAGCTCATGTTATGATGATTATGATGGCTATTATAGTGTTTTCATTGTTATTGTTTATGTTTTTATGAAGTCTGGCGTTACTAGTCGGCAGTTGAGTGGTTAGCACGCAGACCTCACAGCTAGGAGGACCAGGGTTCGATTCCACCCTCGGCCATCTCTGTGTGTTTGCATGTTCTCCCCGTGCATGCGTGGGTTTTCTCCGGGTACTCCGTTTTCCTCCCACATTCCAAAAACATGCTAGGTTAATTAGCGACTCCAAATTGTCCATAGGTATGAATGTGAGTGTGAATGGTTGTTTGTCTATATGTGCCCTGTGATTGGCTGGCGACCAGTCCAGGGTGTACCCCGCCTCTCGCCCGAAGACAGCTGGGATAGGCTCCAGCACCCCCGTGACCCTCATGAGGAAAAAGGGGTAGAAAATGAATGAATGAATGGTGTTACTAGTGACACCTAGTGGTCTAAAAATAGATGATTATCAACCACACAACATTCATTTTTTAATATCTGTGATAGATGGAGCAATGTTTTGACCATGATGGAACGAGACATGACTGTATTAAGAAATAAATGTAAAATTGGAAAAAATAGAATGTATTATTCAACAAATTAACCTTTATTACCACATATAAACTCATAACAAAGCAATAAAAATGCAGTACCGATACTGATTATTACCTAGCATCAATAGCGTATCAGTTCAATGAATGAACATGAATGTTATGCCTTTTTTATTTTTTTTTTTAAGTGTCTGAGGGCAACTCGGCAGACAGCAGCGCTGATGACAGTGATCCAGATGACCACCCAGAGGGCGATGCCGTGCTGGCACGTTCGGGACACCAGGAGGAGGCGGAGGAGTCCCAGCCAGACGGAGGTGGAGTTGTCCTCATCATTGATTATTAACACGTCATGTAACATGTCAATAAAAACAAGAATTGTGCGTGCAGACACGGCGAGCAGCAGACCTGTGGACGCTCTCTTCAGGTATGCCGTGACCGGCGACGCGGCGTATCTCTTGGCTCTACAGCGCCCCGTTATGGCGGCACAGGATGAGGACGGGGACACGTGAGTGAACGTTGTGGAACATTCTCCCGGTCTGCTGGTTTTGGTGCTAACGTTGACCTGGCGGCCTGCGTGTCAGTGGACTCCACCTGGCGGTCCTCCACAGCCAGCAGGGGGCGCTGACTAGTCTGACGCAGGTGCTCGGCTCTCTGCCCGTAGACGGCGTTCTGGACATGAGGAACCACCTCTACCAGGTAGAACGGCCTGCTTTGGTGACGTGATCATGTGATCCAGTAGGAGGCGAGTTTCTAACCTCGCTCCGTGTGTCCCAGACGCCTTTGCACCTGGCGGTGTTCACGCAGCAGAAAGAAGCGGTGGAGGCGTTACTCGGAGCCGGCGCTGACCCCACACTGACGGATCGCCATGGCAACACGCTGCTCCACGTGGCCTCCCAGCAGGATGGAGGGGGAATGGTGCGATTTTTATTACGCCACCCAGCCATGACGGGATTGCTGGAGACCTGCAACACAGCCGGTAAGTACACATACATGAACACACACTTACATAAACACTCATTCTGATGCCGTGCCCACCAGGTCTATGTGCCATCCACCTGGCCGTTCTGGCCAATCAGCTGGCCTCTCTCAGAGAGCTGTTGGAGGGCGGAGCCAACGTGGAGGCTCAAGAACGCAGCAGTGGCAGGACCGCACTCCACCTCGCCACTGAGTGTGACAATGTGTCGCTGGCGGGCTGCCTGCTTCTGGAGGTAAATTCTGACTCTGCCATCACGGCAAAGTACGTGCACTACGTCCTCATGGCTTCTCTGTGGTGTGCGATGTCGGTTGTTAGGGCAACGCCAAGGTAGACTGCTGCACCTTTAACGGTTCTACCCCGCTTCACATCGCCGCCGGGCGAGGATCCGTCAAGCTAACAGCACTCCTGATGGCTGCAGGTAAGCACATACGGTGCCAAGGCTAGCATCACTTAGCTTAGCATCAAGCCAGAACGCTGCTAATGTGACGGTCCAAGGGTCACCTGCACACTTTCTTCTTGCACCACTGTGATCCACATCCTGACACTTGCTCAGGCGCAGACCCTAACAAGGAGAACCTTGAGCCTCTCTTCTTCCGGGACGACACAGAGGAGGAGGAAGACGAGGGCTACGTTCCCGGAAGCAGCCCCATCAACATAGCCGCCTCTGCTCAGGTATTCTGCTTGCTAATGCTAGTCAAACTCCTCCTCCTGCGTCACATGGTGCAAACATTTCAGCCCTCCGTCTGCAGGTACTGGAGCTCCTCAGCGGGAAAGAGTATCAAGCCAAATCTCCTTGCCTTATGGTTCCCCCTCAGGGTGAGTGGAGTCCGACGGTTCAATATGTTTTCAATGGCGGTGCAATGTGTTTGATGTTTTTTTTTTTTTTTTTTGGCACGTAGGTGACATGGCCAACCTCAGTGCTGATGTGAAACAGACGCTGTGTCGAGCTGTGGAGGATGACGACTGCTGGGAAGATCTCGCTCACAGTCTGGGTCTCGGAATCCTCAGCGCCGCCTTCAGACTGAGCCCGTCCCCTGCCAAAACCCTGCTGGACAGCTATGAGGTACATGTGATGGGTCACATGACTTGGGTGTGGGTGTGGAGTACAGTTCCTCGTTTATCACGGTTAATTGTTTCCAGACCTAATAGTGATACCTGAAATTTCTGCAAAGTAGAATTCCATACTTCTAAATGGAATATTCTAGCAGTTAGAGCTCAGATGACCTTTTTACGACCTTCTAAATAAGTATTAACATTATTAGAGCCCTGTGGATGTGAAATAACACCACTATGTCACTTTTACATTCTTATTACACACAATTTTTTCCCCCAGCCATTCATAACACTACTGCCACCTGGTGGCCAATGTAGAATACTACATAAGCACATCTTTCAATGCATCTTCTGAATGTTTATTTGTTTCATTCATTTATTCACATCTATTCAAATATTCACATGTCGCCTCTGACTCCTCCACCCTCCCCTGCAGGTGTCTGGCGGGACGGTCCGCGACCTTGCGGCTGCTCTGAGGTCAGTGGGCCAGTGTAGAGCACTGAGTGTCATGGAGGAGGTGCTGTGTCACCACCAGCTCGAGGCAGCAGGTATGCAAAGTTGGTCAGCAGATATACCGGCTGTGTTTCCGTTGGCGACAGCTGTCAATCACTGGGTTGTCTCCGCAGGCGATGATGTGTGCACTGAGCTGCGAGACATGAAACTGGACGCGCGCGTGGACAGCGGTGTGTGCGACAGCGGGGTGGAGCTTTCCACAGCGTAGGCGTGGCCAAGTGTGTGAAAAGTCTTTAGTGGAGCACATCAAATACAACCAACACATGGGAGTCGTCCTCTTCCCTCCTGACTGCCACTTGAAGCCAAATGAGGCGTTCAGAGTCTCATTAATAGCAGGAAATTTGACTTTCGTATGGACGCATAATCTTTTAAGTAATCTGTGGGTTTTTTTTGGTTCCTCTTAACTCTATGAAGTTTTGACACAGATCACAAAGACTCTGATCTATTTATCTGGACATTTTTATTAATAAAGTTTTTATACGTCATGTTTGATGACAATCATCCAGCTTCTAGAACACCTAGTCAAAATCAAGTGCAATCAAATTTACTGCGGGGGCGAAAAAAAAGGACCAATCAGCTGCTGTCAAGTATCATCAAGTCAAGTGCAAAAAGGGGAGGAGCACAGCGAGGAAAACCTCAGCTTCTCTAAAAAGTAAACATGGCTGACCAAGAACCTCTGACATGCATCCCTCTTCTGTCCACTCTGGTAGCTCCGTCTCCGTGTGACAGCGTTTGGATGATGTTGAGATTTGGGACAGGAGTGGAGGGGGGAAAAAAAAAAGTGAACAAAGTGCTGTGATTGGCCAGTGAGAGTTAAGCAGGATCACATGGCATATTTCTGAGTCCAGTCCTGAGCGGTCTTGTTATACCTGCAACACACACACACACGCATGCAGCCATGTTTGTCCATGTGAAAGCAGTGACTGCACGTGCGCTTACCTGACAGGGTCCGTCTTGTAGATGCGGGCGATCTCTGGCACGAGGGGGTCGTCCGGGTTGGGGTCGCACAAGAGCGAGCAGATGGACAAGAGGACTGCGGACATGAAGCACAGTGGCCGTTAGCGGTCTCACATGTCCAATTTGGACTTCTTACCTTTGGAGATGGTTAGCGCAGGAGACCACTGAGACCTCAGGATGTCCAAACAGATGCTGCCATTACTGTTTATGTTGGGGTGGTAGATTCTGGTTGTGAACGCCACCTGGTGGACACACACACACACACACACACATGGGCCATGCCATTTGTTGACTTCTGACTTCTGTGTTCCGTTCACTGACCTTCGGCGGTTTGAAGGGGTAATCTGTTGGAAAGTGGATGGTGAGGAAGAAGACACCGCCTTGATAGGGGCTGTCAGGCTGCAATACACACACACATTTAGCATAGCTGCTGATGTGTGTGTGACAATGATGTTTGTACTACTTACAGGTCCCATGATGGTGGCCTGCCAGTGAAACACTGAGGAGACAAGGGGCAGCAGGTTCAAAGTCAATACAAGTGAAGTGTAATCTCGCCAAGAACTGGAGGGAGGAAGTTCTTACTGTCTTCATCCACGGGCCCGGCAGAACATTGGGCAGGAGGGTCTCTGGACAGGTCCGTCAACTCCTGACCCAAAACAAGCATGAACCAGAAGCAGTTGGGATAACATTGCACAAGAACTAGACACGAATGACAGACTTGTAATGTTATTTCTACCAATAATCCCATTCACTTAGTTAAACGCTGTGTCATTTACATGAACTCACTTGACAAACTACAACAAAGACTTGACTGTTTTGTAGGCCTACAGAGAACAAAGCTCACTCTGAAGTCATATCATACTGATATAGCGTGGCAGGTCACGTGACGCCCGCCAACCGACCCAGCGGGTATGGTTGCCCTCACGTGACGTCACGAGCCCAGAGCCGATATGGAATATGACGTCACGCGCTAGTTAGCCGGTTGCTAGCATAGCAGTTGCTCCTCGGCGAGGGCAAAGATGAGCAGAATTCCTTGTAAAAAACACAAGCTAAGGCAATTACCTTTGAAATTCGCTTTAAAGCCATTGTGATGGCGCCAAAGGACCGGCTGTCGAGGATGAGGAGGAGGAGGAGGAAGAAGAGGAGGAGGGCAGGCCAATGAGGTGACTAGCTAGCATGGAGGACACCGCTAGCTTGAGGAACGCACCGAGACGCTAAGCTAGGTGGCTAGGCTAGCGGCTAACATTTGGTTTAAAGCGCAATATCTCTTAAGTGTCACTCCACAGAGACACCGGAGCACCTCAGCTGTCCAAAATGTCCTTCAGAACACACAAAAGAACCGGCCGGACGTCTCACTCTGGCGCTGTTTCCTATCTCTGCAAGCACACCTCCCAAGCAGCATCAGAAAGGGGAGGGGTCATTATGATGTTCAACTCTGCGGCCACTTCATTAGGTACACATTCGACTTTAACAGTTGTTTTTTGTTTACAAAGGTAACAAAGCTCGGTTTCATTGAAATGACATGTTTATTATGTTGCCTATTATACTGACAGCTTCTTTGAAAATGTTGAAAATCGGCACGTGTAACTAGAGGAGACTGCCACAAGATGGCGCCGTTCTCCATTCAACTCGGTTCAGGTTCTCGAATGGTAAAACCAGACAGAACGAGCACAGAAAAGTTCACGTTCAATATAACCACGCGGGTACAATTCTGTGGTTTGAGCCACAGCTTTACTTCATGAGAGTTAAAAACGACACATTTAGACATATTTGATGTTTTGTCTGCTCTGTTCTCAACTTGTGTCTTTGTCACACACAGCTGGTCCGCCGCGGTCCAGCATGGTTCCAGTGGATGAGTGGGTCAGAACTCAGTAGAACTTCCTCATAGTGGACCTGCTCATGTAACCTGTCAGCTTGTGGTCCTCTTTTGTCCACATTGGACGCGGTGATGACGCCTACCAGAACTTCTTTGCAGGTAGCGGAACTGTTAAGTTGTAAAACGTTCTTTCATTGGCTGAAACCTGACAAAGTGTCTGTGCGTGTGCTTGTGATGTTTGGCGTGTACAGTGACAGTGTCCATGTTTTGTTTTTTTATTGTGCAGGACAAAGCAGTGACGTAACAGCACCCCCTAGCCAATAGGAAGCAATGTATGCGCTAGTATTCAAATAAGACATCCTTATATGGGTGACGCCACGCCCCCACTTCGCTCCACGCGTGTCCCGCGGGAGATCCGAGCCTCGGCGCGGGGGAAAGAGCTCTCCTCCGGGACACGGGAGCCATAAAGAGCCGGGGAGGGGTATAAGGGAGGGGTGGGGGGTTCCGTTAGCGCCCAATCGGCCTCGCCCCCCCCACCCCAACCCCCACACCCCCCTTCACCTCCCTCACTTGAGTGGACCTCCTTTTGAAGCAGAGTCTTCTTGTCTTCTTCTTCTTTCCAGTCAGTCTCGCTGCTCGCTGCTTCTCATCAGGACCTCCAGGTTCGGTTCTGCTGGCGTCCCCCCACTGAACAGCCCCCCGCCTCCCCTCGCTCCTGAGAGATGCTCTCCCCGCTCTCCTTCAACTTGCCGGCCTGACAAGTCCAGAGGGATCCGGACTCTAGTCTGGACCGGGACCTCCTCCTCAGGTCCAGGTGTCTCGAACAGGAGGATTACTCTTCATCTTCATCTTCATCCTCATCCTCCGAGTCCCCCCGCCCCCTCCCTTTCCCCTCCACAGTCTTGTGATGTTTTCCATCCAGGACGGCCTCCCTCGGGGGGGTCTGACCATGAAGGAGGAACCGCTTCCCACCGGCATGACCCCGGTGCGTTCCTGGATGCAGGGCGCGGGAATCCTGGATGCCAACACGGCCGCGCAGAGGTGAGCTCACCACAAAGTCATTTTTCATGTCAAAGTTTTACTCTCAAAGTCTTTATTGGTTTGATAAAAACACAATTCATAATAATGATAATAATGTTTAGACGGCACACAATTTAGATAAATAAATCATCATTCATAATAATGATGGCATGGTTTATAACTCCAAACTATGACAAATAAACCATCATTCACAATAATAATGATAATGTTTACAACTACAAACTACATTTTGAAAATAAACTCTCACTCATAATATAAGGTTTAGAACAGCTTCAAACTCTATTTGAAAGCACATAATAATCAAGCTGTAATAATAATGTGTGTTATAAACTATTCCGGAAAAGACAATAGTTCATAATAGTGATAGTTGTAATAATAATTGTATATCCAACTGAGCTCTGAACTCAACCCAATAAACAATAATTAACAGTAGTTGTAATCATGTTTAAAACAGTTGCAAACTATTTAGAAAAATACATAATAATGAAATATATTGTAATAGTTGTAAGGGTAATCTTTTTAATGATTGTGTTATAAACTACTTTTTAAAATGAAATAAATTCAAACTAATACTTATAACAGGTGTACGCATATTCTTCATAGTTCTTCCAAACTGTACAAACTGTAGAGACATAGTGAAGCATAATTAATAATAATAGGTTGTGATTTAACATGAGTGGAAAAGGGGGTGCGTGCATGTGCGGCTCTTCAGCCAAGTTCCTTCACTAACACACACACACACACACACACTCAAGTGACAAACATTGTCGATGAGTAGAATTTGAAAAAAAAAAAAGGTTTATAGTTAAATAGAAGATGAAAACATTGGACGTGAAATGTGTAAATTGCTCCAGCTTGTAAAAACGACACTGATGTCAAATTCAATCCGATGGCCCAAAGAAAACAACCACATAACAATCAAACACATGCATATTAGTTACAGTTTGAAGATAAAATAAATACCATTTGTGACTAAATGATATGAATACACTTCAACTATGTGAATACATTTGAAAATAAATAAAACAGTCTTGACATATTCATTGTTACTTTGTAGCATGCATGCACCCCCTTATTATTATTACTATTACTACAATTACTATTTTATTATTATTACTATTGCTACCACAGTACTACTATTATTATTACCATTATTACTATTAATCAACAACATCAACGCAATCATGTGCGTGTGTGAAAACACACACACAAACGCTTTAATGGTAAACACACACACACACCGTGCAGGTGTGAGACCGGTGCATCAGCATCTTGTGCCCTTAGAGAGTGTGTATGTGTGTGTGTGTGTGAATATGTGAATATATGAATTTAGTTTAAAAGCATATCAGTCATAATAATTGCAATGATTTCATTACCAAGAATGACATGACTAAAGTGAATGATGATAACACGAGTCAAATCAGACAGTTTATGGGAAATCACGAGGAAGAAGTCATCAAGTTGTCATGATCACATTTTACAATCCTAAAGTGATGAGAATACTGATATTTTTTTTCAATGATAATAATTGGGCCATGAGAAAAGGCGATAATGGCGATAAAATGACCTCACCTCAGAGAGTTGATGATAAATTGTGTTGCTTTGGTGACATGTAACAATCATCAGTTGTTGAGGAGACTTATGATATTCTTTGATGATGATAATAATGAGGCGGGAGTAAAGCGAATGATGATAAAATGAGTCAAATCAGAAAGATTGAAATTAACTTGTCATGATCACATTTTACAATTCTGGTGTGATGAGAGGACCGATATTATTTTTCTATGATAATCACGGCATGAGAAAACTGATTGATGATAAAAATCAGTCGCATTAGAGACTGTCACCAAGTTGTCATGATCACATTTAACAATACTTAGTTGATGAGAAGACTCATTATGTTTTTTATGATGAGAATGAGAATGATGGTATTGTTAAAGTGAATGATGATAAAGTGAATCAAAACAGAACATTTCCGAGAAATCACCTGGTCAAGTATACATGATCACCTTTAACAGTCATCAGTTGATGAGAGGACTCATTATAATATTTGAGGATGATAATAAGCATGATGGCATGAGCAAAGTGAATGATGATAAAATTTGTCAAATTTATCAAATGAGTTAAAATTCATGAGAAATTAACGGGAAAAAGTCATCAAATGGTCATGATCTTATTTTTTCATGATGGTGATGACATGAGAATGTGAATGATGATCGAAATGCGTAAAATCAGAACACTCGAGAAATCATAAGGGCAAAGTAGTCGAGTTATCATGATCGCCTTTTACAGTCATTGGTGGATGAGAAGATTGACCTCACTTTTTGATGAGAATAATGATGGCATGAGAAGGATGATAAAATCTTATTTTTCCACAAAGAAGATGATGAAGACTGTGGTTCTTATCATGGCTTCTCATGTCATGAAGTCTACATAAAGTCTAAATCTTTTAGCGTGGCTTGTTAAGGTTGTTAGTACATGTGAGAAAAACTGTCACTGTGTGTGTGTGTGTGTGTGCGCGCGTGTGTGTGTGTGAGACTGCGGTGGCTGTCCAGTGTTTGATGGTGGCAGCGGCGTTCCGTGTGTGTGCTAATGGTGCATGTCATTCCCAATTACTAACAAATTAGTCTTCCACACTTCCTACGACTACATGCGTGCGTGTGTGTCTGTGTTTCAACGTGAGGCTCCTCCTTACTTCCTGTCACGTGCACGCGCCTTGATGTGTCCTGTGAGGCCGTTGTTGTGTATTTGGCATCAGCGCTAAAACTCTCCATTATCCCAATTAAACACTGCACCACCACCATCATCATCATCGTCATCATCTGACTGCTCTCAGGAAGCTCGTTAGCTCAATTATTAGCTCAATTATGCTAATTGTGGTGCCACTGTCCACTCGCCTGTTAGCATTTGGCACCGGATCCAATGCAAACACGTGTCACATGACACGCTACATGACACGCGGCGCACCATAAATCGCGTGCGGTGCCACCACGTTTGCAGGTGTTGACTTTGAAGACGAGCAGGAAGTGAGCAGGTGAGATGTTAGCGCTTGCGTGTTGTCAGACATCAGCTGCAAGTGTTTAAACTCACCTGTAAGTGTTTAAACTCGCCCCCCCCGGCTCCGCTACCGCCTCTGTCCCCCCCTGCCCCTCAAAGGCAGCGAGAGGAGCGAAGGAGGCGTCCACAAATGAGGCCTAAAACGTGGCTAATGTGTGTGCGAGCAAAGGTCATGGCTGTTTTAATCCGGCGCCTGGGGAGTCACCGCGGCGCCGCCGGCCCACCAGGCCGGGTCCCGAACGCAAACGGTGAGCATGAATAAACATGGCCGCATCATATTGATCAACAAACGTTTTAGAGCAGCTAATGAGACGTAGCATGGAGCAACGTTCCTCGCTTCACTTTCTGCTTCATCCACCTGTACTGTCGCCATCTTTTCTCTCTCTGTGTGTGTGTGTGTGTGTGTGTGTCAATCAATATATGTTATCATTTTGATCATGCAAACACCTCAGCTGTATTACAGTTTAACACAGTTCTAGTTTGCCTTAGCTCATCAGTATGTGTGTGTTTTTTAGCGGTGTGGGTTTAGCCCGAGCGCACTTTGAGAAGCAGCCGCCGTCCAACTTGAGGAAGTCCAACTTCTTCCACTTTGTCCTGGCGCTGTACGACCGGCAGGGCCAGCCAGTGGAGATCGAGAGGACGTCCTACGTGGACTTTGTGGAGAAAGACAAGGTAGGAAGTGACGCCATCTCACTGTCACCGCCATTCAAGTTCCATTTGAATCACGGTGTTGTGTTTTGTGTGACAGGAGTACAATGGTGAGAAGACCAACAATGGGATCCACTACAGGTTACAGCTTCTCTACAGCAATGGTGAGCACAGCCGCCGGCCTGCAGGGGGAAAGGTTAACACTGTCAAAGTGCACTAAATCAGTGTTATTACGAGGTGGCGTAGCCGAGATAATTGACCTCATCTGCGATGCCACACAACATGGCGATCACGCTGATTAGAAACTGCAGCGGGCTGCCAAGACACAATTAGACGCGCAACACGCTTCCCATGTCACCGCTAATCAATGCCAACACTTCCTGATTCGGGAGTTTATTTGTCCGAGGGGGCGGAGTCTGCTTTGGAGAGAGGGCTGTGTACGACACAGCTTTGTACAGCTTTGTGCTGTACACGGATTCATTACGTCCCTAAGTGACGTATAGGAAACATTTTTGGAGTGTTTGTCAGGTCCCAATATGGCTTCCCCAAAATGGCTCAATTTTAGGGGTGTCACAAGATCTTGTGTCATAAAGTCTGTTGAGATTAAAACGTGATTTCTCATTCTGAAAAAAAAAAAAAACTGTCTCGTAGCCACTAGGCCTGGGACGATAATAAATAAATGAATGAATCACACAATAAATGAAAAAGAACATCATCTTCTGCCTCCAAACAAGTAGGAAGAGCGTTCATTCTGTGCTTTGGTTTCAGCACATTGACACGTTTGTTCTATAGAGCAACGGCATGAATGGAGTGAGCCCTTTTGTCAGTCATACAGTCTCGGTGGGTGGTCGCGGGGCTGCTAGTATACACACAGTACATATTATTGTAGCCTTTGAGAGGAGTAAATCAAGGTAACATAGTAGAAAATAAATGAGTAGATTGCAATATATCATATATCTTTTCATTGTACTTGTCTCATCTTGTTCTTGTAGACCCACTTCTTGTGTATCGTCTCGCTATGTGAACTCATGACAGCCCCACTCATTTTAAATAAAGCCTTTTAACAATGCTTTAATAGGGTGTCGACTATTACAATTCCACTGTTGTAGTTATATTTATTCAATTAATTTACATAAAATAAGTTGAGAAAATATCGCTAGTAAAATTGCTATGCAAAGCCTGATGTGGCGTATTTGTCACAATTGCAAAAATGCTAATAAGACACTCTATAAATGTCACTGTTTCCATCATTTTCACTGAATATATGTTCTATTTGTGTTCATTTCATATAAGGAATATATTTACCATGAACAATGTAAAAAATATATAAAATCACATATCTTTCACATGAATTTGTAGTGTCTTCAACGTGTTCTGGTACTTGGTCTGTGACATATCCACCATTATTTTATTTTCAACACGAAAAGCTTATGCTCATTTATTTATTGTAGGAATAGAAAACAGTCAATACATAGTGATTAATAATTAGTTCCTAATAATAATGATAATCGCAATAGACAATGATGAATTTAAACATTAATGATGGCGGTCGTGGTGTAACTATGTTGGTTTTTCTTTGTAGGCATCAGGACGGAACAAGACCTCTACGTGCGCCTCATTGACTCCATGACAAAACAGGTGAGACCCCCTGTTGACATATATAAAATATTGTACGAATGGCAACAGGTGGACATACAGGTTGATTATGTACGTTCTGCCATCTTGTGGAAGAACCGTGACTGATCTGCCCATCACTGTACGTCGCTGGCATAGATGGACCAACAAAGATACATTATTTGTCGTAAAAAACTTGCGGCATCGTGGTTGGGAATTACAGCTATAGCCAATGCACAACATCAAGTCCTCGTAACTTGTGCCTGTGATCACGTGACTGCTTTTTTTTCCCCTTCTTGTCACACAAAGTTCATATTCAATAACATTAGCTCACCCGCCGTCGACCCGCCCTTTCTGCATGTCAGCCATTGATTGTCCAAGTGGGCCGCGACACAGCGTCAGGCATGAAACTGATCAATAAGCTGCATGTGGCACAGCGCGACCCACTGGAGACCACCCTCCCGACACCTTCTTACTCTCTCTCGCACACACACACACACACACACACACACACACACACACAGAGCACTGACAGACAGGTCGACTGGAGCCCCTGCCAATCGATGAAAGCCCGCGAGGAGCCGTTAGAGTGAATGAAGTTCATTGACGACGTTAAAGAGTGTGTGAAGCACACACACGAGCCGTCCACACACACTCCAACACTTCGACAATGTCCACATGATGTCCTCACGCATACCGCCACAAGGCGCCAAAATGTCTTCAATTGTTAAACCTGCCAAATGGTCATAATAATTATGAAAACATGTTTCATGTTGCAATTAGTACATGTCGCTCATCACTTCATTTTGTCTTCTTTTTGTTGTCTTTCCCCCACTAGCCCATCCTGTATGAGGGACAGGACAAGAACCCGGAAATGTGTCGTGTCTTGCTCACACACGAGATCATGTGCAGGTACCGATTCTTCTCCACTTTAACACACTGTGCATGTGTGTGTGTGTGTGTGTGTGTGTGTGTGAACAAACAGCAGCTGTGGGCTGTCTTTGTAGTGTTGATGGCACCAATCAACACATTTGCTGCGTCTCGTTAGTCTCGTTAATGGATTTGCTAGTTCAGACAGCGAGGATGAGAATGACACGTCTGTATTAAAAGTGGACGCCCATGGCAGTCAGATGGCGTGGGACTTTCCTGACCCAGCAGGCCCCACGTGCGGTCCAGTCAGGACACTTCAGCTAGTACTTGGGATGCCTGGTGGCAATTGGCGCCGTCACTGTGGCAACGAATGCTCCAAACCTCAGCGCTTACCGCGGCGGTGATGTCAGATCCCGCATGAGCGGCGGCAGCCACGCTGGCACGGGCGACGTCGCCCGCGTGCCACCAATTCTCATTGCAACTTCCCCCATGGCCGCCAGCCGTGAACATTCCGGACCAGGCGGCGCCAGCTGAGACGATTCAGCCAGGTTGGCGTCCTCCATATGCCCCCCTCCGCATCCCCCAGGACCTTCCTGTAATCACATCACTTGTCCTCTGACCTGAACCGCTGACCCGCCCACTCACACCTGATTGGAGCTCTGAAGGTTCCTGAGGGGCCGCCTTTGTGTGTGTGTGTGTGTGTGTGTAAGGTGACAGAGCGCCATGTCTTCTCTTTGTGCATCCTCAAGATTCCACTTGTAAATGTGTGAAGTGTCTGATGATGCTTGTGTGGTCACTGGTCCAACTGGCACCAGTGTGTGTGTGTGCGCGAGAGAGACCGTAGGAGCCAAAATGAGCGACAACACACACACTCTGCTCTCAGTCATTAGGCCGCTAGCGGCCCGAGGGGAAACGTCATTAAGGCGATCTTGTGGACGCGGTGCCAAGGTTTGTTTTGGTCTTTTGCGAGGCGGGGCCCGGGTCCCCCAGGGGGCGGGGGCCAGCAGAGCTCCCGGGGTCCAGTTTGTTTATAACACTTCAGTGGCACTTTGTCACCACAGCAGCACCCGCGGGTGCCAATGCTAATTGGTCTCCTGGAAGTTAGCGGAGGGAATAAATCCTGGTGGCAGGCAACAGTCGCACTTCCTCACAGACACAAACACACACGTGATGCTTTTTTGACCACGCTATCAATCATTCATCATGCCTGTGTCAAATGGCAATGCGATTCAGGACAGCATGGGGCCACAATTGGACTGAAGCAATTAATTTTTAAGAATTAGCGGAAGCTATGTTAATGAGGCCCGCCTCTAAAAAAAATGACCTGTACACACACCATGCACCGCAGACACACTCCTCCTCCTCATTCATTCAGCACAATACATGACTTATATTAACATAGAATAGAACAGAATATTTTTCTATTGACATGTAAACTAAATCAAATATGTCAGGCGTGTGTGTGTTTTTGGCAAGCATCCACACTTGGCCCGAGCACCGGAGTCACACCACGTCACATGCAAAGGCGGCAGGCCTTTTCTGGGTGTGGTCCAGACTTTGGTGACCTTGGCTTGAGCGCAGCTGGATGCTGAAACAGGATGTTTTTTTTTAAAAGTAAAAGTGGATAATATGGATACTTATGAATATCATTAAATGCGCTTTCTTTCAACATCCCCTCATTTTCAAATGAGCTTCCCGTTTTTACACACATTTGATTTGATTATTGTTTACAAATACTTTCCTCCAAATGTGTGTATATAATTGAAGACCATTTATACATATTTATAATTAACATATATATATTTTCATAACATTACATATTGCTATACATTAACAAGAATCATTCTCATACATCATTGATGATCTTTTACGCTTATTCATAATTAACAATACATATTGCGATATATTAACCATAAATGTTCTTATACTTTATTACCATTGTGTGTACAGTTGCTTACTGCTGTCCAGTGGTCTCCTGTCAGTACAATACACACTTAGATTTGGCCTGCTGGTCCTACTTTATTCATTACTATATAGTTTGTGAAATCGACACTTCCCCTTGACGGTGTTATTTACAATGGGTCACCTGTGGCTATCTGTATTAGATCATAGTTGTTTTTGTTGCAGCTTGATGACCACAGCTTGATCCTACAGTGATACCACTAACATTGCTAACATTAACAAAGAAGGTGGTACTTCAGACTAGGATGAAAAGATACTGTAATTCATCACCGTAGTCCATACACACAACTTTGATTTTATCAAGACTTCCATCAGGGAGCTTTTTAAATTAAATTTCCTCATTAGCTGCTGGCTGCATGATCTCTATGTTCACCTTTCAACTTAAGGAACGTAAATATCCACGTAGGAGGAGGTGTTGTGGTCAAATTAGTGATATAATTACATTGCATTAATATTTTTATAATGTGTTAAGATTTTCAGATTAACACGTTATTTTTGACTGCCGTAATAATTAGTAATAGTATATTTAATATATCATTAAAAACTATTAATTTATATTGTATCATATTATATGTACAGTGTGTATATATATATATTGCAGTATGTTATTTTAAATGTACAAATGTTAGTCTTGTAAATATTGCTGTCATCAACTAAATGTTTTTGTTGTGATATAATAAATGTGTGTTCTTTCCTCTGCAGTCGCTGTTGTGACAAAAAAAGTTGTGGGAATCGGAACGAGACGCCCTCAGACCCCGTCATCATTGACAGGTAAGAGCCTGCCTTCTTCTGTGTGTATGTGTGTGTGTGTGTGGGGTGGGGGGGTGGTATTGCTGTTCCAAACAGAAACAGAAAGTCCTTGTGTTGTTTCTGCTGTCGACACTGCAATGACACTCAATTGTGATGTAACCTTAAAAATCCATAAAATCCAAACGGTTCACTATCCCGCCTCACCTGTGGCCACCACCTGACAGGTAATTAAGACACGTGCTGTCATGCCTCGTCTTCCATGTAACTGTCCAAACGACCAACAAGGCAAGAAGAGGAAAAACCACTCGGCACTTGTCAAGGTTGCAAATGTTTCCCGGCAGAGGCACCCACCTGTCAGTCACACTCCTATTTCCTGTAGTCACGCCACGCATGTCCTCGCTGCCGAGTCCCACCGCCCTACGCGTCCTTGGAGCTGGCGGCTGTCTGTCACGACGCCAGCCTGTGATTGGACGCACAGGTGGGACTTGCTGACCTCAAAGGAGGTCGGCAGACAGGAAGTACAGAGTCCACGTTGGCTCGTTAGAGAGGCCTTGGACCGCAGCCACACACACATACCAGAAACCCCCCCACCCTATTCAACATCTCCCAATCCCCCCCCACCGCACACTCACATATTAACTAGCATGTGTGCATGCTTTGGGCCTTTGCGAAATCAACCACAGCGTCATTTGTCATTTTCAACTTTAGTATGTCACACAGCATGAACTCAACAGACCAAGAGAGAACAAGAATAGAATGGAAATGAAGAACAAGAACTAGAATAGGAACAGGAACACAGAACATAATGCAATGAATGGAACACAATACAATAGAACAAGAATGCGGAACAGAAACAGAACGGAACGGAATAGAATGAGAACAGGAACTGAACACAACAAGAACAGAGTAGAATACACAGGAACGTAGACTAGAACAGAATAGAATAGAATAGAACAAGAACAGGAACGTGGAACAGAAAAGAACAGAATACAATATATGAGAATAAGAACAGGAACAAAGAACAGAATAGCTAAGAACAAGAACAGAAGCGCGGAACAAAATAAAACAAGAATAGAACGGAACAATAGTAGACTATATTAGAATAGCACAGCCATTGACAACTTTAGCTAAGACATTTGCACATGAACACACTCACACACACACTCGCACACACACACACAGACCATCGAGGTGGCGTGATGGTGATTTATTGCGCTTGGTTGTTTCTCTGCATTTTAGTGGCTGTTAAGAAAGACAAGATTTATTACAACACACATACATTTAGTGAGCTATCATGCAAATGATGTTGTGTAGCAGCTACAGTAAAGACATTTAGTGTCACCAGTCGTCTCTTGGACACACACACACGCTTGCATTTTTAGCCCACCTTTGACCTTTTACACCAATACTGCGGTCATTGCGTGACTTTGTGAGGACGACTTCAACAGCCTTACCATAGAGTCATGATGTGTGTGTGTGTGTGTGAACATGTGAACATGTGCGCGTGTGCGGGTTAATGGCAGCTTGTTCCACGCTAATATTGCAATTAGACGTGTGCACGAGGGCCCCGGTGCGCCATAAATTGACAAAAAGTGTCACAGTGTAGTGTTGGAATTACCCACAGCACCCCTGTTCGCCCCGCCCCGCACCGCCACACTGTCTGACCATCGCCACCCCCCACCTTAATGGTTCGGACTTACATGGGGGCTGCGACCCCTTTAAGCACACACACACTCACACACTTGTTCCGGTAACATCATTGGTAGCTTTGATGTCATCTGTAAAGTAATGAAGGGCAACCTTTCCGGTCTACACATATCTTGTCAGCGTTAGTCTCCACCCACCACAGGGACGTGCCTGATTTCAAAGCCATCTTACCATCATACCTTGCCTCTTAACAACACAATAGCACAACTACAGTAAACCTCGGATATATCGGACTCGGATATATCGGAAATTCGCTCACAACGGACAGATAAAAAAGAACCAATTTTTCTGTAATGCATTTCCAATAAAAATTCATTTCATATATCGTTTTTTTTATAACGGATTTCGCCTATTTCGGACAAAATCTCCAGTCCCGTTCCAATGCATTTCCATTAAATTTCCCTCGCATATATCGGATGGCCGCATCGTGGCGCTCCGATTCGCCGAATCGTGACAGGCCGCTATACGACGTCATTTGCAGCGTTTGCAGCGTTGCCTGCGCGTCCAGGTACATTGGAAACATAGTCAAGGAAGTGCCTTTTTATAACGGATAAAATCCGATTTACGCATATACCGGATATAAATCCGATATATGCGTAAAACGGACATTTTCCGGTATATGCATATAACGGATTTCGCTTATATCAGTGGGAACAATTGAATCCGATATATCCGAAGTTTACTGTAGTAGGCTTACACCTTGGAGGGGGGGGGTGCTTTGGGGATTGGATAACAGGTGAGTGGTTTTTGGTTATCTGCCCCCATGGAACTTTCCCAGCAAGCCTGACACACATCAATCGCACTTAGATGAACAGTTTGGATTTTCGATACTTGCATCACACGACACTGACCACACTCGCATACACATATTTGTGTCCCTAATAAATTGCTGAGTTCCCATAGGATCTGAGAGAGAGATGCGGGTTAGAGGTCAAGTATCTGTCGCTGTTTTTAGACTTGTTTACTTTGTGAATGAGCAAGAGTGTGTGTGTGTGTGTGTCATACTACGATGATGCTTTTACGTTCCTTGACAGCTGCTCCGTCTCATGGCAGGATGTTGTTTAGAGGGGCGGGGCTCACATGCTTGCCCGAGTTGGGCCGTCGACTGTCGCGTCCCCCCCCCTCCCAAAAAAAAGGAACAAAACACTATCAGCAGCTCTTTACTTCTTGGTGACTCTTAATTGGCTGGACTAAATGTGATTACATCACCACCCGCAGGCTCGTTAACTGCTGAGCTCAGCTGGAAAACAGGCACCCCCCCACTCGACACACACACACACACACACACACTACTCTCCCTATAGTTACGGTGAGTCCATGGGATAAAGGGAATTCCCCATCAGCCTCCATATCAACAACCCACTCCCACACTGTGCACCTCCTTAAAGCAAACCACCTTGTTCTCCTACCTAGTGCGCACACACACATGCATATCACCACAAAAAGTAGTGAATGGAAGAGAACAACCATTTTATATATAGAGTGAACATATTTAAATGTCATTGCTTTGTGGCCTCCAGGCAGGCGGACTTTTCTTTTACACTAATTATAAATTAATATCAATGTGTGTGTGTGTATATGAGTATGAATCGGAAATGTGATGCGGGCAAGTTCAGACACAACAGAGGGAAGAGATGGGTTGTTGGGTGGTGGGGGGGTGGGTGCGGGGTGCTCAGAGGTGTAGCTCGAGGAGTGCGGAGTGAGAATGAGACAGTTGGGGTGAGTGAGATGAGGACATGGGGGTGATGGGCAGATGAAGAAAATATTGATTGATTTCCACATACAGATGGTCGGGTGGGAGGGCCGGGTGTGCAGTGGGGAAGCGGTCGGGTAGCGACCAGAGAGACATAGGCTCGGGTTACATGAAGACCAAATCCTCTCACTACCTCCTCGACTTGTTTGTTTGCATGTTCGCTAGTGTGGCTAACACATACTGTACATGTTGCCAAAACTCCGCAACTTTTTGCTGTAAAGACTGTAATCGTACAAACACACACACACATACACACACACAAATCAATATTAATTTATAATTCAGGATAGTAGCAGTTTGGGTTTTAGGGCTTGCAGCCTTCATAAATATTACAACATTATTGACATCATGGCGATGATTTGGAGAGTTGTCTTTTTTCAACACCAACCTCCTCCGTGCCCCCACCCCCCATTCACTTCCGTGTCTTTCTGTTGCTTTTTTCCTTTAAACAAAAAAAAAAACATTAAGATCAGACATGATGAACACACACACATAACATATGAAAAAGTACATACAGTATTCAAACACATAATATGTGCACACATATTATTGATTGCAACAGCGTCATCCTCTGCTGTCAGGTGACAAACATTTTTGACATTGGTTCAGCGTTTACACGGTTCCTAGGACAATGGCGAACAGAGAGAGACTTCTTGTCAGTCATACAGTCAGTTTGTGTTACTAAACGCTACTCGCAGAACCTTAATCTGTTTTTGATACAGTAAACCTCGGATATATCGGATTCAATTGTTCCCACTGGTTTTGTCCGATATAAGCGAAATCTGTTATATGCGTATACCGGAAAATGTCCGTTTTACGCATATATCGGATTTATATCCGGTATATGCGTAAATCGGATTTTATCCGTTATAAAAAGGCACTTCCTTGACTATGTTTCCAATGTACCTGGACGCGCAGGCAACGCTGCAAACGCTGCAAATGACGTCGTATAAAAAAATAAAAAAAAAAAAATCCGATATATGCAATGAATTTTTATTGGAAATGCATTACAGAAAAATCGGTTCTTTTTTATCTGTCCGTTGTGAGCGAATTTCCGATATATCCGAGGTTTACTGTATTTCACATTTGCTTATTTTTCCCGGAATTCCAATTCTCCCAGAGAAAAAAATGCATTTTGCCATTATTTTATTTTGTATTTTAACTTTGATCCTGAAAAAATCAATCAAAAAGTAGTGAAATTTAGTCGTACTTCCATATTTTTGAACCAATTCAAACCAGTCAAACCATTAACGCTCATCTAGACGCATTCAGGCTTTCTATTTTCAATCATCCAAAATTCCCACGTTCCCTTTTGAGCTTAAGAATTTTGAGTACTTGCACATTTCTCAACCCATTCAAAGCATTCCAACATCACAACATTTCACATTTGCCGTACAGCATTCCAGCTCAGCTGACAGAATTCACACTCAATTTTTCCACAAATTCCCGTCTCCAGTTCTTATCATTCTAATTGTGAAGATGCGCTGGTGTCAAGTGCAGCTGAGAGCTGCGGAGGAGGTGCTCCTCCTGCTGGCCGCGTGCAGTAAAAGTCCTCTTAGTGGGTGGCGCCATCTGGTCGGGGCCCCTGGCGGGGGCGTAACGGGGCCCAAAAAAAAAAAAGTCAGGGTCGCGATGCTTTACTGGCCAAGCCTGCTGCCTGCAGATGGCAGCGGGTGTGCTGCTGGAAAACGCCAAGGTCGCGGCGGCATGTGGCGAGGTGGACGGAAGAGCAAAATGGTGGACGTGGGGAGGGGCAGGGGGGTGGTGAGGGCACTGCTGGAGTCATGGCAACATCAGGACCGCGCTATGCTACATTAAAGAAGAGTGCCATATGGGACGCTACTATCAAAGCTAATAGCTACGTGCTAGGTTAGACACACACACATAGCAGCTGGTGGAAGGAAGAAGCTCCCATTTTAAAAAGAAGTTGTCACACTTTCACTTCGATGGTCTTTACTGATGCACACTCACACACATGCACACCACAGGACACAACAACACTCTCAATGACTTCCTGTGTCCCCTTACTCGGTTCCTTGCTTGGTTCCTTCCACACTTGCTGGCCTCTGTAATTCCCTCTCAATGCCAACATGTCAGCGTCTTATTTTTACAAGTAAAAAGTCTATTTTCTAGGAATCTTTGGCTCAGGTAAATGGACTTTTCAAGGTGAACGTCCTATTCCAGGAGAAGGTTGACAAATTAATTTGAAGGAGCGGGGGTGGTTGTGTTTGCCTTGTTGCCGGGCGGACTAGCAATAGTGACCAGCCTGTCATTTTGAGGAATGAGGCGGAGCTCAGGCATCCAGATGGTAGAAATGTGGAAGCACACATTAGTTAATTACTTATGCAAATGAGCTCTACTTGCTAACTTGAGTCAGTCAGGAGAAGTTTAGCTAACAGACAAAATATCTCATTGAAAGAACGCCTGCTGACGGCGCAGAACAGGGATGCTTGTTCATTCCAGAACACTTCCCTCCAACATTCCAACACTTGGAAAGCTGGAAGCGTGACATCACCAGCAGAGTTCTGGATTTTGTCCTTAACACACGCATGCTATGTCTTAACATGCAATGCAGGCGGGCCACGCCCTCGAGTGCAGGCCCCGCCCATGACAGTTAATTAAGATTCCTTCATCGCCATGTGAGCCTCCGGTGAGGCTCATCCCTGCCCATCTGCGGACTGCCCTGCTCTTCCTCGTCTTCATCACCAGCAGGCGGCCCGGCCTTAGCAGGTGTTCTTTTACCGCCTAATGGCCGCGCGCTAAGGACGCCCCTGAGTCCGCTTCACGCTGCCACCAGCAGTACGAAGACGCTGCTCTGCCAAAAGTTCCCCCACCACCGCCCTTGCCCGTCTTTTGTGCGTCCGGTGGGGGTGTGGTTGCGCCCCCCCCCCCTCCATTCCCTCCATTCCCCACAACCCCAAACTGCCGGAAGTCACTCTGACCTTCAAAGTGGGACTTGACTGCGACACAGGTGACGCTCGCTTTAATGTGGCAACTTCCCAGAACCAGAACCAAGTCAAACTACTGCGGGTTGATGTTTTAAGCTAACATGCTAATTCACAGAGATGGTTAGTTCATTAGTGCTTAACAAGGAGGGACTCTTACGGTGTGGAGTGTGTGTGTGTGGGGGGGGGGGCTTCCTCGCAGCATGCTCTCCTGCCTTGTACATGGAGGCTTAGCACCGTGGACGTGCACAGTCTTCTAATCACACGCTCTAATCCCACCTGTCAAACGCTCCAATCAAAGAGTGCGCTGCACCGCCACCCTTTAACGAGCTAATCTAGCCCCCACTAGAGGATGCTGGGAAAAAAAGCTTGCAGGAAGAAGATGAGCTCCCCTCCTCCTCCTCCTCTTCCTCCTCCTCGTCCCCCTGGACGGCCAATGTCCGCTCAAATCCAGCCCAGCCGGGGGCTCTGGGCCACCTAGTTGGGAGTGCAGGTGTGCATGTGTGTGTATGTGTGTGAATACGAGCATTGATCCATCGACCAATGCCCACCTTGCCTCCCCTCCCCAACCCCCACTTGTCTGCTGTCAGGCTTAAGTGTTATTTAGCCATCAGTCATTAATTAATGCACTCTCACAGCTGTCACACACACACACAGTTACAGATAGCCACTAAAAAAAGTGTGTGTTCACGTGCAGAGGAAGTAGAAGCACGTGCACTTCCTGTCAGGTAATCACATTGAAGAAATGATCTGGTTAGCCCCACCCACCATTTGGAGGCCAAGCTTTGGCCCCGACATTGAGAAGCGATTCTGCTTCCTGTCTCCAAACACACCATCATTCCCAGCATTTACTCTCAAACACACACATGGCATGATCTTTACCTGACCTTTGACCTCGCAACTGTGTGGCGTCACTTGTCCCACACAGGTGAAAGGAAGGTGATTCGTTGACACGATGCGTTGGCGTGCGGCAGCGCTGACAGGAAGTGCAACATGTGTTCTTCATTAAAGGGAGGGGGGAGCAGAGCAGGAAGTGCATGATGGGAGTTTCTCCTGGGAAAGCTTCTTTGCAGCCGAGCGCAGATGTTCAAGATGTTCTGACGTTCCGATGTTCCGATCCCACAACCCCCCCTCCCCTCAGCCCCCCGAACTTTGACCTTCATCAACATCTTTGGCAATGTTCACGCACTTCCTGTCACATTCTCCAATTGGAAAACGCCATGGAAAACTCAAACATCACTTTGTTGTCCTTTGGTGTCTCTCCTTTGGCCGGCCCGGTTCTTGTCTGGGGGCATCGTCCTGTCCCTGTCCCGTGCCGCCCGCGTGCTGCCAAGTGGCACTCGGCCAGCGAGGGCCGCTCAGCGGTCACACGCGTCTTTTCACGCCGCACTTGGACTGGTTTCTGGTCTGGTGTCCAAGTGTAAGGACGCGTGAAGTCCTGCAGTGACATTGAACATGGTTGCCATGGTTGCAACAGAGTGTTAATCCTTCCGACTCCGCTGCCATGTTGGCGAAGTTTTGTGTTGCCACCGCTGACGACAAATTGAGGGATGTTTGTTACCATGGCGACATAAAATCACAGGGCACTGTAGCTCCACCCACATTGTCTCCTCCCATTGTGTGAAAGTAGGCGGAGCTGAATAGATTCGTCTTTACACTAGTAAACGAAATAAAAGTTACTTTTGTTGAACTAAAGAAATAGTTATATTTTCATATACGTGAGAGGTTCAATTTCTAGTGTGCGCAGCGTCAAGTTGCAGGGCGTTGTTGGCATCCTGCCCGGCCACGGTGTCGGCGACAGGCAGGCGACGTTCACACTGCGTAACACTTGCGCCGTCTTTGTGCTGATGCCGCAGTGTCACCTGCGGTGGGTTTGGCGGCCAAAAAACGCCACGACAGCAACAACCACAAAAAAAAAAAAAAACCTGCGAGAGGAAGTGGTGGTGGCGGTGGCGACGCCTCACTCACTTCCAGCAGCCAATCGGAAGCGAGCAGGCGGCACTTGACTGGGGTCGCGGTGGCGTTTGTTCAGCAAAGTGAGACAATGTTGTCACCTGCTCAAGCAGGCGGCGCCACATATGGCGGCAAGTTAAAAATAAAGACAATGCGCATACATTTGCATAAGTAATGAGCATGGACGCCATTTAATATGCAAATGTGCTGAAATATTAGCGCGCACCTTCTGTTTGGAGAGAATACATTAGAATGTGCAATTACAATCATCCTGTAGAATTAATGAAAAATGTCACTTTTTGGCTGCTTGCTAATTTGATTAAACATAGTGATGAGGTGTTTAGAGGCCGCACTGCGTCGCGGGAGAAAAGACCATCCATCACGTGACCAGCAGCTGCCGCATGGGCACCCCATGGGGACGGGGTCACCGATGATGTCATAGGAAATCCTTTGGTGTAATTTGTCAGGGAGTACTTTCTCACATAACGCAAATCGCTAGCTAGCGATGGTTGCGATGGTAATAATGATGGCGATGGTGATGCTGGTGGAGATGGTGGTTGTGGTTGAGATGGCGGCATTGGTGATGATGGTGGTGATGATAATGCTAGCGGTTTTGGTGATAATGATGGTGGATGTGGTGACAAATATGGCGGCAGCAGTGCTGGTGATGGTGACGATACCAGATATGGCGGTAGCGATAACGCCATTGCTAATGAGAAGCAACAGCTTATGAGGAAAAGGAAACGATGTCAGGAAAATCATAGAAAGTGAAATCCTAGACTCCTATGATGCGTTTTAACAAATTCCAGTCCAGCAAAAAGAGAAACGTGCACATGTGCACGCTTGTACTGGTGCACTGTGGGAGACACGTTGAGTGTTTTTTTTAATTTTAAATCAAAGGCACTCTCGGACGGTCAGGTCTTTTTTTTTTTTTTTTTTGAGCGTAGTCCAAGGTCGGTCCAGATGGTTCGACTGGCGTCACCTTGACACTGACCGCTGGTCCCTGTGCCGCCATCTCACCGCCATGTTGGCGCCAAACAGATGGACCAAAGCAGTGAGCTGTAAAAACTTCAAATCTGCTGCGGAGATTCAGCAGGAAAACACAGCCTGCAAAATTAAAATAAAAAAATGCTCTCAGCGCTTGTGCCAAGTGTGTGTGTGTGTGTGTGTGTGTGTGTCCGCGTGTGTGTGTGTGTTGATACGACTTCAAAGGAAAGTAAATTACATTCACTATGAAATGTTTGCATCATTATTCCTTCTCTTTATCAGTAACCAATCAACTGTATCAGTGTGTGTGTGTGTGTGTGTGTGTGTGTGTGTGTAGTTAATGATGAAATGTTAGTTGACGTCCGCGCAGACCGCCTGCAGGGAAGGAAGAGGATCGAAGAGCAATGGATGATTTTGAAATTGATCATCAGCAATTCAGACTAGACGATGATGATGATTGAGAAAGATGATTTTGATGAAGACTTTAAAATGTCTTCATGTGTCAGCTGATGCTAACTTAGCCCCGCCTCCACTCGAAAGCGCGCGTGTGATGTTGGCGTGAGGCGATATTGGAGTGAAAAGGTCTGAAAGCGCGCCCGAGGCGTTTATTCAAATACGAGAGTGAGACGTTTGACTTAATGAACTTGAAGTGGTCTCATGACGTCCTGGAACACGTCAGTCGTGGTCCACCGTGTCCAACAAAGACACCTGAGCACCACACCTTAACCTTTCACCTCGGTGACGTGTGTGTGCGGGTGCAACTTTTGTGCAGGCGAAGCACACCAGTCAGAAGTTTTTATCTGGACCTGGAGGCGATGCCGAGTTGATCCCGAGGATTTGAGGAGGATTTGGATGAGACGAGAAGTTGAAGGATGTGTGAGGGAAAGAGAATCCTTCACCTGGAAGTTGTCATGAGATGATGCTCTACATTCCACAAACACAGCCTTGATACACACACTTCACTCCACATTTGTCTACTCCTGTATCCTCTATACCTTAGGTTCCCAAAGTGGGGTACGCATACCCCTAGAGGTACGCGTATCGCTGTAGGGGGTATGTGAATAGAAATGTAAAACGGCTTGACTAAATTGGCGACCAACACTGAGATTTACAAACGGCTCGTGAACTAACGCAGTACAGTGCAGAAGTCATTCATTGTTCTGTTTGCGTTAGACGAACAAATAAGTAGGTTTATTAAAAGTGTTTAGACCATTTATATAATGTGCTGAATGAGACCTGGTCTTCTTACATACATGGTACTGTGACTAATCAGTGTGTTTGTCATTTGTTTGTTGACAGGATGCTAAAACATCAGGCTCTTTCATAGTAGCAGAACATTTAACCGTGTTATTATGAGCCATGATGGGTTGCATTCAAAGACATCATGCAGTTTTTACATTTTTTTCTTTGTCTTTCTGTTTATTTATACAGTAAACCTCGGATATATCGGACTCGGATATATCGGAAATTCGCTCACAACGGACAGATAAAAAAGAACCGATTTTTCTGTAATGCATTTCCAATAAAAATTCATTGCATATATCGGATTTTTTATAACGGATTTCGCCTATTTCGAACAAAATCTCCAGTCCCGTTCCAATGCATTTCCATTAAATTTCCCTCGCATATATCGGATGGCCGCATCGTGGCGCTCCGATTCGCCGAATCGTGACAGGGCGCTATACAACGTCATTTGCAGCGTTTGCAGCGTTGCCTGCGCGTCCAGGTACATTGGAAACATAGTCAAGGAAGTGCCTTTTTATAACGGATAAAATCCGATTTACGCATATACCGGATATAAATCCCATATATGCGTAAAACGGACATTTTCCGGTATACGCATATAACGGATTTCGCTTATATCGGACAAAACCAGTGGGAACAATTGAATCCGATATATCCGAGGTTTACTGTACCACACATACACGCATAATCAAGACATTGTTGTGATATTCCGAGCGCCCCTGAATGCACCTGGTTCTTGTCTTATGACAATGAGAAAAGTGTTGTTCCGAGAAAGACTAGAGATGCGTTTGTGAGTTGAAGATACATAAATGGTTGTTGGAATTGCACCGCTGTTGATGTATTCAGGTCAGAATAAGGTTATAAAAGAGCGTCAGACTCTGTGGGGACGCTACTGTGCCTCTGTGTGCCGTCACAACAGAGAGGGGGGGTGGCTTGACATGGTCGCGTACCTTAATTACGCTAAAAAGTTTAATGTAATTAATTGAATAAGGTAGTTACTGCTGTTAACGCGACAGATTCATGTGGAGAAGACAATCCATGCAAAATAATTATAAATAAGGTCTGAATGGAACTTATTGTTGATGCGCACATCCTGGCCAGATAGATTCAAAAGTGTTTCTGACCTTCTTTTTCAAATTGTTGGCACTTTCTTAAGTCTCATGGCAGATTATTTAGCAATATTTGTCAATAAAACAAGCATGGTCAGTAACAAGAAGATGCTTTTTTTTGGGTGTTCCATTTTGCAGAACGAGACATACAACACAGGGCAAACCGACTGGTTTAAGTGCAGTATTTTACGATTTAGTGTCAATTTTTGTCTGCATCATTTAACTTTACGAAAAGAAAAAAACTTGTTATTTAAGATAATTTTTTTTAATTTGAGATGAATTGTATGTATTTGCCCTTAGAATGTAATGATACATACTGCTGCTGCATATGGAACAGGTTCATTTCCCAACACTCAGCCATTGTGCATGTTCAGTGCTGGTCCCAAGCCCGAACAAATGGGAGGTTGTGACTAAAGACGAAAACATTTCCATCCATTCAGATAGAAAAAAGCTAAGTAGAGCTAATGTTTACATACTGTATATATAGCATATGCATGCAAAATGTACATCAACTTAACATACAACATAACAGAATACACGATATCGCCTGTCATCCCCTGGGACTGCAGGTGTTCTTGGAGGAGCAGGAAATGTTCCTGTTGGATCAACTGGAACTACTGGCTGGGACACAATAATGCAATAATGACAACAGCAGAAGTGTGTGTGTGTGTGTGTGTGTTTGTGTGATTGGCTGCATATTGTATTTTTTTTTTTCATGAGATGTTTTTCCCCGAATTTTGAGTCCAACTTTGGCTTGCACCTCATTTTAATGTCACACACATACACACACATGCACCATGTGAAATCCCCCTCCCCATATGCCACTGGGACTAATCAGATCATTTCTTCTTCTGTGGTTTTTTTTACGGGCCGCCCGCCTCCACTTCCTGTCCAAACATACAGTTTTGTTTCATTTGGACTCTGACCCTAAAATATGCTGGAAAAGAGGTGCAGCTAGCACGGCTGACAGTCCTTCAACACACACACACACACACACAAGTGGTCATATTGTGTTATTTGTGGTGGCGGGCCTGTAGAGCGGTGCCACTCAATATTTCAGAGGGAGCAAATGAATTGCAGTACTTTTCGCAGAATAAACTGCTTGTGTGTGTCAAGTGTTGGGAATTCGGGAGCTGTGACCTCGTGTTTTGTCACCGTGTGTGTGTGTGTGTGTGTGTGTGTGGGGAGGGCTGGCGTGGGGGGGTCAGATCTGTTCCACAGACTGTTTTAGTGCCTCATCAAATATTTACTTTGATTGTACACGCTCCTGTAATTGCCATCTTGCCTGCTGAATTATTGATGACGTGTAGCGGAGCCAACGAGGCCCTCATGCGCGCACACACACACACACTCGCACACACACTGCATCATCATGTAATGCTAATGTGCGTGAAGCTGCTCTTGTTTCATCCTAATTAGCAGCAGAGCCGCGCCATCTGAATTCCTGCGTAATTATTTGAAGAGGCCAACATGGCGGCGTCAATATTAGACTTGACTCGACCTCCTAATGAGCATGTGTGCGTTTGCAAGTGTGTGTTTTCTTCCAGGCTTTCCTTTCTCCAGCGCGCGCCTCGTTCGTTAGCGACTTAAGTGGGACCGATCGTTTGGGGCTGGCTTGCACCCCTCGACTCACTTTGGTCGAGCTGAGCACGGCGGCGCCATGCTGGCTCAGACACGCCCGCCGCTAAACTCAGTGTGACGCTTTTTCTCCCAGCGAGCATCACACTGAGATATTGTCATCATGGCACCTTGTCCTGTATAAAAATATATTTATATTCTTTCTTATTGATTTTGCGATGCTGCTTCTACTCTAACATCATGACACGTGTGTGTGTGTGTTGTAATCCGAAGCCAACCTAATAGTTTCCCATAATGCACTGGGTGTGGTCAGGGTGACATCATGCCCCCAACCCCCTGCCCACAGCAGTCAGGTTGTGCTGATACAATGTAAAAGCATCCTGGTTCGCCGTGTCAACATGTTTGCTGCCATGGCGACCACATTCAACTTCCATCTTTATCCAAGAGGAGGAGGAGAAGGAGGAAGATGGCGTGGGAGGTTATTCCGTGGTTAATGTGACATGTCTGTCTGCGACCTTGCCGCTTCTTAACTGCCCGGATTATTATTGTGATAATGTGCCAATTAAACAGGAAGCACTCCGTTAGAGCGAGGGAGGTGGTGGTGGGGGGGTGCACTTATGGTCCCAGAGATGGATTTGACGGCGGCAGCGAGAAATGCATTAAGGCGCCAATCCATTCTTGATGGTGAGGAGGATGACAGCCACGCCTGTCCCCCCCGCCTCGCCCGTTGCTATTTGTATTTATCTCTGATCAATACTCTCCGCTGATGTGACGGTTGTATATGTCATGGTATCACCGAAACATCATCTGGCCGTCTTTTCCCGCAGATTCTTCCTCAAGTTCTTCCTCAAGTGCAATCAGAACTGTTTGAAAAATGCAGGAAACCCACGGGACATGAGGCGCTTCCAGGTGAGTTCGGCCCCGCCCCCAAAAAGCAGGTGACCGCGGTCTGTCTCTAAGTGACGACGAGCTGTTTGTGTGCGCAGGTTGTGGTGTCCACCACCGTCAACGTGGACGGTCACGTGTTGGCCGTCTCTGACAACATGTTTGTCCACAACAACTCCAAACATGGGCGCCGCGCACGCCGCCTGGACCCCTCTGAAGGTAAGGCGCCATGACCTCGGCTTCCATTTTATTTTTTACCGTTATTGTGTCTTTTGGCGCGCTTAGATACTTATAGGTTATCACATGGTTTGTCTGGTATCAGGTCGGGTATCATGCCCCCAAGTGTTCGGTCGAGGGCTGATACTGGCACGCGGGGGCATGATACTGGGCCTGATACCAGACAAACCATGTGATGATCTTATTATCACATACTATTTAATCATGAGCTTATTATCACGTACTATTTAATCAAAAGACCATTTTGTTTCCAGAAAATTTTCAGTTCATTACATGTATTATATCTAAAAAGTAGGCGGCACGGTGGTCGAGGGGTTAGCGCGCAGACCTCACAGCTAGGAGACCAGGGTTCAATCCCACCCTCGGCCATCTCTGTGTGGAGTTTGCATGTTCTCCCCGTGCATGCGTGGGTTTTCTCCGGGTACTCCGGTTTCCTCCCACATTCCAAAAACATGCTAGGTTAATTAGTGACTCCAAATTGTCCATAGGTATGAATGTGAGTGTGAATGGTTGTTTGTCTATATGTGCCCTGTGATTGGCTGGCGACCAGTCTAGGGTGTACCCCGCCTTACGCCCGAAGACAGCTGGGATAGGCACCCCCCGCGACCCTCGTGAGGTAGATAATGAATGAATGAATGAATATCTAAAAAGTGTAAACACAATAATTGCAAAAATATTTCAACAATAATATTTTATCAACAGTTTTATCTTATAAATGTCTGACAATTAAAGTTCCATTAATCAAGTTTGGGCAGCAAAACAAACGCTGTGTGTTCACATTTGTGCGCTGTTCTCTGATTGGTTGTTTCACGGGCACGATACCAGAGCATCGCACTCTGAGTGGACAGCTACGGGGGCTGATACCGGACATAGTTAAACTCTTTATTTTATCAGTATCACTTGCCCTGGGCTTTGACACAGTATCATTTCGACCTTTTCCCGTATCATTCATGGGCGGTTTCTAGGGTACAGGGCCAATTAATACTGTAGTATGTGATAATCACACTTACTCTTGTGAGAGCATGAATGTGTTCATGCTGGGGAGTATAGCAACATGCAGTGAAGAACACTTGAACGCCTCATTCCGTGTCGGTGTGCACAGTGCACAATGAGGAAGAAAAGTAGTTAATCATTCTTTGCGCGTTCCCTGACCAGAATCTGACCAACTGTAAAAAGAATAAGTATCCTTTCTTGAGTCACAAACGTGAGGTTGGTTTGTTTGTGTAATGTTTGGCCATAACCAAAACAGTGTACGCAAACCAAAACATATTTTGTCACTCAGTTAAGTGTACCGACGGAGGTACTCCATTTGAGACAGCATGTCAAAAAGCATAAAATAAGATGAGTTACTGGAGCAAAGTTTCCTTTGTCCTCCTCCATCTCATCATTTATCCCATCTGGGACACGGCGTAGAGTAAAAGAAGCCCTCACAGAGGCAGACATCAAAGAAACGTCCTCTCCCGAGTCTTTTAAGTGCCATTTGAATCAAGCTACTTTGCGCACCAGGCGGGTGGCGTTTGTCGTTGATCAAACGAGAGGAGAGTGGTTTTTTTTTTTTTTTCTCCACTTGTGGCAGACCCCACCTGTCTGGCACATCCAACGGGACAAAACAAACGTTACCTGACACCAATCTGTCGCCGTCGCGTCAGCGCGTTATTCTTCTCTGTCATCCGTGGCTACACCTCGAGACTGCTTTGAGAGCGCATCGGCAGTCCGAAGGCGCCGCTCTTCTCCAGGCGGCCTTGTGGCAGTGCCGCCGCATCCTTTCATCTCGCCCTTGCCGGGATGTTTTCAGAGGTGATTAAAAGCGCCAACATCTGCTCACGTCTTTGTCACGGCCCCCACCCGACCCGTCCTCCATACAACTTCCTGCCAGCGGATCCTCTTTGTGTTCTCAGGTTAATTCATGAAGGGTCCACATAAACCCCCCCACCACCACCACCACCTTGTTTATTGTTATCACAAAAGGCGGGAAATGAATAAGGCAACCACAATGGACGCCAACCGCCTTCAAACTCAAACGTGTCTGAGAACGTAAACGTCGCATTAGCATTAGCATGTTTGCCCATAAACCCAGTCAGGTACTGTTAGCACTGTGATGTCACTTTATGTAAGTAAGAAGGCCATGTGTGTGTCTTGTGCTCCAAAGCAGCCACGCCATGCATCAAAGCCATCAGCCCGAGTGAAGGCTGGACCACCGGAGGCGCCACCGTCATCCTCATCGGAGACAACTTCTTTGACGGCCTGCAGGTGGTGTTTGGAACCATGCTGGTCTGGAGCGAGGTGAGAGGATTATGATGCTGATGAGGTGGCATAGACATAGTGTCACCTGACTGGAGAGACACACCTACACACACACACACACGTAGATGTTGAACACTTAGAGCAGCACCATCAAATATTGAAGGGGGTCCACAAGAACAAAACACCTGGCGGGGAATCAGACGTTGGCACCTCAGCGTGCCACGTGGCGCTGACGGGCCTCCTTGCTTTGATCACATCATCTGGCCCGAGTTCCCCGCCACACGCACACACACGTGCGTGTGTGAGATGACCCAGATTGGAGGAGACTTTCAAAGTTCTGATATGACCCAAACGCCACATATGACATTGCTTCTAAGTATGGCATGTTCTAAGTATGCATTCTCCTCCACAGCTCATCACGCCTCACGCCATCCGGGTCCAGACGCCTCCGCGCCACATTCCCGGCGTGGTGGAGGTCACGCTGTCCTACAAGTCCAAACAGTTCTGCAAGGGAGCACCGGGTCGCTTTGTCTACACAGGTAAGAACAGCCTGGTAGGTCAGTGGCACGTGTTGAAGGAAGCTTCCAGAAACGTCACTCACAGGAGGGGAAACAATAAAACACACACTGACCTCATTGTGCGGCGTCCACATGTCCGTATCTCCTAAATCGGAGCGCATGCTTTTCTGGACGGTTCCGTCGGAATATCCAGATGTCATTCAAAGTAGCAGAAAGGTCACATGTCAGCTGTTTAGCGTGATAAGTAAATGTCATCGTCTTCTCTTCCACACACAAGAGGGACGCGCACAATAGCCGCCGCCCCCTTTAGCGATGCTAATGTCTGATTGCATGTGCAGATACGAGCTAGCTCTCTGAACCCGTCCACCATCTTGGCAGCGTCTCAGCAGCCATTTTATTTTTACACGTCCGAGTTTGGAAAAAGAAAGCCTGAACGCAGCAGCTAAAAGAACTTAACTTTATCACGGTGGCCATCGAAGGCAACAAGCGTCGTCATCCTGCACATTCTCTGCTCCTTATCCTCATCCGCGGAGGAGCTTAAGAGATACAGGAATCGATCCCGTGGCTCGACTCCTGGGAAGCAGCCCAGGACGAGAGACACCAAGAGAATGATGGAGATGTTGATTGGTGATGTACAGATGATCGGTCAGTAAATAAACACTAGTGACAATCAATCATCCCACGTGGAACCACACCCACCCTCCCCTCACACACACACACACACACACACACACACGGGCCACATGTTGACCTTATTGACCCCACAGTTGTCCTCCACTTCTTCTTGGAGAGCAACAAGCACAAACGACATTCCAACGAGATTCCAGAACCTGTGATTGACAGCTGGTATGTGTGTTAGGGGGTGGGGGTGGCAGTGGAACTGATTGTCACCCCCTGACCCCAAACGACCAGCGCTCATCGACTGAGCGTTGATGGTGACGTGCGTCTTCTTTTCACCGCTTCCTTTGAACTCTGCTCTTGATTGACGGCCCGGTGGGACTGTCTGCATTATCAGCGGGGACCAATCACATTCCTCACGTCGGAGCGCACTTGGGGAAGTTGAGGAACTAATATCGGGTAATTAGCTGTTTCTGCGGGGGCATTTTGGGCCGCAACTCTACCAAGTAACATCTCAGGTGGGGGCCTAGTTCTTTGAGGCCGTCGTCACCGGGAGCTAATTAGACGCTAATTAGCATGCGTGTGTCAGCTCTAATCACAGAGCGCGTTGCGACAGCCCCGTCTCCCACGAGAGGAAGCAGGAGGGCGAGTCCCGCCAGCTGCGGGACGACAGGCGGCGAGATCCTCATCTGGGTTACGGAGCGAGCCGCACCAGAAACGGGAGCGGCAGGCGTCAGCTGGGACGATGTTTGATCCAGTCAGCTGTTTGGGAGCCGATCCGAGACACCCTCAGGGTGTCGCCGTTCTCGTTAGGAATGTGACGCAGCTGCCATACAGGAAATGACTGCACCGCAGCGACTTCGTCCAATCACAGAGAACCACTCGAGCAGGGAGAACGTCTGCTTCCTGCCACGACCAGCTGATGAATGGAATGTCGGAGCGGATCAATGAAAGGAAGCATGGCCGCTGACGCCACTTGACCGGCGGGAAACAAATCAGCGCACCCACTTCAGCGTCTGTCAGCCGTCTAGCGGACGAGTGGCACCATCAGCGGTGGCGGGCCGGGCGCCGCACTGACCCGCGTCAATCACGCAGCCGAGGAAGATGGGAAATTGCCTCACAATCGGCAAGGAGCAGTGTGCTGCGTATGAAGATGGAATCTGTGCCGCAGAATATGTGAAATATGGCGGCGGGCGTGACTGTGCCTTCCACAGCGCCATCAATGCCGCCATGTCTTTTTGTGAAGCGTGGAATTGTGGTCACCGCAGCGAGAAGCGTGCCAGTTGATGTATCCGCGGCCGCATGGTCTATCAATGTTGACGCAAATGACGCTTTTACCAGGAAAATGTTTGGAATGACGACACTGACGTTGCTCATCTTCTTCGTACGGAAGCGGAGAAGAAAACCCACGAGCGCAGTCACAGCAAAAACAAATGGTTTACATGAGAACCAATCAGGTGCCGATGTCAAAGTTCAACCAGGAAGTCTTTTTGCTTCAGGAGCACAGGGAAATAATCTTGGAGTCTGGGTTTTTCCTTTCAGCCTCGCGGCCACAAAAGGTCTCTTCGGGATTCCACAATGAAATCCGTCTTCCATCCAGCATGGCCGCTGCAGCAGCCAGCAGCACGTCCCTCGACGCTTTGTCACCCTTCAGCTCTCATCCCGCCTCCCGCTGAAAGCCTCCTCTCTCCGCCGCCGCTTGAAACCACCTCGGACAAATTAGATTTAGCAGCTCGCTGCTGCCATTCCCGGGAAAGAAAACAAATATTGTTCTAATGGTAATAACATCTATTTGGAGCGCTTTGAAGGAGACGCTCGCAGCCGCTCAGCCACCCCATTCTTATTCATGAAGGCCGCGCATATGCAAATGAGCACAAACGAGCCGTTCTACCGGCCAGCATGCGGCCTGTCAATCATCGTTAGCCAGTACAAGCGCTCGTGCTGACAAAGACGCGCTGACAAATTGTCCCCAAAGTCACATTTGACAGCATTTTATGATTAATGGACTTGATTATGGAGAAGTGTCTCCTTTCCGGATCTTTCTGCCGCCAGGAGGACGACGGCAGGAAGTAAATTGGAATTAGTGTGGACATGAGGTCACTTCATGAACGTCAGCTGACTCTTCTGTTAGAAAAATAATCCGAAACAAAACAATAACAATAATAAACACGCTAACGTCTCTCTGTCCGCCGCGCAGCTTTGAACGAGCCCACCATCGACTACGGCTTCCAGAGGTTACAGAAGGTCATCCCTCGCCATCCTGGAGACCCCGAGAGGTTACCTAAGGTCAGTGGGAGTTCTTTGTTGGCAGTTCAAAGGTCAGATGTGACAGGTGACATTGTTTTCTAGCCTCTACCTTGTGTGTTTGTTTGCAATGTGTGTTCTTCCCCATATGTTCCATGTTCACCTTGTCTACTTTGTTTGTTCCACCTTGTTTTTTATGTTTTGTTTGTTTTTTTACCTTGTATTCTGTACTTTGTTTGTTCCACCTTGTTCAAAATTCCAAATTTCTTCCTTGTATGTTCCATATTGGATGTTTTCCCCTATATGTTCCATATTTTATGTTCCCCCTTGTATGTTCTACCTTGTTCAAAATTCCAAATGTCTTCCTTGTATGTTCCATATTGGATGTTTTCCCCTATATGTTCCGTCTTTTATGTTCCCCCTTGTATGTTCTACTTTGTGCATTCCCCCTTGTATGTTCTGCCATGTATGTTCTACCTTGTTTGTCCTACATTTATGTTACACATGGGATGTTCTGACCTGAATGTTCCACCGTGTTTGTTCCACCTTGTTCAAAATTCCAAATTTCTTCCTTGTATGTTCCATATTGGATGTTTTCCCCTATATGTTCCGTCTTTTATGTTCCCCCTTGTATGTTCTACTTTGTGCATTCCCCCTTGTTTGTTCTACCTTGTTTGTTCTACATTTATGTTACACATGGGATGTTCTTACCTGAATGTTCCACCTTGTTTGTTCCACCTTGTTCAAAATTCCAAATTTCTTCCTTTTCCCCTATATGTTCTGTCTTTTATGTTCCCCCTTGTATGTTCTACTTTGTGCATTCCCCCTTGTATGTTCTGCCATGTATGTTCTACCTTGTTTGTTCTACATTCATGTTACACATGGGATGTTCTTACCTGAATGTTCCACATTGTTTGTTCCACCTCGTACATTCCACCGCGTACACTCCCAACATGCGTGGTCCACCTTGCATGTTTCACCTTGCTTGTTCCACCTTGGATGCTCTCCCCTGTTTGTTCTACTTTATATGTTCCACATTGGACGTTCTTCGCTGCATGTTCCACTTTGTAGTCTTTCTAAACTTTGTGTTCCACCTTGTACGTTCTACCTTGTTTGTTTCACCTTGCATTTTCAACCTTCTACTGTTTATGTTCCACCTTGGATGCTCCACCATGTATGTTCCACTTTGTATGTTCTACCATTTATGTGCTATCTTCTATATTTTACCTTATATGTTCTACCTTTTATGATCTGTTGAATGTTCCGTCGTATATTTCCACAAGATGACAGGAAGATGTGATGTTTTTCCTTTAAAGTTGAGGTGACTGTCATCGCCATGGCAACCATCCCACTAAAGATCTTAAAAGAGGAACATGGCGGGCAGGCGCCGTTTCCTGGGCTTAGCGTCGCGAGGTGAAAGGTCGCCGTGAAGCAGCTAACGCGGAGTCGTTTAATGAAGGCCTGCTCGCTATGACGAGATTATTGTGGAGGCGAGCTGAGGCAGATTGTGCGAGGCGGCGGCAGCGGCGGCGAGGCGGCAGATGGGCTGTGACACTGAACGCAGCTGCCAAATTGAAGCCATTTATCAAAAGGTGACACCAGAGAAAAAGCAGTTTGTTTGTAAATTGATGCTAATAGTGAGCGCAGGTCGCGTGGCCGCCATGATGGCGAGCCTTCACCTCTTCCTCCTCGTGAATATTTATGTCGTCAAGGAAAGCCAATAAGGCGCCGCATCGCTCTTCTTCTTGTTGTTGGCTGGCAGCCGGCGAGGTGGCGACACGCGTGTCGGCGGTGGAGGGGAGCGTGTGACCGCACAGCGGGAGGGTTAACTCCGCCTGTCACTTCACTTTTGTTTTCACCTGCTGGCTTGGCAGCGGCGATGGGGAGCGACGCGTCTGACGGGACGTTTTTCTTTGTGGGCAGATTGATTTGTTGTCGGGCGCCATGTGGACGATTACACGGTGCTCGCACGGGACGCCGCGCGTTAAAGCTCATCTGGTTTGAGCGAGGGGTGGGGCAGAGGGCGGGTCGTTCCCGCCTGTGTGTTTTTCCATGTTGGGCCCAAGCATTGCAGCATATCAGGAGAGGTCATGTGACTTTATCCAGGATGTATGATGTAATATGACACACATCAGTCAACAGTCAACACAGTCAATCTGGCGCTCGGCGAGTAGTTGAGTATTCATGACATGACACACATGAAACATCTTTGGGGGTCAAGATGGCGTGTTCTGACGCTTGACCCACGTCCTGACCGGAGGGCGGGGTCCCGTGCGGACTCGTTAGTTGTGATCTGCCTCATGAATGAGGACGTTTCCTGCTCTCATTGACAATAATGAGCAGATTCTATTCATGAGATGAATGAAATTAACCCTCGTCGTTAGAAGAGCTCTGATAATCGCTCATGTGGACCCGCCCCCTCCCCCTCCATATTTCACAGGAGCAGCTCCTCGCCGCCACCGCCGCCGTGCTGGGGGTGATTTATCATTGTTAAGGCCGCTGTCTGATGGCGCCTCCTCGGGGGTCATGCTCATCCCTGATCGGCCGCACCTCCTCCAGCACGGAGGCGGCCCCCCTAATTAAGCCCCCAGAAAGCAGGCAGTAAAATAGAAGAGCCAGGAGGAAGAATATCTGGGGTGATGGACAGGAGGGGGCGGGACGAGCTGGCGGCCATTCTGCTATTCCCCTTTTTCTGGATTTAATGCGAATTTACTCAACTTCTTTTATATCACACAGCAACTACGGCGACCCCGGGCAGCCATGTTTCCTTCAAATGCATCTTTTGACATCTCAGTGACGTCACTCCTGACTGGCCAGCCTTTTTAAATGTCTTTTATTTGTATGTTGTTGATGATTTAAACTAGCACTTCCTTCGTACGGCTTTGACTGTAGTCCAGTCGTGTGTGTGTGTGTGGTCAGGGAAGGAAGAGTAGTTACAGAAAGGAAGGAAGCCATGCTATAAAGAGGAAAGGAGGGATGGAAGGAAAGGATAAGTGAGCAAAGAATGGAAGCAAGGAAGCAAAGAAGGATGGCGGTCAGGTGTAATACCCATGGGAACGCCAGCAGAGGCCTCCACCTCCCCGCCTCTTCTCCTCTGGGAATCTCTCAGATGAAGATGTTTGTATGATGGGCAAACACACACCGCCTTCTCTGATTCCTTATTTCCTCCACTTTTCCTTCCTTCCCTTCTCTCCTCTCTTCATCCATCCTTCCTTTTCCTTTCCTTCTGTTTTCTCCTTTCTTCTTTCACTTTTTGCTGTCTTGGTTTTTCTACCTTGTATGTTCCACCCTTTATGTTCTATTTCAAATGTACCTCATTTGTTCCACCTTGGATGTTCTACTTTATTTGTTCTACCTATGATGATCTACCCTGTTGTTTGTTGTGACTTGTATGTTCTGTCTTGCGTGTTCTACCTAGTTTCTGTCGCATTTTATGTTCTACCTCGTATGTTCTGCCTTGTTTGTTCCACCTTCTATGGTCTACCTTGTTTGTTCCACCTTGTATGTTCTACTTCATTTGTTCTACCTATGATGATCTACCTCGTTTTACATGTCGTTTGTTGTGACTTGTATGTTCTGTCTTGTGTGTTCTACCTAGTTTCTGTCGCATTTTATGTTCTACCTTGTATGTTCTGCCTTGTTTGTTCCACCTTCTATGGTCTACCTTGTTTGTTCTACCTATGATGATCTACCTTGTTTTACATGTTGTTTGTTGTGACTTGTGTGTTCTACCTAATTTGTGTTGCATTTTATGTTCTACCTCGTATGTTCTGCCTTGTTTGTTCCACCTTCTATGGTCTACCTTGTTTGTTTCACTTTGTATGTTCCACCTTTTATGTGCTATTTCAAATGTTCTACTTAGTTTGTTGTGCCTTGTATGTTCTACGATGTACTGTATGTTCTACCTCCTTTGTTCTACCGATTATGTTCTATCTTGTTTTTACAACTTGTATATTGGAACTTATATGTTCTATATGCCTTGTTTGTTCCACCTTTTATGATCTACCTTGTTCATTTCACCTTGTATGTTCTACCTTGCATATTCTACCTTGTTTGTTCCACATTTCATGTTCTACCTTGTTTGTTCTGCCTTTTATGTTCTACCTATTTTGTTCCACCTTTTATGTTCTACATAGTTTGTTCCACCTTACCTTATACAGTATGTTCTAACTTAAAAGTTGGACCCCTTGTGTACCTTGTTTGTTCATACTTGTGTTTTCCACCTTCTATGTTCTATGCAGTATGTTCTTTTTTGTCTGGTATGTTCTACCTTATGTGTTCCCCCTTGTATTTTCCATTTTTTTTGTCCTGTCTTGTTTGTTCCGCTTTATATGTTATGGCCTTTTATGTTCCATGTAATATGTTCTACCTTCTATGTTCATTCTACCTTGTTTATTCTCCTTTGTGTATGTATTTTATCTTGCGTGTTCTACTGCAGGCTTGTATGTTCTACCTTCTACCGTATGTCCGACGTCCTACCCTGTATGTTCTACCTTTAGACTCTATCCCGTGTGTTCTACACTTTTGGTTTCTTTTGGTAAAAGTAGATGCAAACGTCTTCTGTAATTGGCTCCTCCCACAGCGCTTTTATTGGACAAAAGCAGTTGGTGGAGGAAGCGGTGGGCGTGGTCAGTGTCACATGACTGACGCCTGCTGTGTATGTGTGTACATCACAGGAAGTGCTGTTGAAGCGTGCGGCTGACCTGGTGGAGGCGCTCTACGGGATGCCTCACAACAACCAGGTGACTCTTTGACCTCTGACCCTCCGCTCGCTGGCAGGACATCACATGCTAACGTTTATTCACCCCCCCGCCCCCACCCCATAGGAGATCATCCTGAAGCGAGCGGCCGACTTGACAGAGGCTCTCTACAGCGTCCCACGCGCTCACAACCAACTTCCGTCACTCGGAGGCTCCGCCCACTCGGGAATGATGGGCGTCAACTCCTTCAGCAGCCAGCTCGCCGTCAACATCTCAGAAGCCTCGCAGGCCGACCAAGGTCATCTACCTGTCAATATTTATACCACGGTGCATCTGTTTGTCCTACAGCTATGTATTTATGGTCGTGGTGGGGGAGGGGCCAGTATTTTTTTTTTTTGACTGACGCGCATCTCTCGCCAGGTTATTCCCGCAACTCCAGCAGCGTGTCTCCTCGCGGCTACGCTCCCAGCTCCACGCCACAGCAGTCCAACTACTCCACCATCACGTCCTCCATGAACGGGTACGGCGCGGCCGCCATGGGCAACCTGGCCGTGCCCGGATCACCCGGCTTCCTCAACGGCTCCGGCGCCAACTCGGCTTATGCAAGTGAGTCCCCGTGAAATGCTGATGAAATGCCGCTTAGGGGCGGAGTCAAAGAGGGTGGGGAAATTTGATTTGGTAGGGGCCTCTGCGGATAAAATGGAATACTTCTTAGTGTCAGTACACTTGTACGAGTACACTGTGTACTATGTGTACTTAGTGCTAGTGTGAATGGCTGTCGCTGCACACTTGACGATTCTTCCTCTCTCCTTTTCAATGGTGATTAGCAACCACTCATTTTGCTTGTACGCCTCAGCGTCAACATACTTATGCACTCAAAAGACTAAGTGTGCGAAAGTAAGTAAGTAAGTACAAAAGTGCGCGGTTTGAGACATGGCTATTCGTCTTTTGGCGGCCTGTCTTGTCAACCACAGCGGCAGGGCTCATGTCTCCACCACCATGCGTTGACCCCCCCCATCAGCCCTGCTCCCCCACTTCCCCCTACACTAACATCTTCACCGCATCCTTCACGCTCTGACATCCTCTTAGTGAAGGCTAGCATAACGGCTGCTTATCAAGGCTGGACTATCTGCATGGAGACAATGGGACGTCTCTATATTGACACCTTGTTGAAGTTATGGATCAACTTTGTCGGAACGTCAGGGAGTCATTCTTCCTCCTCATCCTCCTCATCCTCCCGCCGCTCACTTGGTCCTTCCTCCCGTGGTCTTCCTCACCGTCTTCTTCCTCCTCTCCCGTAGGCCCTTATTCATTCTCTCCTGTCCATATGGTCTCTGCAGTCAAACAGAAGAGCGCCTTCGCCCCCGTCGTGCGGCCACAGACCTCGCCGCCCCCCGCCTGCACCTCCTCCAATGGCGGCAACCTGCAGGGTGAGCATAGCACCCGCCCACCCCCTTCAACCCCACTCCCACCCTCCCTTTCGCCCAACCTCCATGTACGGCGAGGTCAAAGTTGATCCATAACTTTAGAAAGGAAAGCATTTTGGTCACATGGTGCAAGGAGCTTTCCGGGTCTTCCCGGGACTACGACGGCGGCGGTGGCGGTGGCGTGGCTGTCGCGTTGAGGGTGACTCTTTGTGTTTGTCTCCTTGCAGCCATGGCGGGTCTCATCGTCCCGCCCATGTGAGCAGACTCCGCCCACTCCCCGCCTCTCAGGCCATCTGACCGGGTTTACGGATCCCTCTGATGTTGGTGTGACAGATGATGATGTCACACCAGTCTGGATGACATCATCATCGCCAATCAGCTGTTTCCAGAAGATTCCATCAACATGGAAGACCACGCATTTTTTTTGTCATCTTTAATGTGAATTCCTCCTTTGGGATGGAACAATCTAGAACCTTTCATTCCTTCTCTTCCTAACCCGGAATGAAAATTTCCAAGCTTTTTCAATCCGAGTCGAGTCTTCCAGCGTCTTCGCCACGATGGCGTCTGGAGGAGCAGGAAAACTGGACCAGTGCAACTGGAATCATTTTCTTCTTCTTCTTCTTGTGCTTCTTTTTCTATGTGTTTATAATCTGCATTTGATGTTTGCTGTCTTTTAATATTGTAAAAAAGAACTTTTTGTAAAAAAGTCATGACATCATCGTCCAGGACGTTAAAAAGTGTTTTTTTTTCTTCTTCAGCTAAAGCTGTCCACGTCTTCTTGGTCTTTGTCTTATTATTATTGTTATTATTATTATTATTAGCGGCTAAAGCGAAGCTAACAGCGCCCCCACTGGACAGTTTGTGAAGCACATTCCAATCAGGAAGCTGTGACCTTTTGACATTTTCTCTTTTCCGTCATCCAACTTTGGCGACTTTTGTATGACGTCATCACGTGTCCCATGTTCCTACTGTATGACATCTTCAATGTCAACGTCAGGTCCAACTTTTCTTTCTTATCTTCAACCAGTGCAATGGAACTTTTCCAAATAAGTTCATAAATATATATATATAGAAATTATTATATGAAAAAAAAACACAAAAACAAGATGGCTGACATGAGGAGCGGAAGAAGTTGTTTCAGGAAGTGAACTTTGACCTTCTTGTGTTTTTTCAATGTTTTCTTTGTGTGACAAAATGAGAAAAAAAACAAGTTTATCAAAGCACAAAGTTGACCACTTCCTGTGTGCGACACGCTGTACATACGTGTGCATGTTTGTTTGTTTCCTCCTGTGATACTGACGTGCTTTTTGTACAGAAACTCTTCAATAAAGATAACATCACCTGACTATTTTACTATATTATATACATCTAGTGCGCAGACCTCACAGCTAGGAGGACCAGGGTTCGATTCCACCCTCGGCCATCTCTGTGTGGAGTTTGCATGTTCTCCCTGTGCATGCGTGGGTTTTCTCCGGGTACTCCGGTTTCCTCCCACATTCCAAAAACATGCTAGGTTAATTAGCGACTCCAAATTGTCCATATGTATGAATGTGAGTGTGAATGGTTGTTTGTCTATATGTGGCCTGTGATTGGCTGGCCACCAGTCCAGGGTGTACCCCGCCTCTCGCCTGAAAACAGCTGGGATAGGCTCCAGCACCCCCCGCGACCCTGAATGAATATACATCTAGTTAGTATATACAGTGGTGTCAAAAAGTATATGTTCCCTTTCTGATTTCGTGTTTTTTTTGCATGTTTGTCACGCTTAAATGTTTCAGATTATCAAACAAATTAGTCAATATTCGTCAATGATACGCAGTATTTAAATGAATGTTTTTATTATTAAGGGAGACAAAAAATCCCCCACTGCTGCATTTCAGCAAAATAATATACAGTAAAATATGGTGGTGGTAGTGTGATGGTCTGCTGCTTTGGGGCCTGGAAGACCTGCTGTTCTCCTTTTAATAAGAAAAAGGTTCATTTAAAACTGCATGTTATGTATAGATGTGTTGTTATTGACTAATATTTATATTTCTTTCATCATCTGAAATATTTAAATGTGATAAACTAGGATGCAAACACTTTTCCACACCACTGTATATATGTAGTATATACGTACGTATAGTATATAAGTGTGACAGAAAGTGGAATAAAACCGTGTCCGGTCGTTCTAGAACAACATCTCTGTGTCCTGTAAACAGGACTGATTCTGAAGTCTGAAGGGCTGTTCATTGGTCCTTAGACCAGGTCCTGATGTTGAGGAGATACCGCCATCATTTCAGGCGCTAATGAGTTCATCTCACACCATCTTGAGCTGATGTCACGTTGTGACCTCAAGAAACATTTGGACTTTTAGTGTTCTTGTTAGTACGGGCGGGTCCTCACTGGTCCATTAAGGTCCACCTGCAGCTCGCCAGCAGCAGCTGGAGGCCATCACGGTGGCGGCCTGTCGGGCCAGATCCAGTATTCATAAATTAGTCGGCCGCTTGCAGCCCAAATGTATCTAGTATGTTGGGAAAAAGGGGGGGTGGGGGGGTGGAGTGTGCATGTAACCAACACCAGTAATGATCTCAGCAGAACTCACGCTGGCGCCGGCCCAGAGCCCAGTGAGGTGTTCTGGACCGCGGTGGGTCGCTATGTCAGCACTTGTGGATGAAGACGCTTCGATGGAGGCAGATTTACGACCAAAAAAAGAAACAGGAAGTTAATGTCATACAGAACCTCTTGATCCACTTCTCTGATTGGTCCACTGGTCCGGTCTGATGTAATGGTCTGGTTGGTCCACTGGTCCGGTCTGATGTAACGGTCTGGTTTGATCCACATGTGGTTCTCAGTATTAGCTACAGATCGCATCAGGCTACCAGACCGGTTTGGGCGGAGTTAACAAACGGCGTAGACCACAGCAGGCTGTGGCGTCTCCTGAGAACGGGGTGACGCAAGGGAGGTGGGGGGGCGGACTTAGGGTCACAGGTGCATTGTGGGAGCACCCGAGTGCTCCATTAGCCTGTCAAAGCAAAAAGAAGGACATTTGCATTAAAGTTGCCCGGCGACGTCCTTCAACGCAGGCGTCCAGGGGGAGCGGCCGGGGCGTAACCCGGGGGCGGCGGCGTGCATGTACGTGATCTCTAATGCAGCTTCAAATCCCAGCGCTGCTTCCTCATGCATATACATTCTTAACCTACCCCCCCCCCCCCTCCCCGCGCAACCCACCCAGGAAGTGGTGCATGTAGAAATGTGGTCACAGGAAGTGGTTGCCATGGACTTGGCACCCAAATGTCTTAATGGATGCTAGCCGCTATGCTAAGCAGCGCTGCATGGTAAACCCCACTGAGATGTGCTAAAAAATGTTAGCATGGTTCCACTCTGGTTCTAGAAGATTGTGCTAATCAAATTAGCATTGTTCTTTATTGCAAACATGGACTGATGACATCATCATCATCATCATCATACAGAAGTGGACAGGACATGTTTTTAACAAGTCCGAGTTGCTACCTCGGATCCATCTGTCCGCCGTCGGGCCCGCTAGCGTTCCCGCTGGGAGCCGTGAAGAAGAATCCAGGATGTGAGACTCTTATTAAAACAATGAAGCTCGTAATTATCCTGGAATTCCCGGGCAGAACCGGGCTGGTAATGAGGCCACAGCGGAGCGGGGCCGCTAACGAATGGAGCTAATAAATAAGCGATTAGACGGGGCCGTAAAGGAGCAGAACTTAAAGAGACGGATTCTCCCGACGACCACTTTGTTTTGTTTACGCTTCCAAACTTCTGGAAGCATCTTCTTCGATGGTAGACGCGCACGAATGTTCCTTTGGAGCTGATTGATCGTCTTTTGCTGAACACTGATGGCGTCGTACTGTGATGTTGTCATGTGACGTCTGCCATCCTCATAGCGTGAGCGTGATGTCATCACAGTGTCATGATGTCACAGCGTCAAAGCATGATGTTATAGTATGTCGTCATAACGTCGTCGAGGTGATCGTCGCCATAGCGTGATGTCATCATCACGTGATATTATAGTATGACTTCACGGCGTGACGTCGTTAGTGGGTGTCGTCATAGGGACCGTGGCTGTCACAAGTCATCTCAGTGTGACGGCGTCATTCCACGACGTCGCCAAAGTGACATCGAGGCGATGTCATCATCGCGTGATGTTGTCATTGCATGAGCATGTCATAGCTTCATGGTGTCACAAAAGTCCACTTCCTGTCGTCTTTATTCTCTTCCTCCAAGGCGGGCGGGGCCATAAAACACAACGATGCATCATCGGGGGCTCGTGAGGAAGTGATGTCATGTGACGGCCTTGTGGGCGTGGCCGCCTGGGCATGGAACACCCCCTTATTGTGGGTCATGTGACCACAACAGGAGCGTGTCACGTGAGTACATTACGCTATGATGTCACGTGATGGGATCACACTATTATGACATCGATTACGAAATCGTGCGATGATATCATGTGATGACATCATGCGGCAATGATGTCACCATGACATCACGTGATGTCAGATTTACGGCATCACAGCGTGACATCATCCTTGACTGATGTTGTCATAGCGTGACGTCGACAGATTGACATTGCCGTCAATGTGACGTCAAGGCGACGTCATCGCATTATGATGATGTTGTCATCCTATGATGGTGACATAGCATGACGTCGACATGGCGTCATAGCGTGACGTTACCATCGCCTGATGTTGTCATAGCAGGATGTCACATGGTCATGTTGTCAGAATAACATTGGCGTCATTGTGACATAGTGTGATGTCACGGCGACGTCGTACCGTGACGTCGCCATTTCCTGATGTTGTCATAGCAGGATGTCGTCACATGGTCATGTTGTCAGACATTGTCGTCATTGTGACATAGCGTGACATCAAGGCGACGTCGTAGCGTGATGTCATCAAAGCTGGTGCGGTCATAGCATGACGTCGAGGCGACGTCATGATGTCGTTGCGTCAATGATAACGCTATGACAACATCATGAAATGGTGACGTCACGGTACGACGTCGCCGTGACATCACACTATGTCACAATGACGCCAAGGTGACAATGTCAGTCTGACGATATCAGGCTATGACGACGTCATGCTATGATAGCATCATGCATTGATGACATCACGCTACGACGTCGCCTTGATGTCACACTATGACACAATGACGATAATGTCTGACAACATGACCATGTGACGACATCCTGCTATGACAACATCAGGAAATGGTGACGTCACGGTACGACGTCGCCGTGACATCACACTATGTCACAATGGCGCCAAGGTCACAATGTCATTATGACAATATCAGGCTATGACGCCGTCATGCTATGACAGCATCATACATCGATGACAACATCATGCGTTGATGACATCACGCTACGACGTCGCCTTGATGTCACACTATGTCACAATGACGCCAATGTGACAATGTGTGACAACTTCCTGCTATGACAACATCAGGCGATGGTAACGTCACGCTATGACGCCATGTCAACATCACGCTATGTCACCATCATGACATCATGCGATGATGTCGCCTTGACGTCACATTGACGGCAATGTCAATCTGACGACGTCACGCTATGACAACATCAGTCAAGAATGATGTCACACTTTGATGCCGTAAATCTGACATCACGTGATGTCATGGTGACATCATTGCCGCATGATGTTGTAATCACATGATATCATCGCACGATTTCGTAATCGATGTCATAATAG